>NC_064923.1:56451325-57076325 GCF_023897955.1 Schistocerca gregaria | reverse complement strand
GGTCGTGTGCCGTCACCAGCGAGTCCAAGTAGTCCTCGTACGTGAGGAACTGCAGCAGCCACTGGTCCGTCGCCGGCTGCTTAGACATGGCGCTGCTCTAAGCCACGCTTCTGCACACACCAACAGAGGCGCTACAGTGCTCAAGGCGAAAAATCGGTTAATATTAAACACTACTGTGTTCCTGTCGAGGTACTGTGTCATTTCACTTTTGTTTCTCTTTCTATGCGAAACTAAATCTGTTTATCGAAAAAGATTTCGCTTCTCAGACGAACAAATATAGTAAGACAAAATATTATGATCAATGCCCACCGCGAAGTTTAATGCCGGCTGGGGCGCAGCGGATAAGTGAAGGGGTAAGGAGAGTATTCAGGTGTTTTACAGAAAAGGCTTAATCGATAAAACTTTGATATGGAACGGTCTGGAAATGTACCACTTGTATGTGAATAAGTTTGAAAATCGGATCACAATTAAATCTCCGGATCACATCTAGTGTCTGATTCTACCCGTTGGCTCTTTGCAAAGACGTCATACCTAAGGCAAAGACGCTACATAGAGACAATCTTTGAAAGCAACTGGTCATAATCGTATACAAACGAATGTAGCATATGACAAAAACACCATCACAGTTCACATGATTAATTAGTCTTGCGAAAGATATTCGTAAACAGAGGAATGTAGCGTTCGATAAAATTACAATTCAAAGATTATTTATTAGGCACGAAATATATCGAAACGAACTGAAGATAACGGGAATAAATACGAACAAAACAAAACCGAAACGTATATGTGCGAAATAAATTACTGTCGTAATTTATACGAGCAAAGTGCGCACAACCCTTAAATTCAGTTATGTGGTGCAGTCACAATATTATAAAATAGTGTCAATTTTTAATAATTATTATTGAACCAAATGGGACTACGGCGAGAAAGTGGGAGTTTTGTGCGGGAAGGAACTAAAATTTAACACAACAACGGAAAAATGAAATAGATAGAAACGTATATAAAGCAGTAGGATGAAATGTGAAAAAAATCCTAAAAAAAAGCCAGTTCGCAAATAACAAAAATTTAGAAAAAGTAGGAAAAAATTGAATCGACAACTAGAACTGACCTATATACGTCAATTCTACTTACCGATTTTAATATTTGTTACTTTTTCGTAGCAGTTCAGAGAGAAATTACAAGTGCAGAAAACCTATTACACTGAAATGCTCACACCTCCTGGGAAAACTAACTAAATAATTAAACACGCAATCGGTGACTAGAATTGACCTATATAGGAGCTCAATTTTAGTTACCGAATCCAAATATTCGATGGTTCCTAATTTTGGACGTGTTTGCAGTAAGTGTGTAAACTCTGTTTTTGTAGGATTTGTAGAGTTCTTATTGATCTCTGAACTACTGCGAAAAAGTAACAAATATCGTAGGTACCGATTCTAAGTTGTTTTTTTTTCCTTTGTTTTTGAAAGTAGTGAAGATCAAATGTAGAAAACCTGTAACGCTGTAGTGCCCATTCCTATTGCAAAAACGGCCTGAATACCAAACCGTGGAATGGCTGGAATCGGAACCTATATAGGTCAGTTCTAGTTATCAGCGGTTCAGGCGCTCATTCCGGAACCGCGCGACTGCTACGTCGCAGGTTCGAATCCTGCCTCGGGCATGGATGTGTGTGATGTCCTTAGGTTAGTTAGGTTTAAGTAGTTCTAAGTTCTAGGGGACTGATGACCACAGATGTTAAGTCCCATAGTGCTCAGAGCCATTTGAACCATCTAGTTATCAATTCCATTATTAGTTACTTTTTCCCGTGAGTTCAGAGAGCAATTACAAGTGCATAAATCCTATTACGTTGCAGCGCACACACGTACAGCAAAAACTATCTAAATAATGAACCATGAAATGTTTGGAAACTGTAATTAGGTAGAGCCTATATGGCTTAAATCTACTTACTGATTTCAATATTTGTTACTTTTTGTGAATTTTCATTGCTTCAGTACTTTTCTGTTAGTATTTCTGTGTCAGTTACTCCACATTTCATGTTACTTTTTGTATTACACGTATGTTATTATTTATTTCATCTTCGTGTAGTTGTGTTACATTTTAGTTTCTCCTGTCCACAGCCACCGCTTTCCGGCGGTAGTCCCGTAAGATTCAATATTTATTATTATAAATTAAAACTATTTTACAATATTACGATTTCACCACACATCATACTGAAATGGAATTTAAAGATTTTCGGTGCCTTTCTTACTCGCATAACTTACGACAATAATGTATTTCAAACATATTTGTTTCCCTTTTGTTTTGTTTTTGTTTATTTACATTTCCCTCAATTCTTTTCGACATGATTCGTTGCTAAGCAAATAATTGTGTGAATTGTGACTTCAATTTTGTCGTGTGCTACTTTCCTTTGATTCCAAATATCATTCGCTGCTTTCAAGGGAATGCCTTTATGTAGCGTCCTTCCCTCTTATATGACGCCATTGCTCAAGTCCGCAAATGAACCGTTTCGACGTGAGGTAAGTTTAAAAAATGACTCTGAGCACTATGGGACTTAACAGCTGTTGTCATCAGTCCCCTAGAACTTAGAACTACTTAAACCTAACTACTAACCTAAGGACATCACATACATCCATGCCCGAGACAGGATTCGAACCTGCGACCATAGCAGTCGCGCGGTTCCAGACTGCGCGCCTAGAACCGCGAGACCACCGCGGCCGGCAGATAAGTTTAAAGATCGGATCACTGTGAAATCTTACGCTTCAGGTTAGGCACAGAGCGGAGTCATTCAGCTGTGACCTGTAGGCTCTACAGGAGCTGTTCCACGTGGCTGTCCTACTGTGTCTTGCGCCAGGTGTATTTCCCAAGCATGCTTTCATACACAAGGTCCACAAGTCATGGCAGAAAAACGTTCTCGGTCATACGCATTGAACAGCTCTACCATTACCACATACAGTGAAGCGTGATATTACGATCTTCAAAGTCATCTTATATCCAAACGAACATTCCTGGATTCCAAAATAAAATGTTCAGATGTGTGTGAAATCTTATGGGACAACTGCTAAGGTCATCAGTCCCTAAGCTTACACACTACTTAACTTAAACACACACACACACACACACACACACACGCCCGAGGGAGGACTCGAGCCCGGATTCCATTTCAAAGCTTTATCTGCTATCGGAGCAGAACAAAGTGAAATGGGGAATCAATCTAGCGGTGATGTGCGCAACAAATAGGGAAATCCACCGACATACATATCTTTGACAACGAGGAGACTGTTATGGCCCAGGACCTGGGGACGATCATCTCAGAAACGGTGAAGCTAGATAGCTGTTCTCGTGCTGCTAGCGTGAAATTCTGTGGAAAGTGCTTGAAAGGTGATGAAACTACGAGTAAGCGGAAAGGCTTTGGAAGTCCACCTTTCATCAGAGAACGTGGAGGTAGCAGGCTTGCCCGTTCTATAAGGGAGGATAGGCGGCGATCTGTGGCAGATCTGATCACAGAGTGCAATGCTGGTGCAGGCACAAATCTTTCAGGTCGTCGGTAATGAATCGTGAAGCAATGGCAGCATGTAGCCTAGTCGTAAGAAGCACGTTTCTTGTTATACCAGGTCGTTACGCAAGCAAAGGGCTGTGCGAAACATGCGCTGCGCCACAGCGCAGGTCTGCAGGGCCAGTCTTATCCTATGGGGGAAGTTCACCTCGGCTTCTATGAGATCTCTAGTGCTAATCGAAGGCACCATGACAGTGGCAGACTATGAGAACATTATTGCGGACTATCTGCGTCCCTTCATATTTAATGGCTTCCTCAATGGCAAAGGTGTCTAATAGCAGAAGAAGGGTTCGTGTAACAAAGCCAGAATCGTGTTACAGTAGTTTGAGGAGCGTAACAGTGAACTTTCTTTGATATCCTGGGTACCAAATTCGCCGGATCTAAACTCGATGGAACACATGTGGGACCCTATAGCGTGCCAGCACCGCTGCCACCAACCACCGACCATAATTTATGGGAACTGCGAAACACAATCGTAGACATCTGGCGCCACACATCTCCGAAAACGTACCAACTACCTCTTGAATCGATGCCACGCAGCATCCGTAATATATTGTGTTCCAAAGGTGGACCAAAAGACTATTAAACAGATGGTCATAATGTTTTGGCTCATCATTGTATATCTGGTTTCTGTAGGCACATCACCCAGACAGAACCAAGTAAACAACAGATGCTATTGTTGCTAGGACTGTGCGGCTGGTCCCGGCGGAGGTTCGAATCCTCCCTCGGGATGGATGTGTATTTGTCCTTAGGATAATTTGGGTTAAGCAGTGCGTAAGCTTAGGGACTGATGACCTTAGCAGTTAAGTCCCACAAGATTTCACACACATTTGAACTTTTTTTTTTTTTGCTTTGTTACCGGTTATGTTTGGATACTGCACAGTCGGTAAAGTATGTGTTGAAAAGAGTTCATTTGTGTTAAAATCGTTTCATGTTTTTTTTTTTTTTTTTTTTTTTTTTCAAAGATGACTACTATAAACAACTTCCTTACGCGCAGAAATCGAGTCGGAAGGAGACACCGATTCGCTTAAAACAGGGCGGAGTTGCTTAAGGTCTAAAACGGAATTTTTAAAACCATTTCATATTGCAGTCTCTACAGTGTCGAGGATAATTAAAAACTGAGAACAAATAGCGCAATGTTTGATTCAATCAGGAAATGCATGAGAACGGCTAAACGTCAAGTTGCGGAGACTGCATTACTGGTTTGGATCCACAAGCTCTGTGTCAGAATGCTCCCTATGAGGAGTTCCGGTGCTGGAATGAGCTGTTGGGCTGGCAAAGCAGACCGCTGCTGAGTTTTCTGCAAATCCTGGCTCGTTGGAACGTTCAAGAAAAAAAAATGGCATAGCGTTAGAATATGTCTGCGTTGAAAGTAACGTAATGTTTCTGACTGTGACTACAGATTGACTGCAGTCTACATTGCCTTCAGAATGTGAATAATACGACGCGAAAAATTTCGTTCATCGCCGACGAAACTGGAAAGTCTTATCACTGCTTTTTCAATAAAACTTCTTGTTTAAAGGAAAGTCGATTTCAGGTGAGGGGAGGGGGAGCGAAAATCTTTAAGGAAATAATTACCGTATTGCTAGAATGTAGTTGGATGGATCTAAAAAACTACTTTGTCGTTGGGAAAAGCTATTACTACACTGTAATCAAATTTGACGCGATGGAAAAACAGTAAATTTTTCCGTATATGTTGTTCAGAATTAAATTCTTTTATCACAAATATTCCAGTCGCTTAAGTGTCGTACTAAACATTTATCACTGTATTTTGTGTTTATTGTTATTTTGTTGTTCATAGCGTTGTCAAGGATCTTATCGTACAAAACTGTTGAGATCATCGGTCCCTAAGCTTAATCACTACTTAATCTAAGTTAAACTAACTTACGCTACGGATGACACACACACCCATGCCCGAGGGATGACTCGAACCTCCGACGGAGGGAGCCACGTGGACCGTGGCAAGACCCCCCCTAGACCGCGCGGCTACCCCGAGCGGCCAAACACGTTTCGACAACACAACACCGTAGATAAATTAAACACATTAACTAACGTGAAATCTGCTTCATCCAGGAAATAGGGAGGATGTGTTAATCGGAATGCCAACAAAAAATGTAAAGCCTGCAAAGTTGTGGCGTAAATGTAGGCTCAGAAGCGCCCGCTCTCGTTTTAGCGGTAATGTCAGGATATGCCAAACTCATTCAGATGCTCAAACTAAGTGCAAATGTGCAAAAAAAATGCCATTTCACCTGTCTCGTTAATGTGACAAGTAGCAATAGGCGATGGCGTGACGAATGGCCAAATATACTGTTTCCGATCCAGTCTCGATTCAATCTATCTTTAACTGATGGAGTGATGCGGGACAGATGATAGACTCAAATCTGACTTACCAATTTTGTTATTCATCCTGGCTATTGAATCATTTTTGGTAGAGCGAAAGAAGGATCTCTCAGATATAAATTTCCTGCGCAGGCAGAAAATCTATTTCCAGGCGTGGTGGGTGTTTAATCACGGAGGTTGATCAAATAAAAAAATTAGGAAGATCATCGAAAAATTTTCCAGTCGTTCTGCAGCAGAAATAAATATAGTGCCAGATCTGTCACTAATTAGCAAGAAGATTAATGTAGTAGTGGGGTGGTTCTTGTCTAGAGGATAAATTTTCGGGATTTGTTTAAAGAGGCAAACCCTCCCAGAAAACAAAGGTGTCCTAAGTTAATAGATATATCGACAAAGTAAAAGGCTTTACTCATAAAGAACGTGTTACGTGATTTGGGAACACGTCCAGATAGTTTGACGCCGTTTGGTTCAAATGGCTCTGAGCACTATGGGACTTAACTTCTGAGGTCATCAGTCCCCTAGAACTTAGAACTACTTAAACCTAACTAACCTAAGGACATCACACACATCCATGCCCAAGGCAGGATTCGAACCTGCGACCGTAGCGGTCGCGCGGTTCCAGACTGCAGCGCATGGAACCGCTCGACCAATCTGGCCGGCGACGGCGTTTACCTCAGGCTATAAAAGCAGAGAGACATGACTATCTGAGACCCCCTATTCACATGAATAATATAAATTAAATAATTTTAGACGCTCTTATTAAGTAAAGCTCTCGGAAAAAGTAATATAAAAACAAGAACCTACAACAATGCACTAGATATGTGGGCGTACTCTGAAGTCAAGGAACATGCACTAATCAGCTTCTAGGTCATTTTGTAGAGTATACATGTGAATAAAAATAAAAATAACTGTAATTTTAAGACTTCAGTACATACAGACAAACAAAATTCGACAACTAAAACAAGTTACATAATCCAAAGAGCGCAGTGATATATTGTGTTGGTATATTGTGAAATGGATAACAATGTACATACATCGTACTGATAAATGGAACTCCAGATTGTTATTTTCTTTTACTTGTTTCTCAGAGTAGAACGCGAACTCTACCGACAAAAGTCTATAGGCTACTCCGGATCATTATCTTAGTTTTTTGGCATAAAATACTCATAGTGTACTATGGCTCATTTCACTGTAATTTCTTACCACAATTTATGTTTTTCTCTTTATTGTACTGAAAATATCTGCATAACAGTGCACACGTCGATGACATGCGCTTTATTTTATTCATTCACGATACTTGCTGCTGATAACGGTAAATCCCACTTTCTGGCCCGACCTCAGTGTTGCATTCAATACTGTCTCGGTTTTGTTTTCCAGGCAGTGATAGTAGTACATTAACTATTATATATAGCGGTAGGGATAGATTTATTTACTTAGTTTTCTTGACAAGATTAGGACCATCAGATCCTATCTTATCATGCAGTCTAAAACAAAAAAAGGAAAAAAGATGCATCATGAAGGAATTATCCGAATTGGACGGAAATCGGAAGAAATGATGAACATGTATAGACAAACAAATTGTTAGTTAAGAAAAATTGGATGATTTATTCAACAGAAAGAGCTTCACAAATTGAGCAAATCAATAAGACATTGGTCCACATCTGGCCCTTATGCAAGCAGTTATTCGGCTTGACACTGATTGATAGAGTTGTCGGTTATCGTAGACGTACAGCTGTGCTGTAAGGTTGCCATGGATGACAACCAAAGGGTTCTGCCGTGGAAAGAAATGCAACCGAAGACCATGACTACTTGTCGATGGGTCGTATGGCTACACTCACTTTGGTATGCTACAACCGCCCGGTGCGTCTCCAAACAGGCCTCTGGCCAAGAATCTGATTGACTGGAATGGAATTGTCTTCAGTGATGAGCCCCCGCTTCAAACGGAGCCCCGATGAGCAGCGAAGACGTGTCTGGAGACACAACAGACAGCGCTGGGAAACCTACCAAGCTGTCACCTGCCATACGGTGTATCTTTGTTCTTCTATTTTTTTTCTTGTGTTAGAATGTGTAACAAGGTGTTCTACATATTTTATCTTACGTTCACATAACGACACAAGTGTTAGGAAATGACTTACACTTAACACGGGACGCAGCAATTAGAAATATTTTGTTAAGCAGTAGAAAGCAGTGGTAGCTATATAGTAAAAAGCAGAGCTTACAAAAAAGAACTCGTAACTGGGAGATGGATGCATTTGCTACTGTGCTTCACTTAGAAAAAGTTGGAAAATCTATTTTACATGTGTAGTTCTTGATGACTGCATGAAAGTCCTCACTCTATTAATGCTACACTTGGCATTTCCTTTTTTGTAGTATAAAATATGCTTAGCCTATTTATGACCCTAACTACCAATGGTTGAACAGATACTCAACAATTAAATTACGCCTATATGAAAAACGAGATACTTCGTGCAAACTCTAGAAAAACTGACGAGTAAGATGAAAATATTGGTTGAAGTGACTGCTCGTGAAAAAGAAATCTGGGATTTAGACTCGGTGTGCATAAATTTTCAATAGTCACGACATAACGTCACCATTTGATTGACATGCGTTAATGTTTGTATACAACATGCCAATTATTCACTTCAAAAGGAAGGGCATGACCTTTCACGTATGGAATGTAACTGCAGAACAAAAATAATTTTTGCAAGAAATGTCTAGAAACTTTGATTTCATTAGAGAGATTTTTGTAGATTTATTCAACTCTTCCACTTCTGTCTTGCTATATTTTTCTGTAGTATATTGGAGGCTTGTGTATGAACTGCCTCAAATAAATGTTGAAAATGGGTGTGAGATTATACATAAAAAGGAGAAAAAAATACGCAATGCAAAACTAAAAAATATATTGAATTCGGTAAAAATCCCTAATTCGTTCCACTTTCAGTTATTTTGGGGTGCTATGACACCATTTCGAAATTTCGCTGCAGCATAATTTATTAGAACAGTCTTGGCAATCCGTCAATTATAGCACTGTATTAAAAAATTTTTAAAAAATAGCTGCTTATCCCTTCTTTTTTCTATAGTGAAAAAGTAGCATTATCTGAACCGTGAGTCTTGTTGGAAACGAGTGAAATACCATTCCAGTTTGCTCTTCACAGGTTTAAGATAAGTTGTTACCAGACATCAAATACAAATTGCTAAGGTGGCATCGAGACGAGTAGGCAGAATCTACAGTACTACTTAACGGAATCTTACATTCAAAAACCTACTCCGTATCCAAGTCTCGTGACCAGCAAGGCAATGTACAAAAATTCTAGTTCTGAACAGCTGAATACTCAGTCCAGAGATACTTCCACCCTATGGTTTGAAAGTACAAATTCGTAAATTACACTGTTGAAATGCATATATATTCGATATCGCGAATGCCCTCAGTCATTCCAACAGCTAATGCTCACACAGATGCTGCTTATATTTAACAGCAACTTCCTTACCTTGAAAGAATCAATGGTTTCTACTGAAGGGGCTGGGTGTAATAAAATCGCAGAGGAGAGTTAGCGACTTAGATCCGATTCTTCGTTTCTTATCGCGAACATTGAAAAAGAAAAAAACACCGTAGCGGAGCAATAGTATCGTAAAACGTATATTCCATGTCACCAAAACAACCCCATGTTGTCATTGTCTCACCCAGAGATTAAAAAAAAACACTGATGTCGAAGATCCAGAGATTAAGTTTACAAAAAGGAAAAGAAATATGATGAAAACATTATTCTAAATTGAGTAAGTATGGGTCAGTATTACATTTATACAACGCGCTGTGCCCATGTATCCAGAACAAGTCGAAAAATAAAGATAGTTCAAAAGTTTATGGTTAAATGTGTAAAAGCTAATCTTAACTGAACAACAATATGGCGATCATTATTCATCTGCAGTCAACTCTACATGACATGTCACCACTTCTAGAATATTGATGGTATATTTTCTTTTCAATTTGGCTTTCTAGTAGCTGCCGTTCGGCAAATCGATTTGTGAACTTTCGGTATCGGCGGATTTTCGTTGCTTGCAGCTGTTGACAATTCGTTATCTTGGTCGTAGCAAGTCAGGTGATGGTATACGGAAGCAAATTAGAATCCCTCAGTTTTATGATTTTTGCTATCACAAAAATCTGACTCGTTTTCTTTTCTTTTTTTTTCTCTCGAAGATATTATGATTTCCGAACTTGTTATTAGGTCGTCACGTAATAGCACAACTTGAATTCCTACGAGTGGAGCGAGCTGCAATTAGTTTCATAGTCTCGCTTATCACAAATATGTGGCTATTTTTTTCTGATTGCATGAATATTTCCAAGGCTGTAGTTATGAAGGAACCCAAGAGCACAGCTTGCTGCAAGAGAAATAAAATATCAACTCATTCAACTTCAGCGAGTGAAACAAAATATAAATTAATTTCATTTACTAAGCAAACCAAATTTCGGACGAGAATATTATTGGCTATCTAGCAATCTGACTGGTGACTCGTCATGTTGACTTCCCACCATTCAATGCGCTAGCCATGTAGTTCTTAACGGTGAGAAGACGGCAGAGCTGCAGCAGAACAGAGCCTCACGTATGTCTTATAGCTTCTGAGAAGCTAAAGACTCACCAAAAAAGAGACATCGTGCCTTTACACGGGAGCCTTGTAGTGAGGCTACATTTCGTTGTGATCCATTAACTGCATATGTTAATCATCGATAAGTCGTCTTAGGGAGAAAGAGTACAAAATACGGGCACTGTAACCAGTTGAAATGGAAGGATGAAACGGTTGGTACGTGTTGCTCTGGTGGCAAAGTCTCACTACCAGTGACTACCAGGAAAGCTAGAATAACACCCAAACCCTCTACTTCTGTACTAATGTAATGAATAGATGTTTTCCTTTTAATATAAAAAGGCAATACAATGTATGCTTTCAAATGACTTCATTGGGTTTGTGTACAAAAGTCAAAATGTAGGGTTCTCCACCTACTTTTACGGTTCAAGGTAAAATTTACCATACAACTGGCTCTTTGCTTCTATCGTCAGCAAAAGTTTCTACAGATTTTCTTCATGTGGTATGAAACCAATGAAGCAGTCTGCAGAAGTTATGATATCCAAAGCGTGGAAAAAAGGGATGGTTTTGAATATTCATAGATTGTCGTAGAGAGACTCTAATAACCACTTTTAAGACGCTGGAGAGAAAATACCAGAAGAAGGTTACAGATCAAGACCATACACCAAATGAGGAACACGAGTGATGGTATAAATCTCCATTCATAAATGAAGTAGCAGTCTTCGTCACAGGTGAACAGTTCGCAAGTCGCGACATCGTTTTCTATGCCTGTGACAACAGATTGACCACGCTGTCTGTTACAGATAAATTTTACGATGCATTACAGAGTCCACTAATTTTTAAGGCAGGATAGAAAGTTATCATTTTCAAATAGCGCAATTGAACCCTATATCGGATTATTCTTGAGAAACAAAAAAAGTGTCATGTATGAAAAAATGCATGATTTTAGTATTATATCACGATACAAGCAACTCACCATCCAGTTTTATGTCTCATGTATGTAAAGATAGAAAGCGAGTGACTGCGATACACACCATTAAATCATGTTAAGCTGATGACAAAGCGTTATATTCATCTTGAAGATGCTGTGGCAGTTGATCCAAATGTAAATCATAACAATATGGACAAGTCGGAAATTCTGCCCTCTTAATTTGTAAACAGTCCATGATGCTGTCTTGAGTATACTCAAGACGCATTCGCCTACGTGCGCAAGTATGCTTGTCCTGATTTACTCACAACCTTCACAAACTAGCGTCCAGGGAATTATTACCAAGACACTGCTACTGACAGACGTGGTATGCTTTTAGTCTTAACTAAGGGACAAAAGAAAAAAAAGACACGCACCAAAAAAGGAATTATTCGAATGTGATGGAAATCGGTAGATGTGACGTTATGTACAGAGAAATAAATTATTACAGTTTCAGAAAAATTGGATGATTTATTCAAGACAAAGAGATTCACAAATTGAGCAAATCACTAACGCGGCCGTCCATCTCTGGCCCTTATTCAAGCAGTTATTCCATCACGGCTTTGACTGACAGAGTTGTTGGTTGTCCTCCTGGTGGGCAACGTACCAAATTCTGTCCAACTGGTGCCAAGATAGTTGAAGGTTCCTGACCACTATGTTTCAAACTTGCTCAGTTGGGGAGAGATTCGGTGACCTTCATTGCCAAGGTAAGGTTTGGCAAGCATGAGGACAAGCAGTAAAATATCTCACCGTGTGCGGGCAGGCGTTATATTGCTGAAATGTAAGTCCCAGATGGCTTGCCATAATGGGGAGCAAAACAAGGCGTAGAACATCATCATCGACGTACCGCTGTGCTATAGGGGTGCAGCGAATGACATCCAAAGGGGTCCTGCTATGAAAAGAAGTGGAATTCCAGATCATCACTCCTGGTTGTGGGGCCGTATTGTGGGCGACCGTCAGGCTGACACGCCACCGCAGTCCGGGACCTTTCCAGACACGTCTTTTTTTTATCTCATTTTGTTCGCTTTTGTTCGTTGCATCTGCTCGGGGCGGACGTTGTAAGACATCCGTTTTAAGTTCGTTGTTGATCGATTAGCTCAGTTTTTTTTTTTATTACAGAGGGCTGCTAACCCTCTGACAGAACACGCTGAGCTACCGTGCCGGCTGACTTCGACGGTCACAGGGGCTCAGTTCGAAGCGGAACTCATCACTGAAGACAATTCTACCCCAGTCAATGAGATTCCTGGAAGAGGATTACCAGAACAGATTATACGGGAGTTTTAAGATAAAGTTGACAGGTATAGTATTTCTCACAATCAAGAACTATCAGAAGAAAATTTATTGGAGACTTTCAAGACAAAGCTGATTGCTCTGTTGTCAGAAAAAATTATCAGAAGGTTTTATTGAACAATTCGAAGGTAAGTTTAACTGGGAAGGTATTTCAAGGTGCCAAAATTACAAGAAGACATACAGTAAAATGCTGCGCTTCGCTCCGCCGGCTCTCGTCATGAAACAACACATTACACTTTATGAGTCACAACTTCTTCTCGTAAACACTCTGCGGCCACTCGCACGTGTGACATCACCTAACAAGTGTCGCAAATCCAAATTTAACGCAACAGTTAAATAAGAGGATGCGTAACTGAATACGCTCAAAGCACCCTTAATTAGCAAAAGCAGAAGTGTACACGTATAACATTTTTTAACATTCTTCATTAACACAGTCAAGATAAACACAGCACTGTTCTTAAGAGAAGAATTTCTAAGTGTAACTATATCTTGGTGACACTGTTCATTCCTGACAGTCACATCTTCTTAAGAGAAGCATTTCTAAGTCTAATTAGCTATACCTTGCTGACACTGTTCATTCCTGACAGATGCAAATAGTACAATTAGGTCTTATTTTTCGCTTTGTTCGCTTGCCGTGAGTCCAGTACAAGCCTCTCATTTCTACTTTTCATTGTAACAATGATTAAAAAGCTACTGCACTGACATCAAGCCCTCTTTAATACTCCTATATTCAGCATTTTTTGTAATTAATTATTTTTCTATAGCTTCTTTTCTGCCCTGTGGAGCTTGATAAGGCGGTTTAAAATGTAGTTTATGGCATTTTATTTGTGTATGGTATAGTGGGCCTATTATTAATTATTAATTACGATAGCTGTTCAGCTGATACACATCCTGTATTAGAAATTCCATTTATTTTGCTTTTCTTTCCGAATAAGCTCATTTGCTTCTTCCTCACTAATAGTAGATATACCACTTCAGTTAGGATTTACTAAATTTTCTTCTTCTGCTTCTTCTTCGCAAGCTGTCAATCGTTATTTGTGGGGGAAAAACATTGCAGTCTAACCACCGTCGTTTCGTGATTAATTTTCTATTTTTTCTCCCTTTCCGTGTCGTAAGACTTGATTTTATTTCTCCCATAACCTGTATCTGCATTGTACTCTGTCAACCTATCTGAGCCTATAATAACTTCTTCTCTCAAATTATATACGAATACAGCGTCCATTCGATATGATTCTCCTTCTGTTTCAATTTGCAGCATTACTTGACAGTCAATTTTTTCCTGTACTCATCTACAGCTCCTTTTATTTTGAACCCACTGGTTGATAAACTCGGTATTTCATCTCCTGATTCCAGTAATTCGTTATACACGTTGTTTACTCTCGCAAACATCTGGCTTCCCTAGTCGGCCAATTATTTAGTCACACACCCACATTTTTAACATCAATTATAGGGGTATGTACTGCCTCAGCTATCAATATAGTATCCTCTTCTAACAGGTCTTCCGTTTGCCACCAATTTTTCCGGTTTTATTACATAAATATTTCTCTCTTGTTGTTCGAGGCTTCTCCATGCACATTTCAAGTCGGAATAATCCTGAAACCCCTGTATGTTTCCCGTGTTCTTATTCCCTACCAGATCCGCTTCACTTCTTATACTCTAACCTCCATATCTATGTTCAGGCTTGGCAGGCTCTTCTTCCTCTTGACCTTCTGTATCACACCTTAATTTGTGTCTCCGTCGGCCTTTTTATGCGCTTCTGCTGAATGACCATCACTCTTGTTTGTGCCGATCGAGACGTACTACTATCTCTGGTGTATCTTCCTTGAATTCGTCGTTTACGTTGTTAAACTTAACCTTGGTTTCTTCTTGATTTGCAATAGTGCTTCAGTATTCTTTAATTTCATTACACGTTCGTGCATTGTCTATTGCACTCCCGACAACTAGATTTCTCCTAGTTCCAATATCGTTTCGTACCTTTATTTCCCTTTTTCTCATCTTACACAATTTCTGATCAATCCTTTTCTCCCTTGTTTTAAACATTTCCTTGAAATTCCCCTCTTGTTTTTCCAATTTTTATCAATTTTCTCTCCTATGTTCCCCAATTTGTTGTCAGTATTCTGAATTATTGTTGGTGCGATTGCTTCGATTGACGTTTTAGTCTACTTTTGTTCCTTCCGCTTTTCTCTAAACGCTTCCATTAATTGTTCGATATGGAATTTGGAGTTTCTAGGAACCTGTCACACCCACTATCTTACTATCTTTGCTCGCTATTACTGTTTCGCGCCTTTCTGCTCTGGCTGTGTCCTCGTTTCCCGCGTTTATCGTTTGGGGTGTGGCTACATTTCCCGCTTCTTCTTGTGCCTATGCTCTTCTCAAACCAGAATTCAGTCTGGTCACCGTTGAGATATTCCTCCCCACTTTACTCCTTTTTCTGCTTGATTTCACTTCCCGATAAAAGTTATTTCTCTTCCTCTACATTTGACTGATACGCAACATCGCGTGATAGATTTTCTTTTTTGATCTTATCCATCGGCAATTTCTACTTCATTTTTGCAATTTTAAATTTACTGTAATGGTTCCTGAATATTATATAATTGCTATCTATATTTAAAATTCTGCAATGTCACGTTTTGTTACACGAAGAATGAATTACTTGTTAACCTATGCTGCACTATTAAGCAATTTCTAAACTAATAATTTTTATTGATGGCCTTTAGCAACTTGCAACACTTGCATTCCATATTTTATGCTGCTGCTGGCTGCTATTCGTTGTAATGTGGCTTCTTCTTGATCCGTTGTCTCGTTCTGTGGTCCGTATAGTTCTTCTTTCTTGTAGCCGTTGTGCCGTCATATCGAAGCGTTTGGGAACTACTCTTCCATTCGTTCCACTCTTCCGAGGATGTAAGCAGTTCGTCTTGTCTCGCATCGCCATATGTATTTTGACGTCTTATTTTTCTCTTCACGCCTGCATTCGAAGATTTGGACAGTTCAATAATGTCACCGGTAGACAAATATAAGCCACCCCCGTACTACAGTTGACCAGCTTAGCGCCCGCTGCTTCGCCCGCTGCACAGATTATTTTGTTATTGTTTTACTGAAATTTTATGTTGCTAGCAAACTGCAACACCTTCCAAACTTTTCACGCTAGTTAAGGCCATAGAAGAATGGTCTTTTCAGAATGTACTTCCGACGAAAAGCGATTCTGGTAGCTAGAGCCCAAAGCTTTTTGTTAATCATGCATTTGAGTTCTTATGATGATATTTCCATAGAAACTTTAATCTCCAACACATATTTCGTTATATCTAACCGAGAAGTAAAATATCAGTTTTCATAGATTTAGCTTTACAAAATTTTTGATGTAATGAAAAATTTTCTTAAAATTTTTCATCCTCTATTTCACCCCCTTACGTGTTGAGTATCCAAAAGCACTGAAACATGGATTTTTTTTTTTTTGCTAATCGAGAAGTCAAATACTAATTTTCATAGATGTAGTAGCTTTAAAAATGCTATAGTAGTTCTTTAATACTGATTTATTTTCAAAAAAAAAAAAAAAAAAAAAAAAAAACAAAACACCCACTGTTTTACCCCCTTAGTGGCTGAATTTCCTAAAATGCTGAAACATATATATGTTTTTTTTATTTCTCACTGAGAAATCAAATACAAATTTACATAGATTTTACTTCAAAAGTGGTTGCGTTATGAAATATTTCCGTAAAAACTTTCATCCCTTTTTTCACCCCCAAGAGGATTGAATTTTCAGAAAAAGTGAAATGCGTATTTTTTTAATTTCCAACTGAAAAGCCAAATTAATTTTTTTAATAGATTTAGCTTTTAAAATACTTTCATGATGAAATAATATCATAAAACATTTCATCCCCTATTTCACTCCTTTAGCAGTTGAATTTCCAAAAACACTGAAAGACAGATTATTGATTCGTAACTCAGAAGTCAAATGCAAGTTTTCATAACTGTAACTTTAAAAAAGCTTTAGTAGTTTTTGTAACGATTTACTTTCAAAAAAATTTCAGCCATATTTTTACCGCCTTTGGGGTCACTTTTCCCTAAATACTAAAATACGTATTTCTTTATTTCTAAACGCGAAACTTAGTACCAATATCGCAGGTTTAGCTTCAAAATTGCCTTAATAGCGACATATCTTCGAAAAACTTTTCATCCCCTACTTCACATCCTTAGGATTGGTATTTCGAAAAATCCCTTCTTAAACGACGCCCACAGTATAAGATCAACACCATCTCCAAATTTCAAGCCAGCAAGTTAGAACATTGCCTTTTCTATCTATAGACTATTACTTACTTTAGTCTGGCTTGTTGGAAAAACAGGCCTTGTACATTCATAACTAGCCAGCTATGGAGTGCGAACTTACTCCCAAAGTACATGCGCCGATAACTAGAGTTCTGCTTTTGAGTCTACAGTGAATGCCTTATCTATTATACAGTTCATTCCCTTCCAAAATATTCTAATAGTAATGAAGACGTTGTAATATGTGAACACTTTTGTACGACACGGTTAATTTAATTGCCTTAATCATGTTCCTACTACTGATCTCACTCACTCTACAATTACAGTCACTCATGTATCATGGGCTTCTATGAGTTCATCATTGCCGATCGTCATTTAATGATATAACAGCCTCCCCCAATATGAAATTGATCCTGAGCTTCAAAATTCTTTCTTTGCTCATATACGCCAGCGTCCTATTTGCGACATGGCGACGAGACATTACAGTCTCTCCCTAAACCTTTACCAGCTGCCGATGAATTTCAGCCCCGGTTACATGTTTCGTCCCCAGAAATCGAATAACTAAGCGGATTTCATCACGAGACGACTTTTGCAAATGAGTCGCCATTTGTGTTTAGCGCTATTGGTGGTGGTTGGCTGAAAGACTGCAAAGTTACCAACGACATGTATCAAAATTACCGCGCATCACTAATTTCTGCATAATAGATGAAACTCCAGTAATATCGGCCTTGTACCGTTTCTGATCACTCCTCCCACATTGCTTAGTGCAGTGGCCTGCTCTTTTTCCAGTAACAGTTTAAAGTAGCCCGTTATGGTTGTTGTTTGCGCCATATACTCTTGTTTTAGTTCTCCTCTCCATTTCCAGTTTTCTTTTGTGTGCATATAACATATGAACTGCACTTAAAGGAGCAAATTTTTAATAGAGAACGGTTTAAGTCAATGTGACACATTGGAAATAACGTTTTTTGGGGGAAACAGTCATAATTCGGTAACATCTGTATTTGATGACATTGAGGAGATTAATGACCAGACGTGCTAAATACCGCAAACCCCTTACCTATTTGTGACGGATCTGACGATTGTGATCCGCGATTAGAGTTCAGTAATCATAAGTGTATATTCCAACAGTCAACCAGCGTCTGTTTCGTATGCACACCGCTATTCTACATCTCCAAAACACTTATTCATCGAGGACATTTAACAGGGTATATTTATTAAAGTATCAGCCTCAGAGTTTTTCTAATGTTAGATGTCACTCCCCAGGATAAGTGTTTTTGAGTCACTTTTTTCCTTTTGTCTCTTTTATGTGATGATCACACTCTAGGTTGGCTCAGTTGTCTACTCGCAAGTGTTTTATTGCCGCCAGTGTTTGTCAGTGTACAGGAAAGCCTATTATGAGCAGAAATTACAGTTATCCGCGTTCAGGTTCCTGCAGCAATAATCCTCTCCCGCAATCCGTTACAGACATACAACATTGTAATCTTGTTGCAGACAGCCAGACCTTGCGCAGTACAGTGATACACGCTGCAAAACTCCAGTCTTCGATGATTGTGGTCCTGTGCACGAGCCATTAACTGACTGGCAAAGTGTTCCAGTGGGTCCAGTGCACGAACCATTAACTGACTGGCAAAGTGTTCCAGTGGGTCCTTAGAGAATCCACGCTTGCACTGACTTGTCTCATCTCCCTCCTGTACTGCTGCGTAATCTTATTTGATGGCATATCCTTACATTGTTTTTTCGACCAGTGCACTATGTAAAGTGATGTAAGAATTCTTCGTCGTACCTCTATTAAATTATACGTATGTGGTGTCATCTCACTTTTTGCAGTACTTATATTAAAGCTCCCCAGATTCTGCAACAAATTCCAATTATTTTGCTTATACAGTAGTGTAAATACATGATTTTTGAAGAAAAATTGTCGGCCGAACGGCTCTAGGCGCTTCAGTCCGGAACCACGCAGCTGCTGTGGTCGCAGGTTCGAATCCTGCCTCGGGCACGGATGAGTGTGATGTCCTTAGGTTAGTTAGGTTTAAGTAGTTCTAAGTCTAGGGGACTGATGACCTCAGATATTAAGTTCCATAGTGCTTAGAGCCATTTGAAGGAAAATTAACATTGTCGGTTGCAATAGTTGTGCACAGTATATATACAAAAGGTTACTACATACAATAGACTGCAGTATACCTGCAAATACAGTCAAATGGTATAGCATTTAATTCAGGTGACAGCGGCTGGAACTCCGTATGAAGGCAGTCGGCTCTGTGCGGCGTTAGTGTATGTGTGTGTGTGCCATTACTGTAGATAGGAAACAGACGCATTTAGTGACAGGCTCTGTTGTGAACATAAACCACGACTGTGACAATGTCATGCGGAAAACAATTAACATGTTAATAAAAAGCTAAAATCGGTAAGTGCAAGGATATAGGACTCTCTAACAGTCAAATCGCCAAGAAGTTCTGTCGCTCAAGTAATAATTTGTTTAGATTCGGCGCACGTTATGGTCAGAACAGAAAATATGGGCAAAGTAGAATATTATCTGCGGTGTTGAAACGGTTGCTTTTTCACAAAGCAAGGAGCACAAACTATTATTCGTCTCAACTTATTGCTGCTTTAGAGTTAGAGTTGCGAGTAACTGCCATATGCGTATCACAAATTTTGTCAGCTGACAAATATCTTGCTTTCAGGAAACGACTACAGAAACCTGCTCTAACACCCAACATGAACAGGTTAGACTAGAGTTTGCTGAAAAAATAGACTTAAGAATGGGTTAAAGTGATGTTCACTGATAAGGAGAAGTTTCGATGGGCCGGATGAATGTCAGTATTATTGGCGTTATCTGAGAACAGAGCCGCAGTTAAGAATGAGCAGACATTTTAGTGCTGGAAGCGACGATTCCGGCAGCCTTCTGCGCTAAAGGCATACCACGCATTGCCTGGCGGAACGCTAGAATGAATTCTGACATGTCCACTGAGACACTAGAGACAGAATTGGTTAGAAGGTATGAGGATCTAGTTTACGAGAGACTAGTGCTTCAACAGAATAGTACAGCTGTGGGTGATTCTGCTACAACTAAAAAGTGGTTTGTATATAAAGGTCTCGATATCTTGCCCTATCCTCCACGTAGACCTGATTTGTGCCCCATGGAAAACTTTTGGGGGAACACTTGCAAGGCGTGTTTATCTCAATGGCAGGCAATTTGAGCCTGTACATGAGCTAAAAAGAGCGATACAAGAAGAGTGGGCTGCAAGAACTACAAACCCAAACAAAAATAATCCCGAAGAGAATTTTTGAGGTAATTAGGAAGAACGGAGGTTGGACAAAATACTGACAAACAGGACAGTGAGTGGGTTTATACAAATTTCCATCCAGGAAATACAGACGCCTTATTTTATTACTCATGTTATGATACTTTATATTTGCGTCCTGATGTTTTATCTCATATATATCTACTACTTTTTGGTAAATTCGATACATGTACCCTCCAGACATCGTACTATTACTTTCGTACGAACCCTCCCTTTATACCGATTTCCACTACTGCAACTTTTTTTTAACTGCATCCACAAATCTCTATAACATAAAAAAGATTCGTAACTGCTGCTTCACAAGTGTTAACACAATCAGGTACTGTTCCCTGCAGTACACCCCAATACTGCATCAAGTTGCTCCTACCTTAGTGGAGTGTAAATGATGCCTCTGGAGTGCTGTTCTAAACATAGCAAAGCACACTTTTTACTGAATGATACGGAACTGTACAGTGTAAGTCAGTTTTTTAGAAGGAAGTGTAAAGATAATTACCATCATACTAAGTGTAGATACACCTAGGTATTACTTGTCTCGGTACAGAATGTTGATTTGCGAAGATTCATTTCAATAAAACACAACTGCATCGTTTGGTTGTATGTAACTATAAAGCATTTTCTGCAAACTGTACTGTAGTGTTCGTGAGTGTACATCTCTAATGTATTGTAAAATATTCGGAATATCCGAAACATCTACTTATCATCCTTGTCCCCCATGTCAGAAGTATACTGTAAACTAGTGCGTATTGCTATACGAACTGTCTCCAAAAAGTAATGCTGGTACTTAGTGACTGCAGAGTGTTTTAACCTGTTGGGTTAGGTGGGACAATGGGGAAAGGATTCTCACTTTCGGAACGATGCCTTCGCCAGTCTGCTCTGAGCAGTTGAAGCGTCAGGACCACCGTCTCCACGCACCCATGTTTAATGCATGTGTCACGAAACCTAATGGAATCGCCACTCGAGCAACGTCATGCGATTAAGTTTTGTTCTTGTGGAGACCCACCAAACCCTTGTGAAAGCTTACTGGGTGCTGTGCTCCATCGTAGTCACAAGTTTTGCGTTCGTTGAAAGCGTTTAAGGAAGGCTGGGAAGAGAGGGTCGGCAAACCACTCACTGGACGGCTGTCAACCAGCACTTGCCCCCTGTGTGCGAACTTTTAAGAGTGTACAGATGATTGCAGAAACTCTCAACAGTACACGTTCTGGTGACCGATAAATTGCACATGAGGAAGACGCGTGCCAACCTGGTTCCCAAGTTCTGACGTACGACCGGAAGAATTACCAGGTGATTGTAGCGACTGAACTTCTTGAACTCATGGAATCTGAACCTTCTTTCATGGACAATATTGTTACTGGGAATGAAACATGATGTTTAGAGTACGACACAGAAAAAAAAGTCAGAGCTGCGAGTGTCACACTTGGGATCCCCAAAACCGAAAAAAGCAAGAGTGAGCAAGTCCAAAGTGAAAAGGATATTGATGTCTTCTTCGATGCCGAAGATATGGTCCACAGTGGAAAAAGTATGCAGGTGCACAAGCGAACTTCTTTGAAGAAAATCTAACGTCTATAACGATATCTGCAATAAATCTACCGAATAAAAAAAATCCATTACTTGTATGTTACAGTAGTATTGTGTTTTATTATATGAATACTCAGAAGATATGAATAATGTGCTGAAGAGACAGCATGCTCTATGCTTACCATTTTATGAATACCAACATCAGCTATTCCAGTAGTGGTAATACGTGACCCAAGTATATTACTCTATTGCCACAGCACAATTAAATTACAACATTATTGCTACATATACTGGAAATATGTAATAAGGAGTGGTTTAACTCTGTTCGACATATTTGTACTTTTTCTTAACACTTGTTGAGTAACATATTTGCAGGATGAAATCATAATTCGGTAGAATCCCTATACCTGATGCTATTCTGGTAAACAATATTCTGGATTGAGAAAAAAGATGTTTTTCCTGCTTTAATATAACGTCTCCATATCACGAGAATTTAGTATGTATAGACAATCATACAGAGGGTCAAACATAAACAGTCTATTGCATAGTTATAAATCGCAGCTTGAAATTATATTTCCTCAAAATAGTCTCTAACATACCTCCAGCTAACGCACTATTGGTTCCATGTAAGAGAAATTCTGGTTTTGTCATCAGACCATGACTTCGTAATGTTTCAAAAATGGCTCTGAGCACTATGGGACTTAACAGCTGAGGTCATCAGTTCCCTAGAACTTAGAACTACTTAAACCTAATTAACCTAAGGACGTCACACACATCCATGCCCGAGGCAGGATCCGAAACTGCGATCGTAGCGGTCGCGCGGATCCAGACTGTAGCGCCTAGAACCGCTCGGCCGGCTGTAATGCTTCCTCTATTAATGTACACACATGGGGTGTTATCTCTCTTGTATGGCTAATGCCTACAGTAAAACCCTGTTGGTTCTGACGCAAATTTCGATTACATTGATTGTATAATGCGGTTTTAAGAGTATCTTTAATCGGTGTAGGTGAGGAATTATAATAGCTGTATGTGGTGTAACTTTTTGTCATGCAATGCATCTGATACAGCATCAAGTCTCTGAAGTGCTATTACCACAACACAAACGCTTGGTACCATATGATACAGTGGGCTTTAAGAGTAGTACTCCACTGCGAATAAAATCAGAGGTTTTAATACTCTGGAAGACCACCTATATCAACAAACTCTGCTACTTTCTCTCAATTCTACACTTTGACACTAAAAATCATGATTCTTTAATACTGTTTAGTATTTTCGAATGTTTAGAGCTGACCCATCTGTATCGATACAGAATACTGATGTGCAGTATATCACTTTAAAAAAATCGTTATGTCCTTCAGACATACATAATTAAACAGCAATTTTTGCTGACTGTACTATAGGATACGTGACCGTATATCTCCAAAGGAATCTAAACATGTAGAACATAAAACTGTCTACCTATTTCCCATGGAATAACTGTATACTGATTAGCAAGAACATTATGACCACCTACCTAATAGACGGTACATCCACCTTTGACTTGGATAACAGTGGCAACGTGTTGTGGCATGGAAGTAACGATGGCTTGGAAGGCTGCTGGATGGAGCTGGCACCACATCTGCACACGTAAGTCACCTAATTCTCGTAGATTCTGGGGATTGGGAAATTAGCTCTGACGCCACATTCAATCAAATCCCAGATGTGTCCGACTGGGTTCAGATCTGGAGAGTTTGGGGGCCAGCACATAAATTGGAACTCACCAATGTGTTCTATGAACCACTCAGTCATTCTCGTGACCTAGCGACTTGGCACAGTATCTTGGTGAAAAGTGCCACTGCCGTCAGAAAACATGATCATCACGAAGGGGTGTATGCGGTCTGCAACCAGTGTACGATAGTCCTTGCACTTCTTGGTGCCGTTTACCAGCTCCACTGGGCCCATGGATACCCACGTGAACGTCTCCCTGAGCATAATGAAGCTGCTGCCACCTTGTCCCCATTCCATAGTGAAAGCGACAAGGAGCTGTTCCCTTGGTAGACAATGAATTTGTCCTCTTCAGCATGATGAAGAAGGTATTGGGACTCATCAGACTATGCAATGTTCTGCCATTGCACCAACATCGCTTATGGTCATATTTCAGTCATAGTTACTGATGTCGTGGTGTTAACATTGTCACAAGCATGGGCTGTCACTTGCAGAGGCCCATCGTTAGGAGTGTTCAGTACACAGTGTGATCAGACACACTTGTACTCTGCCCAGCATTAAACTCTGATGTTAGTCCCAGCACAGTTCGCTATCTGTCTCATTGTACCAATCTGCCCAGACTATGACGTCTGATACCTCTAATGAGGGGTACCTGCCCAATCCCGTGACATCTGGATGTGGTTTGACCTTGGATTCGCCACATGTTGAATACACTCAACACAGCACTCCTTGAACACCTGAAGAGTCGTGCAATTTCTAAACTGCTCGTTCTGAGCCTGTGGGCCATCACAATCTGCCCTCAGTCAAACTCAGATACACTGCCTACCTTCCCCATTCTACACAAGGACAACAGTTTCACTGATACTACATGCAGCATGAATGCATCTGACTAGCAGTCATTCCTCGCTAGGTGATGCTGCTATCGCTGGATGGGTTTATGTTCGTAGTAGGTCAGTGGCCATAATGTTCTGGCTGATCAATGTATTTGTGGGGAAGAGTAACAGGTTTATAGTATTTTTTTTTTCTGAAGACCTATAGAATGACATGGTGTGCATCATACAGTGCACCACATGCTGATACAACATAAACGTCCTTTGAAAGCAGATTCAAATGTGAATGGAGGGTAATAAACAGAGTTGATGGTTAATATTCTCTCAGGAGAAAGTGTTACTATGAATGAGTGTTACTATTGTTAGTCAGTCATGGAGCTAGATTTTTCTAAGAATCTGTAAGTATAAAGCTGTATTTAAGACAGCTAAAGTCAATACATCTGTGTGCAATTCATTAACTAACATTGTAACATACCCCACATCCACCACAACTCATATGTTTTAGTTTATATAATTGTTGGCTCTGACAGCTAGCATTGTATGTTTATAGACGTTTTTCTGGGTAGACATTTGGAGGAAGAAGAATAAATGCTCTTGTAAACACTTTGTAGATGCTATAGTTAGTTGACTGAATTGGAATCATTGTTTGATACTATAGAAATTAAATTATGCATCGTAGGATGGTGAATAAGAAATGCACATTCTTGTACAGAAATTTTGATTAATTGTTGCATTTCTGTTTGTTCTCATAACATGGAAAAATACGAATGGGAAATACAGGATATCTACATTTACTATACATGCTAATGTAAAGTGGTCAGATGTTGGAATACTTGCAGAAAAATAATGGATTCGACGGTGCTTAACATATTAGGGATACATGAAAAACCTGTTTATAAACCCCCATTCGACAGGTCTTAATAAAAAGCACCATAAACCGTTACTGTTCCCACAAATATTATTGTTTTGCAGGTCTTCAAAAATAGATTAAGGCCAACAGCTATTAAAAAATTAGTCCTTAAGATGCAGTTAATGTGGAAAAACTGGAAATAGAAAAGATTAAGGTCAGAAAAGAAACGAAACTGCTTTGTTTGGCGAAAACAGTTGCCAGAAAGGAAAACTGTAGACTGTTATCTGAAAAAGAGCAGGCTGTTCTAATGTGTAGGCAAGGCTGACTTTGAACAGAGTATGTGGAAAAAAATCCAGGTGTGAATGGAGGGGGGGGATAACATTTTCGTTAATTTGTCAAAAATAATGACGTTTGGTATTAAATTAGGGGATATACAAAAGATATCCTTATAAGCCTCCATTCCCATTTGGAACTGATGTAAAAGGGTGGTTGTATTCTATCAGCTCGTGTGGACTGGATGGCGTACGTTTTGTTTTTCCATGGAACTTCAGAATAAAGCACCATAAACTTTTACTGTTAGCCACAAATATTTGGAATCATTATTTGATGCTGCCACCCCCTGGTAGCTGAGTGGTCAGCGCAACGGAATGTCATACCTAACAGCCCGAGTTCGATTCCCGGATGGGTCGGAGATTTTCTCCGCTCAGGGACTGGGTGTTGTTTTGCCCTAATAACCATCATTTCATCCCCATCTACACGCAAGTCGCCGAAGTGGCGTCAACTCGAAAGATTTGCACCAGGCGAACGGTCTCCGACTATAACGCATCACGCAGCCCAACAACCAGGAGTGATGGTCTGAGGTAACGTTTCTTTTCATAGCAGGACCTCTTTAGTTGTCACTCATGCCACCCTCACAGCACAGTGATACACCAACGATATTCTATGCACCGTTTTGTTGCTCTTCGAGCCTAGCCACCAAGAGCTTACATTTTAGCAAGATAATGCCTGCCAACACAATGCGAGAGTTTCTACTGCTTTTCTCCGTGATTATCGAGCCCTAACTTTGCCAGAAAGATCGCCGAATACCTCCGTAATTGAGAATGTTTGGAGCACTACGAGCAAGGCCCTCGAACCAGCTCGGAATTTTAACGAGGCAACACACCAATTGGACAAAATTTGGCATGATATCTCTCAGGAGGACATCTAACAAACTCGATCAATCAATGCGAAGCCGAAAACCTGCTAGAAAAAGGGCCAGAGTTAGACCAACACATTATTGACTTGCTCAATTTGTGAAGCAATTCTCTTGAATTAATCATCCAGTTCTTGTGAAATTGTAATCCTTTATTTGACTGTACATGTACATCACATTCACTGGTTTCTGTCCCATTCGGATAGCCGGCCGGAGAGGCCGAGCTGCTCTAGGCACTACAGTCTGGAGCCGCGCGACCGCTATGGTCGCAGGTTCGAATGCTGCCTCAGGCATGGATGTGTGTGATGTCCTTAGGTTAGTTAGGTTTAAGTAGTTCTAAGTTTTAGAGGACTGAAGACCTCAGATGTTAAGTCCCATAGCGCTCAGAGCCATTTGAACCATTTTGACATGTCAAGAATTCTTTCTTGTAGTTGTTGTTGTCTTCAGTCCTGAGACTGGTTTGATGCAGCTCTCCATGCTACTCTATCCTGTGCAAGCTGCTTCATCTCCCAGTACCTACTACAACCTACATCGTTCTGAATCTGCTTAGTGTACTCATCTCTCGGTCTCCCTCTACGATTTTTTCCCTCCACGCTGCCCTCCAATGCTAAATTTGTGATCCCTTGATGCCTCAAAACATGTCCTACCAACCGATCCCTTCTTCTAGTCAAGTTGTGCCACAAACTTCTCTTCTCCCCAATCCTATTCAATACCTCCTCATTAGTTACATGATCTATCCACCTTATCTTCAGTATTCTTCTGTAGCACCACATTTCGAAAGCTTCTATTCTCTTCTTGTCCAAACTATTTATCGTCCATGTTTCACTTCCATACATGGCTACACTCCAAACAAATACTTTCAGAAACGACTTCCTGATACATAAATCTATATTCGATGTTAACAAATTTCTCTTCTTCAGAAACACTTTCCTTGCCATTGCCAGTCATTTCTTGTAGTAGGGAGTTGTTTTAAGTCTGTACGACATATTTGTACTTTTTCTTAAGATTTGTTGAGTTACATGTTTGCAGGATGCAATCAAAATTCGGTAGTATCCCTATATTTGATCCTATTTTGGTAAAAAATGTTCTGGATTGAGAAAAAATATGTTCTTCCTGCTTTAATATAATATCTCCATATCACTAGAATTTAATAGGTATAGACAACCATACAGAGGGTCAAACACAAACAATCTATTCCCGGACATCTTGGGTTGTCGGGTGTTCTGCCGGATATCAGCGTCGTACTTGCACGATATTTCGGTCACGTAGCTCGTAACCTTCATCAGGTGCGACCCGAGACTGCTCCTCGAGTGGACCTGTTCCAGTATTTATGCCTATGGCCTTCCCCCTCCACCAACGGCTGCAGGCGCTTCCTCTGTGGTCCGCGCCCAATCCCTGCGACCTGCTGGAGCGCTGCTGCTCCGTTTTCGTCCGCTGCGGTTCTAGGTGTTCCCTTTGCGGTCCGCGCCCACCAAACCCGCTCCTGGGGGTTTCATCTACGGTCTGGGGTACCAAGCTTTCCCCCTGCGGTCCGCGCCCGCTCACCACGACCTGTTGGAGCGTTGCCGCACCGTTTTTGGTCCGCTGTGGCTCTGGATGTTCCCTCTGCGATCCGCGCCCACCAGTCCCACTTCTGGGTGTTCCATCTTCGGTCTGGTGCGCCTGGCGGTCCGTCAGAGGCCCATTTTCCATCT
This sequence comes from Schistocerca gregaria, assembly GCF_023897955.1. NCBI lineage: Eukaryota > Metazoa > Arthropoda > Insecta > Orthoptera > Acrididae > Schistocerca > Schistocerca gregaria. The sequence goes on along the minus strand of NC_064923.1, from coordinate 57,048,256 downwards.
CCATGTCTCTGGTTCTTCTGTTTGTGTAGTGTTGCAGCTGGCCCCATTGCTCCTTTAACAATTCCAGAGCCGGATCCCAGGCTCTGCTTAGCTGGTACCCTGTGTCACGGTTCATAAGATCGTCAGCCATTTTTATTTCCATAGATCCTCTTTGGGACAGTGTTATAAGAGAATCGATGGAAATAAAAATGGCTGACGATCTTATGAACCGTGACACAGGGTACCAGCTAAGCAGAGCCTGGGATGCGGCTCTGGAATTGTTAAAGGAGCAACGGGGCCAGCTGCAACACTACACAAACAGAAGAACCAGAGACATGGAGATGGAAAATGGGCCTCTGACGGACCGCCAGGCGCACCAGACCGAAGATGGAACACCCAGAAGTGGGACTGGTGGGCGCGGACCGCAGAGGGAACATCCAGAGCCGCAGCGGACCAAAAACGGTGCGGCAACGCTCCAACAGGTCGTGGTGAGGGGGCGCGGACTGCAGGGGGAACGCTTGGTAAGCCAGACCGTAGATGAAACCCCCCAGGAGCGGGTTTGGTGGGCGCGGACCGCAAAGGGAACACCTAGAACCGCAGCGGACGGAAAACGGAGCAGCAGCGCTCCAGCAGGTCGCAGGGAATGGTCGCGGACCACAGAGGAAGCGCCTGCAGCCGTTGGTGGAGGGGGAAGGCCATAGGCATAAATACTGGACCAGGTCCACTCGAGGAGCAGTCACAGCTCGCACCTGATTAAGGTTACGAGCTACGTGACCGAAATATCGTGCAAGTACGACGCTGATATCCTGCAGAACACCCGACAACTCAAGACGTCATTAGATTGCCGGGAAAGCCTGAAGAGTTAAATCTATTCCATAGTTATAAATCGTAGCTTGAAATTATATTTCCTCGAAAGAGTCTCTAACATACTTCCAGCTATCGCAGTATTGCTTCCATGTAGGAGAAATGCTAGTTTTGTCATCAGACCATGACTTTGTAATGTTTCCTCTATTAATGTACACACATGGGGTGTTATCTTTCTCATATATCTAATGCCTACAGTAAAACCCTATAGCTTCTGACGCAAATTTCGATTACACTGATTGTATAATGCGGTTTTTAAGAGTCCCCATAATAAGTGTAGGTGAGGAATTATAATAGCTATATATAGTGTAACTATATATAGTGTAACTTTTTTTAATGCAAAACATCTGATACAGCCACAAGTCTCTGGAGTGCTATTACCACAACACAAACACTTGGTACCATATGATGCAGTAGGTTTTAAGAGTAGTATTCCACTGCGAATAAAATCATAGGTTTTAATCCAAGGCAGCCAGTGTGGCCAAGCAGTTCTAGGCGCTTCAGTCTGGAACCGCGCGACCGCTACGGTCGCAGGTTCGAATCCTGCCTCAGGCATGGATGTGTGTGCTGTCCTTAGGTTGGTTAGGTTTAAGTAGTTCTAAGTTCTAGGGGACAGATGACCTCAGCAGTTAAGTCCCATAGTGCTCAGAGCCATATGAACCCATTCAGATAATATCTTTGTGGTACACCGTTTTTTTTTATTGTCTTAGGGTGTATTTCAGACATGGGAGACGTGGAGGATAAGTAGGTGTTTCAATTACTCTGCATAGTTTACATTACATTAGAGATAAACAGTCACAAATACTATAGTAGAGTTAATAGCAAATGCTCTCTAATTGTATACATCCAAAACATGTTTTTTGCATGCACATTGCATGAGACATTGCACACCAACACTCTACATTGAGATAAGTAATACGTAGAGAGATTAATTCTTAGTATGATGGCACTTATCTTTACACTTCCTTTGAAAAAAGCTCACCTTTAGTACACAGTTCCATGCCATCTATTAATAAGGGTGGTTTGCGATTTTGGGAATGGCATTCCACTGGCATCATGTACACCTCCCTGAGGTAGTAGTGACTCGATCCCATATGGGAGTGTATTGCTCGAAACAATATCTGATTGTGTTAATACTTGTAACATAACAATTATAGCTCATTATATTATGGTGACTCATAGATACACTTAGAAAAATTGTATATGGAAAGTAATCGGAATTTGTAACAGAAGCTGAAGAGCTTTAATGTAACTACTTCACATAAGAGTAAGGTGACACCACATATGGGTACTTTAATTCTGTGATGACAAAGAATTGTAAGTTATACATCGAATTACGTAGTAGGGGGGTCAAATAAACTATATAAACATATGCCATCAAATAAGATTATGCAGCAATACAGGAGGGCATAATATCACCTAAGATAGTGCAAATGTGGCTTAGGTAGAGATATGCTTCTCTAAGATGCCATCGAAATATTTTGCCACTCAGCCTGTGTGGGATCATTATCATCGAAAACACAGCATGTAAATTAAGGTTTCGCCGTAAGGAACGGATACATAAAGGAAAATCATATGCCTAGCTGAGAGAAATTTTAAGGGAGTATAATCCATCAGCTAGAAAAGTACCTTACAGAACATGTGTTTCAATGATTTTTGAAGTATTGTTCGTCAGTCTGGTTTCCTTGTCAGGTCAGATTAACAGAAGCTGTAAAGAAGTTCCGACGTGGAACGACCCTAACGCAATCATTTAGACAACAGCTTTTGTTGTACATGCTACAAAAGAGGTTTTACACATCACAGAGCAGTTTTACTGTTAAAACTCCAAGTGAGTATATTCCAGGCAATATACATATTACTTCCTACAACACATATATCTCATGAAATAATCACATGTTATAAAGTGATGTGCTGGTCTTGCACATCTGATTTTCGATATACACAGTAGCGTAGTCTCGGAAAAGCTTTACGTAACATGGAATGGGGGAGATCTGCGTTAAGTTTAGTGTGTGATGGTTTTATGAGACTTTGGCCGCCTACTTCAAGAGGAAACCTACAATGGAACTTTGAAGTAGACTTAGTAGGTCACTGTTATTACACGCCCATTAAACGAATATCTACAACCGCTAAGATAGTGGTGGTATTGTAGGTAGTTGTCTGGATACTTTTGATAAGATAGTTTATACAGACTGCACGTTGCTGCAAGTGTGACAAATTCGCTCGCGTAAGTTTCGTAGTTAGACTAACGATCAATGGAAAGAGGAGTGACGATTCTGCTGCTGCTTTCCAGTGTGGTGGACTTGCTGAGAATTGTCTTACCTGGCTGGGCTGGTTAGCAGATTGTGTGACCCCTCGTGACACTGTGGTGCAACGCCTGCGGCCTTCAGCGCTGGCTGGTGGTTCCAGTGCCCTCTTCCAACATAGCGTGGCCGTGGCTCTTGCTGTTATTGATTTCTAAGTGAAGTCATCATAACTGACTCACTCATTACATACCACATCTGGTGGCTCAAAGTGGCTCGATAAAAAACAACTGGGAGCTATTAGTGTAATTCAAGCGGTGTCTTGTGTATGATCTATAATTCAGTTCTTACATAGCGTTTTCTGTGTGTGTGTGTGTGTGTGTGTGTGTGTGTGTGTGTGTGTGTGTGTGTGTGTGTGTGTGTGCGTTTGTATGTATGTGTGTGTGTGTGTGTGTGTGTGTGTGTGTGAGAGAGAGAGAGAGAGAGAGAGAGAGAGAGAGAGAGAGAGTCAAAGAGAGAGAGAAAGAGAGAGAGATAATGGACTTCCAGCTGCAGGTCTATGTTCAGTGAGAGGAACAGATTAATACTTAAGTACATTTATCTTTGTATTCTGCCTGGGGTGGTGGCAGTTGGTCCCTGCTGCTGCTCGCACTTCAGCTTTTAATAGCATTTCAGGTGTGTGTCTGTTGTACATGGATGCAGATAAGAGTGCGTGTGTGTGTGTGTGTGTGTGTGTGTGTGTGTGTGTGTGTGTGTTTGAGGTTAACGGGCGCTAAACAGCGTGGTCATCAGCGCCCAAACGCATAGAAACAGGAACACATGCGGTGAAGGGACGAAGACGGACACCGAACAAGGAGAACGGCTAAAAGACACAGGCCTGACGCAGTTCCAAATGCTCACATACAGCGGCAAAACAAGAGGAGAAGAAACACACTAAAAATGGAAAGGAAACACAAGGAAAAGAGAACAGATACCGAAGGGAAACAAGGAGGTAATCGTGGCTGGCGGACCTCTTACCTAAAACCTGGGTGAGCCAGTCATCCAGCAGCACATTAAAACCCTCTCCCTAAAATCCGAGGCAACAGATTGGACAGGACACAAAACCATAAGACCTTAACCACAGTCGCTGCGTCGTCTTGCAAAATAGAGGGCAAATCCGGTGGCAAAGAAACCACCGCCCTCTGGTCAGAGAATAAAAGACAGTCGAGTAAAATGTGGCGGACAGTAATCTGGACGCGACAAGCACTGCAGATTGGGGGGGGGGGGGGGGGTCCTCCTGCTGGAGTAAAAAACCATGCGTTAAGGGACTGTGCCCAATGCGGAGGCGAGTGAGGAGAACCTCATCCCGCCTGTATGACTGGTAGGACGTACGCCATGGTCGCGTAGTGGCCTTTACCAGACGTAGCTTATTGTCAGAAACTGCCAACCACTCCTCTTCCCATTGATGCATAACACGAAAACGCAAAAGGGAGGTTACAGCATGGAGGAGGACGGCACATTCAACAACGTGAGGGAGGGAACATGCATCTTTGGCAGCCACATCCGCCAGTTCGTTTCCCCTAATACCTACGTGCCCCGGCACCCAGCAGAAAGAAACCTCCTTCCCCTGCCGTTGCAGGTGGAGTAGGGCATCATGGATGTTCTGGACGACCGTATCCGCTGGGTACAAGTGTTGCATGGTCTGAAGGGCACTCAGGGAGTCAGAACAGACGAGGAACTTAAGACTGGTAACACATCTCATCTGCTCCAATGCCCGCAAGATTGCAAACAATTCGGCGTCGAGGATGGTAAACGCCGCAGGAAGCCGTAACTTGACGACTCGATCAGGGAAAACAACAGCACAACCAACAGAGTCCCCCTGTTTAGAGCCATCTGTGAATACAGGTACATGGTCCGGATGCTGGTTTAAAATATCGTAAAATAAGGAGGTAAAAACAAACGCCAGAGTGCAGTTCCTCCGGTTCTCCGACAAGTCTAGAAGGATGCTGGGCCTCTGGAGCAACCAGGGAGGCAGGCGAGTAAAACCTCGTCGTTGGGGGGCCACACGCTCCACACCAAGGGACTCAAGCAAATGCTTGGCACGAATCCCAAATGGTCTCGTTGCCCTGGGACGACTGGAAAAGAGACGTTCCATAGGTGGTCGGGCAACAGTAGGGTACGCAGAGGAGGTAGGACAGGCAAGGAAATGACACACCCGTCGCACCATGAGGAGTTTCCGCCGGATGGCGAGCGGCGGTTCCCCTGCCTCAGCACACAGGCTGGGGATGGGACTGGTACGGAAGGCACCGGTGGCCAGCCTGATACCCTCATGGTGTACTGCGTCAAAGATCTTCAGATACGAAGGCCTTGCTGACCCATACACGGTGCAAGCATAGTCAAGACGCGATCGGACGAAAGCCCTATAAAACTGCAGCAGACGCGCCCGATCTGCTCCCCAGGACCGATGGCTCAGACACTTCAAAATATTCAGTGCCTTCAGGGCCCGCACCTTGAGGTCTTTAAGGTGAGGCAACCACGACAACTTGGAATCAAAAGTGAGGCCCAGGAACCTCACAGAGTCTCTAAAAGGAAGAACGGTGTCCCTCAGACGCAATTCAGGGGAGGTAAAAAGACGTCGAGAACGATTAAAATGAACACACACAGATTTGTCTAAAGAAAAGGTAAAACCCGTCTTTGCAGTCCATGCCTCTAAGCGCTTTATCGTATGCTGCAACTGCCGACTAGCAGTGACAAGACTGGAGGAAGAACAGAAAACAGCAAAATCGTCCACAAACAAGGAGCATTGGGCAGGACTCCGGATAGTGGACGTGATACTGTTAATAGCGACGGCAAAGAGGGTGACACTTAAAACGCTGCCCTGAGGAACACCATTCTCCTGCACGTACAAATCCGATAGCACATTACCAACCCGATACCGAAAGAGGCGGTGAGAAAGAAAGGACCGAATGAAGATGGGGAGACGGCCACGAAAGCCCCACTCATGGAGTTGATTGAGGATAAGGCGGCGCCAAGTAGTGTCATACGCCTTATTAATGTCAAAGAAGACCCCTAGACAATGCTGGTTACGTAGAAAGGCCTGCTGGATGGCGGCCTCAAGCAGGGTCAAGTTGTCTATAGTGGAACGACATCTCCGAAAGCCACACTGAGAGGGGCTAAGGAGCTGCCTGGTCTCGAGCAGCCAAATCAGGCGGCGGTTGACCATGTGTTCCAACGTCTTCCCAACACAGCTCGTCAAAGCAATACTCCGATAACTACTGGGATGCGTTCGGTCCTTCCCTGGTTTGAGGAGGGGAATCAAAATCGCCTCCCTCCACGAGTCAGGGTACGTGCCAGATAACCATATCATATTGAAACAGTTCAGGAGAACTTCCTTGGATGGCAGCAACAGGTGCCGCAGCATGCTGTACCGGATTTGATCATGACCAGGCGCAGTATCACGAGCCACAGACAGCGCAGAATCCAGTTCCCACATTGTGAAGGGGCAGTTATAGGGTTCAGAATTTAGAGACCGGAAGTCCAAGTGACCCCTTTCGATGGCAGTGCGGTAGCGGCAGAAATCTGGATCACAGTTAATAGTGGCGGTAGAGTCCGCAAAATGCATGGCCAGTGTCTGGGCAATGTCTCTGTGCGCCGTGAGGAGACATCCCTGATGCAGCAATGCCGTGACAGGGAGCTGGCTGAGTTTCCCGGAAATCCTCCTGATGGCTTCCCATACTTTCGTAGAACTAGTGGAGCGAGAGATGGAGTTCAAGAACGATTGCCATGACCGTCGTTTGCTCTCTTTAATCACTCGCCGCGCTCTGCCCTTTGCCACCCGAAAGGACGCAAGATTGTCAGCTGAGGGACGGCACTTGAAGCGGCGCAGTGCTGCACGGCGGGCGCGGATGGCTGAGTGGCACTCCGTGGTCCACCAAGGGACAGGACGCCTCTTGGGATGACCGGATTACCGTGGGATTGACAATTCAGCAGCATGTGAGATCATGGCTGCAATATGGTCTACGCTGGACGCTGGCACGGTGTTCCAAAACAGCCAGTTGGCTGAAAAGTGTCCAGTCAGCTCTGCAGAGGTGCCACTGGGGCGGCACTGGTAATGCCACAGCCTCATCCAGGAGGCGAATCCAGAGGGGGAAGTGGTCACTAGAATGGAGGTCAGCTGCAGCCTCCCACAGAGCAGAATCCGCGGGTGCTGGAGAGCAAAAGGAAAGGTCAATAGCCGATGACGACCCGGAAGCAGTACAGAAATGGGTGGGAGCACCAGAGTTGAGGAGGCACAGTTCTTCAGACATCATGACGCTTTCCAGAATGCGACCCCTGGGGCAAGTAGTCGGAGAGCCCCATAAGACATTATGAGCGTTTAAGTCCCCCAGAAGAAGAAATGGGTGGGGGAGTTGGCTAATAAGGTCCGTGAGAGCCTCAGAGTCTATCACATCCGGAGGTGGTAAATAAACTGAACAGACTGTGAGCCTCCGACCCACAAGAATGTCAACTGCAACTGCTTGCAAATCGGTGACGAGAGGGAGCTCAGATGAGGGGTGCATGTCACGGACAAAAACAGCAACACCACCCTTTGCCCTTTGCCCCGTCAGATCATCTTTTCGATATACGGTATAGCCCCATAAAGAAGGACAATCAGTGGCCCGAAAATGTGTCTCTTGGAGACATAAGCACAAGGGGCACTCTCGTATAAGGAGTTGTAATTCGGCCACATGCGTCCTGAACCCATTCAAGTTCCACTGTAATATGGGAGCCAGTGATCAGGGTGGCTGAACTTTCACCCTGCCTCTGTGCGTTGGAGGAGAGACCGTACTGGCCGGAGATTTATTGCTGGGGCGAGAAGATCGCCCCCGGTCGACATCAATGTCCATAAGCTCCGATGACGACCCACGGGAGATGTCAGACAGTACGATGGCCTCGTCATCGGACCGACGCTGACTAGTCTCCTCAGGTGGCAGAACCTTCATCTTCTGAGGCTTTGTCTTGGGGGGCTTGGAATGCAGAGCCTTGTCAACAGTTGGAGGTTGACTCGCCTGGGCAAAAGGCGCCATATGGGGAGAGGCAGGAAGTACCTCAATGTCAGCAACCACGGCCTTGTCCGATGTAGCGGGGAGAGCCGCAGATTGCAAAACAACCGCAGCAGCACAAGTGCACTGGCAAGCGCAGGTATTAGTGCTAACACTAGCAACCTCCGTTTGCGTAGCAACAGTGGCCAGTTGTACCGGTTTTTTGAGAGCGGAAGCGAAAGATGTTGAAAACACAGGAGGTTGCATGGCCTTAAAGAGCTTCTTGGCCTCACCATAGGGGATGCGCTTAGATGTTTTAATCTCCTGTACCTTCCGTTCTTCGAGATAGATGGGGCAGATCCGGCTCCAGACAGGGTGACTCCCAGAGCAGTTCACGCACTTCACAGACGATGAACAATCGGCTCCGTCATGGGCAGGCTGACCACATTTACCACAAGTGGCTATCCCATTGCACCCCAACGTAGTATGCCCAAGGCGATGACATTTGAAACAGCGCATTGGGTTGGGGAAATATGGCCGTACGGGCAAACGTAAGAACCCCGCTTTAACATGCTCTGGGAGTCTCGGGCAACTGAACGTGAGAATAAACGAGTCAGATTTGACGAGGTCCCCATTGACTCGTTTCATAATGTGCTGCACGTCAACAATTCCTTCGTCAGCCCACTCAGATTTTAACACGTCTATGGGGATATCCACCAAGTCCCTACACGTCACAACACCCTTACTATAATTCAAAGTTGAGTGGAGCTCGGTCTCGACAGCGTACTCTCCTAGACAATTTGCTTTCCGAAGGGCAGCGACTTGACGGGAACTAGAAGTTTCAACTAACAGAGTCCCATTGCGCAGTCGCTTTACAGATTTCAGTGTTCCTGCAATTCCCTCAAGACCCTTGTGGATGTAAAAGGGAGAAACCTTCTCAAAGCTATCCTCCTTCCTTTTAATAATCAAAAACACATTCTGATTATCAGTATGTGCTCCGTTACTACATTCTGTTAAATCTCTAGCAACACCAGGCGCTGGAGGACTCGCAGCGCGTAGCCGCTTTTTCCATGGGGTGTGTTTTCTTACCAGCGGCCCACCCAAGCCACTGGTAGGGGGAAATGTAGAGGTCGAAAGGTCCATTGCGGTCCCACGAGCAGCTAGGGAACTAAAAGTCCGCTCAGACAGAGCCCCGCGTGCCTGAGTAAGCCTTATACAACTGGGGTGCGGCAGGTGCCCCAGAGGTTGCCCGCTTGCGACTGTTCCACCCCAACAGCCATGCATCTTCTAGGCGCGGAGCACACCGAAAGATTGAGAGGTTTTTATAGAGGTTGGCCTTCCTCGCAATCCAGGCGGTCAAGCCAAGATTACCATTCCCCGCAGCACACAACATTTCACCGCCGCGCCGTACGGTGGTTGCTGAAGCATGTCCGGGGGTTACGGTGACAGGACACTGGCGGTACAGACCAGTCCCCAGCTCAGGACCCCGGGATCGCCAAGCCCGTACTCAGCAAGTGAATGCTGAGCCCCTGGGGGATGCAGATAAGAAATGTGAAACCTATCATGTTGGCAATTCCACTACATGTAAATGTGAAAGACATTATCATGAGGGGGAGAGGGTGGACAAGGGCAAGCAGTGGCTACCATTGTATTTTTTATGCACCTTCATGCTATGTGTCTAGATTGTACAAAATTAACCCTGCGCCCACACAGTGTGATTATTACGTAGCATGAGTATACTTACAATTCGAGAAGCATGTGGGCTATGCCCTTTGATTTGACAGCCACCTTTTTTTATATTCTCATCGGGAAACAACTATTCATGGTAGCCATTTTTGGGTAATGAGTTATAATAATAAACTGCAGTAGAATAATTGGATAGTAACCACTAGGACAATACCCCAACTCACTTTTTCTTATTCTGTCTGGTAGTGGTGACTAATCTATGCTGCTGATGATGATAACATTTCATGATGATCCTTTCTCCATGGTATACAGAGCACAAGGGAGGAGTTAGTCTGATTATTAATGAGAGTAAGGGAGTGTTGAGGGTCATTATTTTTATGGAATGGTGGGGCAGAATCCTTATTTTTGGTAATAAATAATAAAGCAAGTGGTCATCTGTCACAGTAGATATCTGGGTACGAAATTATAAGAGTACTGTAATAATAATTTCGTATGACTCAATGGCCGGGTGCAAGTCTTTCTATTGGGTGTTTCTTCAAGATAGGTCATTAATGAAGGTACAGGGGATAAGGCGGCTAGGCCATATAACCGACTTGTAAAAAACAATAGAACCTATATGTCATGGAATTTGGTTGGACGGGGGGGGGGGGGGGCAGATGGGAGGACATTGGGGACATTGACCTCGGATAAAAGTCACACAACTTCCTCAGAATGGAGGACATTGATCTTGAAAGTAAGGAGGACACTGACTTTTGTCCTTGATGATAAGGTGAAAAATGGGCTCATTGAGGCGAAATCTGCCTCGATTCACTACTGACGTTTTGTCTCTGAAATGCTGCACAGAAATGGAAATAGTTCATTGATTATGTACATGACCTACCGTTTTGTTTCGCCTATCTCGACGATTTATTGGTGGTTTCTTCTTCATAAATTGTATGCACGAATCTCCTTTTACAACATTCAAAACCTGTGCATACTGCCACTGCCATACTTTTTAACCATGGCTACATGTGGTCTTGAATCTATTCAAGACTGTCGCAGTCAGGCCTGCTACTTTGTGACTTGTCAGCATAGTAGGGTTGGCTGGCACATTCGTGCTCCCAATGGTGATTTCCCCGACGCTATAGGGATGTTTTCCCACGACCATAGTGACATGGTTCATCCCGGTCCCATCTCTGATGGCCAGTGTTATCTTTTAACTATCTCTGATCACCTCACATGTTTGCCAGAGGTGACACCAGCTTCTGACATCTCAGCTGAAACTGTGACATGAGCATTTGTGAGTACATGGATAGCTTATTTCGGTTCCCACTCCATATCACCACAGCTTGTGGAAACCACTTTGAATCCCAGCTGTTCAATAAGTTTCCCTGACTGAGGCACTGAATGTCACACAGCCAGCAATGATATTGACAAGTGATGGCATCACACTCTGAAGGCTACACTACTTTGCCACGACACAACGTGGGCAACTGCATTTCCCATTATACTCCTTGGCCCCTCCATCTGTTTCAACATGAACTTCAGCAGATGACTGGCCACACTGGTCCATGGTGACCCCATTTGGCTAAGTAGAGAATTTGTACAGCTCTGTGTGACCACTTTTTTCTCCAACATACCAGCCTACCTCAATAGGCTGCACTCCCATACTGCACACATCTATCCTCAACCTGTCTCCCTTAATACCACCCAACTTCTTTCATTTGTACGGATTTGGCTGTGGTCATGCATGTAAAGATCTAGATTAAGTGAGTCAGGTCTAGTTACCAATCTTTGAGTCCAGTCTTCACAAGATTATTGGGCAATGTGGCCATACATTGTCCTGGATGCTGCGATCAGTGGAAACAGTCATATAGTGTCACAGGGCTGCATAAAGCCAGCCTACACCTCCCCATCTGAGCTTGTCTCTTTGTGCTCCTCTAAAACTTCCCTGCCTCCCTATCACCACTAAAACCTCCCAACTAAGCACACCTGTCCATCTGTGACAGCCAAGCACAACCTGCTACAATACAGCCATGTATTGGTCAAGCTTCAAACTTGTAGTGCAGGCCGCTTAACCAACCTATGAACTTACAGGTTGTCCACAGCATGATGTATCTGGTACACAGACCTGCCAGACACATAAAAATAGGGAGACAGGACCCTAATGATGGAGGCTATGAGTGTAGCATCCAATAGCTACCAACTGTAATGTTATCTCAGTGTGTGCCCAATTTTGGGGGCCCAGTAGGATTATGCAGCACAGTAATCTCATATGTTCCCTCCACTAAAAATTCTATGGACTCAGATACAACTGCACTCTCACAGACGCATTGTAATTATAGTAATCGCTTGAGTGATGAATTACGTAGGATCATCAGTGGTCAATTGTTTGATGGGATATCTCAGTGGTTGTAGTGATCATCTGAGTGACAGATTGTTTACAGTGTTTTCGGTGATTGCTCCTGTAATAGGGCATATACAGTGACTAAGAGATCACGTCTGCTGTGGCCAATGTTTCGTGAGATTGTGACCACTTCTGTGACTAACTTTTTGTATTAACAGTGTTGTCTGTAAGTGTCAGCTTAGTGAGAAATTCTGCCTTTTATATGTCAGAATATACCTGTTTTACTTTCTGTGTAAATTATCAACAAAAACTATATTTCATGAAAAAAATATAGTCATGAGAGAAGATGCAAGCTGTGAGGAGAGGTGTTAGCTACCTTATGGTTTCTAGTCGCACTGGCAGAAATTACGAGGACCTGTAATTCAGTACAGCTGTATCCCCATAATGATTATCTAAAATGATTCCTCAGATCTGCAGTGTTATTTATAGTTGTCTGAGGAAATACTTCACAGTAAAATAAATCAAATAAAATAAATTATGTTCATCTAAATATTAAGAATTTATTTATGTATTAGCTGTTACCCTTCCTGCATTTGATATCAGTACATCACCTGCCCTCATGTGTCTGCCAGTTCGAGTGAGCATAGCTCTTTGTACGCGACCTCCTCCTCCTCCTCCATGGAAATGGAAGAGGATGTAGATGAAGATGAAATGGGAGATACGATACTGCGTGAAAAGTTCGACAGAACACTGAAAGACATGAGTCGAAACAAGGCCCCGGGAGTAGATAACATTCCATTAGAACTACTGACAGCCTTGGGAGAGCCAGTCCTGGCAAAACTCTACCATCTGGTGAGCAAGATGTATGAGACAGGCGAAATACCCTTAGACTTCAAGAAGAATATAATAATTCCAATCCCAAAGAAAGCAGGTGTTGACAGATGTGTTGCCGGCCGCGGTGGTCTCGCGGTTCTAGGCGCGCAGTCCGGAACCGTGCGACTGCTACGGTCGCAGGTTCGAATCCTGCCTCGGGCATGGATGTGTGTGATGTCCTTAGGTTAGTTAGGTTTAAGTAGTTCTAAGTTCTAGGGGACTAATGACCACAGCAGTTGAGTCCCATAGTGCTCAGAACCATTTGAACCATTTTTGACAGATGTGTTGACAAATGTGAAAATTACCGAACTATCAGTTTAATAAGCCATAGTTGCAAAATACTAACACGAATTCTTTACAGACGAATGGAAAAACTAGTAGATGCCGACCTCGGGGCAGATCAGTTTGGATTCCGTACAAATACTGGAACACGTGAGGCAATACTGACCTTACGACTTATCTTAGAAGAAAGATTAAGGAAAGACAAAACTACGTTTCTAGCATTTGTAGACTTACAGAAAGCTTTTGACAATGTTGACTGGAATACTCTCTTTTAAATTCTAAAGGTGGCAGGGGTAAAATACAGAGAGCGAAAGGCTATTTACAATTTGTACAGAAACCACATGGCAGTTATAAGAGTCGAGGGGCATGACAGAGAAGCAGTGGTTGGGAAGGGAGTGAGACAGGGTTGTAGCCTCTCCCCGATGTTATTCAATCTGTATATTGAGCAAGCAGTAAAGGAAACAAAAGAAAAATTCGGAGTAGGTATTAAAATCCATGGAGAAGAAATAAAAACTTTGAGGTTCGCCGATGACATTGTAATTCTGTCAGAGACAAGGGACTTGGAAGAGCAGTTGAATGGAATGGACAGTGTCTTGAGAGGAGTATATAAGATGAACATCAACAAAAGCAAAATGAGGATAATGGAATGTAGTCGAATTAAGTCGGGTGATGCTGAGGGAATTAGATTAGGAAATGAGGCACTTCTAGTAGTAAAGGAGTTTTGCTATTTGGGGAGCAAAATAACTGATGTTGGTCGAAGTAGAGAGGATATAAAATGTAGACTGGCAATGGCAAGAAAGCGTTTCTGAAGAAGAGAAATTTGTTAACATCGAGTATAGATTTAAGTGTCAGGCAATCTTTTCTGAAAGTATTTGTATGGAGTGTAGCCATGTATGGAAGTGAAACATGGATGATAAATCATTTGGACAAGAAGAGAATAGAAGCTTTTGAAATGTGGTGTTACAGAAGAATGCTGAAGATTAGATGGGTAGATCACATAACTAATGAGGAGGTATTGAATAGGATTGGGGAGAAGAGAAGTTTGTGGCACAACTTGACCAGAAGAAGGGATCGGTTGGTAGGACATGTTCTGAGGCATCAAAGAATCACCAATTTAGTATTGGAGGGCAGTATGGAGGGTAAAAGTCGTAGAGGGAGACCAAGAGATGAATACACTAAGCAGATTCAGAAGGATGTAGGTTGCAGTAGGTACTGGGTGATGAAGAAGCTTGCACAGGATAGAGTAGCATGGAGAGCTGCATCAAACCAGTCTCGGGACTGAAGACCAGAGCAACAACAACAACAACAACTTAGTTAAAATTAAACCCTGAATACAGAAAATAGTAGCAACCTTTTATGTCTGGCCTAATACGTGTACATTATTTTTACGTACGAGTAAACATTTGTTAATTCCAAAGAACTACCACCAAAGAGAAATAGTATCTAGAAATACAACTGAACGAACTCTAATTGTTGTCAGCCGAGGCTGGTTCGTCAATGGAGTATCCGTTGAGAAGTAGTTACCGGTATTGTTTGTGTTTGTAGTTTGAAAAATTTAAGCCACTGCGCTTCATATTTCTCATTGCTCTACTGCAGCAGAATTGCCGAGTGGCAGCTGACCTCCCGTATATTTTCCGCAACTAAATCGAAGTAAGTACCGTACCGTACCCGATAATAGTAATCAATATTTCATGTGTCTTCTTTTTGATAGGCAGTGAAATTACGTGCAGTAATTCTTAAAGTGTCATGTTGAACAAATGGTCAAACATTTGATGATGAATTGTAAATGGCAGTCGAGTAATGAGTACGGTGTGCAAATTAATGTTATGCTATTATTAGACTATTCCGCCAAGCCATCCTTAGCGCTTTGTACGTGAAACTGAAGGTTCTGAACGCATTTTTAAAATAGGTTAGTGTAGTACTTTACTCTAAACATTAATAGGTATAATTTCGTGTACACCTCGCTTTAGGATCCGCCCTAGTATTTTTAAAAAGGAAAATCTTGTTAATTTAAAAAGTCGAATTGTTTATACGTTGGTAGATATATACTGCAAGTATATGCGTGTTTTAAAAGACGTGTTTATTTTATTACGATTAATATTATTTGACCAGGCTGTGTTTTGAATTATTTTATTTGCACTCTCAGTTTCCTGCACTGCCCCTTCTCAGGTGCATGCAGAAATATAACACACCATGAAAACAGGGAGCCAAATGTTGTGGTGTTATGTTTTTGTCGATGCTCTTGAGAATAGGCAGTGCCCGAAACTATCAGTGAGAATGAAATGATTTAGAACGCTTACTAATGGTATAATTTCCTCCTCCAGATTTATTTAGGCTGTGGTGCCCTGCCAAAAGAAATTGATTTTTGCTTTTTAATTAAACACAAGCCAGAATGTGCGCCCAGCCCATAAGCACTGGGGACATCCAGTGGTTGACGTTTGTCCGAATCATAGTCGTTAATTAGGTTAAATTTTACTTACAACAGCGGTAGCGTAGTCTGATGACGTTGAATACGATCGTTGAATATCAGGAATTATGTGACGTTCATATGAATGCTAACGTTTTGTTATGAATTGTTTGCTGTACAAGGATATTTAATTTATTAAGCGGACAGTGGTGCAGATAGGGAAAAAATGCTTAGAGCATTTGTATTTTTTTCAAAAACGGGTTCCAAGACTTGGAACCAATTTACAGAAAAAATAACATTAATACAGTGTATGCAGGGCTATAAATTATAGAAAATTACAAGCTATTCCGTATGTTTAACACACAACATTTTCAAGTTGCTTGTCCGTTGGCCTGTCCTTGCAACATGATCAGCTGACCAAAGCTGCTATCAGCAGTAACAACCCGACACTGTTCGTGAAACCGAAGATAGAACTGTCCAAACCGTAGTAGCAACCCCCCCCCCCCCCACTCCCCCTTTTATTTTAAAAGTTCGTACAGCTGTAGTTTGTTTACTGGTCTCCACATCGTAGTGCTAAATGAAATATTGACAAGAGTGAATGTCCTCTTCACTTTTATGTTGGGTTATTTCCAAGAATGATTGCCTGTCGAAGTCGATGTGTCCAAACGATATGAGCTTGAGATCGTAAATCGATCATGTGACTCCACTGGCGGGCGTACTGCCCAATTATTTGTGATCTTCATTTTTATCTGTTTTGCATCGTTCCCTTAGTTGCTCTAAATTACACACCTCCGCGAATTATTCGTGAGTTGCTAGGGAAACCCAGATGATTTAAGTCGTTAGTTGGTTGGATGTCTGGTGTACTTGACGTTTCTTCGGCGGATTGTCTCACATGGAAAAATCTAATTCCATGTTTATCAAGCGTAGAAAATTGTTCGGCTTATTTCACACATATGGAGTACTACCAGTTGAGGAAAGAAGGGACTGTGTATACTGTGAATATGCGAAGTGTGTAAAACTTCGTAAGAACAGTTTCCATGCTGAAATACCGTTACACTTTAATTGCGGACAGTGCGGAAAACGAACGAGTTTCAGGAAGAATACGTGGTTCGACTATTCCAAACTATCCATCCAGACCACCGTAATGGACTTTCACATGACGACAACACCGACGACGGGTAAGGTCAGTCGTCTCCATTGCAGTGACAAGTATTTTTGTAACACTTTTCTTTTCTCGTTACATAACGCCCGCCACCAGAGTCGCATGGTCGATGTACGTTTGCACGCTCGATATGTATCGTTTGGACCCCTCGACTTCGATAGGCAATCATTCTTGGAAATTACCTTATGTTTTATAAATTATGACAGTGTCAAAGTTGAGAGTCTTTTGCTATCATAATTCTTAAATCAATTGCATGACACAAAAAATTCTCAAATTTTCGCATAAATGCTTTTAACCTGTGATACATTCTTCTCCCTGAGTTACAATTTATCGCAGGACTTGCTAAATTTTGTTGTGTCCTTTTTTTCCAATACCAGTTGTATTGCCTATATATTTATTTTACACTACACTGCAGGTAAGGTTTTTATTACAGCCAAGATTTCAGAGTGGTACCAAGCCAAAATCCTTATTTATTCTGCCTTGAAAACCATTTAAATTTAGTATTTTATCCTTAAATAACTTTCTCATAGTTCGGATTCATTGTCGTTGTTTCCTTTTGTTATTTTCTGATTTCTGTAATCCATGTTTACTGTAGACTTTTTTTGCCAGAAATATTTATTTCATTAACATGCTCTGATATGTTTGGTAGAGGCTCTGCCAGTACTTCAGATATTTTCTGTATATTTTAGCAGGTCTCATTGTTACTATTTTCCAGTCATCGGTACTTTACACTGAAACCCATTATGTATGAGTAATTAGGAAATTCTAATAGTGTGTCTTTCAAGTATTGCTATACTTCTGTTGTAGATATTTTTAGCTGAATCATATGCGTTACCCGTTTATTTACTCTTGCACCTATTGGCAATTTTTCTAGTTCATTCTGCTACATAGCCACTCCAAGATATTTAAACGTAATAACTTCATCTGTTTTGTAGCTACAAACAGGCCTGACATCGACGGCGTCTGAACAGAGACAGGGAATAGTGACAATGATGTCGTCATAGCGACTATGGTTACCAAAGTTAATATTGTAAATCAATTAAGAAGGCTGGGAGAGCATTTCCGGTAGAAAGAGCAGATAAGCAGTTGTTAGAATCCCACCTACATAATGAATTGGTATCATTTAGTTCCAGTATAACTGTACGGTCAAAGTTTGAACGGACTGCGAATACTGTTCTGCAAAAGCGTGTGCCAAGTAAGTAGATTAAGGGCAGAAAAGACCCACCAGGGTTTAACAATGAAATTCGGAAAATGCTGAAGGCAGTTGCACTCGGTTCAGAACAGAACATGCAAATGACGAGACTTAGAGATTCGCGCATACGGGTATGCTGAAGATCGATGCATACAACTACACAATAGTAGTGAGACAAAGTACATTGTATGGATTTCGTCAAAAAATACATAGTATATATATATACACACATATAGGGCGAACAATACTATACAAAATACAGATGTGCATAGTAGACTACATAACGTCAGACCACATTGAAATAGCACGTACAACTTTGATTTTTTACATTGATGTATGAGAAAGACATTTTACATAGAATACACAGTTGATATTTAGATATAACACATATAATTAAAGCACTTTTGTACATATTATTTATTTAGATCATAGCAACAGTCAGATAAAAATTACTATTGACATAGAGTACATAAATATAATTGTTTAGTATGAAGCTATTCCAGGTATTCTTTTATACTATTATAGCAGTTGGTCATTAAAAATTTGAATACTGCTTCTTTAAATGAAGACAATTTTTTTATTTCTTTTATCTTTACCGGTAGTTTGTTATACAATCTGCTTCCTTGTATGTATGTTTGTTTCTGTGCCAAAGCCTTGTTAACTCTTTTTATATGAATGTCATTGCACTTTCTTGTGTTGTAAGTATGTAGATCCGAGTTGGATTGGAAATTGTTAATATTTCTTCTTACATTAATTATACTTTTGTGTATATAGAGGCACGGTAGGGGTAGAATATTCAGCTGTTTAAATAATTGCTTTGAAGGAGTTAGCCTTGAACTGTTAGTAGTTATTCTAACAGCTCGTGTTTGTAGAGTGAAGATGGTTTTGAGATTTTTCTTACCATGACCCCAGAAGGCGAGGCCATAGGTAATAGCAGAATGTATATAAGCAAAGTAAACAGTTCTGCTACATTCCCAATACATACAAAACTAATAACACGTAAAGCAAAGCAAGCAGAGCTTAACTTATGCAACAGATTCAGGATATGAGATTTCCAGTCTAAATTTTCGTCTATATGTACACCTAAGAATTTTGTGGTAGCAACTGTCACAATTTTTTTATTTTGTATTCTGAGATCTAGATCAGAGTGTGACTTTGCTTTCCTGTAATGGATATAATTAGTTTTCGAGATATTTATGATTAATTTGTTCACTTCAAACCAATTTTGCAAATATTCTATAACTCTGGTTGCAGATGTTGGCAATACCCGGTTTATGTCAGGTACTACAATGTTTGTGTCATCCGCAAACAGGGTTATATGAGTACCATTTAGTGGAATCCAGTCATACTTGTAGCAAAATATCTTGCTTAGAACCTGAGGAAATTCTGGTCCTCTGTAAAATTCTTATGCAGATCTAAGGCTTCTGTTCATTCTCGTTGACCAACCCCGTGTAGCAGTAAAAGATAGCAAAAGGAAAGCCAAGGTTTTGAATTTCACGTTTAAGAAATAGATCGCACAGAAGAATCATACAAACGTGCCATTGTTTGAACAATACACAGATTCCCGTGTGCAAAGCACAGTAATAAGCGTCGTTGCTGTAGAAAAAACAGCTGAAAGTGTTGAAAAACAATAAGTCGACAAATCCTGATGGAATCCCAGCTCGGTTTTAGAAAGAGTAGTCTACAGTTTTCATTTATTGCCAATCTCTCACCCTACACCAAAGTCCCAAGTGACTTAAGATTCCTATATATAAGAAGGGTAAAACAACGGCCTCGCATAATTACAGACAAATATCCTTAACATCGGTTTGCTGCCAAATCCAGGAACATATTCTCCGTTCGAATATAATAAATTTCCTTCAGAGGGAGAAGCTTCTGTCGACGAATCAGCACGGTTTAAGAAAGCATCGCTTGTGCAATCTCCTTTTCTTTTAAGAAATCGTGTGAACATTGGCTGAAAGTCAGCAGGCAGGTTCCATGTTCCTAGATTGGCAAAAAGCATTTGGCACGATGCCCCACTGCATACTGTTTGCGTACTTTTCTTCTTGTACAGATGAAGAAGTGGTTGATTCAATTTGGGGCTTCTCAACACAAATGCATTCAATTTTATTCAGGTTTTGCCAACAGAATGTTTGTAAATCAAATGTGTGAGTGTTTGGCATACCTTGTGTATTGTAGGTTAGTTTGTGGAGCCAATGATTTTTTTGTGCCTCCAATTCCATCACATCCATTCGGCATTTACAGCAAAACTTTAGAGGTGGTAGCACAGGTTGGTGAATAAAAAATTGTTCTTGGCTGCAATCCCATCAGTGAAGTAGTATATGATTTTCTGCAGATTTGTCATTTTTTTGTTTCAGTAAACCTACAAGTTTTGTCAAGATGACAAAATGTATCATGTATTTAAGGGTGTATGCTATTTTTAGTTTATAATTGCAGTTATTATTTTAAGTTTATTGTTGATTGGTTTCACCACATCAGTTGGGGTGAATCCAATCACCATTGTATTTTGTATGCAGGAATGGAATCAGACTTCCAGTGGAGTGAATCCGATCACTATTTTGATTTTTGAAAAATATATTACTGAACTTGCAACAAAATTTTACAATTTGTAGACTAAAAAGATTTTTAGAATCTCATTAAACTGAGATTTTTGCAATAGAAACACTTGAATTCTCGGAATTTGACAAACAAATATTAATTTTTAGTTACTGTCGGTCATAATACATTAATAATTTGGGCTCTTTCTATCTCAGTTGCATCATCAGTTTCTGGAAAGACAAAATAAACATTACCATCAAGAACTTTGTTCCTGAGAAGTTTCATTTCATAGGTGTCATTAGAGAAGCTTTCAGTTTTATAAATGAAAGACCTGAAACCTTTTTTGGAGGAAATTTTACTATGGTGAAATCATTTTCTTTAAATTCATACCAATCAATTTTCCTTCTCCTTGTCCATTTCTTCATTTTCATTTGACTCATGCTGTTCTAGATCACTGTTGCACGTTCCAAATGTGGACTCCCTGATTGCAGCCCCGTCACTATATAATTTTTATTAAAGTAGGTGGTAATAATTCCTTTTCCTGGAATTAATGCTAAATGCTTTATTTGGTATGGCTTTCCTTTTGTTACATTAGAATGAACCAGTTTCTATTCCATTTTGAAGGCTGTTGCCCAAGAAACTTCTGATGAGCTTTTGGAATATGTGAAACGACTTTATCAGGACAGAAAGGAAATATCCCTGATTTTCTGGCCCCCGATATTACCTGGAATTTGGACATACAACTATATTTTCAATTTTTTTTTCAACAACCTAGGAAATTCGGACTTTGGCAATACTCATCTATTTTTCATTTTCCAATCATCCAGCACATTTCTCCAAGCAAATTTTAAAAGTCTAAAAAAGGCCACATCAAGTGCCTGACACAAATGAGTAGAAGTAGGTGTTAGAAGCACAAATTTAATGTCCTGTTCCCAGTGCAGTTTAATCACATTACATGACAGATGACTTGAGAGATTGTTACCTAAACAATTTTAACAAACCATGATTCAGCCATTCTTAGATCAAACCAACCACTTTCATTCCTATTATAACATGTGTCAGTTATGCCTCTTTCAGTCCAAGAATCATAGAGGTGTTTTGCCCTATAAACTGTGTATGGTGGGGATGACAGATCCATTAGCATCTGCTACTATCATCACACTGATACTTGACTTTGCACTCTCCTTTCAGGATGTCTTGTGCCTCACTTCACTATCATTTTCACTTGTCAAGGATTGTCACAAAAGTTTGTCTCATCATAGTTTATAATGTTGGAGGGAGAGGCATCACTCAAGGTCACTTCAAAATTTTTAAAATAATCACTTACTGTTTCTCGGGTAACTGCTGCCTTTACCGTCTTCACATTTTACGTACTCTGTCAGTTCTTTATTTCTTTTCAGAAAAGATTTTACCCACTCATACCCAGGTCGATTGTCATGAAATCTTTTTTCAGTCCTCCCTCTTCGATTGAGGTATGGCTGTATAATGTCCCTAACATTATAATTCCTCAAAGGAAAGTCATTTTTTCCCTCGTTGTGTTTGGGAGTGGAACAGGGAGAGAAGATGCTAGTTGTGATACGAGGTACCCTCGGCCATGCACCGTATGGTGGATTGCGGAGTATGTATGTAGATGTAGGTGAAACCCCTATTTTTCACAGCACAATAATCCTTCAACCAGGCTTTTTTCCTCACTATTGGTTAATGCTGGGTGGCTGCCTATTTAGTATTTGTACCTTTCCTTGGTTTTGTCATTTAATGTGTATTGCTCTGAAGTTTTCTGGATGCTTAACTTTCCTGATTTTACAGCCTTCACCACATTTAGAAGAAATTCTGGTTTTTAGTTAGGTTTCCGTGTTGGTCCCAGAACCATTTGGTATACTTGCATGATCGGATTCACCCTACAAAAATTTAATTTTTTAATTAGGCCTACATAGTGACTAAGCAATATTAGCAATGAACAAAAAAATGAAGCTGTATCACTTAAGACATTCATGTGCAAGCAATAATATTGCAAGTTACCAGTTACACTTTAGATGTAACAGGCACCAGCAGTAGTTTTTGCACTGTTGTGTTGACTACATGAGTGTAGACAAGATTCACACACCTACTGATAATGTGATTTGCTGGTTGTGCACACTCCTACATGCCATTGTTGTTGATAGATTAGTCAAGAATTTATGACAATGGTCAGCTGCAATGTAATTGTTAAAATGCTACACTCAGTTATCCACACATGGAAAAACCGGTAAAGGATTGGATTGAAACCACCTGATCAGTTTCACCTCATTGTATGGAATATCCACATCTTGTCTTATGCTCTTGAACTGTCCTCCTTATGACAAATGTATGTTGATTCTCTTTAACAAAGACATGATAGTTGTAAATATATAGGCTAGGCACCGTCATTATATTTAGTTTCTTAAAATAATCTCAAGACAATTCATACGAGCTAAATTCCGCAATGCACCTTCCAGTTTTGCCTTTTAAGCAGTAATTTTGAGGCTATGGAACTGTTCCGTAATACTATCCTAATGCAGAAATTGCATATAATAGAGTTCGTCACTGACACTGCTCATCGGTTTGTACAGCAGATCTCACATAATTTCCCTATATGAGTATACCAGCTGAGCTTTTGATCTATGTGAAACCCTAATAATTTAACTGTGTTGTTATCATGACCGGGACCATTCAGATTGAATACAATGTCTTCACTTGTACCATCATTCTTCTGGCGTACATTTGCCTCAAACCATATATCTATAGTCACTGCCATGCTCTGCTGCACATTTTCAATTTTGGTACTATACCCTGTGTTGTGTCATCTGCATATAGCACTGCACTTTGGTAAATCATTTACGTAAATAATGAAAAGGAAGGTTCCAAGAACAGTTTCTTGAGGCACACCCTTTACAACTGCAAGACATTGTGATATTTGATTATTTACCTTAAGAGTGTTTTGTGGTCTAGAAGTTTCAAAAAACTGATTTTTTAATCGCATATTTCAATACTTTATGTTATGGATAATGTGTAGGCAGAACCGTTTTGCCTGTAAACTACTGCATATAGTCGAAATACATGAGCATCACACTGGCAGTCCCAAGTCATCAAGCACTTACAGACAGTGCTCAGAGGCAGTCAGACTTGTGTATAAAGCTCTATCAATTGACATTTTTTTTGGAAAGATGTGTTGATACAAACACTCAAAACTCTACATAGTCAATAAATTTGCTGATTTGGATGGTTTCCGCAAAATACAATATTCCAATAAAGAAGTAGTCAAAATTGCAAACAATTTGGCTGCAATTACCTTCAATGGCAACATCATGGGACTCGCACAGGCAATAAATGTCATGGGCGTTCAACCTGGTAACACATCGTTCGAATTTTGCAGAAGGTGCAACATGGACTGCCTTATACGCTCAGAGCACTGCGCATCTCTGGTCAGCAAAGAAGCCAGGTCTGCAGCCTGGGAGGAAGCAGTGCACAGGAATGAGATTTGTAAGATCGAGGGAGGCTCCAGGTATCGCAGATTGGTGGTAAGTTGCAAAAAAACAGTGAAAACTCTTTCTATAACTTGAAACATGATTTTGTACAGGTCACTTTTTTTCTGGGTGTTTAGATTGCCATAAACTACTTGGCTGCTTTTGATCCATAGAGAACTAAACTGCGTATGATCATAATTTTTAAAAGTTAAACATTTTCCAAAATATCAGTTTTTTATGTATTTTTAAATGCCCATACAAAGTCTTTTTCCTTACTTTTTTTCAAATAGCCACCATTTTGTGAAAAAATTGCATTTTTCACTTTTCAGAGGTTCTGACCATAGTCTGTTTCAGACTACCATGTTACCTGAACCATGTCCACCCACCTACCAGTGCACAGTGTGCATTACAATCTTCAGTGCCATTTTGTTTAATAACCTCTTAGCATTTGGGGCAAAAAATTGTTAATCCAGTAAAACATAGGCGAATAAAAGCATAGAACCATTGTTTGATTTATCTTTTGATTTCACTGAAACAACAGATGTTGAAAATCGGGCTCCTAGGGAGGAAAAAAAAATTTAAAAAAAATAAAAAATAAAAAAAAAAATCCAAGTAAGGTCCATATCAAATACTTCTGTAAAATCCAACAGTGTTGCACTGATCAAAATCTTTATTTTCAAAACATTTGTATATTTTTGCTACCATGCTCTCAACTGCTTTGACTGGAGAAAGGCTGGATCTGAAACAGTACTGTGGGGAGGTAAATGGTATCATTATGTTCAAAATATTGACTCATCTGTTTATGCATGTAGTATTCTATTATTTTTATATAATTAATATGTCTGATATAGGTTGGTATTTATGTGGAGATGCTGTATCTCCTTTCTTAGGTATTGGTTTAACTACAGATGTTTTTAAACATTCTGGATAAATACCTTCATTTAAAATGTTAATAATTATTTTAGCCAATGGCTTTACAATTTGATTTCTGATATATTTAATGAAATAATCTGAGAGACCATAGTAATCATCTGCTCTAGAATTATTGAGCATAGCAATTGATTCATTGGTCATCTTCTCAGTGACCCAAGTCCAGCAAAAGCTGTCCATATGCTTACTGTTTATTGCTGGCAGCAGTGTCCCTGCTTTACTCACATCCTCCATGATTTTGTCATCTGACTGGGGACTGACAAAATGTGCATTTAGAATATGAGGGGGAATCAGTGTCTGGTATACTTTAACATCACCATTTATTTCAGTTTTAATAATTTCCCATGCAGCTTTTCATTTATGCTAGGAGAAATAAAGTTAATTGTTGGGTGTTATTACCGGCCACCAGGTTCCACCGTGGCAGTTCTAGAATCATTCAAAGGGAGTCCACACTCTGTATCGCAGAAGTACCTGGATCATGCTATATTAGTTGGAGGCGACTTCAACCTACCTAGTATAGACTGGGATGTCTATGGATTACACTGTTCTACAAAAAAAAACTTTTTTTCTATTTCTGACAGAAAATATTGTGATCCTAGTTGTATTTTGAGTGCTGAATTGAAAACTGTTTTTGGTTTTTTCTGTCAGGGATAGTTTATGAGTAATCGCAATTTTATTTCTCTTTTCAGTTTCTGATATAGTGCAACAAATGTGAGGTGAAATTCGACAAACAAATGCACATCTTTATGATGTTATAAGTTCATCACATTAATGGAGGGTGGGATGTAACATATAAACAGTTAAACATGCTTCAAAATTTGCATCATTCTGCAGCTCCCTGATTTGTGGGCCCACAAATACACCTTCCTTTATTTTTGCAGCTGAAAGACAGGGGAATTTGGTAGCTTCATATGCAAACCCACAGCTTGTTGGATCCATGACCTTCACGAATTGTTTCATCAGGACAAGTTTGATGTGAAGCGGTGGAAATATTATATATTCAGGAGCTACCAGACTTTCACGTTGTACATTCTTTTCGCCAACTTTCCATCTTCGCCTAGGCCACTTCTTTTTCACACAGTGAGAATTTCAGTCTCGACTAGCCCACTTGCAAAGGAGACAGGTATACTTTGTGTAGCCTTGTTGCATTCCCAGTACCATAGCATTTACCTTGAAATCTGCACATATTTTCCATTTGTGTTCATTGTATTTTAATGAATTTAGCATCCTTTGTACGAATTCGTTATTCTCTTTTGTCAAACTAGCGTAAGCTACTGGAACAGAGGGTATTTTATTTCCGTTATGGAGCAAAACACTCTTCAGACTTGTTTTCGATGCATCTATGAAAAGTCTCCACTCCTGTGAAATATAAGTGAAGTTCAGCCCTTGCATCAGGCCAGCAACGTCATTGCAAAATGTCAGGGCTTCGTCTGTTGAAAAATAAGAAATAAAGGCATGTTCTCTGTGTCTGAACACACTGATTTCAGTACTTTGGTGCAGTAGATTATACTCTTGTAATCTTGAACCAAGCAGCTGCACCTTTTGTTTACTTAGTCCTAGATCACGTACTAAATCATTTAAATCTGCCTGTGTTAACAAATGTGGCAATGACTCACTTGTGCAGTGATATAAAGAATCATCATCGGTGATTTCTTCAGTGCTACTTATTTCACTGTCACTCGGAATTTGACCTTGAGCTCTTGAAGGTACTGGAAGGTTGTCGGAATGCTGCAGTGGCATTCTCGCTGAAGGCAGATATTGGTAAACAATGTGCCTCTTCTACTTTTTGTTTGCAAAACCCTGAATTTTTGTTAGACAGAAATAACAATCAGTAACATGGTCCTTAGGCTCCCTCCACACCACGGGAACAGCAAACAATGCCACATTCTTTTTACCTTTCCACCACTGAATTAGTTTGCAGTAACATGTAGCACAACAGAAATGTGGTGCCCATTCTTTATCTTTGTCTCCTACCTCTACTCCAAAGTAATGTTTGTATGCTTTCTTTATGACTGAAGAAATTTTCTTCCTACTTCTGGCAAAAGTGTTCTTCCCACAGATGTAGCAGAAGTTGTCCGGCTTATATCGACATCCACGACGACGTGGCATTTCCGCAAATTTAAAAATACCACTTTGGTAATACACCTGTATTAAATTAATAGTAGGGAACTAGAGGAACACTGATGTGTAAAAACAAACAGTCATTTTACCTTCAGCACCAGGCTCAATCAGTTTACACACAGGAACTAAAAAATTCAACCGTGCTCGGAAATATGGCAGACAGTTAGTTGTCAGCCAAAACACCCACTCGTTAAGACTGACACAAATTGCGGCTAACACCACTGTTGTAAACTCGATGCACCTGCCCCTAGGAGGCGTGAAGCTTTGGTGCCGAGGCAGCGACCGGCTATTAGTTTCTCCATAAGCTCCACAAACAGGTCTTCATTGTGTTTCGGGAGGGGGTGGGGGGTATATGCTGAAGCTACTATGATTTCCTGTTTCGGCAGCATTATGGCTGCAGCATAAAATTTTGCTTCTATGCACAGTCCATTTACATCTTTAGCTTCATAGATTAGATTTACACTATTTTTAAGATATACAGATACACCACGATGTTTAATACTTGCTCTACAGTGGATGGATGCCAGTTCATATTGACATGGTACTCTTAATTTCTTCGTTGCTAAGCCAGAGTTCATTTATAGAAAACACAGTTCAGTTTAAGTTTTACAGACAGTACTGAAGTTCATTAAATTTATTCTTAAGAGAGAGCACATTAATATGGAAAAACATTACCCTTGTGCTTATCTTACTGTGGTTTTCCTTTAGTCCTCCAGTAAAAAATCATTGAAATGGGGTGGAACTGCTGCTTTCCTCTTCCTAAATAGATGACCATTTGATGGTGGAAGACCCAGGTGGAAAACCTGTCCAATCCACCCACCCAGCACTTCCTATTCTAGTCCTGTCACAGATTTATCCTACCACATCAGGGGCTGGGTCACCTGTGAAAGCAGACATGTCATTTACCAACTCTGCTGCAATCATTGCACAACTTTTTATATCGGTATGACTACCAAATAGCTGTCCACCAGGATGAAGGGCCACTATCAAACTGTGACAAGAGCAGGAAGACTACCATGTGGCACAACATGCAGCTGAACATAACACACTTGATTATTTCAATGGTTGCTTCACTACCCGAGCCACCTGGATCCTTCCCTCCACCATCAGCTTTTCTGAACTGCACAGATGGGAGTTATGCTTACAACACATTCTCCATTCCCATAATTATCCCAGCCTCAACTTAAGGTAGCATACTGTCCCCACACCCTCCACCCAACAGTTTCCACCCCCTGTGTCCTATCATCTCCTCCCTATTCTCATCTCCCAGCCTTTTTTGTTCCTTTTTACCCCTCCTCGTTGCCCCATAACCTCCTGACACTGTGCCTGTTGGCAGTCTAGTTCCTGTACACTCCACCAGACAGCATTTATCTCTCTACCCACCCATAAACTACCATCCCTTCCCCTTCCCCACCCTCTTCAAATTGCTGCTTGCATCCCACATGATGTTGCATTTCAGCTGGAGATGCTGGAGTTGGCAGTTGTGTGTGTGTGTGTGTGTGTGTGTGTGTGTGTGTGTGTGTGTGTGTGTGTGTGTGTGTGTGTGTGTGTGTGTGTGTGTGTGTGATGCCTGTCTGCAGCTTGATGTGTCTTCTTTACAGTAAGTAGCAATCTATTCTTTCCTACATTGTTGGGCATTTGATAAATTTTTCCAATGCTGACTGCTCCAGTTTTTGCAAGGCATCCATTTGTTCTGCATCATTTGGTTGGACATTCACTTGTTCTGCAGCTTTTGGTCAGGCGTCGACTTGTTCTGCAACTTTTGGCAAGGCATCGACTTGTTCTGCAGCTTTTGGTGAGGCATCAATTTGTTCTGTAGCTTCTGGTGAGGCATCCATTTGACCTACAGCTTCTTGGAAGGCATTCACTTGTCCAGTCTTGTAAGGCATTCACTTGTCCAGTAGCTTCTCCAACTGTAGTTGTTTCTTGTTTTTTTCTTGGTGGAGATATTTTTGGAAATCTTGGCATAATGTCCAAAAGAACATAATGTAGAATCTGCAGTGGTGATACATACTATGTTAACTGAAGGTGGTGGAGGGGGAGGGGGAAGGAAGTTATGATATCAGCTGCATCGAGATTTTGTGTGGAATCAGCGGCAATAAATGAAAATGTGCACCAGACTGGGACTCAAACCCGGGATCAAATTAAGTAAATCTTTGTATTCATTCATGTAATAAAGTGAACTAATATTTCATATGTTGTAGTTACAATGAGGTATCTCCCAGAACAATCAAATAATTCAGTGTGGTTGGACTCTTGTAGTTTTATCTGTCCATATTACATTAGGTCATTATGTTGCTGCAAATGACATGCAGCTAACAAGTCAAAATTGTGTTTATAAAGCTGGAAGGAGAGCAATACCTCTTTCCAGTCTCAAGTAAACAGGTGACAAAGTGGTAGTTGGCTACAATGCATTACACCTGTGGCCATGGCCACATACTGTGCAGGGTTGTGGCTCATTTCTTTTCGTATGTGGTTTGCGGGGTCAGTACAGTCACGCTCTTAAGATAACATTGTGTTAAGAGTTACTTTTGTTTTAAAGCTAGAGATGGACAATCACAGACCCAGAGGCAGAAGTAGCTACGTAAATATGCATTAAGTTTTCTTATCTACTAACACTTTCATTCAGTATTATTCAGTAACTGTCTTTGTTCACATATTGTCAAACAAATGGTATGTATTCCAGTGAGCAACGGAAGTGAAATTGGATTTTATTATTGATATAAATAAAGTCCACAATGTGCTGTGTGATTATGAACACAAGGGAGATGCTCACTAAATTGAAAACAGTTTTTCTGTGAAAGGATTTGATATAGCCACAAACTTGAATGAAAGAAGATGAGGAAATATGTCAGCAGTAAGAAACAGAGATGTGACCAGGTATTTTGTAAGTGAGACTGGTGAAGACCTCTGGCTGGACAGAAAAATCTGAGGTGTTGTGCAAGGCCGAGTATGAGTTCTCATATGCACTTCCCTTTACATGAACAATTTTATTAATTTAATAGTTTCATCTTGATTGTTTTTTTTCCTATAGTTGTACCAGTAAATTCTTGGAAACATAATGAAATAAATATGCTACTGCTGACTCTTCTCTTAAGTATCTAGCAATCTGTTTTAAAGCAGTGGTTACTGAACATTGGTTGTTTAGTGTCCCATTTGTATTGGTTTAAGTATTACTCTTTCCAACAACTTAATACTCAAAGGCAGTCATTGCAAAGGAATCAGTGCCATTACTGCCTTATATCAAAAAGGAGAAAGAGAGTGTGTATATTATGTGTAAGTTAGACACATGTATATCTAAAAACAAAGATGATGTAACTTACCAAACTAAAGCGCTGGCATGTTGATAGACATACAAACAAACACAAACATACACACAAAATTCAGGCTTTCGCAACCAATGGTTGCTTCATCAGGAAAGAGGAAAGGAGAGGGAAAGACGAAAGGATGTGGGTTTTAAGGGAGAGGGTAAGGAATCATTCCAATTCTGGACACATCCATGGATATGTGTGTGTGTGCGAGTGTATACCTGTCCTTTTTTACCCCTAAGGTAAGTCTTTCCACTCCTGGGATTAGAATGACTCCTTACCCTCTCCCTTAAAACCCACATCCTCTCATCTTTCCCTCTCCTTCCCTCTTTCCTGATGAAGCAACCATTGGCTGTGAAAGCTTGAATTTTGTGTGTATGTTTGTGTTTGTTTGGATGTCTATCAACATGCCAGCACTTACGTTTCGTAAGTTACATCATCTTTGTTTTTAGATATATTTTTCCCACGTGGAATGTTTCCCTCTATTATATTCATTAGACACAAGTATGTTAGAGATGTTTCCTTGTATCCAACCATGGATGAATCACACTAGGAATACTTCAGAAACCACATCATTTCAAATTTTCCAAGTTGATCTGTCTTGTCCTTATTCACTTATTTAAAAAATGTTATTATCACATTGTCATAGTCACAAGCTGAATTTGTAGATTTGCTAGATTGTGTCTGGGGAAACCTCTGTTTAACATGTCACCAATAAGAGAAGTACAGGAATTCCTCAAAACTTAATCGATTGACCTGATTTGATTAATGCACAGATACAAAACCAGCATGGTCTTACCTCACTATTGTACATACCAAAACTGAGCTTATGGTGTTGTTTTGCTCCATGTGATCCTAGTAAAGCCAATCGTAACAATACCAATGCATTTTCCATGATGCACATTACTGGAGGGGGTGGCACACTTTATGCTCACCTTAAAAAATTGAAAAAGTCCAAACAATGGAAAATCCACGATAGAATAATGACAATATAATGAAAAGGATAGATTGCTATTCTTCATATTGTGGAGATGTTGAGTGGCAGACAGGCACAACAACACAATGGGTAAACAAGTAAGCTTTAAGCCAAAATGCCTGGCCTGGCCTCGGCAACCAGAGATAGTGATTGGGTGTGTGAATTGCATTTGCGTGAATGTGTGTGTGTGTGTGTGTGTGTGTGTGTGTGTGTGTGTGTGTGTGTGTGTGTGTGTGTGTGTTGTCTAATTCAGGAGGAGGCCTTTGGTCAAAAGCTTACACGTTTAGCAGTCTTTTTGTTGTGCCTGTCTGCCACTCAACATCTCCACTATGTAGCAATGTAACCTTTCCATAACACTGAAAAAAGATTGTTAATTGTTGTTAACTTTTACTCACAACATACTATTTAAAAAGATATTCATGTGTAAGTGAGGTCCTGAAACTGAAAATACTGAGTACGACATTCACTGGGGAAGTGGCATCTAGTAATGAGACTTAAATTTTTGGGTTAACTTTAACTGAAAAACTTTAGAAAGTTATGGGGTTCAGTAGAAAATTCATTGAAAACAACAAACATTTTTTCAAAATTTTAAAATATAAAGTTAATGACTAGATCACAATATTTTCAAAATGTGGGAATAAAGTACCCTCTCACCCTCCCAGTATTGCAAGGCTTAAGGAGTAGGAGGAAACTCTTTACTAGTTGTTTGATCAGATACAATTTCTTCAAGTTGTAACAGCTCAAATATTCTGTGACTTTTGAACTGAGAGCTTTGCATTCTGGCTGTAGTATGGGTTCATCCCCCTTACCACAGTCTGCACTATCTCTTTAAATAATATGTTGTGAGTAAACGTTGACAACAATTAACAGTCTTTTTTCAGTGTTGTGAAAAGGTTAGATTGCTACATAGCGGAGATGTTGAGTGGCAGACAGGCCACAACAAAAAGACTGCTAAACATGTAAGCTTTTGGTCAAAGGCCTCCTCCTGAATTAGACACCATACTTCTCCCTCTATACCCATTGTATGTAAGTATTTCTTAAAATTCCCATGGCCAGTCATGTGCCCTACCACAAGATTAATCTGTTTCCTCTTCACGTTGAGGATTACAGAAATTCTCTTGAAACAAGGCTTTGGCATCATTAGCTTGCCATGTTTTTGTTTTTGGATTGCAGTCCAATATTCTTCATACTGCCTCCTGAGCATTCATTTTACCATTACCTTAGTGATGGTTAGGACAGGTTCATCACACCTGCCCTGGCCAGCTTTTTCAGCTTGTCCACTGCTACTAATTTTTGAGTGGCCAGGGACCGTCAGCAAGTTTATCGCCTTGCTTTCCCCTAGTCCCCAAGGGTTTCATGGCATTCTTTGATGATCGTTGATCTCGTTTGGGGGCTGTTAGAAATGTCAGAGCTGCTGGACTGTCTGAATAAATTCAGATGCTATGATCCTTGCAGTACTTATGCAAATTCTCCTCCACACAAACTCTGATAGCAGGTATTTCTAGCTGGAATACTGTGACCTGATTTCCTAGAGACTACTCACTCAGTCTGTAACCTGTATACTCCAACCCCAGCACCTTCGTCTCATCAATAAACCAGACTATTCCTTCTGAATGATGCCATAGTTTATTCATACACTGTCCCCTTCTTTCAAATGTTACATTGAAAGATTTATTAAACCAGCTGCAAGTTATCTTATGACC
Organism: Schistocerca gregaria; assembly: GCF_023897955.1. Taxonomy (NCBI): domain Eukaryota; kingdom Metazoa; phylum Arthropoda; class Insecta; order Orthoptera; family Acrididae; genus Schistocerca; species Schistocerca gregaria. The sequence goes on along the minus strand of NC_064923.1, from coordinate 57,015,187 downwards.
AGCCAGCATTTCCTCGACCATTCTCATATGTACCATACTGCTATATTGGCAATAATTCTCAATACCCTAAAGGAATCCAGTTACTTCCAATTTTTAACCTATATGTCCATGCTGCTGCCTCTATTGTAACCCAAAGGTGGGTGGGGGCATGTCCAATATAGTCTCCATCCCAGCAGTGGATGTGCTGCTGATTCCACCTGTTATGGCTGAGCAGGCTAATCTATTCACTTTGCTAAGCTCCTTGGCAGCCATCTTCCTTTCTACTTTATTACATCTTACTGTAGCACCATAAATTATCATAGTTCTTATTACAGTGGTGTATATCCAGAACATACACCTATGGTTTAGACCAGTTGCTACCACAGGAACTTTTCGTGCTCTTTGTCTTGGAATCTATATCTTTTATATGAGAGGTCCATGATAGTTGCTCATCCAGGGTTACACTTACATACTTCTCTATCCCCTCTGTTGGTAGAGCTTTATCGAGGAGCGTTCCAGTATGTGTGTTGAATTTGCTTCCATGTAAATGTTTCAACAGCAGTTTTCTTGGGACTATCCCTTAGATCCTGCTTTTTTGCACCAGTTTTCCACAATGTCTAGTGCACATTGTGGCATAGTTGTAAGAATAGTAGCAAATTTGCCAGTTGTTAGTATGACTAAATTGTCTGCTTATTCATCGCACAAGTAGCCTCTAAAATTCGACTCCTCAATGAGATGGTTCTCTGCTAGGTCCCACAGTAGTGGCGACAACACCCCTCCCTATGGACACTTCCTGATAGTGTTGATCACCATTTTCTTGTTTATCATAGTGGCTGTCACCTTTCTTCTACTTGCATATGGTGGTCTCATTTATACACTCTTCTGCAGCTCAGCGCATAGATTCGAAGGCAATATTGCCAAAAAGAATCTTGGTATCAAGGAAGATATAGAAAGCAGTTTACTGCAAGTGTAGAGCTTTTTCCATCTTCCCACCAAGGTGTTGAAGTGCTATTTCACATGATTTACATCTAAATCATACTCCACAAACCACCTAATGGTGTATGGTGGAGGGTATTCTTTGTACCACTAACTGAGCGCTCCAGCTCTGTTCTACTCGTGAACTGCGCATGGGAAGAGTGATTGTCAGTAAACCTCTATATTGGCTCTAATCTGTCAGATTTTCTGCTCATGTTCATTCCATAAGATGTATGTGGGGGGGGGGGGAGTAATATGTTCCTTAAGATTCTTCCTATGAATCTGAGACTGGCATCTGATTTCCCCTCTATTTGTTTTATGTGGTCATTGCACTTAAAGTTGCTCTGGATAGTTACTCCTAGATATTTTACAGTAGATACTGCGTTCAGCTGTTTGTCATCAATATTGTTGCTGCACAGTAGTAGATTTCTTTTCCTATGTGTGTGCAAAATCTTACATTTATTTATGTTCATGGTCAACTGCCAGAGCCTGCACCATTCATCAATTCTCCATATGTCATTCAGAAAATCGCTACTGTCTTCTGTTATTGCAGCTTTGTTATAGACAACTATCTTCCTTCAAGGTGATTTGTGAGTGAAGCAGAGGCACAGCCATTCATGATAGACTTTGTAAATCCTCACCAGATTATCAACTAATGGAAGAGGTACTCTAAAGAAAGAAAGATTCATCAATTCTCCATATGTCATTCAGAAAATCGCTACTGTCTTCTGTTATTGCAGCTTTGTTATAGACAACCGCATCATCTTTGAACAGCCTTCAAGAGCATCTCATGCTTTCTGATCATTCACATATGTTACAGTAATGGTCCTCTCACACTTCCTTGGGTACTCAGGAAATTACCTTTACATCTGTCAATTTTGTTCTGTTTCATGTATTGTTGGTTTATATGCAGAGGAATATCAGTTAACCTCATCTCCTTAACTGCACATTAACCAGTTTTTCTGTATTTAGTAGAAAGGAGAAAAGACTGATCAGTCTTATATCCCGAGCTTCAGAATGAAAACAGCTTCACTATCCTTCATGCATTAGCTCAGCTGACCTTAAGCAATCTATTTATAAATCTAATTAAATCCTCTCCTGCTTGTTGCAGTAGAGCTGGAAAGATACCATTTGGGCCTGGTGATTTGAATGATTGAAACATTCCCACTGCCAACTGCATTTTTATCAAATCAACATAGTCATTGGTAGATTCACAGTTTTCCCTGAGATTACATATAAACCAGTGTCTCTCAGAGGCTGGCTTCTGGTCTGTATTATGTGCCAGAGTGCATTGAGGGAAGTGAGTCTTGAGAGTACATCCAATATCACACTTACAGTCCCTGTATACACACCATCTTCTTTCTTTAGAGTACCTCTTCCATTAGTTGATAATCTGGTGAGGATTTACAAAGTCTATCATGAATGGTAGTGCCTCTGCTTCACTCACAAATCACCTTGAAGGAAGATAGTTTTGCTTGTTTGATTACAAAGTTGCACCAGACAAGGATCTCCCAGTATTTTACCCATTTTTCTTTCTTTTCTTGCAAGACTGAACCATCTTCTTACCAGCTTCCTTTGCACTATCAGATTGTTGTTCCACCAAGATACATTTCTGTTTGTGCACTTCATGGTGATATGTCAGTTTTCTAAATATGAGGTCAGAATGGCAGATGTTACTGCATCTGCTATTACCTCAAAATCTACTGGGTTCCTTACCGAAGTTCAGACTTGTGAGTTTAGATCTTTCCTGTATGATTCCCAGTCAGTTTTCCTTTGTATAGGCCATGCTATGTTTAACATCCATTTCCACCTCAAACTTAATATACACAGAGTTGACAAAATATTGTGTTGGTCCTCCTTTTGGATGGTATAGTGCTGCAACTCAATGTGGCATGGAATCACTAAGTTTTTTGAAGTCCCATGCAGAAATATCAAGCCATGCCACCTCTATAGCTGTTCATAATAGTGAATGTGTAGCCAGTGCAATTCATCTGGATCAGAGGACCCAGTCCATTCCATATAAAATGGCCCACACCATTATTGAGCTACCACTAGCTTGCACGGTGCGTTGTTGCCTCATGGGGTCTATGCCACACTCGAACCCTTCCATTAGCTCGTACCAACTGAAATTATGTCTCATCTGACCAGGCCATGGTATTCCAGTCATGTAGGATCCAACTGATATTGTCACAAGCCCAGGAGATGCGCTACAGGCCATGTCAGGCTGTAACCAAAGGGACTTGCTTTGGTCGTCTGCTGCCATAGCTCATTAATGCCAAATTTTGTCACACCATCCCAATGAATATGTTCATCGTATGTCCCACATTGGTTTCTGTGGTTATTTCACACAGAGTGGCTTTGCGGTTAGCACTGACAATACTAATCAAACACTACTGATCTCAGTCATTTAGTGAAGGTCATAAGCCACTGCATTGTCCAGGGTGAGAGGTCATGGTTGAAATTTGGTATTCTCAACACACTGTTGATACTGTGGATCTCAGAATATTAAATTGCCTATTGATTTATGAAACCGAATGTCCCTTGCATGTAGCTCTAACTACCATTCCACATTCAAAGTCTGTTGATTCCTGTCATGCAGCCATAATCGCATTTGAAACATTTTTACATGAATCACTTGAGTACAAATGACACCTCCACCAATGTACTGCTCTTTTACACCAACTGTATATTGCATATTGCAATCCTATGACTTTGGTCATCTCAGTATACATGTTTTCACATAAGGATGGCTCCATCACCACATGCTACAGTCTGATGTATCTAGCCATTGCAGTGGACCCAAAAGTTATGTCAGTAACTTCTTCCCTTTTTTTCTGCTGCTATTCAAAATATCAAGATTATTTTCTAATAGAAATTGGAGTAGGTGCCCTTCTCTACTGTTGGTGTCACTGCTTCCCCACATCAGGTTGTGAGCATTGGCATGACAACTGCTGTTCATTCTGCTGTGAGTCTTGTCACTTTCTGGGAAGGAGAAGTACTGTACTCATAAGCAAGGTAAGCTGAGTCCAATATAATTTCCCTTGTTGTGCTTCCTTCCTCTCATTGTTTCATTCTGATGGTTAATAAGTCTGTAGAACATAAATGCATGTTCTGGAGTTTGAAATGTTTCCTGGCTATCTCTGTGACTGTTTTGGCTGAGAAGTGCAATACATTAGTTGGAGGACAGGCTGCTAATGTCAAAACACCTTTTTCTCATTACCTACATCTTGACTTGAAATGCTCTCCCCCTCCCCCCTCTCCAAATCTTACTGCTGAGCGCTGAAAGCTCAACAGAATTTTCTGCATGCTACTAAATGAGAGAATTTTCTTCTAATCTTAACTAGATATCATACGATAACTTTTTACACATGGAAAATAATTCAAATAATTTTCTGATTTCTTGACAAGTTTATTTCAATGACATCCACAATGAAATGAGTTACAGTTCATAGTAGCCCTACTCTCAAACCTCTTTTGTTCTGTGACTTTCTTATGCATTGTCACAGGCACCTTCTTCCATGTAGGCCAGCACAACTACAAGGTGGGATCTGTTACACAGAAAAAATGTTAAGAGGAGCAAGTGAGGCCAAACATAAGCTACCACCAGCATCACCCCATTCACTAGCAATGCCGTCCCCCCACCCCCATTTAGTCAACACACGCATACAGAAAAACGACTCACTTGACACATGTCCCACCTTCCAAACTACATTAAATAAATGTGCTTCAGCAGTCAACCATCATCATTCATTGTTTCTAAATACCGTGTGCAACACAGCACTTTAACAAAGTGATAAGTTAAGTTATTTAGGTTTATAGTGTAAATCAACTTACCTCCATTTTCTCTGAGACCTGAAATGCTCCTTTTATACAGATAGGATTCCTGTATTAGGGCCATGTCCTCTCCTATCTTCCTAGAAGACGACTTGGGGTGCCAGTTATCCCTATTTATCTGCAATACTTGTAGCCTCCAATTTGCTGCCATAGTCACTTCTGATGTCTCTGATTATCCTGATGGCAACTTGCAAGAACACTAAGTGCAATTTCAGGTCCTGTTCTCAAACTGCCATCAAGAATTTTTGACTGAAAGCGCACTCGTGTCAAAGCTTCTTCTCAAGATGGATCAAAATTTGAGAATTCCAGCCAATAATCTTGTTAGTTGTGTTTAGATACTGTTTGATTATTTTTTATCAGTTGATGTTGGGAAGTTTGGTCACAGCATATGTGGGAGAGTATTAAAAGAGAGTTGTTTCAGTGAAGTATTGTTTGGAGGTACATGCCATCTCCCAGAACCTAAGACTTTGCTAGAAGAAGACAGCCAGAGTTTCTTTATTATTTTGCTGTGGATAAAGCATATCCTCTCATGAAACACATAACGAGACCATACCCTGGTAAACATCTTTTGGTATGTTAGTGCTGAAAATTTAGATGTTAGTTATTTAAATTAATTGTGACTTGAATAAAATCAGTGTGATAGTTCAGACCTATTGTTTGCTTCATAACTTCATATGGATTCATGACAGTGTATATTCTAAGTCATATATACAAAGTATATCACCCTATTGAGATCCCACATGAAAACCCAGAAAATGAACAGCAGCCTGTTCTAACTAGGAACCCACAGCCATAAAAGAGATGCAATTTGTTTGGTCATGAGCGGCATCAGCAAGAGTACAACAGAAGTGGTTTACATGTCTCAAACACATTGAACAACTAAGAGCCCTGAGGCTCATCCATGCCATTATATAGATGCTATCCACATGAGTTGTCACTGGTGTAGTGCTGCATGTGCACAGCAGATGTGGTGGTGGCTGTTGATGAGTAGGTTGCCCCTGGCGTCCACCTTGGGTAGACGCAGGAGTGCCGTTTGAATTTCAGCTTGTGCTACACATGACATAGTGGCCTGAATTACATCCACTGTGGGCAATATGTGTAGTAATTTGTAGGTTACTACAGTCCTTCTCTCTTGTAGGAAAAAGACCACGCGTCACTGTCCACAATGCTGTGACTGAAGAGATGTCCATTGCCTCCGTGGCACTGGTGGTGGTGGCAGCTAAAGGTACCATAAGTTCCCAATCCACATGCACCAGCACATACAGACAAAAGTGATTGGGATGAAGGCACTCACAGACCCTTGCAGTCCACAGTGAGGGGCGATGTCAAGGAAAGCAACAGTGATTTCCCTAAATCGCTCCAGGCAAATGCCGGGATGGTTCCTTTGAAAGGGCACGGCCGACTTCCTTCCCCATCCTTCCCTAATCCGAGGAGACCGGTGACCTTGCTGTGTGGTCTCCTTCCCCAAAACACCACCGCAAGGAAAGCAACAATGGTGGACTGGAGAGGAGAGGCTCTGGTGACAGAGACTTGGTTTGTGTCCCTGCTGATGCTGTCATCTGCTCACCACAGTGGAGGGTGCTGGCATGAGATTCAGGAAACAAACCCACTATCAGCACTAATGGATATGATGGAGGTGGGCACAGCCATGCCTGCTCGGCCCCTGGAGTGGCTAGGGCCAACAAGGAATGAGCCCTGTGCCCCTCCTTTTTCTGGTTACAGGCCATGAGTTGATCCTTGGTGCAACCTATGCCTGCTCGGCCCCTGGAGTGGCTAGGACGAACAAAGAATGAGCCCTGCGCCCCTCCCTTTTCCGGTTACAGGCCATGAGTTGATCCTTGGTGCAACCCATGCAGGCATGGTGACTGTGCTAGCTATGAATAACAGCTGGGATCTGATGAAGGTGCCATCTGAAACCCCTGGCCTAGACTGGTGTTCCGGGCATGTACACCAACACAGTGCTGCTAGGGGATGTCTGCTCGGCAGCAAGTTGCTCATCAGTGTCTGTGGCTGATGGCTGTGCAGGAGCTATGTGGGACTCTTGGTCCCAAAATGACGTTGTTCTATAAGAGCTTAAAAATGTGAGAGCCTTCTCAACTGGGAATTCTTGACCATCTGTATCTTAAAAGTTTGGACAAGGCATTCTGCCTCACCATTCAGTTGTTGCGAGAAGAGAGCACCATGATGTGGCAAATGCCACTGTGCCTACAAAAGCCCTTGAAAGATTGTTCCACAAAATGAGGACCATTGTCTGAAGCCAAGGTGCGAGGCAAGTTTTCTGTGGGCAATGTATTTGACAGGGCCATAACAGTCATGTGTGCTGCCACTGACAGACATCAAACAACATAAGGAAAAAGAGATAAAGCATCAGTTGCCAGTGAGCAGAAAGTGTCGAAAAATGTGAATGAAATCAGTGTGGACTCTTTCCCAAAGCTGTTTAGGGTCTGGCCATAGTGAAAAAACAGTACACAGTGCTACTGTTCAGCACTTACAGCAGTCCACGACAAGATTTTCCACCTCCCTGTCAATACCTGGCCAAAATACAAGGCAGTGCACTAACAGTTTTGTGTGGGAGATCCACCATTGACCTTGATGTAGAAAGCAGAGGACCTGCCAGTGCAGAGCCATCGGAACTATGACACGGGGTGTACCTCTTCCATTTGACATGAGAATAACACAATCCACTGCTTACCTTGCCTCCATATCCAGTTGAAAATAAAGTAGTTCCTCCTGGTTGAACGAGATGTCACGCTCTGAGGGAGTGGAGACAGACCATGTGCATTTGTGTGTTGTGACAGGAGACAAACATGGACTTACAATTGTACTGAGACAAGAACAGAACCCAGCATTGAAGGTGATGAGCAGCTTTGTCCAGTAAGGATGCCAATGAGCTAAACAGTGAAACTAAGGGCTTATGATTGATAACTAAATTAAATTTTGCACCTAGCAAGAAAACGTGAAATTTTTAAGACATAGAAAATAGGAAGAACTTCTTTTTCCACCTGGGAATAATTTTCCTGAGCCAGGTTGAGTGTTTTTGACATAACTCAGACAAGACCATGGCCAGGACCAGATGCTTGCTGGTTGACATGCTGCAAGACACAACACAGAGCAAATACTATCCTTAAGATATGCAAAAGCACACTCCCAAGATACAGATAAAGCAAAAGGACCACATTTCTGTGGCAACAAATTTAATGGGTGGGCAATAGTAACTGATCTGGGAATAAACTTGTGACACTATGCCACTTTGCTAAGGAATGCCTCAAGTTCTTGTGGATAAGACAGATGAGGCAGTGCCATAATGGCACCAAAACGCTGTTCAGTGGGGGCGCACAACTCCTAGGAAATATCATGACCCAAATAAACATGGGAAGGGGGGGGGTCTTAATGAGACTTAATGAGATTACATTTGAATATTAAACAAGGAACTGAGGCTATGAAGGTGTCCTGTGGTAGCACCTGTCATAATGATATCTTCAAAATAGTTAATATAATGAGAGACAACTGTTGTAACTTGTAAACAATGTTGGAAGGCGGCAGATGCACTAGTGACCATAAACATTAGCTATTGATACTGATAGAGGTGAAATGCATATTAACCACAAGAAATTGTTTTAAGCCTCATCCAATGAAATCTGAAGGTAGGCTTTGACCAAGAAAGAATTAACCTCCAGCCAACTTTGTAAGCAACTCTTGTGGACAAGGCAAGGGGTAAATGCCTATGACTGCCTGTCTGTTATCTTAAGCCTCCACATAACCAAAGCTGACTGGACAGCTTTTTTTATGGTCCATAACAGGGTAGCCCATTCACATCAGAAGATCAGTCTAATCACTCCCAATGACGTTAAACAATTCAGCTGCATCTTAACCTTGTTGCAGGATAGTACTGACACCAGCCGCATGTGAAAAAAGTGAGGGCAGGCAAAGTGAGCAGGTGATGTGTGCCATGAAATTGTTTGCACAACCTAAGCCTGGGACAAACAAATCTGAAAATTCAGAACACAAGGAATCCAAATAATGTAACACACTTGGCCTGACACCAGATTCACCACATCTGCAATAGGAAAGTCAAAGGTAGGAAAGGCATCTAACTAAAACAAATTTTCAGTGCTCATACTATTAACCACCAAGTACATGATGGGACAGACAGCTGACTCTGTGAACTGGGCAAGAATAGGAATTTGCGGTTTGTCGTAGCTTAGCAGATGACACTCAGTGCATGCCAGTGGTGGGGACCTTCCCCTGGCGTAAGGGTGTGGTGGCTCCTGTGTTGACTTGTAGGAATAAGTACTGATCCATTGCCTGCACTGCTATGGAAAATTTGGTCTAGCATGCAGAAAGTGGAAAACAGTGATGAATTAGTATGAATACTGACATCCATAGATTCCTGCAGTGACTCCCAGGTGGGGGGAGATAGACATACTGCTGCTAAGTAACCATTTATTTATTTATTATTATTTTTTTTTTTTTAATGATGCGGCATACTGCTTCAAGCAGGCTCCTGACTCTTGCTGTATGAAATAAGATGGGCACAAAAATAAAATGGCGTTAATTGTTCTTGTTGGCAATGATGTAATTGTCCGCCCACCTTATGGTACCGCTTTATCATAAGCACCCTTAATGCCAGGTGGGAGGGTTTGTGTGCTGCAGTGACGTTGAGGGTTGTGCAGGCAGTAGTGTAGCTACTGGCAGAGTTACCCAGGCCAGACAGATCTCAGTGGTGGGTCCTGATGAAGAGTATCTTATAACTTAGGGATGGGTGGACTATGACTTATGCCCAGAGTTTATAGTAGAAGGTTTCTGGCAGTGCTGGCCATTCTCCTGCTTGGGAAACCCAGGGTCACTGCACTCATATCCAACCATTGCTGGTGGCTCTCCAGCCTCATGGTATGATATGTGCTGATGAGGTGAATGGCTGTTGAGGTAAAACTGTCTCTACTGGCCAGTCTTGGGAGCCGCTGCCACTCTCCAGTTGTATAAGGCTTGCTCAGGCATGTGGGGCTCTGCCTGGGTTGACATTTGTTTCTCTAATGGTTTGTGGGATCCATATGGAGCTACCAAAATTCAAACCTCCTCATGATGGGGTGGGTGTACCGCCAGGTAGTACCTACATTCATCCAACAGAGAGAGCTTGGTTGGTCAGTCTCCTGAGAAGAAGTCTCAGAATTATAGTAAAAGGACACAAGTTTGTCATAATATTTTTACTGTTATCAAGAGAGGAGAGGGAACCTTTGAGAAGGTCTCCCTTCTCAATCTGTGGTTGTTTGCTGATGCAGCGTTGCACGCTAAGGTGTTGAAACTTAGTGACTGTAGGAAGATATAATATGACTTACACTAAATTTCCAGTTGGTTTGATGAAAGGCAGCTAGCTCTAAATGTAGAAAAATATATGTTAATATGGATAAGTAGGAAAAACAAACTCATATTGTTCGGATACAGCATTATTAGTGTCATGTTAGATACAGTCAAATGATTTCAATGTCTGGGTGCAATGTCACAAAACAGTATGAAATGGAAAGAGCATGTGAGGACCACAGTAGGGAAGGCAAATGATTGACGAGAATTTTAAGAAAGTGTGGTTCATCGGTAAAGGAGACCACATGTAGGATGCTGGTGAGACCTGTTCTTGAATGGTCAAGTGTTTTAGATCCATACCAGGTCAGATTAAAGGAAGACAGGAAACAGTTCAGATGAAGGTTGCTATATTTGTTGGTTGAAATGGGGGAAGGGACCAAACAGTGAGGTCATTGGTCCTATGGTTTAGGGAAGAATGGGGAGGGATGTTGGCCTTGCCCTTTCAAAGAAACCTTCCCAGCATCTGCCTGAAGTGATTTAGGGAAATTACAGAAAACCTATATCAGGATGGCTGGACCTCTGTTTGAACCGCCGTCCTCCTGAATGCACATCGAGTTTGTTAACCACTGCGCTACCTCACTCGGTATGTTTGTAACTTGTTTGAACGACAAGTAAGTGCTATGGGGATTCTTCAGCAACTCAAAACGGGAATCCCTGGAGAACACTTGGAGAACCAGTATGTGATAAGATGCAAGAAATCAGGGCTCATATGAAGGCATATACAGAGTTGTTTTTCCCTCAGTCTATTTGCAAGGGTACAGGAAAGGAAATGACTAGTAGCGGTACAGGGTACCCTCCTCCATGGGTTATATGTTGGCTTGTGAAGCATCTGTGTAGATTTGGATATAGATATATTTACAGGGCATTGGAGGAGATTGCTGGCTCCCAAAGTGTCAAAAGACTTTGTAATGGATCATTTCTTTTTCAAACTGCCATGCCAGACCAAGAAAGCTTCTCAGATTTAAGGCTTTGGGTGACTACTCTGCGGGGGCTGAGTTACATAATACCCTTAAGTTCTGTAAAGGCGTGATTACAAGCTCCAATATGCTGGGGATGGACACTAACGAATTGCGTGGAGAATAAAAAAATACGGGTGTTTCTGAAGTGCAGAACTATGAGGTCTGTTCAAAAAATTCTGGAATATTCGTAATTTCACAACCGGCAGGTCAGGTCAAATGTCAAAGCCATGCTGATAGTTTTCTTTGACTAGTTCATCATGAATTCATGCCACAGAGACAAACTGTTAATCAATAATACTATTGGGATGTGTTGTGACACCCGTGAGAAAATGTGAGAAGGAAATGTCCTGAAATGTGGTGAGATAATTCATGGCTTTTGCATCATGATAATACACCTATTCATTCATCAATGTTAGTTTGTTACTATTGAACAAAAAATGAAATCACTGTGCTGCCTCATCCTCTGTACTCCCTATATCTGGCCAGTAGATTTTTTTATTCTCAGAGTTGAAAATCCCATCAAAAGGACAAAAATTTGCAACAATAAATGAGATAAAAGAAAATTCACAGATGGCATTTCATGCAGTCTGGCTGGAGTTGTATTAAGATTTGCTTCTGGAAGTGGAAACGGTGTTGGGAGCAGTGTATCAATTTTGGAGGAGAGTATTATGAAGGAGACCATGCACAATAAGCAAAAGGAAGCATAGAAAAATTTTGTGGACAAAGTTCTGGAATTTTTTGAACAGACCTCGCATATTAAGAAAGTCATTGTCACATTAGAAAAATGTGTAACATCTACAATAATGTTCAACATTCTGAAATTACCTAAACATATTCTTGCAGCCTATATCCATCTTATGATTCAATCATTTGTTCCCAATCCAACCTATGCAATGATTCAAATGCTAAAAATTTGATCATACCACTATGGCATGTAAGAGAAGGACTCTGTGGAAATTGTGGAGGATCAGCTCAAGAATCAGATGATTCTTTTATTCTTCTTCAAAATGTATAAACTTCTCTGAGAATCACCCACTGTAGAGCAGGAAGCATGGGATTTATAAAGAGGTAAGGAAAATCAGGTGTTGAAAATTTAAAAAAAGCTATTAAAGCTGTGCACTTTCCTGTGTTTGCCACTCCTTATGCTTCAGCCCTTCAGAAGCCATTGCAAAGTATGATCCACAGAAACCCAGACCACAGGTTCAAGTACGAGTACATTATTTGTCAGTGTACCTGTGGGGGGGAAAAGCTGTACTTGAACATGAAATCTTTCAGAAGCCATGAGTAATGACCTTGGAACCTCAACCAAAAACTGCTGCACACCATCAGAAGTTCACTAAACTGTCATCTCTACTTATTTGTCCAGCTCCTCCCCTAAGTAAGGAAAAACATCACATAAAATGTTGTCCCATATCAACGAAAGTGGCAGCTACACCTTTGGATTGGCAGACCTCTCCCTTTCCGATGGTGCTTTTACTGTCAAGTATATTGATATCCACATGGAGGAACCGGATAGCTGGGCACTATCTAACAATCCCTCTGACTTCTGGGGTAAATCACCTCTGCCAAGGAAGGACAAGACAACCATTACTAATCAATGGCTCCCACAATGACTTCTGTGTTACCGTGGAATTTAACCATTTGATTGCTGTGGATGTGTTAACTCATCATGCCTCACCATTCCCGTGGTGTGCCCGCATCTTTAAGCATGGCCCTTGGGTTTTCACTAGAGCGGTAAGAACTTATTGACGTGCATCGTGCACTGGCCTTTTCACTGCTAGGGACGAGATTGGGCACACTGAGTCACAGCTACCAGATAGCAACAGAAATGTTAACATGCAGAGCTGTCTTTCAGAGATGCTCTTCCACTTGCTGTTCAGTGGTGTCACTGTATAGTTTAAGAGTGTGTACATGTTTGTTGCTGTGTTTCCTCTTTGAAGAATTGGACTTCGCTTCCCCCTCTCATCAGATTTCTTGTTTTCTACAGGAGAAATGTCCCATCGCCGTGGTTGCACAGATATAGAGATCCTGGATGTGCTCACTAGGAGTGACAGTGAGTGTGAATTATCTGATGTTGCTAGCAGTGATGTGTCTTCAACAGAATCTCGAAGCTGTAGTTCTCAGCCCTTTACGTCAGAGAAGAGGACAAGAATTATTGTCAGCAGTTTCTTTGCACCTGATGAATCAAAAAGTGATAGTGAAACATTTCAGAAAGGAGTGCACTTAAGTGGCACGTTTGACTGGAAAGAAATGGATTTCCAGTCCTTAATCCATTACTTTGATGACTCGAGTTCAGGACACAGCTGTCAACTAGATACTGACCCAAGCATTCAAAATGTTCAAAAGTGTGTGGGTAAGGGACCAAACTGCTGAGGTCATCAGTTCCCAGAATTACACACTACTTAAGCTAACTTATGCTAAGAACAACACACACCCATGCCCAAGGGATGACTCGAACCTCCAGCGGGGAGGGATTGTGCAATCTGTGACATGATGCCTCAGATCGTGTGGCCACTCTGGCTGGCACGCAAGTGTTCTTTCATTTTTTGTTATATTTATGTCTGAAGAACTGTTGCAATTTATTGCAGACAAAACAAATTGTTTTTACATTTACACCAGAGAAAATACTACAGAATCTAAATTCTCAACTGTCAAAGTGGAAAGACACCAGGTTTGAGAACATATATTGTTTTGTGCTACTTGCCTTCTAATGGCACAAGTTAAGAAGTTAAAATTAAGTGATTATTTGTCGAGAGATACACTTTTTAAAATACCAGTTTTCAGTCAAATTATGTCCCATGACTGTTTTTCTCTACTTCTGAGGATCCTAGACTTCAGTGATAACTGTGCGAGTACTGGAGGCATCAGTCTATTTAAAATTAGGACGATTGGGGACAAAGTTTGTAAGATGTTTCATAGTTCGTTTTGTCCACATCACAAGGTTTGTACAGATGAAAGTCTCTTGCTGTTCAAAGGACGAGTATCCTTTAAGCAGTTTATTCCAACCAAGTGAAGCAGATTCGGAATAAAGACATTTGTACTGTGTGACTATCAGAGTGGGTATATTCTGGATTTTATTGTATATACAGGCACAACAATTTATGTTCCACAATTTAGGGAAAAGTGACGATATGGTGGCAACTCTTGTGGGATCGTATTTGGAACAGGTTCATATTCTATATGTTCATAATTGGTACTCTATCCCAGACCTGTTCCTCTGGCTTCACAACCATGGGACAGCTGCATGTGACACTGTTCGTAAGAATAGGTGCAACATGCCAAAACTGCAGAAGCAATTAAAATGATGAGAAACTGAATTTAAGTCCACTGACAAGATCCTTGCTATCAAGTGGTGCGATAAGAGAGAGGTGTGAATGTTGACAACAAGTGACACAACACAAATTATTGAAACAGAGAAGATTGACAGAAATACTGGAGAAAAAATAAAGAAACTACTATGTATTGTAGATTACAATTCGAGTATGGGTTCAGTTGACCGTTGTAACTTGTCACTGAGCTCAGTGTGATCAGTGCAGAAGACTGTAATATGTTATAAGAAATAGTTTTTCTCATTCTGGATTTGTGCATTCTAAATGTACATGCTCTCCACTGATTGGTAACAGAGCGAAAAATGGCAATCACAGAGTTTCACCCTTCTCTCGTAAGAGACTGTATAAAAACATGCTACGGAACGGAAAAAAGACTATTAGGGGAAGGCACTATGATGATGAGAATCCTCTGCGATTCACAGGGAGACATTTTCTGACTGTTATTGTGAGTGAACATTCAGAGAAAAGTACACTAATGCACGGATGCATAGTTTGCACAAAACAGGAAGTGCGCCAGGAAACTAGGTACCAATGCAGAACTTACAACATTCCATTATGAGTTGTACCCTGCTTTGAGACTATCATACATAGAAGCATTACTAATCATAGGGAACTATAATCTGAGAAAATTTATTGACACTTCAGAATGAATTACTAAAAAAAAAAAAGAAAAAGAGGCTAAAAATATAAAAAGAATTCTACATCGATTTTTAACTTCGCCAGTGCCGGTCTAAAGCCTGGATTGAAAAGCAAGGGAAATGGATGCGATAGGTACAAAATTATTGATAAAATGCCTAACTTCTTCATACATAGCATTTTGTTGGCAAATGATCGGACTTGGTAATTCAGATGGCACAATATCTGTACTGTGGCAAATGTAATTATGCCGAGTATAACAAAACCCATATATTAATTTACGTATGATGCATTAAAATTATTAACACATGACATAGATGGTTATATTCATTTATCCTTAATAGTACAAATATAGATCACATTCGGTCTACATGTACAAAACCTATTTTCCATAACTGATTTCAGATGCCTTTGATCAACAAGAAATAATATGCCAAAGTTAAAACTCTGTTCTCACCGTGATTTTTCTTTGTATTTTGCCCCTGTTGTTAGCCAATATTAGAAATGAAACTCACTGTTCTGGGGAGGGTGGGGGTTTAAAATTGGTTCTAGAATGAAATTTTCACTCTACAGCGGAGTGTGCGCTGATATGAAACTTCCTGGCAGATTAAAACTGTGTGCCAGACTGAG
Source organism: Schistocerca gregaria (assembly GCF_023897955.1). NCBI lineage: Eukaryota > Metazoa > Arthropoda > Insecta > Orthoptera > Acrididae > Schistocerca > Schistocerca gregaria. The sequence continues at coordinate 56,999,487 of NC_064923.1, read as the reverse complement.
ACTCAAACTCGGGAACTTTGCCTTTCGCGGTCAAGTGCTCTACCAACGGAGCTACCCAAGCACGACTCACGCCCCGTCCTCACAGCCTTACTTCTGCCAGTACCTCGTCTCCTACCTTCCAAACTTTACAGAAGCTCTCCTGCGAACCTTGCAGAACTAGCACTCCTGAAAGAAAGGATATTGCAGAGACATGGCTTAGCCACAGCCTGGGGGATGTTTCTAGAATGAAATTTTCACTCTACAGTGGAGTGTACACTGATATGAAACTTCCTAGCAGATTAAAACTGTGTGCCGGACCGAAACTCAAACTCTGGACCTTCGTCTTTCACGGGCAAGTGCTCTACCAACTGCGTATATTCTATTCCCCATTTAGCAACCACCTCAGACAATGCCCTGCCTCTTAGTGGAATGACAAATTTCACTCAGCAACCAGAGCCAGGCGTGCAGCTTTGCATTAAAAAAAAACTTATAAACTTCAGCATGTAACCATATTTACAAACTAATTTGGGATGTAAAATGACTCATTCCGCATTATTATGATTCATCACAGAAAATGATCCAAGGAATGTGAAACTGCACATTTTTGTGCCTTCAGATCTGCAATTGCACAAGCGAGATGAGTGATAAAAGAATAGAAGAGGAACTCCTGGAAGTAATTCGCAAATTCCATTAATTAGTACACTTCCACTGTGCAGGTTTGGGACTCAGTAAGGCAGATTTCAGGAAAGGGCAGTACACCTCCCATTACAGCCTTGTTGAGAAATGGGGTCTTGGTATACGGGCCAGAAGACATGGCTCAGATTTTTGCTGAATGCTTTTTTAATGTCATTGGATCATCAAGACAAACCACTGTGTTCCAACTGTTTCATAGGACTGTGGAAATGAGGAGGCTCTGCTTTTTCTCCTGTAAGGGAGGTGGACTTCAGTATTTCCTAAGCTACTCCACATGCGAGAACAATCTACGTCCACAGCCCCTCCGAGTGGGGGAGTGGCTACATTCATAAAAAACAGTATTCCATTTGAGAGCATAGATGTATCATGGCACTGCACTGAACAGATATTTGAATGTTGTGCAGGGGCAGTTGAATATAGTGAAACTAAACTTCTAGTTGTATTGTTTATAGGTCCCCTAAATCTGACTTCAGAGCATTTCTGTTCAAGCTAGAGAGGGTTCTTGATTCACTTTGTAGGAAGTACCAGAAATTAGTTATATGTGGTGACTTCAGTATAAATTTTGTATATGATGGTGCAAGGGAAAGGATGTTGGTAGATCTCCAAAATTCGTATGATCTGTTGCAGACTGTGTTTTTTTCCAACTGGGGTGCAGGGGAACAGTAGCACAGCCATAGACAATATTTTTATTCATTCTTCATTACTAGATGCGCATTCTGTTAGTAAAAGGGTGAATGGCCTTTCAGAGCATGATGCACAAATTTGAACACTAAAAGGCTTTTGTAGTCAATCAAATGTCACATATAATTACAAACTATGTAGGAAAGTTAATCGAACAGCAATAGAGAGATTTATAAAGCTTGTTAAGGAACAAGATTGGTAGGATGTTTATAGTGCCAATAACATAGATGATAAATATAATACTTTCCTTAACTTATTTCTCATGCTCTTTGAGAGCTGCTTTCCTTTAGATGGTTCTAAATGGGGTACTAGCAGTAATAGGCAGCCCAGATTATTGTTGTGACTCGCCGATATTTTAAAGTGCCGCCGCGCAGTTACACGTGTCCTCTACATGCGGCGCTGTCGGCCAGCCACGCAGCAGCAGCACCACCTAAGTGGCCAGCCGGCCAGTGGCCACTAGACTTGCACTCAGTGCTGATTTGACTGTTACAGTGTACACACATCTTCACTTTGTTTACTTGATCTGTCACTTACATGTATTGTGTTGTCCTTGAAATATGTTTGTTCAACTTGACGTTATAACAAACTTGACGTTATAACAAATGGCGACGAGGATGGGATTTTTCTTTTTCATCATTGATCCAAAGGTTTCCATGGCTACTTTAGAGAAACTATTGCAGGGTCTCACTGAACAGCAAATGCTTCTCACATTGGCAATTCGTGATTTTGTCGTGGCATCTCTCATCATTGTCTATACCTCCTGTTCCTCCTTACGACAAGACGGCAGAAGACTGGTCTGATTACAAAAAACATCTTCAATAGCACTTCTTGGCATTTCATGTTGCGGACGAACAAACATGTAAGTCTCTGTTCCTTTCATGGATTTCACCTCAAATTTATCAGTTGTTGTCGCAATTGGCTCCTTTGAAAGATCCCGTGTCTTTGTCCTTTGCTGAAATGTGGTCACTTCTGTCCATCTATTTTCAAAAGCACACGCTTGTGGTAGCCTCTCCTGTTGCCTTTTATCATTGTCAAAAACAACTGAATCGATCCTATCGTGCTTGGGGTGCTGAACTTCACGGCCTCAGTCAAAAGTGTCAGTTTGTTACTGATGTTCACAAGGAATCCTACGCTGATTCCATGGTACGGGATGCTATTATCCAGTCGGCGCCCGACAAAGTAGTTTGGCAATGTGCCCTTCAGTTGGCAAATCTGATTCTAGATGAAGTCCTATCCCTCGTGCAGTCTTTTGAAATTTCTTGCGCCGCTGGAGCGCAAATAGAGGCATGTGGTGACGTTGGGAAGGCCAACTTCTGTGCGCTGTTGACGAAGTGTGGGGCATGTCCCTGCCGGCCGACGTGGCTGCAGTATGCTCCAAAGCGCAGCGTCAGCGTAACCCCCGGCAACTTTTTTCATGTCCACGGTGTTTTACGAGACATTCACAGAAGTATTGTCCCCAACGTTGTACCATGTGTCACAAATGCAACAAGAAGGGTCATGTGTCATCCGTTTGCAAATCCGACTGCATACCTGATGTTCATGAATGTGATGCTAATTCTGCTTCTGTGTTGTCTGTCAATGGTACTTCTTCCCTTTCAGGGAAGTTATTCCTCACTGTCCAAATACTTGGTTGGGATGTTCACATGCAGGTGGATACTGGTTCTGCTGCCACTATCATCAGTTCTCAGACGTATCTTCAGTTGGGTTCTCCAATACTATCACCTGTCACTAGGCAATTACGGACGTACAATAAACAGATTTCTCTCTTGGGACAATTTGATGCTGAAGTATCTTACAAATCCACCATACGCACTGTTCCCATATTTGTCGTCGACCGTAGTAACACGGAGAACCTTTTTGGTTTCGATGCCTTTCGCGTTTTTGGGTTCTCCATAGATGACTCTGCCAATATCATCTCTGATGCTATTCCTTATGCTCAAGTGGATTCCTTGTCAACGGCATTTTCGTCCCTTTTTTCTCCTGGGTTAGGCCATGCAAACGACTTTGAAGCTCATATCACACTCAAACCCACTGCTCGGCCTAAGTTTTTTCGTGCTCAGCCCACTTCGGTGGCCCTTCGTGATCGAGTCAAACGGGAGCTGGATCGTCTCACTGCTTCAAGGGTCTTGCTTCCTCTCACTTCCAGTGAATGGTCCTCTCTTGTCGTTGTCATTGCTAAGCCCAATGGTGATATTCGTCTCTGTGGTGATTTCAAAGGCACTGTAAATGCTCAATGCCTCATCGACACTTACCCTATGACCTGACCTGAAGAATTATTCACTAAACTTGCTGGAGGCCAGTACGTTTCTAAATTTGACCTGTCAGAAGCTTATCATCAACTTCCTCCTAACGCTGCTTCCCGGCAGTTCCTGGTCCTTAACACACCTTTCAGCCTCTATCAGTACCAACGATTGCCATTCGGGGTTGCCAGCGCCCCTGCTCTCTTTCAGCGATTCTTGGAACAATTATTGATCCCTGTCCCTGGCTGTATAATTTACGTGGACGACATTGTTGTCACTGGCTCCACCACTGAAGAACATCTTCACAATCTCCGCACACTTCTACGTGTCTTACAGACTGCCAGTATTAAGTGTAACCTTCAGAAATCAAAACTGTTTCAGGCATCTATCACGTACTTGAGGTTTCAACTCTCTTGGGATGGTATTCATCCACTTCAGCAAACTGTCACTGTGATCGATGCCCTTCCTTGCCCTACATCTGTTAAGGAACTGCAGACTGTTTTTTTGACGGTTCTGAACAACTCATTGCTTATGCCTCCAAAACGCTCACAGATGCCCAACGAAAGTATTCTCAGATTGAAAAAGAAGCTTTGGCCATTATTTATGCTCTTCATAAGTTTGGTGTTTTTCTCTATGGATCCAAATTTCATCTTGTTACGGACCACAAACCACTTGTTTCCTTGTTTCATCCATCAATGTCACTTCCCAACAAGGCTGCACACCACCTCCAGAGTTGGACTCTTGACTTGTCTCGTTTCAATTATGAGATTCATTTCTGTCCAACGGCTCAACATGCGAATGCTGATGCACTGTTTCGCATTCCCATGGGTCCTAATCTGGAATTCGATAGGGCCGAACTTTTGTGTTGCCACCTGGATGTTGCCAAGCAGCGGATTGTGGACAGGTTTCCCATCACCGGGGACCAGCGTGCGGCTGCTACAGGTTCTGATCCTACCCTGTCCCCGGTTTTACACTGTATTCAGAAGGGTTGGCCAGATCGTCCTTCTGCTAAGACTTCTGATCCGCTGCGGAACAACTACGCTTTGCGTTACTGCCTCATGGCTAGGGATGGTGTTATCCTCCTTTCCACCAACAATGATTTGCTGTGTGTTGTGGTACCTGCATCTTTGAGTGCTTCGGTCTTGTGCCTCCTTCACCAAGGGCACTGGGGTGTCTCTTGCACAAAATCTCTGGCGCGCCGTCTTGTATACTGGCCTGGCATCGACTCTGAAATCGCACACATGGTCACTGCCTCCGGCCCTTGTGCGTCACAGGCCAATGCTCGAAGTCATCTTTGTCACCGTGGCCGTTGCCTGAGAAGCCCTGGAAGCGTATTCACGCTGACATCGTGGGACCTTTTTCAGCTACTTATTGGCTTCTCATTATTGACGCCTACTCTAACTTTCCTTTCAATGTCTGTTGCACATCGCCTACCACTGCGGCAGTCACCAATGCTCTCTTTGGAAGGCCTTCCCTCTACTGTTCTCACTGATAATGGTCCGCAATTTGCCTCTTCCGATTTTATGGATTTTTGTGCCCGTCGCGGCGTCATGCATGTCATGGACCCTCTGTTCCATCCACAGTCAAACAGTGAGGCTGAATGACCGGTCCGCACATTAAAGACTTTTTATGCTCCTGATAATGTGCTTCTCCAATTTCTGGCTTCTTACCTTTTCACCCCCTTGGGCGACCACAACCCGGCTGAGCTCTTACATGGCCGACAGCCTCGCACGCTACTTCATCTTCTGCGGCCTTCCACCTCATGGCTGCGGGTGCCTTCACTTGGCCGGCTCACCGCCGGCGACCTTGTACGGGATATGGCAGGCGGTCAAAATGGAGTGCTGGCCACATCTTACGACACCGTGGCCAACGTCTGTATGAAATCCAGACAGACACGGGTGTTGCAGTGCGTCATTCGGACCAGCTTCGGCCTCGATGCCGGCAACACCTGTTCTGAATGCTGCTACACCACCTTCGGCTCTACCTGATGCTCGGGATCCTGGAATCTCTCATTACTTACAACACAGTCCTCTCACCATCATCTTGGTGCCAGCACAAGAACTGATGCCACCAGGAGACGTGCCCATGTAGGAACCAGATGACCATCATCTGTTGGAGCAACTCTACTCGCCTCCTCCTCCTACAGACACTGACACATCACCCATGTCTCCTGTTATAACAATCGGACTTGCCGCAACGGGCAGATTGGGGCACAGGGAGCCAGCAGATTCGACCCCCACGTCTTCTGTCATCTTGATCCGTTATCATCGGGGACATGTCCGTCTGTATGGGATGCCTCCTCCTCGAGACTTTACGGCCAGTCAGACAACACCTATGGATGTTAGCAATCTACAGGCCACCTCCATCAAGACCAGTGCAAAAATTCAAAGGGGGGAAAAATGTTGTGGCTTGCCGATCTTTCAAAGTGCCGCCACGCAGTCATGTGCATCCTCTACATGCGGCACTGTCTGCCAGCCATGCAACAGCAGTGCCACCTAAGCGGCCAGCCAGCCATCGGCCGCTAGACTTGGACTCTGTGCTGATTTGACTGTTACAGTGTACACACGTCTTTGTTTACTTGATCTGTGACTTACATGTATTGTGTCGTCATTGAAATATATTTGTTCAACTTGACGTTATAACAGTTATAAGTGGTCACAATCAAGCTACAGTATCCCATTACAAAAAGGTGCTTAAAATGAACAATGTTACTGAAAAGGCAAAGAGTATGTGGTATGCAAATAGAATAGCTGATTCACAGGATAAAATTAAATCCATATGGTTAGTTGAGAAGGAAGTGTCTGGTCAGCAGCACAAGGTTGACAAATAAAGTCAGTTCGTAGTAAAAATGTTTCTGTTACTGATAAGTAAAAATGTTTCTGTTACTGATAAGTAAAAATGTTTCTGATACTGATAAATCAGATACACATACAGTATTTAACAATCATTTTCTGAGCAATAATATCAAGGGGATGGATAATCAAGTGGTTGACACCTTAAGTCAGATGTTTTCGGAAGACAAGTTAGTCAAATCTATGTAATGAGGAGTATGTTTGCATGAGAGCAGTATTACCAGAGATTCTGGGGTTGTTTGGAAACCTGGGTGAGCAGCAGGATGAAGATCTTCCATTATCTCTGATGAAGCAGCAGCTGTGTGAAGGTGGAGGAGTTCTGGATTATACCATTCATCAGGGGATCCTTTGTTTATATACGTCCTATAGTGTCAAAGACAAGTTGTGTCTTCTTAAGAAATTGGTTCCTGCTGTACTTCAGTACTTTCATAAGCCCTTGTGGTGGTGGTGGGGTGGGGCAGGGGGTGATGGTTGATACCTTTACTAGGTTCGTGAAGCTAGTCTACAACATGACTCCTGTTAGGTTTGATTTGCTCCCAGAAGACTAATCCTAAGACTATAAAGAAAAACCATCAAAAGAAAGTGATGCTGGTTCTTGCAGTAACCGGCACAGAAAATGATACATAAGAGGGGATGTACGTAATAAGACAAAAGTCTCACAGATCTCCGTATCGACCATTCAGAATGCCATGAAACATTGGCAGAGCCACTTCTTGCATGTGCCCCAGTCCTCCACAGATTCATCACATGTGTGGAACACTGGTGGGTGAACAACCTGCAAATGAGCCCATGTCAACATAAGCAACAACCATTCCAACATGGCCATATGCATCTGCTGTTGTTGCAAAAGTGACTGGAGTAAAGCTTCCAAGGATGATCTGAACAGCAGAAAAACCACAGAATGTGAAACAAATGAAAATTCGACCCTTGACGTCACCAACTGAGTTCCAATTAGGAACACAAGGAAACACATGGCTGTAAAAGAGATACAGTTTATTGGGTCATGGAGTGTCATCAACAAGAATACAATGATGTCAAACTCATTACAATGGCACTCTGCCTTTACACTTTTCAAGGGTGTTTAAAAACACTGTGTAAAATGTGGGAAAATGTGAAATGTGGGAAATAACATTTTATGTGGTAAAAGTTATGTATGGAAGCGCCGGCAGACAGGCACATGAACAAAACACACAAACACACACACAGAATTACTAGCTTTCGCAACTGATGGTTGCTTCTTCAGGAAGGAGAGGGAAAGATGAAAGGATGTGGGTTTTAAGGGAGAGAGTAAGGAGTCATTCCAATCCCGGGAGCGGAAAGACTTCCCTTAGGGGAAAAAAAGGACAGGTGTACACTCGCGCGCACACACACACACACACACACACACACACACACACACACATATATCCATCCGCACATACACAGACACAAGCAGACATATTAGACAAATATGTCTGCTTGTGTCTGTGTATGTGCGGATGGATATGTGTGTGTGTGTGTGTGTGTGTGTGTGTGTGTGTGTGTGTGTGCGAGTGTACACCTGTCCTTTTTTTCCCCTAAGGGAAGTCTTTCCGCTCCCGGGATTGGAATGACTCCTTACCCTCTCCCTTAAAACCCACATCCTTTCGTCTTTCCCTCTCCTTCCTGAAGAAGCAACCATCGGTTGCGAAAGCTAGTAATTCTGTGTGTGTGTTTTATATATATATATATATATATATATATATATATATATATATATATATATATATATATATTATAGGCATCAAAATATGTCATAGACTTGTTTATTGTCTAATAAAAGTTAATCATTTAATAAAAACTGCTGATGTAACTGGAACTGGTAACTATCTGGGAAGTAGAAACATTTGACTTAATTTCATACACTGTAATGAACATTTTTGAAAAGTCTGCAGCTCTCATTCATTATTTAAATAATGAAACAATGCACCAGTTAACTTATTTTTCATGCTGAACATGAAGCATTTCAAGAATTTTTATAAGTATTCTGTGTGGTGTTTGTGTGTGTGTTATTCTGCATATCTTGCACTGTCGTCTCTTTTTTTTTATTTTTTTATTTATTTATTTTATTTTATTTTATTTTATTTTTTTATTTTTTTATTTATAAGGTACTGTGCTTCCTCAATTACACAGAAAATCATTTGCACGCAAACTATCAATCAAACTGTTTGTTTGTAAAATATCATAAAAAATACTAAAGTCAGTATAGCATTTTTGAAACACATCTTGTTAAACATGGAAGAAATCCGTAACTAGTAGTGTGTTTGAACCTAAAACATTTGAGACTGTGAGCAACACAAACTGAACAAAGGTGTCAGCTAGTGCTACAAGTAACCAAACAGTGAAATACGCTAAATATGGTTCAGCAAATGTGCCATGATGATCACAACAATCCTGAAGCTGTTCATGTGCAGTAGACAGTCAGGAAGTGGTTGCGTTTGATCATGATATCTTTACTCAAATGAACCTTATTACTCCCATCAGCCACGATGCTGAGTAAAGAGTGGTAGGGGCAGAAGATACGGCACGACTTATTAACAGTTTACCAGTCAGATATGCTGTATACAGTGCCTTGCTGTCAAGACAACTACCACATGAAGTTTGCAAATGCTACTCAATGGCCAATGCCATGCCAGCATAATTTTATGACAGTTATTTCAGTTTTTTCCTGCACGAACATTTTTCTATAAAGCATAAATCACATGAAAATTATAAATAAGTAAATACAAAATTGGGTGTGTGTTGGCACTCTCAACATAGGAAATTTGTTGGGTGAAATAAAAAATGTCATAAGCAGTGGGAAAACATTCATGCCGAGAACATAAAAGCAAGTTTATACTGTAATTTATACATAGCAACATATGGGAACGTTGGAGATTACATTTTATCAGAAAATTGTTAAAAATATTTGCAGACATGTTTTATAGAAATCCACCTTGAATAATTCTGTTTGATCCTATATTTTCATTCACTTCCACAAACAAATTTAGAGAATTTCAATGACTGTATGTGTCTTACAATATTTCACTTACAATCATTTTCCATGCTTTAGTTTAAAAACTCCTGTTGCTATATGTAACATTGCTGTGATTGTAAACACATGGATGTTTTTCCACTAGACTAACAAAAATGAGTATTGAACTCAGGAAAATTCCTGATTAGAAAGTTGCACAATCAAATCAGAAATGTTCATAAACTGTAGCTGCCACAGATCAGATCATAAACTGTGACTGCCACAGACATAGCACATGGCAAAAGTAGAGCATCTCATTGACACCTGTCTGTTTTAAAATTTTAGAATGTATTCTGAGCTCAAACATATTTATATGTCTCTTGCAGAATGGCCTCCTCCATCCCTACCAGTATACAGGGTGGTCTATTGATGGTGACTGGACCAAATATCTTATGAAATAAGTGTCAAACAAAAAAACTACAAAGAATGAAACCAGATGGCACTGTGGTTGGCCCGCTAGATGGTGCTGCCATAGGTCAAACGGATATCAACTGCATTTTTTATATAGGATCCCCCATTTTTATTACATATTCATGTAGTACATAAAGAAATATGAATGTTTTAGTTGGACCACTTTTTCCTCTTTGTGATAGATGGCGCTGTAATAGTCATAAACATATGGCTCACAATTGTAGACGAACAGTTGGTAATGAGTAGGTTTTTTAAACTAAAATACAGAATGTAGGTACTTTTGAACATTTTATTTTGGTTGTTCCACATGTACCTTTATGAACTTATCATTTCTGAGAACTCATGCTGTTACAGCGTGATTACCTGTAAATTCCGCATTAATGCAATAAAAGTTCAAAATGATGTCCGTCAGCCATAGTGCATTTGGCAATACGTGTAACGACATTCCTCTCAACTGCGAGTAGTTCACCTTCGATAATGTTCGCACATGCATTGACAATGTGCTGATGCTTGTTGTCAGGCACTGCCGGTGGATCACGGTAGAAAATATCCTTCAACGTTCCCAACAGAAAGAAATCTGGGGATGTCAGATCTGGTGACCATGCGAGCCATGGTATGGTGCTTCGATCAATCCACCTGTCATTAAATGTGCTATTCAATACCGCTTCAACTGCACGCGAGCTATGTGCTAGACATTTATCATGTTGGAAGTACATTGCCATTCTATCATGCAGTGAAAAATCTTGTAGTAACATCAGTAGAACATTACGTAGGAAATTAGCATACATGCACCATTTACATTGCCATCGATAAAATGAGAGCCAGTTATCCTTCCTCCCATAATGCCGCACCATGCATTAACCCGCCAAGGTCACTGTGTTCCACTTGGCACAGCCATCGTGGATTTTCCATTGCCCAATAGTGCATGTTATGCCGGTTTAAGTTACTGCTGTTGGTGAATGACGCTTCTTTGTTAAATAGAATGTGTGCAAAAAATTTGTCATCCTCCCATAATTTATCTTGTGCCCAGTGGCAGAACTGTACACGACACTCAAAGTCATGCAATTCCTGGTGGATTGAAATATGGTACGGGTGCAGTCAATGTTGATGTAACACTCTCTACACCGACGTTTTTGAGATTCCTGATTCTCGCGCAATTTGTCTGCTACTGATGTGCGGATTAGCTGTGACAGCAGCTAAAACACCTACTTGAGCATCATCATTTGTTGCAGGTCGTGGTTGATGTTTCACGTGTGGCTGAACACTTTCTGTTTCCTTAAATAACATAACTATCCTGCGAACGGTCCGGACACTTGGATGATGTCATCTAGGATACTGAGCAGCATACATAGCAGATGCCCGTTGGGCATTTTGATCACAATAGCCATGCATCAACAATCGACCTTTTCTGCAATTGGTAAATGGTCTATTTTAACATGGGTAATGCATCACGAAGCAAATTCTGTCGGCACTGGTTGAATGTCACATAATACCACATACTTTTACATTTGTGGCTATTACAGTGCCATCTATCACAAAGTGAAAAAAGTGGTCCAACTAAAATATTCATATTTCTTTACATACTACACGAATATGTGATAAAAAATGGACGTTCCTATTTTAAAAAACGCAGTTGATGTCCGTTTGACCTATGGCAGCACCATCTAGCGGGCCAACCATAGTGCCCCCTTCAAGCTAGACAAGTTTCACTCTTAGTAGTTGCTTCATTTGATGCTTATTTCGTGAGTTATTTGGCTCGGTCACTATCAATGGACCTCCCTGTAGTTTCTCACAATGCATCCTGAAAGTCATGGATGAAGACAGTCAGTTGGAACCATCTTTCTTAATTTCTAACAAACATTTGAGTTGGTATCTGTGCCAGTTGGGCATGTTTTGATATGAATAGTTCTTTCTTATTATTAGCCTCTCTGGCCACAATAGCTTCTTGAGCTGTTTGTTGCCTGCAATTCTTATGTCTGTAGACCAGCATTTAAGCACTGCCACAGCCGGGAGACACTATCAAAGTCACAGGAAGCTGAATGGTGTGTTAGCCAGCGGTTGAAGAAAATGCTGTGATGTCATGGCTGACAGCGTCCTCGGTACGATGTGAAAAATTGGGTCTTTGGTCATTCCAGGTTCGGTAGGATTGAGAGTCGGCTGGGGCCATGTAGACTGCTCATTGAAAAATCTATCCCTGAGAGATGCACATTGTCTGACTTGTTCTTGGCATCTGAATTTGCAAGAAGCTTGTGACCACTGGGTTGGTGGGCTCCCATCTGCCAGGTTCAAGAACTGTGTGTAATGTCATCTGGTGAATAATGTCCATTGGTTTCTCATTCTTAGGAAATTCATCATAACACCTACTTGATGGCAGCCCTTGGTTGGGCAGTTCTCAACTGACACTTTAATCTGCAAGAAGTTAAGGTGAGTGTCCAATATACCGTGTGCTGTTTATTTTGGAATCGAGTGCTTCATGTGCGACATACACCTTTTTCAAGTGTATGTACAGTGTCTGTTTTCGAAACTTGTAATGTGGAATATGCAGGTTACTTTCATAGACATGTGGTGCAATTAGACCTCTGTGCTAAGCTCTATCATTTTTTTAAACTTAATGTTATTCTCAAAAAATAAATTTATAAATTTTAGTCACTCATTTCTGAAAGTTGTGTAATATCTACCAACAGTTGTGCTGTTGGAAATTAATTTAATTTATTCTGGGAATAGGGTCATTTTCAGCATTTTTATAAATTTGTTTGTGATTTTAATAAATATGTTAGTAAATTTGTGGCCCAGTATCCTCCTACTCAACACCAGCTCCCTACCACACTGCAGTATCACATTGATGTTTATTAACAAAGAAATCTTAGATGCTGCTGTTGTCACCCTGCTTCTGCCACACTGATTCTGAGTGATCAAAAATATTTAAGATAGACAACAAAGACATAAAAATAATTCAGGGAACAAGGAACTAGGGTATAAGAGTGGAATGCCGCATGTCTGTCTGTAATTGGTGTCAGCTGAAAGGAGTTCTCTAATAGCTTTGATTTCATACGTGAATGATCTTGGAAGTTTTTTCTTCTTTTATAATATTCTCCAGAAAACATGTGAAACAAGAAAGAAGTAAAGCTGTAAGGATGGGGTGTGAGTCGTGCTTCGGTAGCTCAGTTGGTAGAGCACTTGCCCGCGAAAGGCAAAGATCCCGAGTTCAAGTCTCGGTCTGGCACACAGTTTTAATCTGTCAAGAAGTTTCATATCAGTGCACACTCTGCTGCAGAGCGAAAATCTCATTCTGGAAGAATTATATGATGGATCCACCCTCCTGATACAATACCTGCATGGGTTCCTTCTGCCGGAATTGAACTTTGCTGGCATCTGCAAAGTTAGAACAATTTGTATCAAAAGTGAAATGAACCAAAGAAGAATCTGCAGTTTTTATTTAAGGTGGGTATCACAGGCAAATGAAAAATGTGGAGATAATTTCAGTGCCACAAGAAAATGGAGTACTGGTTAATTTCTTTTTCTTCAGCAAACTTGTCTTCAATCTCTTAAACAGGTGGAAAGCTAGTAGGCATAAATATTTATACTACTGTGGTGAGTCATGGGCTCATGTTAATTTGGCTATAATAGTTTCCTATGCTGCTGATAGCTGATCACTTCATTCCTATTTCTAGTTCGTTATTGGCTGTATTATTGCATAACAGCTGTATGATTTTTTGTTGGTAACCATGTATTCAGCTGACCATAAATAGTGTTCTTCCTTTTAAATTACTTCACTAATTCCCACTATATCTGTTTTGAAAATATCCAGTTCTCTTTCCAAGTTCTGTAACAAAACTATGTGATTAAGTTCTGTGCTTAGCATCATAGGATGCAAGACTTCTTTTTTCACAGATAGTTGAATAAAATACAGTCTAAATTTTTGTTCTCAGTGAGCACTTCAAATCTTACTATCTCTTGTCTCCAGTATGCCTTTACCTTGATTTTTGTGTTGTATTGTTCTCAGATGAAATATTGTTTGTATATAAGTAAATTAAACACCTGCATTAGATTGCTTATCATCATGTCCTAGTCTGACATCACTGTCATAAAGTAAGCATAGAATTTGGCAGTCAATAATAGATGCATAAGCATGCAAACATCCGTACAGTTTTCTATCATACCACTTGCATATGCCTCTTTTATGAGCTACAAAATTCTATAATTACTTTTTCCAACAATGGAAAATCCAGGATGGAATGTAACAACAATATTATGAGAAGGAGAGTTGCCACACATCATATAGCGGAGATGCTGAGTTGCAGATAGGCACAACAAAAAAGACTCTCACAATTAAATCTTTTGGTCACTGGCCTTTGTCAACAAAAGACACACATATGCGCATACACACACCTTCATGCAAACACAGCTCTCACACATGACTGCAGTCCTAGGTGACTGGGTGGGGGGTAAGGAGAGGCTGGGGTGGGGAGAGGGAGGGATAGTAATTTGGGGGTGGGGGGTGGACAGTGAAGTGAAGCAGGTTAAACAGAGGGCAGGGGAGAGATTGGGGGAGGGGGGGGGGGGGGATAGCGGAAAATAAGATGAAATTAAAGGACTGGCTTTGGTGGTGGAATGACAGGTGTGTAGTGCTGGAACGGGAACATGGAACGGGCTGGATGGGTGAGGACAGTGACTAATGAAGGTTGAGGCCAGGAGGGTTACAGGAGCATAGGATGTACTGCAGGGAAACTTCTCAGCTGCGCAATTCAGGTTTTGGTGGGAAGATCCACATGGCAGAGGCTGTGAAGAAATCATTGAAATGAAGGATGGCAGCTTGATAAGCAACAGGTTGGTCCACTTGTTTCTTGGCCACAGGTTGTTGGTGGTCATTCATATGGACAGACAGCTTGTTGGTTGTCATGTCTAAATAGAATGCAGCACAGTGGTTGCAGCTTAGCTTGTAGATGACATGACTGGTTTCACAGGTAGCCATGCCTTTGATGGGGTATGTGATGTTAGCAATGGTGGTGGTGGGAGGATGTATGGGACAGTCTTGCATCTAGGGCTATTACAGGGGTATGAGCCATGAAGTAAGGGATTGAGAGCAGGTGTTGTGTAAGGAGGGACGAGTTTTTTGTGTAGTTTCAGTGGATTGCGGAAAACCACTGTGGGAAGGATAGTGGGCAAGACATTTCTCATTCCAGGGCAAGACAAGAGGTAATCAAAACCCTGGCAGAGAATGTAATTCAGTTGCTCCAATCCTGGGTGGTACTGAGTTATGGGGGGAATGCTCCTCTGTGGCCGGACGGTGGGACTTTGAGAGGTGCTGCGAGACTAGAAAGATAAGGCATGGGAGATTCAGTTTTGTTCAAGTTTTGGAGGATAAGTATGGTCAATGAAGGCTCCAGTGAGACCCTCGGTATATTTCCCCATCCTCCAAAACTCCCACCCATCACTACACAGAACCTTAACAGACCCACAACATAGTCTTGAACCTTTCCTCCAGAAGCCTTAGCCCCACAGAAATATCAGTCCTTTCCAAAGGCTCCACCTTTTGCCCTACTCTCAATTTCAATCATGCAGGACTTGTTAAAGACCCTCTCTCCTTCTCCTGATCCCTACACTGGAAACACTTTTTTGCCACCAACCTTACCAATCAGACTCAACCAAAGACCAATATTGAACCTTACCTAACTCGCTTCACTCCTCCATCCAACTGTGATCCACTGCCCCCAAACAACTGCCTGTTAACTTTCCAGAATTTATTAACTTGAAACTTGCCTCACCATCATTCCCCATGTACCTCAATATGCAGACTAACCTTACATCTGGAGAAAGGACAGAAGTCCACCATATAAAAACTGATCCTGACCTTGTAATCCTACCTGGAGACAAAAGCTCCATGACTGGTGTTTTGAACTGCAAGGATTACCTTGTGGAAGGACTCCACCAGCTTCAACTTAAAAATCTGATCCCATTCCAGTAATCCAGCAGGATTTCCAGTCACTACTCAAATTCTTAGGTCCATCCCAGAAGCTCTCTGCGGAGTCCACCTCTCTACTCCCCCCCACCACTTCCCACACACCTACCTTCTACACGTTTCTTAAAGTCCATAAACCTAACAACCCAGGATGCTCCATTGTGGCCGGTTACTGTGCTCCCACTAAGAAAATCTCTGCTCTCAGAGACCAACACCTTCAACCTATTACCCGGAACCTACCCTCCTACATAAAAGAAACCAACCATTTCCTCCACCAGCTATCCACATTTCCTATCCCTTTACCACATGGTGCCTTGCTCATCACTATTGATGCCACCTCCCTGCACACTAACACTCCTAATGCACATCGCCTTACCACTATTGAACACTACCCTTCCCAACACCCAGTGGATTCCAATTTCTTTCAAATTCCAATTTATTTCTTGTTGCAGTGATCCATGCTGTGACAATATCACAGGATATGAAATGTGTCGGAAATCTATGATAGCACATAAAAACAAAACAAAATGATTTCATATTACAGTAAACTACTTAGGTTCTACTACAGAAAATCAGTTTTGAGAGATAAATAAATATTACAAAATAAGTATTACAGAAAATAAATATCGCAAAATATTTGTTTACAATAAATAATAGTCAGGATTACAAATATAGATTTGGGCATATATTTGCGTTTAACAATACAAGATATGTTAAGCACTGTAGTTCAGGAACTCTTCTATGGTATAATATGATCCTTGTAACAGGAACTGCCTTAAAGTTTTTTTAAGCAAGGGCACATCTTCTACCAAACACTTAAAAATCTTACGGCCAGTGAAATGGACTCCTCTCTGTACCATACTTAGATTTGCCTGTTCATAGTGGATATCATGCTTTCTTCTTGTCTCATGACTATGATACTCACTATTCAGTTTAAAATGGGTTTTCCTTTCCTTATGAAACACATCAAAGAGAATATATATTGCACAGTGGATGTAAGGATTCCAAGATTCTTAAAAAGATTCCTGCATGAGGCTCTAGGATGGACTCCACACATGATTTTTATGGCTCTTTTTTCTGCATGCTGTACTTTTTTAGCCAGTGACTGATTACCCAAAAATATAATTCCACATGTCATAATGTCATTAAAATAACCATAAGAAGCTGTCTTCGTGGTTTCCATACACTGCAAAATGCGTTAAGTTGCTGAACTCAATCTTTTGCATAGATCCAGGATGTGATTAGACGAGTTCAGTTTGCTGTCAATATGCAAACCTAGGTACTTTGAGGTATCCATCCTGGTTATCACCTGATCACCTATTTTTACTACTATTCCTTAATCTCTGAATGTTGCATGGAACTAAATGTAGTTTTTTTTAGTGTAATTTGAAGAAAGGCCATTAATGTTGAACCAGTTCACTGTTTCACTTAAAACTTTATTTACTGTTTCCTCAAGGTTATCTACCAAATTATCAATAAGTAGTATAGTGTCATCAGCAAAAATTGTGAATCCACAATATTCTATACAGAGAGGCAGATCATTCATAAAAATAATAAAAAGTAGGGGGCCCCAAACTGTGCCTTTGGGCACTCCACGTGTGATGTTACCCCATTCTGGAGATAATGGGACTCCATTTTTGCTATCCACTATAACTTTTTGTCTCCTGTTTGACAGGTACGGGTCAAGCCATTTCCCTGATTAACCACTTATACCAAGCTGTGCAGCTCCTTGTGAAGGAATCTGGTGACTGACACAGTCACCAGAAAAAAATCCTAACCACCTTCAGTCTTTTGTTGATAGATTCCAAGACTTTGCCAGCAAATACAAGTATTGCATCTTTTGTTGACAAAACTTCCTGAAATCCAAATTGACTTTTTCTGAGGATATTTTGATCCCTGAGATGCTTAACTATCCTGGTGTGCATTAGTTTTTCTAAAACCTTTGAAAAACTTGACAGTAGTGATATTCGCCGATAGCTAGTTAGCAGCATCTGTCTTATCTCCCTTCTTATACAGCGATCTTACAACTGTTTACTTAAGCCTCTCAGGAACTATTCCTTGCTTACATGATGCATCAAAAATGTGTCAAAGGACTTTACTTACAGGGCTGCAGAAGTGTTTTAATAATTTGTTGGGAATATTGTCAATCCCATTAGAGTTTTTACTTTTCAGGGATTTAATAACTGTTTCAATTTCTTGAACAGTGACTGTTGTTACCTCCATGTGTTGTACTGAGCTAGGTACTTTGGCCATCAAAAGATTGATGGCTTGGTTCATGGAGCCTAGTAAACGTATTTTTTCTGTGACTGTTGAAAATGTTTGTTTAATGTGTCTGCAACTATTTTTGGATTGCTAACAAGATGACCCTCACTTTTTAGTGGATGTTTTCACTACAAACTGCATTTTTCCTTTTTTCTTTCTTTACAAAATTCCAAATAGTTTTTACTTTATTGCTTGAGTATTCAATTTCTGTCTTCAAACACATGTTCTTTGCTGCTTGTATGGTCTTATTCAGAACTTTATTGCAGAGTTGATAGTGCATACTCCTGCTGGGATCATTTGATCTCATGGCTGCTGCATATAGTTCTCTTCTTATAAAACAAGAAGTTTTGATGCCTTTAGTAATCCAAGGCTTGTTTCCAGATTTTTCTCTCACTCACGTTTTTTGAAAGGTTTCTTCAAAAAGACTTTAACTTCATTGGTAAATATATTAAATTTTGAGTTAACATCAATTGCAGCATACGCAGGAGAGCAGCCCACTAGCTGTAATTGATGATTAAAGCTTACAATGGTGTGTTTCTTTATAGGCCTAAAATTTTTACAAATGAAATTTTCTTTTCTTTTTACATTTATTTGGTTTAGAGTGAGGAATTGCCCTTCATGATAGCAG
Source organism: Schistocerca gregaria (assembly GCF_023897955.1). NCBI lineage: Eukaryota > Metazoa > Arthropoda > Insecta > Orthoptera > Acrididae > Schistocerca > Schistocerca gregaria. The sequence goes on along the minus strand of NC_064923.1, from coordinate 56,980,751 downwards.
GTGTCCTATAAACAGCCAGTACAATAATGGTTGCACTGTTTGCTGTTAACTCAATGCCACACATCTCAAAATGCTGTTCATCACAGTATTTGCTTAAATCCATTGAGTTATACACCAACTACATCCTCACCCACAATTACTTCTCCATTGAAGGCATTACCTACAAACAGATCTGGAGTACAGCTATGGGCACCTGCATTGCACGACACCAACAATACCTCCACTTCAGCAGATGCCACCCATTCTGTAGAAAGAAGTTCCTTCTGTACATTCTAGCCACCCATGGTTGTCATATCTTCAGTGACAAGCAGTCCTTCTCAAAATATACCGAGGGTCTCACTGAAGTCTTCACTGACCATAATTGTCATCCCAACCTAGTACAAAAACAAATCTCCAATCCCTTATCTTTCCAGTCTCCCACCACCTCTTAAAGTCCAACTGTCTGGCCACAGAGGAGCATTCCCTTTGCAACTCAGTACCACCCAGGACTGGAGCAACCAAATTGCATTCTGTGCCAGGGTTTTGATCACATCTCGTCTTGCCCTGAAATGAGAAATATCCTGCCCACTATCCTTCCCATCACTCCCACAGTGGTATTTCGCCGTCCACCAAACCTACTCAATGTACTCGTCCATCCCTCATGTGTCATATCCCTGTAGTAGACCTAGGTGCAATACCTGTCCCATACATCTTCCCACCTCCGCCTTCTCCAGTCCAGTCACAAACATAACCTATCCCATCGAAGGCAGGGCTACCTGTGAAACCCGTTATGTGGTTTACAAGCAAAGCTGCAAGCATTGTGCTGTATTCTATGTAGACATGACAACCAGCAAGCTGTGTGTCCACACGAATGGCCACCAACAAACTATGGCCAAAAAACAAGTGGACCACCCTGTTGCTGAACACGCTGCCAAACATGATATCCTTCATTTCAATGACTGCTTCACAGCCTCTGCCATGTGGATCATCCCACCAACAACTGAACTGTGCAGATGGGAACTTTCCCTGCAGTACATCATATGTTCCCGTAACCCTGCTGGCCTCAACCTTCATTAGTCACTATCCTCACCCATCCAGAGCCCCTTCCATGTTCCCATACCAGCACTACACACCCTTCATTCCACCACCACACCCAGTCCTTTTACTTCCCGCCTTTTCCTCTACTTCCGCCCGCCCCCCTCCCCATCTCTCCCCTGCTCTCCGTCTAACCTGCAACTGTTCACTGTCTGCCACCCCCACCATACTACCCCTCCCTCTACCCACCCCAGCCTTCTCATTACCCCATCCAGTCACCACTCCAATCATGCACTGGTGCTGGCACCTCGCAGTGTGGTTTCAGTTGCCTGAGACTGCAGTTGTGTGTGTGTGTGTGTGTGTGTGTGTGTGTGTGTGTGTGTGTGTGGTAGACGTAGGTCAGTGGCTGAAAGGTTTTAATTGTGAGAGTGCCTGTCTGCGACTCAGCATCTCTGCTATATGGTGAGTGACTCTCCGCTTTATGGTGAGTGACAATTTTCCTTCTCATAATATTATATGATTGCTTTTTGATAGTGATGAAGAGTATGGGAGAAAATAATAAAGAATTTAACCCGCATGCATTACATTTACTCTATTTGATCCTGTTAAGCTTGGACAATGACATGATTTGAGATATATAACAATAAAGTATAGTAACTATAACAGTAAAAGTAATTATTAAGGCAGTGCAATAAGTTTTTTTTCCTTGCAACAAAAGAGTAGGTTGTGCTGAGTAGATAACATCACTCTTTGATATATGTCTTTATCAGTCAGTCATTGATGAAGACATATTTCATGAAAGATTTAAAGATGCAGTACTAAAACCTAGTTACAATAATTAAATTAAAGATATATTCTCTTCTTACAATCTCTTTTCACTCCTTCCCAACTTTTTGATGATATTGTAGATATGTATCATCTGTATAGGATTGTCTACCAGGAAAGCTGCAGACAATGTCACAAATTATGTTAAAGCTATCTTAAGCATGAATATTTTAATTTTTTCTCTAACTTTTCCAAGATTCTTGAGAAACTAAATGTCATGGCACCAGTATATTAAGTGATTGTAGTCCCCTTAGAGGACCGATTTATCTTACCACTTAAATTGTCTTGATGACAGGGTTTAAGATTTTAGAATTCCATTTCTGTAGAATTCTGAACTTGTTTTATCTCACTGACACACAAACTGCTGGTTCCAGGGGCACACTTCTGTTTAACTTCGTAAATCTTATTTCCATTTCAGCAGCCCCTATTCCATGAATTAGTAAGTCCTCTCTCAGATTTATTTTTGTGAGTTGTCAATAATCTGGTTTCACGTTATTGTCTTTTATCAGAATTTTCTCTGGAAAAAATAGTGACTGATACATCTTTTTGATTTATTTTAATTATTGCTAGTGCCAATTTGTACTACCACACATTGTTTGTCAGTGATTGTTTTACCGTGCAAAATTGGTATGTAAAAGAAAATGCTTGCTGAAGAATGGAAAAGGATGTAGTGTCATTGACAGGAAAAGTTAGATAAATATGGAATCCAAGACTTTAAGAAGAACTTATTTATTTGAAATGTTTTATTAACAAGGGTCATCTAATAATTGTCAGTAAATGTTAAGGTCAAGTATAACACCTCACTATGAATAAAAAACTCAAGACTTAACAAGGTTCTACTGAATATTTATGTACACATTTATATTTTTCTGCTGCTTATGCAAATGTATTCTTTACATTCAGTTACAAGTAAGTTTTCAGTAATTTTTTTGGTTGTATATAATTTTATTTGCTGCACAGCCTCATTATCTTTGGTTAATATTGTTAAATTTTATTTATCTTCTATGACATCTTCAGTTCCTTGCACGTAGAAACACAGCTTTCTGCAGTTGAGGAACGATGATGTGTCTCATTTGGAATTCGCTGTGTAAACAGAAATAAGTGTCATTTCGTAAGACTTATACTTTTAATGGCCTTTTAAAATATAAGGTAATAAGAATGCTGTTTTCAGCTAAGTGCATGAAGAAGATGGTGCTGCTCCCCACCATTTCATCCCCCCCCTCTCTCTCCCTCTCTCTCTCTCTCTCTCTCTCTCTCTCTCTCTCTCTCTCTCTCTCTCTCTCTCTCTCTCTCTCTCTCTCTCACACACACACACACACACACACACACACACACATGTGCGCGCACTAGTACACTGCAATGAAGCATAACTCTGAATTTGACTGAGGTTCTCATGAATCTCAGCCTTTGCGTTTCTATGTTGAGGTTACGACAAGACATTGAACATTATTGAAAGTGTTGTATTTGGTAGTTATACATCAAAGAAAGAGTAGGCATTATTTATTGCTACATAATTCTATCATTGAGTTAGTGGCCCACTAACGTCACTTTCATTAAAAAAAAAAATTCATGAAGCAGAACACAGTACTCAGGATTTAGTGACTCATCTATATGCAAGTGTTAATAATTGCCATTTATTACAGATGAAAAGCTTCCTTCTAACAAGTGTTACAGGATGTAACGACTGTGTAGGTGGAAAGGTACAACTTATTCTATAGGATTTGTCTCTCTTTGCCTTTCTTTTGTACACAAAAGAGGGACATTTATATTCTCTTAGTGCAAAGCAACTTAGACCTTCACATGAAATATGATGAATTATTCAGTGAGCTACCCCAATAGTCTTTCCCATTGTAAAAGCTGCTCCACGCACCTAAATAATACCAATTACTTTAGCTCCATCATTGCTATATCCTACAAGATAAAAGGTAGAGCAACATGTGAAACCACACATATTGTTTAACAACATACAGATGGTCACCACCTAGCATTTCACGTAGGCCACTGCCAAACTAGCTTAGTGCTTGAATGTCATAGAAGAACAGTCAGTGCTGGGAATACCCGCTGACCATAATTTGCAGCACAATTCAGGGGAACTAAGAGCCTGCTAGACCAACAGGCAATCTAAATACTCCCACCTGTTACTAGATCCCCTGAACACGGGAGATGGGAACTTATTCATGTCATCCCTCTAATCTCCTGAATTTAACCAACATTAACATACAACTCCCTCTTTCTTTTTATTATTATTGTACCTTACTGTTTAATTTAATAATTCACTCAGTTATTTCTTTATTACATTATTATCTATATTCCCCAATCCACCCCCCCCCCCCCTCCTAGGTCTCTTCTTCATTTACGCTCTGTTCCCTTATCAGTTTTTAAAAAGCCTAGCCATTTCACTTTTCAGCTCTCTTCCTCTAGCCATTTTTATTCCTCACACTGACATTGTGCTATCTCTACACAGAACCTGGCACAGTGCTTATCAGTATACTAAGTTGGACCACCTACACTCTCTAACACAGGAGTGTCCAACCTCTATCTTGCCTGGGCCACACTGGAAGAAGACAAGGATTTTTGGGCTGCACACAGCATACTTAATAAACTGAAAGTTGGCATTAGTTTTTGCTTTCTAGGTGTGTTTTTGGTTAGTTCTGGAATTTTGGCTTCTGAATGTGTTTCATGTTCTCTGCGCCACATACAAGGGAGAGTTATTAGGGGCATTGTTTTGGTTCTTCACTAGTTTCATTACTGACTCTTTGGTAACATGGAATGTTTGAGGATTGAACACAAACAAAGTACTCAAAGAAAGTGAAGTAGACATTGCAGACTACTGGATGACCTAGTGGCTTCCCACAAAGTAAATGGCTAGTGCTGGGGCAGCAGTTTCAGTCAATGATAAATGGAGAGAAAAAATTCATGAATGGAGTGGAAGAATGACACTGAGATTTAAAGTTCCAAAAGCTCATCTAGCAGTTACAGGTTTATGTGACCCAGAGCGGAGAAGGAAGGTCAACGATCTTCAGAAAGACAATTTTGTCATCGCTGGTGATTTTAATGTGACAGTTGGATACCTACCTATACCAGGAGTTGTTAGATTATTTTGAGAAAGGATTCTATAGTAGTAATGGACAGGAATTATGCATATTTGTGTATTTAACAAATTTTACAGAAAGAGACATATTCACAACTTTACACGAAATGCATGAGAATCAAGGTCTATGACTGATTACATACTAATTAATGATAAAATGAAGAATCGTATGAAAGACATACATGTTGATAGAGGAAGCGACATAGGTAATGATTTACTTTTAGGCAGTGATACATGGTTAGTATCAAAATGGGTAAAAAACAAAGGAACTTCAAAACAAGCCACAACACGAGTTGTTCAAAGTATATCTCCTGTCAGAATGTAGTACTAGAAAATTTTATCAATACAGACTCTGACAAAATCTTGCTTTACTACCAACAATAAATACATTGATTTAGAATGGAATAATGTTAACAATAAGACCTGCATCATCAAAGGAGACTCTGAAGCAGTTGGTGAAAGGAAGAAAGTGGATAGGTAAAGACAGTTCAAAACTATGCACACAGAAATTAAAGAGGACATTAATCAAAAAGAGATAGCTTACTTGAAGGTTTTGCAGACTAGACATCAGGGAGTTTGGAAGCATACAGAATATAAAGGAACTCCGTGAAACAAGAAGTGCTGCACAAGGTCACCAAGAGACATAGGACATGGTCAGAAGCATCAGAGAACAAGACGTACACAGTAGACAGCAAAGCTGATACAAATTCATGAATGCCCTAAGCAAAGAAGAAAAACACACTGCTCAATGGACAATGGGTAAATCATTACACAGACAGATGGGTTACACAAATGCCTGATTATTAAACTTGAGAAAGTATGAACAATGAAACAGTAGACACAGCTACCAGGAAGAAACTGCAAGAGGCTTCGAAAGATACAAATAACAGTAAAGTTACCAGAAGAGAAAATAACAGTAAAGTTACCAGAAGAGATGGAGTAGATGTCAGATAAAAGACTTTTACAGTAAATAAATGAGTGTTGGAGGAATTGCAAGGTTCCATATCCTTGGTTTACAGATGAAGTAATCTCTCCCTTCAAGAAAGAAAAACGAAGCATCTTTAAAAGTTATTGTGATATCAGTCTTTTAAACACTGGCTACAAACTATATTGACAGATGGTCAATAATCTTATGAAGGATATCACAGAATGTGTTATTTCTGAGGAACGAAATGGCTTTAGATCAGATCATTTGTGCACTGAAATTGTGTATATAATTAAAACATGATATAAAAACAGAGAGAATTTAGTCCAGGAACCCATATGGCCCTTATCAACCATGTGAGCCATGATAGCCTATGGAAGATGACATCTGAATGTGGATAACCTTGTTACCTAAGACAGGCAGTGAAAAGTCTTTTTAAAAATATGCACATTGTAATAAAGGTAGGACTCAATTAGAAGAAATAGTTGTTAACCAAGGTGTAGCCCAAAGATGTGGATGATCACCTACTCTTTTTAATATCTATATGAACTTCATCATTTGTAAAAGAAAGTGTAGACTAAACAAAGGAATTGTGATAGCAAAGACGAGTGTGTGAATGTGCTTCTGTCTGAAGATAGTATTGTTGTCATTCAAACGGATGAAGATGACCTCCAAAGATAAGTATACCAGTATATACAAAGTATGCAAGGAGCACAATTTAAAAGTTTCTACTAATAACACAAAAATAATGGCATTTTGAGGATATAATCCAATCAGACCAAAAATGTTTTAGATAATTAAGTTTAAGGACACGTCTCTGGAATCTCTTACTTAGGCTGTGACATAAGTTTTGATTATGACTTTGATACTAAAAATAAAATATTTATGTATGCATCTACATAACTATTCTACAATTCATAATTAAGTGTCCAGCAGAGACTTAATCAAACCATCTTCAAGCTTTTTCTCTAACATTCCATTCTTGAACAGCACACGAAAAAAAGGAAGAAAAAGACACTTAAATATTTCCATGGGAGCTCTGATTTCTTGTATTTTATTGTGACAAACATTTCTTCCTATGGAGATGGGCACCCAAAAAATATTTGTGCTTTCTAAGGAGAAAGATGGTGATTGAAATTCCAGTGTTCCAACAGTGAAAAACACCTTCGTTTTGATAATCGGGCAGCTTAAACTTTTTTTGATGTCTTCTGTCAGTCTTATCTGATATGGACCCTGCACCACACTGCAGTACTTAGGACAGATAGGTGTAATGAAGGCAGTCTCTTTAGTAGACCTGATCTATATGGTACTCCAAATTTAAGGTATATGTAGTTGTAATCCCTTAGTATTTAGTTGAATTAGGCTTATTGCGTAACCAAAATTTAGTGGATTCCTTTTAGTACTCTTGTGGGTCATTTCACACTCATCATTATTTATTCAATTGCCACTTTTTGCATCATACTGATATCCAGCCAGAATCATTTTACAATTGTGTTTGGTTTTCTGATGACTTCACCGAGATGATATAGTATCAACTGCAAACAATCTATAGGGGAGAGAGTGTCACTGAAATAATACAGTATTTGGGATGGACATAATTAAAACAAAGGTGTTTTTCGCTGCAGTGGAATCTTCTCATGAAGTTTCAATCAGCAACTTTCTCCTCTGAATGCAAAAATATTTTGTTGAAACCAGCTTACGTAGGGAGAAATGGTCATCATAATAAAATAAAGGAAATTAGATCTCGCACAGAAAAATATAGGTGTTTGTTTTTTATGCGCACTATACGCAGTTGGAATAATGGAGAATTATTGTGAAGGTGGTTAGATGAACCCTCTGCCAGGCACTTGAATGTGATTTGCAGAGTATCCTCATAAATGTAGAGATCTCACTCCTTTGGGGAATGCCAGATATTGCATCTGCTTTACTCAGTGACTCAAATACTGTGAACTGTGACCTTTCTGACAGGCAATCATAAATCTAGTCACACATCTAAGGTGATAACTCCACGGGCAAACAATTTGATTATAAGTTGCTTGTGAGGAATGGAATCAAAAACCTTCTAGAAATATAGAAATGTGGAGTTAGTCTGAGATCACTGTCAACAGCACCCATTACTTTGTGTGAATAAAGAGCTAATTGTGTTTTCATAAGCATGGTATATTATGAAACTGTTTTGGCTATTCGTCAATAAATAGTTTTCTTTGAGATAATGCATAAGGTTTGAATTCCACAATTGTGCTGCAAATCGATGTTAGTGATATAAGTTTGTAATTCAGCAGATTACTCCTATTTTCTTTCTTGAGTACTGGTGTGACCTGTCCAAGTTTCCATTCTTTAGGTATGGGTTTTCCATGAAGCAAACAGTTATATACAGGGAGAATCAAAAAGAACCATGTGATTTGGCACATTTGTATTTCTGAAACTCAGAAACATATACAATGAATTTTGATTTTTGATGAACAGGGAACTCTTTCTCCCCCCCCCCCCCCCGTCCACCCCCCACCCCCCACCACCCCATAGGTGTTCAACATGCCCCCCTTGAGATGCAGAACATTTGTCAGTGTTGTATTCAGACTGTTCTCACACTACAGCAAGCGTATCTTGTGTTACAGCTTTCACAGCAGCTGTTATATGATACCTCAATTCATTCATTGTTGTTGGTAATAGAGGCATATCAGGGGCATAATAAGCTGTTGAGCGACACGGCGAATGGATTTCTGTGGACTCGTGAAACTATGATGGATGGATTCCACGTCTGTGTCAGACATTCGGGGTGGCCTGGCGATTTGCCTTTACACAAACTACCTGTTTCTCAGAATTGTTCATCCCATTGTCTAATGCTCTGTGCTGTAGGTGGATCCATATCACACTTTGTGCGTAAGTCATGCTGAACAGTTATTACTAACTCACACTCTGTAAAACATAAAACAGAAAATGTTTTCTGTTGTCCCAAAACCATTTTTAGTAGAACTGAAGTGGATGCACACTGCTGCTACCCAGCAGGAACCATGTAAAATTCAAAAGTTTGATCTTTCCAACAGTATGCTTTTCATGCACATATCTCAAATAATATAATAATTTTTAAAATCAGATGGTTCTTTTGGGTACACCCTGTATGTTGTTGTTGTTGTTGTGGTCTTAAGTCCTGAGATTGGTTTGATGCAGCTCTCCATGCTACTCTATCCTGTGCAAGCTTCTTCATCTCCCAGTACCTACTGCAACCTACATTCTTCTGAATCTGCTTAGTGTATTCATCTCTTGGTCTCCCTTTATGATTTTTACCCTCCACACTGCCCTCCAATACTAAATTGGTGATCCCTTGATGCCTTAAAACATTCCTACCAACCGATCCCTTCTTCTGGTCAAGTTGTGCCACAAACTTCTCTTCTCCCCAATCCTATTCAATACGTCCTCATTAGTTATGTGATCTACTCATCTAATCTTCAGCATTCTTCTGTAGCACCACATTTCAAAATTTTCTATTCTCTTCTTGTCTAAACTATTTATCGTCCATTTTTCACTTCCATACATGGCTACACTCCACACAAATACTTTCAGAAACAACTTCCTGACACTTAAATCTATAATCAGTGTTAACAAATTTCTCTTTTTCAAAAACGCTTTCCTTGCCATTGCCAGTCTACATTTTATATCCCTTCTACTTCAACCATCATCAGTTATTTTGCTCCCCAAATAGCAAAACTCCTTTACTACTTTAAGTGTCTCATTTCTTAATCTAATACCCTCCGCATCTCCTGACTTAATTCGACTACATTCCATTATCCTCGTTTTGCTTTTGTTGATGTTTATCTTATATCCTCCTTTAAAGACAATATCCATTCCATTCAACTGTTCTTGAAAGTCCTTTGCTGTCTCTGACAGAATTACAATGTCATCAGTGAACCTCAAGGTTTTTTTTTCTTCCCCATGGATTTGAATACCTACTCTGAGTATTTCTTTTGTTTCCTTCACTTCTTGCTCAATATACAGATTGAATAACATTGGGGAGAGGGTACAACCCTGTCTCACTCCCTTCCCAACCACTGCTTCCCTTTCATGCCCCTCAACTCTTAAATTGTAAATAGGCTTTTGCTCCCTGTGTTTTACCCCTGCCACCTTCAGAATCTGAAAGAGAGTATTACAGTCAACATTGTCGAAAGCTTTCTCTAAAGTCTACAAATGCTAGAAATGTAGGTTTGCCTTTCCTTAATCTAGCTTCCAAGTTAAGTCATAAGGGTCAGTATTGCCTCACGTGTTCCAATATTTCTACAGAATCCAAACTGATCTTCCCCGAGGTCGGCTTCTACCAGTTTCTCCATTCGTCTGTAAAGAATTTGCGTTAGTATTTTGCAGCCGTGACTTATTAAACTGATAGTTCAGTAATTTTCACATTTGTCAACACATCTGTCAACACCTGCTTTCTTTGGGATTGGAATTATTATATTCTTCTTGAAGTTTGAGGGTATTTCGCCTGTCTCATTCATCTTGCTCACCAGATGTGGTAGAGTTTTGTCAGGACTGGCTCACCTAAGGCTGTCAGTAGTTCCAATGGAATGTTATATACTCCCGGGGCCTTGTTTCGACTCAGGTCTTTCAGTGTTCTGTCAAACTCTTCATGCAGTATCATATCTCCCATTTCATCTTCATCTACATCCTCTTCCATTTCCATAATGTTTTCCTCAAGTACATCGCCCTTGTAGAGACCCTCTATATACTCCTTCCACCTTTTTGCTTTCCCTTCTTCGCTTAGAACTGGATTTTAATCTGAGCCCTTGATACTCATGCAAGTGGTTCTCTTTTCTCCAAAGGTCTCTAATTTTCCTGTAGGCAGTATCTATCTTACCTCTAGTGAGATAAGCTTCTACATCCTTACATTTTTCTTCTAGCCATCCTTGCTTAGCCACATTGCACTTCCTGTCAATCTCATTTTTGAGACGTTTGTATTCCTTTTTGCCTGCTTCATTTACTGTATTTTTATATTTTCTCCTTTCATCAATAAATTCAGTATTTCTTCTGTTGCCCAAGGATTTCTACTATGCCTCGTCTTTTTACCTACTTGATCCTCTGCTGCCTTCACTACTTCATCCCTCAAAGCTACCCATTTTTCTTCTACTGTATTTCCTTCCCCCATTCCTGTCAATTGCTCCCTTATGCTCTCCCTGAAACTCTGTACAACCTCTGGTTTAGTCAGTTTATCCAGGTCCCATCTCCTTAAATTCCCACTTTTTTGCAGTTTCTCCAGTTTTAATCTACAGTTCATAACCACCAGATTGAGGTCAGAGTCAACATCTGCCCCTGGAAATGTCTTACAGTTTAAAACCTGGTTCCTAAATCTCTGTCTTACCATTATATAATGTATCTGAAACCTGTCAGTATCTCCAGGGTTCTTCCATGTATACAACCTTCTTTTATGATTCTTGAACCAATTTTTAGCTATGATTAAGTTGTGCCCTGTGCAAAATTCTACCAGGCGGCTTCTTGTTTCATTTCTTAGCCCCAATCCATATTCACCTACTACGTTTTCTTCTCTCCCTTTTCCTACTACCAAATTCCAGTCACCCATGACTATTAAGTTTTCGTCTCCCTTCACTATCTGAATAATTTATTTTATTTCATCATACATTTCTTCAATTTCTTTGTCATCTGCAGAGCTAGTTGGCATATAAACTTGTACTACTGTAGTAGGCGTGATTTTCGTGTCTTATCTTGGCCACAATTATGCGTTCACTATGCTGTTTGTAGTAGCTTACCTGCATTCCTATTTTTTTTATTCATTATTAAACCTACTCCTGCATTACCCCTATTTGACTTTGTATTTATAACCCTGCATTCGCCTGAGCAAAAGTCTTGTTCCTCCTGCCACCGAACTTCACTAATTCCCACTATATCTAATTTTAACCTATCCATTTCCCTTTTTAAATTTTCTAACCTACATTTCCGATTAAGGGATCTGACATTCCATACTCCGATCCGTAGAATGCCAGTTTTCTTTCTCCTGATAATGACGTCCTCTCGAGTAGTCCCAGAGATCCGAACGGGGGACTACTTTAGCTCCAGAATATTTTACCCAAGAGGACGTCATCATCATTAACCATACAGTAAAGCTGCATGCCCTCGGGAAAAATTATGGCTGTAGTTTCCCCTTGCTTTCAACCGTTTGCAGTACCAGCACAGCAAGGCCGTTTTGGTTAGTGTTACAAGGCCAGATCAGTCAATCATCCAGAGTATTGCCCCTGCAACCACTGAAAAGGCTGCTGCCCTTCTTCAGGAACCACACATTTGTCTGGCCTCCAACAGGTACCCCTCCATTGTGGTTGAACCTACGGTATGGCTATCTGTATCGCTGAGGCACGCAAGCCTCCCCACCAACGGCAAGGTCCATGGTTCATGGGGGGGACACCTGTATATTTGTGAAGTATTGAGCTATTGTATCAACATACTTAAAAAGGAACTTGACTGGTATACAAACTAGACAAGAGACCTTGCCTTTACAAAGTGATTTTAAACACAAATTCTAAGCTGTCTGTAGTGTCATTATCAGAAAATTGGATCTTAAAAGTACAAAAAGAAGCTCTTTAAGTGATGGTAGCTCCTTTCTTATCCTAAGAAAGAGAAAGCTGGAGTACCATAAAAAATAAGAAAAGAAAATTGAAACAGCAGAGACGGACCCTGAGGAGGACAAAGCACTGCACAAGGAAAGACATGATTAGAATTGACGATATCAAAAGGATTAATCTTCAACATGAATGAAAAAATTCTATGACAGTATTAAGTCACAGAATTCTCCAGAAGATACTGAACTACAAGCTATCTGGGAAAAGAGATATTGGCAGGCCTCAGTAAAGACGGGAATGATTTTTTTTTAATTTTTTTAATTTTTTGTGGATTTTGAACAGGCAACAACCTTATTATTCAAGAGGAGATGATGATGATGACTGCTAACTCAGAGAATAGCTTCAGTCAGGTTTCTTTCCTTCCCTTAGCCAGTACTAAGTATTTCAGCCCGAACAGTATATACTCATTTGCGGGGGCCTGGGAGTCTTCAAAAAATGTGTAAAACATGAGATACTCCCAGCATATTGAATTTTCGAGCACCTTACAGGAATGCAACTGGATAATGATCTTGACTACTGCTTACATTTTGATTGCTGAACATCCTGTCATTTTCAAGTTGCAAATCAAATGAGAGATTTGTGTGCATGATGTAGAAGCCAATGGTTACACCCCCCACCCCCCATATGAATCTGCAAAGACTGAGACACTTGTAAGAAATGGACACACCAACATTTCATTCCAGGTGATCGACATGGAGGATTGTAAGACTTTTGTATCATGGATATCCCCTTATATATGTCACTTACTGTGTCAGTTACCTCCTCTGCAAGAACCAGCTTTGCTTTTTTTTGACGATGTGTATCATTTGCTGCCCTTCTATCACAGCAAGCTCATGCATGTGGTTACTGCACTTGTTGAATTTCACCAATGTTGTATACAGCTGCAGCATTCATATCAAGATTGGGAAACTCAGCTAGGCAGCCTTATTCATAAGTGTTGGTTCATCATAGCTAAGCTTCAGAAGTCTTATGTGAACACCATATACCATAGTCAGTGAGACAAACATTCATTTGGACCTAGATAAGAAGTTGTGTCAGTGTGCCCTTGAGTTTCAGAATCCCACTTTAGAAGTGGCTTTGAATATTGCTTGGAGTGATGTTCCTATTGTTGACAGCATGCAGACCTGGTGAATGAACCCTATCACATTGTCAGAATACGACAAAGCCACAGTACAGACAACATGGACAAAAACATGTCTCAGAGGTAGGAACAATAAACATCACTTTCTTAATGCTGCGCTTGCACTTTGTACTGCACAAGTGGGTGGCCTTCCCCAACCAGTGGGCTTGCAGATCCTTATTCTAATTCATTTCATCAGAGTTTACAAGTCAGTTTCCCTTCCATCACAAACATACTTGATGGTTAATGATACAATTACTGAAAATTTATTTGGGTTACATGCCTTTGCTACTTTGGTTTCTCTATTGCAGATGCAGTGAATCTGGTGCCAGACCAAGTGCTGGTGCCAGACCAAGTGCCTTACATGAAAGGATTCCTAGTGCTCTGAGTTTTCAGATTTGTTTGCTCCAAACTTAGGTTTTGCAAACAATTTTACAGCACACATCATGCTCGAAACACTTCACCGGGCCTCTCTTTTTCACATGCAGCTGATGTCAATAGCTTCCTGCTACCAGGTTAAGATGCAGATGAATTGTTTGATGTCATTGGGAGTCATTAAACTGATTTTCTTAAGTGAATGGGCTACACTCTTACAGACCATAAAAAAAGCTGTCCAGTCAGCTTTGGCTATGTGGCGATTTTAAAGTCTCTGTAGACATTTACCATCTGCCTCACCCACAGGAGTTGGTCACAGATTTGGCTGCGGTTCAATTCTTTTTGTAAACCAAAGTGGCCAAAGCCTTCTCTCAGATTCCATTCAGTGAGGCATAAAACAGTTTCTTGTGGTTAGTACCAGGTGTAACAGTATAAAATGAGCAATAAGATACAAATGTGTCAATAGGGAACATTTGTCGTGAACAAGTCTTTTTTTTTTTCTTTTTTTTTATGTGACATCTGTCGAAGATATTTAGTATACATCAAGTCATGGAACAAACAACATCATATGATTTTAATCGTGTTAACAATGTCAAATTTTATACCAGAAAGTGATCATTTGAAAAAAAGTGCTGCAGAGTCGCATCGAATGCTTGTTGAGGCATACGATGATCATGCTCTATCAGAAGCAACATGCAAAAGATGGTTTCAATGGTTCAGAAATAACAATTTTGATGTGAGAAATGAAGAACGTGGAAGACCACCAAAAAAGTTCGAAAACACCGAATTGCAATCAATATTGGATGAAGATGATACTTTGAGTCAGAATCAAATGGCAGCAATGCTAAATGTTGCACAACAAACAATTTCTGACCGTTTGAAAGCTATGGGAAAGATCCAAAAGTGTGGAAAATGGGTGCCACATAAATTGAATGAAAGACAGATGGAAAACCGAAAAACCAATTGTCAAATTTTGCTTCAAAGACATGAAAGAAAATCAATTTTGCATGGAATTGTTACTGGTGATGAAAATTGGACTTATTTTAAGAATCCTACATGGGAAAAATCATTGTTAATCCGGGTAAACCATCAACATCGACTGCAAAATGAGATCGATTCGGCAAGAAGACAATGCTCTGTGTTTGGTGGTATCAGAAAGGTGTGCTGTATCATGAGCTTCTAAAGCCCGGCAAAACTGTGAATACTAATTGCTACAGACAACAAATGATCAATTTGAACTGTGAATTGATCGAAAAAAGACCAGAATGGGCCAGAAGACATGGTAAAGTAATTTTTTTACGCGACAATGCACCTGCACACAAAGTAAAACTGGTTCAGGATACAATCAAAACACTTGGCTGGGAGCTGCTCCCCCACCCGCCGTATTCACCAGACTTGGCCCCTTCCGACTACCATTTTTTTTCATCAATGGGACACACATTGGCTGAGAAACACTTTGATCCCTACGAAGAAGTCGAAAATTAGGTGTCTGATTGTTTGCTTCAAAAGACAAATGTTTCTAGTGGCGTGGTGTCCACAGATTGCCAGAAAGGTGGTAAATGTATAGAAAGCAATGGTCAGTACTTTGAATAAAATGTTTTTACTTTTCAATTCAATATTAGTGTTTCATTTTTATAAAAAAATGCTCATTTCATACCGGTACACCTGGTATGCCTTTTGCTTCTGTCAGTATCAGCAGCTAATGTTCGTTGTCACTAGTGCACCTGCCATCTTCTAACTTTTTTTTACACCAAGTGAACTTATTATATGAACTATTTGAAGATATCGTCATGACAGATGCTACCATGGAGGATCACCTATGTAACCTTAGTTCTTTATTTACTGTTCTACAGGCCACAGGTATCAAAGTAATCTCACTAAATCTCACTTTTTCCAGCCTTCTGTTGCTTACTTAGGCCATGAAATTTCCTTGTGCGGCATGCACCCCATGGAACAACATGTCTCCACCATTACAGCATAGCGTCATATGTCTAATCCATGAGAACTTCCAGGCATTACTCAGTAAAGTGGTGTAGTATCACAAGTTTGTTTCCAGAAAAGCTACTATTGGCCAACCCTTGTATCTGTCACATCAGTAATTTGCTCCTTTTCATTGCTATGCATCTTGTGGATGTGCTTATGTGCAGCTGAAGGATAGCCTTCTCTTTGCACTGTGTCTTGCAACAATTCAACATGGCAAGCATCTGGTCCTGGTCATGGACACATCCGAGCACAGGGTGGGGGCAGTTCTGGACCATTGGTATTCAGATGGCTCTGAACAGCCTGCTGCCTATGTGTTGGAAACACTAATTTTGGCTCAACAAGATTATTCTCAGATTACTCACCATAAGCCCTTGGTTTCTCTTTTTAGCCAATTGACGTCCTTCACAGACAAAGTCTCACAGCATCTTTGGAGTTTGGCTCTGTACTTGTCCTGGTACAGTTATGAGATCCAGTTTTGTCCCATGTCACAACATGTAAATCTGAATTTTCTGTCCTGGCTCTCCATGGACCTTGACACTCATCCAACCCGGAGAAACTGCTTTGTTTTCTCTGGATATGGAAGCAAGACACACAGTGGATGACCTCCCCTTCACCAGTTGCTTTATTGCTTCTGCTGTGGCGATGGTACTCGTACTCTGGCAGATGCATGATACAACATAGGTTGCCTAACCATCTACCAAACCAGGGATCGGACCTGCTTTGTAATTTTAACATGTTGCACTCTCACCTCTTCCTCTTGGATGGCATTATTCTCCTGTCAATGGAAGGATTTATTTCTGTGTCATGGTTCCACCAGCTCTGTGGTGGGTTATGCTCTGTTTATTACATCAGGAGCTACTGGGGGATCTCTTGGACAAAACCATTTGTATGCCACCATGTGATCTGGTTGGGATTCGATTGGTGGAAATCCTTGCCATGGCTGGCCGCAAGTGTTCATATCAGTAGGAGGCATCACACACTATTTGTCTCAATGGCTGGCCACTACATGGTCTTGGTAAAGAGCCCACATTTATTTTGACTGCCGTTTTTAGACACTTTTTGGTTACTGGCAGCTGATACTTTTCCTCAATTTCCTTAAGTCATTTGCTGTCTGTCAGTGACAGCAGACATGACTGTCCAGGTCCTGTTGAAGATATTGTCCACACAATGGTTGCCTTGCTCCCTGTTTTTGGACAATGTTCCTGATTATGTGGCACAGTCATTTAAGTACACAATGGCATTTACCATATCATGGTGCATCCCTTCCATGTGCAGTTGTACAGTGAGGTGGAACAGTTTATCCAAATTTTTAAGACACTGTTGTGCAAGTCAATAGGAGAATGCCTGGCTGAGAGGGCCCTTACTTTTTTGTTTAAGTTCTTTCAGAATAATGCCAATTGGAACCAAGAGTCCAGCTGAGCTCCTGCGCAGCCATCAGCTGCAGGTGCTGCTCAACCTCTTGCTGCCAGGCAGGTGTCTCCCAGAGGCAGCGCCAGTTTTGTTGACGTTTGCATCCAGCTCAACAGTCTGGCCAGCGTATTTGGATGGTACCCCTCCTGGATACTATCCATCATCCACAGCAAGTGTGGTCACTGCATCTTCTTAGTTCCAACTGAATATCAATTTTTGGCATACCACCAGAACCAGTTTAATCCCAGGATGGGTGCCAGGGGCCCCTCTTGGCTTCCTGTTTCTTCTTCAGCCCTGACTGCTCAGAGGACAAACAGACATGGTTGTGCTCACCTACAACAGCAGTCGAGACTCCATCATCATCAAAACAGCAGGTTTGCTTCCCGAGTCTGGTACCAGTGCCTCCCACTGTGCCGAGCAGGTGTAGCCATCAGTGGGGATGAGAGCCGGGCCTCTGTCACCTGAAACTCTCTTCTCCAGTCCACTGACATCACTGCTTAGTCCATTGCCCCTTATCATGACTCCTGTCTCACTGGTGCTGGTCCTGACCACTGGTCATCCTGAGGCCTTTTCCGACGCACTTTTATCCATACTCGCTAGTCTGGGCAGATTAGGAGCTTCTCAAGCCTTCGGCTACTGCTCCCAATACCACCACGGACACCTCTTCAGTCACAGTATCATGGATGGTGGTGCCTTGTCTTTCCCCCCACAAGGAAGGAGGAGTGTAGTAACCTGCCAGTTACTACATGCAAGCTGGGAGTTACTACATGCAAGATGGGCCACTGCAGCTGGCTGCCAGTGCAGTCCAGTCCTGACTGCCATCACTACATGTACTATGCACACACAGCACTACACCAGTGATACCTGATGTGGGTAGCATCTTCATAAGGACATGAGGAGATGCATGTGTCGCCGGGCCCTCAGTTGTTAAATGTGTTTGGGGTTTGTAAACTACTTTCATTGTATTCTTGTTGAGGTTACTCCATGACCCAAACAAACTGGATCTCTTTTACAGCTAAACGTTTCCTTGTGTTTATAGTTAGAATACATGACAACTTAAACATTTAGTGAGTAGTTTAAAGTTAATGAGAAACAAGAAATGGCATATGAACAGAGATAACAGACACTAAACAACTAGAGCTAGCACATAATCAAAGATAACCAATGCCAGACATTATTGCTAGTGAAATATTAATTTAATCTAGCACTGTTTGCTCACTTGTTGTTATTAACAAATAGTTCACTATCGACAACACCTGGCATTTGTTATTTTTAACAGGATTGGTTATATTTTGAGGGAACATGGTGTGAAGTGTGCTTTTTGCTAAGTAACTGAGATTAGGCCCCCTGCAGCAAATGTTATGGATAATCTTTGTTTGCAGAGGCTGGTGTCTACTGTATATCATGTAGCTGTGGCATGTCATACATCGGCCAGACCTCAGGACCTTAGAGGACCTGTGTATAGAGTATAAGTGTATAAGAGTATAAGTGTTACACATGCTTACAACAGCTGAGAAAATCTGCAATTGCAGAACATCACTTTGATACCAGTCAGTTTATGGCATGTAACACCACATGTATTCTAGCATGCACTTTCAGTTACTGGGATAGTATTGTTAAGGAAGATATGAAGATTAAATCACAAGTTACTTTATAAACAGAGTTGGAGGTTATTGCTTAAATTCTGCCTGGTGTCCTTCTCTCACCCACCTCAAACACTGGAGGGACAGAGGTAGTGTCAGTTGCTCACCTGTTATTTCACAATTAAAAATGTGGCAATCTGTTTATTTTTAGTTATGTGGTGACACTATTTGTTTACAGTGCATTGTCTTTCTTGACACATCATATTTAGTTTCTAGTTAATGTAACCCTGTCCACTAAGGTTTCCCTTGTCTCATTTGTGTATTGAAAATAATGAGTTGCATTCTGATTTATTCATTTCATAACATATGTATGATAATCATTTGATTAAAGTACAGGAGACACGTCGCATATGATTAATACAATTTCACTGATATGGAGTAGTATTTAAACATTAAACTAGATAAAACTGCTAAAATATTCTGTTAATCCTTCATGAAATCTTCAACTGAGTAGTAGCATCACTGTAATAGGACATCATGTAGCTTTCCTTTCAGGGAATCTAGGTTCATGCTTAGATTGTTCTTGGCTTTTAGTTCATTGTAAATTTTCATTGCCATACTCTGGAGAGTCTAAGGGTATCGGTTGAAATAATGAGCAGGAAGCATAAAATTATGTTTATTTCTTGTATTGTAAGTGTTATCATAGCAGTTCTCCTTGCATAATTTTAAATTGCTATATAAGAAAATGATACTATCACAGATATGTAGGGAGAGAACTGTTAAGAATTTCAGTTTTTTAAATACTGGATAATGTCATTTTCTTGGCTGCACAACATGTTCTAATAATTATTTTCTGTTAATTCAGTATGCTCATTGGGTTCACCTTTTGAAATATTAGCGGTCATTGGTGACATTACCCAGCTGCATTCTAGTAAGTGATTTTAATATCATGTATGAACTTGGAAATGTATTGGATTAATGCTTACAGCATATATTCTACCATAATACATTCCTCATTACATTCACAAATATCTGACCTGCTTTGGTGCCTGCTTATAATTCAGTAGTTTCAATTCAGCTTTGTTGTAAAGCCATCCTAACCTTCATGAACCTAAACCACTATTAAATGAAGCACAAGTCGCTTTGGTCATTGCTTTGATTGTACAAGTTATGGGAGAGGGTTGAGTTCTTGGTATGACCTCTGCCATATTGCTGGTTTGGGCAACTTCTCCTTTGGAAATACTGGTTGTATTTTTGCATCTTCTCTATGTATCCCTGATAAAGATGCTGATTGCTTAGGATCATATGTTAGCTTCAGTCCTCTTTTCCTCAGACACTGTAGATAGTCTTTGTTTCTGCCTGTCGATTTAGATCCCGAAAGTATGCTTTGTCAGTTGAAAATATCCATCATTTTTTGTCATTTTGTGCAAATCATTAGTGCATGATTAGAGCTCAATTGTCGGAATCTCAATATTATTGCTGGATGTCATCTATAACAATGTTACACCATGGTCTGACTAAAAGAAATAATTTCAAAGGAGACTATGCTCTTGGGAAAATGTAGCATACTACTATGTAGGCGGTAACAAGTTAGTGCGGTTGATTCCAATATTGAATTTAAAGAAGTGGCTTGAGTTACCTGCTTTTTCATTGTTGTAGAAGAAGAGAACTGACCGAGGAGGGCCAAAAATATTAAATCAAAAGCAAGATGAGGAACAGAGTAATTTTGCTCAGAAAGAATAAAAAGTATTTATATGTGTACAAAAGATAAAAATTTTCATTTAAAATTGAAAGAAAAAGTGCAGAATGCAAGAACGAAAAATAGAACAAACTTAAATCTGAACACATGTCGAGCAGAGAACTTGTTGAAGAGAATAAGGAGGAGCCAATCACATAAATATAAATCAAAATGGCTAATGATTACCTGTGTAATAACTTTGTGAGTTTAGCATCACAATATTCTAATTTCATGTACACATTTTCTGTCCCATACGCTTTGTACTGTATCCCTTCCTTCTTTGTGTGAGTCTGTTTCTACAAATATACAAATTAGACACCATTCGACATGCACAGTGAACATATCTAATTATTATAATATTGTAAATAAAATAGAAAGAAACTTCCACATGGGAAAAATATATTAAAAACAAAGATTCCAAGACTTACCAAGCGGGAAAGCGCCGGCAGACAGGCACAGTGAACAAAACACACAAACACACACACAGAATTACTAGCTTTCGCAACCGATGGTTGCTTCTTCAGGAAGGAAAGGGAAAGAAGAAAGGATGTGGGTTTTAAGGGAGAGGGTAAGGAGTCATTCCAATCCCGGGAGCGGAAAGACTTCCCTTAGGGGAAAAAAAGGACAGGTGTACACTCGCACGCACGCACGCACACACACACACACACACACACACACACACACACACACACACACACACACATCCATCCGCACATACACAGACACAAGCAGACATATTTAAAGGCAAAGAGTAGGGCAGAGATGTCAGTCGAGGCGGAAGTACAGAGGCAAAGAAGTTGTTGAAAGACAGGTGAGGTATGAGTGGCAGCAACTTGAAATTAGCGGAGGTTGAGGCCTGGCGGATATCGAGAAGAGAGGATATACTGAAGGGCGAGTTCCCATCTCCGGAGTTCGGATAGGTTGGTGTTGGTGGGAAGTATCCAGATAACTCGGACGGTGTAACACTGTGCCAAGATGTGCTGGCCGTGCATCAAGGCATGTTTAGCCACAGGGTGATCCTCATTACCAACGAACACTGTCTGCCTGTGTCCATTCATGCGAATGGACAGTTTGTTGCTGGTCATTCCCACATAGAAAGCGTCACAGTGCAGGCAGGTCAGTTGGTAAATCACGTGGGTGCTTTCACACGTGGCTCTCCCTTTGATCGTGTACACCTTCCGGGTTACAGGACTGGAGTAGGTGGTGGTGGGAGGGTGCATAGGACAGGTTTTACACCGGGGGCGGTTGCAAGGGCAGGAGCCAGAGGGTAGGGAAGGTGGTTTGGGGATTTCATAGGGATGAACCAAGAGGTTACGAAGGTTAGGTGGACGGCGGAAAGACACTCTTGGTGGAGTGGGGAGG
Organism: Schistocerca gregaria; assembly: GCF_023897955.1. Classification (NCBI taxonomy): domain Eukaryota; kingdom Metazoa; phylum Arthropoda; class Insecta; order Orthoptera; family Acrididae; genus Schistocerca; species Schistocerca gregaria. The sequence continues at coordinate 56,958,708 of NC_064923.1, read as the reverse complement.
ATTTCATGAAGGATGGATCTCATTTCGGGGCAGGATTTTAGGAAGTCGTATCCCTGCTGGAGAGCAACATTCAAGGTCTGATCCAGTCCCGGGAAGTATTCTGTCACAAGTGGGGCACTTTTGGGGTGGTTCTGTGAGAGGTTCTGGGTTTGAGGGGATGAGGAAGTGGCTCGGGTTATCTGCTTCTGTACCAGGTCGGGAGGGTAGTTGCGGGATGCGAAAGCTGTTTTCAGGTTGTTGGTGTAATGGTCGAGGGATTCAGGACTGGAGCAGATTCGTTTGCCACGAAGGCCTAGGCTGTAGGGAAGGGACCGTTTGATATGGAATGGGTGGCAGCTGTCATAATGGAGGTACTGTTGCTTGTTGGTGGGTTTTATGTGGACGGATGTGTGAAGCTGGCCATTGGACAGATAGAGGTCAACGTCTAGGAAAGTGGCATGGGATTTGGAGTAGGACCAGGTGAATCTGATGGAACCAAAGGAGTTGAGGTTGGAGAGGAAATTCTGGAGTTGTTGTTCACTGTGAGTCCAGATCATGAAGATATCATCAATAAATCTGTACCAAACTTTGGGTTGGCAGGCTTGGGTAACCAAGAAGGCTTCCTCTAAGTGACCCATAAATAGGTTGGCATACAAGGGGGCCATCCTGGTACCCATGGCTGTTCGCTTTAATTGTTGGTATGTCTGGCCTTCAAAAGTGAAGAAGTTGTGGGGCAGGATGAAGCTGGCTAAGGTGACGAGGAAAGAGGTTTTAGGTAGGGTGGCAGGTGATCGGCTTGAAAGGAAGTGCTCCATTGCAGCGAGGCCCTGGACGTGCGGGATATTCGTGTGTAGGGAAGTGGCATCAATGGTTACAAGGATGGTTTCCGGGGGTAACAGACTGGGTACGGATTCCAGGCGTTCGAGAAAGTGGTTGGTGTCTTTGATGAAGGATGGAAGACTGCATGTAATGGGTTGAAGGTGTTGATCTACGTAGGCAGAGATACGTTCTGTGGGGGCTTGGTAACCAGCTACAATGGGGTGGCCAGGATGTTTGGGTTTGTGAATTTTAGGAAGTAGGTAGTGCCTGTCTGCTGGCGCTTTCCCACTTGGTAAGTCTTGGAATCTTTGTTTTTAATATATTATAATATTGTCATTTACATTACTGTAGTTAGCTTTCAGTAAGTCAGTGCATAATTACAAACCAGACTGTTATTGTTCTGGAACAACAAGGGATAGCTGATATCAATAACAGGAGCTTCAGGTGAACGAGGTGTTGTGGGCCTGTTATCTGGTTCGGAACAGCCAAGCAGCCAGTAGGTTGTTAGTCGACCTTTTCCTTTTAGTTCTACTTCACCCCTGAGCTCCAGCTTGAATGTGCCAAATTTCTCCAGGATCTCTTTTGTTGAGCTGCTCACATGGATTCGAAGTGCTGAAAAGTGATATAGTTCATTCAAGAATTTTTGTCATTAAAAATGCATGTAATGAAACATAGTTTCTGGACTGTTGTGACCATTATTACTTTAAAAAAGTAATGATGCTGGCATACCTAAGGCATAAACATTATGTGGATAATTGCACTAAAGCAGCAATATCTGGCAAGATAACTGAAAAATCTGCATTGTGCATGTATCTTCACCTCTTTATTAAGTTGATTTGGAAGCCTCCCATTTTGTCACTTTATTTTCTCGTGGCTTGCCTATACAACCTGTAAGTTTTATCACTTTTGGGGTTCAAAATTTTTGATGTAGAAATGGGTGGAGTTGACCAAAAACTTATTTGCTGCAAAGTAAGTGATATTTGAACAATTTTTACCTCAGAAGGGATGCCTGATCCATTATTATGTTAACTGCCATATAAAAGAGCACCTTTTTCTGTGCAAAATATGAAATGTTCAGAAATCCTGTTTTTCCTTGAAGGTCTACAGTTATCTAGTAAAGTTGTTCGTACAAATCAACATTTTGGAGTATCATAAAACATAGGATTTTTAAGTAGTAGCAGCCAGCCACAATATAATTGAAAGCTTGTGTTGGTCCTGGGCATCTTTTGCCTCTACCAGTTAGTAAAAAAAACTGGCATCTTCATAGCCAAGAGGCCATGCTAAAAACCCAGGCAAAGTCCAACCAGAGATGCGGGACTTCCTCCAGTCTGAGTTGCTTAGTAAAGTAAGTGTGGGTTTCTTAAACAAGTCCTAAGACTTTGTAGAACTTAGCAAAATTTTGCAAGCCTCATGTTGGGGTAGCTTTATGATTCCCAAGCTGGTATAATGACTTCCTTGAGAAAGCACCAGTGCTGCAAATGCTAGTGTACAGCACCCAAAGGAAAACTAAATCTTCATACCCTTTGTTTGTAAACATTCTGTGAGCAAAACTTGAATTCATTTTGGTTGAGAAGGCCCGAATTGAATAATCCACAGCTTCTAAGAGAAAAAGTGTTATTTGGTTTTAAAGGTTGCCATTACAATGTAATATGAAAAGTTGCTTTCACCTAATCTGGAGAAAAAAATAAAAGAAATGAAGTGAAAAATTAGTGGGGGGACTTTTTGTCACTTTTCAAAATATTTGAACCAACTGATGATGCCCCAGCACACCACCAAGGCAATATGTTATATTCATGCAGCTGGTGGATTGTCAGTGTTTGTGAAACCTTATTTGAGGAGAATGATGCATTTATGAATTTCATGCATCCCATGGGCTTTCATGATTGTTTAATTAGCCAGTTTAAAAATATATACACTGGAGACCTGATCAGCACCTACCAGTGCCATCTACAACAATATGGGGTCAGCAGTACAGTTTCCCGGAAAGACACTGTATATGTGTGTGTGGGGGGGGGGGGGGGGGGGCGCACGCGCTTTTTTCCCCCTAAGGTAAGTCTTTCCGCTCCCGGGATTGGAATGACTCCTTACCCTCTCCCTAAAAACCCACATCCTTTCGTCTTTCCCTCTCCTTCCCTCTTTCCTGATGAAGCAATCATTGGTTGCAAAAGCCTGAATTTTGTGTGTGTTTGTTTGTGTTTGTTTGTGTGTCTATCAAAATGCCAACACTTTCGTTTGGTAAGTTACATCTTCTTTGTTTTTAGATATATTTTTCCCATGGAATGTTTCCCTCTATCATAATCAATTTCTTAATTTATTTTGACTATTCCTAGTTAATATCTTTTGTTATATGGCAAAATCAGTAATTGTTTGATGACTTAAATGCTATTGTTGACTTATAAACAAATATAAATTCTATAATAATTATAAACATTAAGACGAAGAACTACTAGGAACTTAAAGTAATTATTTGGTTCCATTCGAAAACACACAAAAAAAGCCAGCCCTTATTTAGTTCCAAAATTATTATCAGATTTGTCAAAAGCATTGTATGCATAACTATATCTGTTATTTCATCATTTAAAAAAATAATTTGGCCTAAGATTAGTGGTAGTATGAACTGTTAAAAAGTAGGAAACTGTCAATGTATTCAGTTAATTGAATGAGTTATGTTTTAATTGTAATTTCTGTAACTTAAACATTAAAAAATGTATAGTTCAGCACCTATTGCTGTGAGGATACATAAAGGCCCACATTTTGATCCTTAGACAGCCAGTCCACAGCCGATTTTCAGACAGGAAGTCTGTATCAGTTAGAATAATAATAATGCATTAACTTAACAGTGGAATTAGTGTAACACAAATAGGCCACGTGTTAAAACAATGACAGTGTCTGTTCAATTTATTTGAGAAATAGTGTCACACATACCATTTTATTCTTCAAGGATTGTGAACTGTGTGGTTTGATTTTTACTGATCATAGATGTTCATCAGCAAACTATTATAGCAGTATACTGATGTTTGCCTGAAAACTATTAATGAGGCTTATCAAAAGTTACCAATAGTGAACTGGCAATATAACTGTGTAATATTGTGGGGAGGGGGTTGTGAATGGTGAAAGTAAAAAACTGTGAAACGCAACTGTGCAGCTGTCAGCTATATCATTCACAGTAGTCAGTGTTGAATTTCCACCCCACAATTTTCAGCCAGTATAACAATGCAGTATGTCGACACTAAGGACTATCAACGAAGAAACAAAACAGGCGAACGTCGCAAGATACTAAACTTCACGGCAGATTAAAACTGTGTGCCGGATCGAGACTCGAACTCGGGACCTTTGCCTTTCGTGGGCAAGTGCTCTACCAACTGAGCTTTACTTCTGCCAGTACCTCGTCTCCTACCTTCCAAACTTTACAGAAGCTCTCCTGCGAACCTTGCAGAACTAGCACTCCTGAAAGAAAGGATATTGTGAAGACAATATCCTTTGCCGTGAAGTTTAATATCTTGTGATGTTCGCCTGTTTTGTTTGTTCATTGATAGTCCTTAGTGTCGACATACTGCATTGTTTTACTGGCTGAAAAATGTGGGGTGGAAATTCAACACTGACTACTGTGAATGACATAGCTGACAGCTGCACAGTTGCGTTTCACATTTTTTTTACTTTCACCACAGCCTAGGGGATGTTTCCAGAATGAGATTTTCACTCTGCAGCAGAGTGTGCGCTGATATGAAACTTCCTGGCAGATTAAAACTGTGTGCCGGACTGAGACTTGAACTCGAGACCTTTGCCTTTCACGGGCAAGTGCTATACCAACTGAGCTACCCAAGCACGACTCACGCTCCGTAGCTTTAGTTTCATATCAGTGCACACTCCACTGCAGAGTGAAAATCTCATTCTGGTCACAAGATATTGTTGGAACAACTATCATAGTTAACAATTGTTGCCTCACTTTCCTCTCAAAGAACATCCAAGGCCAGGATATATTGCTATCAATATGGAAATATTTATAATTTATTTGATATGAGAGGGAACTAAGTTTGCAAACAATTAATTTTTTATCTTTATGTCCATGTTTAAGGAGTTACTCTATAGTCATCTGCATGAGGAACTGTAATGAATAATTTTAGACCAATTCGTGGGAATTTGATATTTTGTAAAGAAAAGACACACTTGCTAATGGTAGTTATCTGTAATATGGATCAGGAATCCCTTCTGAGATAACGGGGTTAAAAATTCACTGCAAATTTGTTTTCTGGTTACTTCACCCACGTCCACCTCAAAAACTATGAACCAAAAAGTGAAAAAATTTGTAAGTTTTATGTGCAAGCCACTAGGCAGTAGTAAAGAGTTCAAGCTACTTCAACTTGGGATACAGGTTATGAGTGAGTGGCACTTGCAACAACTGCTTTATGACTGTCTGTCACCATTGCTCCGATCATTCTTGTTTTGGTTATCAGTATGTCCAAAAGGAAACTACTTTGTCATCTCTTACATATTTAGTAGAATAACTTCCCACTGGAGCAATGGAAAGTAAACCAAAGAGAAAGGACTAGTGTGCAGATACTACTATACACTAACACAGAGATGGGACGTTTGCCGAGTGACAAGTGTGATTTTAGTTCTTATCGGAACATAAGCTTTGATCATATTTTTGTTCTTTTCTTATCCATTTCCCATTTTTGTAATATTTTGTGGCTATAGTGGTTCCTGTACAGTGAATTTTTGATAGGTGCTATCCAGTTCTTACTTCCTTTGCATACTGAACTCATGTTTGTAATGTACAGTGCACATCTGCAGATATTTTACATATATCTTTTGATGTGAATATTTACACTAGCATTTTTTTTCTTTCAAGGGAAGCTACAACATCTCTGTATTGCATTTATGAAATGTCTCAAGTTGTTTTGAATTTCTATTAAGTACTGCATCAGTGTAATATTTACATACATTCGTCTTACATCACTGATCACTGAACTCGTGCTGGTAGTGAACATACTCACTAGGTGGAACAAACTTAAAACAGTTCAGAATGTTCATTTCATTTTAACATTTTTGTCTGTAGTTATTTTATTTGACCATGAGTGAAAACCATGGAAGTTGTTGTGGGGAAGTGAGTAGTGGGATTCATGGTGAGAGTTGTAGCAAATTTTCGCTGGGAGAATGTGGAGGGGAGAATACTGGGAAGGCCGTGAAGTCCTGAGAGGGTGGTAGCGAACTGACAGTTGGTAAGAAAGCAGGGAGGAGGAGGAGGATGTGATCTGCAATTTTGCTGTGTGTATCAGTAATAGGTTACAGTTCCTAGGGTTTAAGAGAAAGGAATGTCAAAATTCCTTCCCTTGTTTCATGATCTATACTACCAGCTCTTCAAGTATGGAATACTTTTTTTAAGACCTTGTATAACATACATAGTTACACATGTACTTTTTGATTGACAATTTTGTGATTGTTGTTAAACAATGGAAAATCCAGGACGGAATAATGACAATATTATGAAAAGGATAGATTGCTACTCACCATATAGAGGAAATGCCGAGTCATAGTCAAGTACAACAAAAAGACTGCTAAGCATTTGAGCTTACAGCCAAAGGCCTTCTTATAACATAGAAAAAAATACACATCTTCACACAAGCACAATTCACACATGCATGACCACTTTCACTTGCCTCAGTAGCCAGAGACAGCTGTTGCCGTGTGTGTGTGTGTGTGTGTGTGTGTGTGTGTGTGTGTGTGTGTGTGTGTGTGTGTGTGTGTGTGTGTGAGGATGAGAGAGAGAGAGAGAGAGAGAGTTGTGCTTGTGTAAAGTTTGTGTTACCTATGTTAGAAGAAGGGCTTTTGGTCAAAAGCTCGCTAGTTCAGTAGTGATACTGCCTTTTTATAATATTGTTATTGTCATTGATCCATATAATTATGAGAATAATTAAAAAAAGACAATGATTGGGGTAGGAAACATCTTGCACAAGGACAGGGCATACAACACAGGTTATCATCTGACCAAAATAGCTTTCCTAACCGGTATAAGCAGTGAGCGCCTATTCTGGCTGTTCTGGTGGTGTGATAGGCCTTTCCAGAGCTGTACAATTTGTTAATGTTGAACTGGAAATGCTGCTCACTGCTGACTGGGCCACACTGCAGTGGAACTACCCTGATTCAGATTATCTGTGGTTCTCCTAAATCATTTCAAGCAAATGCTGAAATAGTTCCTTCAAGGAGGCCAGGCTGACTACCTGTCCTCATTATAAAAACTTCCTTATACATTCTGTCTATATATATGAGCTATTATTTTCCATTAACCATGGACTTGGCAGCCAGTGGGGTGGCTTGTGTGCCACAGTAATACAGATAACTGTACTGTAGGTGCACCCATAACAGAGGGTTATCTGTTGAGAGGCCAGACAAACGTGGTTCCTGAAGAGGGGCAACAGTCTGGATGATTGGCTAATCTGGCCTTGTAACATCATTCCAAATCGGACTTAACTGGGAACGGCTGAAAGATAGGAAACTACATCGGAAGCACACAGTTCTACTGCATGGTCAAATCATGGTGGCATCCTCTTGGAGAAAATATTCTGGAAGTAAAACAATCCCTCATTTGAATCTCCAGACTACTCAGAAGGATGTCATCATCAGGAGAAACAGAACTGGCATTCTATGGATGAAGGTGGAATATTAGATCCCTTAATTCAGGTATATTGGTTAGAAAATTTGAAAAGGGAACTGGATAGGTTGAAGTTATATGTAGTGGGAAATAGTGAAGGAAAATAGGAATGTGGTTAGGCTACTATGAATAGCATAGAAAACACATTATCATAGTCAAGACTGACATGAAACCCACACCTACCATATTAGAACAAGTTTATATGCCAACTAGCTTGGCAGATGACGAAGAGACTGGAAAAAAAGTATGATGAGATAAAAGAAATTATTTAGATAGTTAAGGAAGACGAAAATTTAATTGTGATGGTGAACTGGAATTTGATGGAAGGGAAGGAAAAATAGTAGGTGAATACGGACTAGAGAAATGGGATGAAAGAGGCAGCCACATGGTAGAATTTGGCACAGAGCATAATTTAGTCATCACTAATGCTTGGTTCAAGCATCATGAAAAAAGATTGTGTATGTGGAAAGACATGGGATACCAGAAGGTTTCAGATTCGTTGCATAATCACAAGACAGAGATTTTGGAACCAGATGTTAAATTCTTAGACATTTCCAGGATTAGCTGTGGACTCTTGAGCACAATTTATTGGTTATGAACTAAAAATTAAAACTGAAGAAATTTGCAAAAAGGTAGGAAATTAAGAAGCGGTGACCTGAATAATTTGAAAGAACCAGAGGTTGCTGAGAGTTTCTGAGGGAGCATCGGCAAGTGACTGATTAGAACAGGGAAAGTAACACATCAAAGGTGAATTCGTAGCTTTGAGAGATGAAATAGTGAAGGCAGCATAGGAACAAATACGTAAAAAGGCAATGTCTTGTACAAATCCTTGGGTAACAGGAGACGCTGAATTTAAAGGAAAGGAACAAATAAAGCAGGTAAAAGGAATACAACCATCTAAAATAATGAGACTGATAGGAAGTGCAAAATGGCTAAGCAGGAATGGCTAGAGAACAAATGTAAGGAGTAAGAAGTGTATTTCACTATGTTATGGATAGATAGCACCTACAGGAAAATTAAAGAGGCCTTTAGAGAAAAGAGAAGCAGCTGCATGAATGTCAAGAGCTCTGATGGAAAACCAATTCTACATCTACATCTACATCTACATACATACTCCGCAATCCACCATACTGTGTGTGGCAGAAGGTACCTTGTACCACAACTAGCATCTTCTCTCCCTGTTCCACTCCCAAACAGAACGAGGGAAAAATGACTGCCTATATGCCTCTGTACGAGCCCTAATCTCTCTTATCTTATCTTTGTGGTATTTCCGCGAAATATAAGTTGGCGCAGTAAAATTGTACTGCAGTCAGCCTCAAATGCTGGTTCTCTAAATTTCCTCAGTAGCGATTCATGAAAAGAAATGCCTCCTTTCCGCCAAAGGCTCCCACCTCAGATCCTGAAGCATTTCTGTAACACTCAAGTGATGATCAAACCTACCAGTAACAAATCTATCAGCCTGCCTCTGAATTGCTTCTATGTCCCCCCTCAATCCAGCCTGATATTGATCCCAAACGCTCAAGGAGTCTCAAGAATAGGTCGTATTAGTGTTTTATAAGTGGTGTCCTTTACAGATGAACCACATCTTCCTAAAATTCTACCAATGAACCAAAGACGACTACTCGCATTCCCACAACTGCCATTACATGCTTGTCCCACTTCATATCACTCGGCAATGTTACGCCCAAATATTTAATCGACATGACTGTGTCAAGCGCTACACTACTAATGGAGCATTCAAACATTACGGGATTCTTTTTCCTATTCATCTGCATTAATTTACATTTATCTATATTTAGAGTCAGCTGTCATTCTTTACACCAATCACAAATCCTGTCCAAGTCATCTTGTATCCTCCTCCAGTTCTAAGCAAAGATGGAAAAGTCGAAAGTGGAAAAAGTATATAGAGGGTCTATACAAGGAAACTGAAGTTAAAGGCAATATTGTAGAAATGGAAGAGGACGTAGATGAAAATGAGATGGGAGATATGATACTACGAGAATTTGACAGATTGCTGAAAGACCTAAGTTGAAACAAGGCCCAGGAGTAGACAACACTCCATCACAATTACTGAGAGCTTTGGGAGAGCTAGTCATGACAAAACTCCTCCATCTGGTGTGCAAGGTATATGAGACAGATGAAATGCCCTCAGACTTCAAGAAGAGTGCAATAATTCCAATTCCAAGGAAAGCAATTGCTGACAGGTGCAAAAAGTACTGAACCATCAGTTTAATAAATCATGGTTGCCAAAAAGTAACACAAATTCTCTGTGGAAGAATATAAAAACTGATAGAAACTGATATCAGGGCAGGGGAAATGTAAGCACACACAAGAGAAATACTGTGACTTATCTTAGAAGATAGGTTAAAGAAAGGCAAATGTACATTTATAGCATTTGTAGATTTAAATAAAGCTTTTGACACAGTTGACTAGAATATTCTCTTTGAAATTCTGAAGGTAGTGGGGGTAAAATAAAGGGAGTTAATGTCTATTTACAACTCATACAGAAACCAGGCAACAGTTATATGAATTGAGGGGTATGAAAGAGAAGCAGTGGTTGAAAATGGTGCGAAACAGAGTTGTAGCTTATCCCCAATGTTACTCAGTCTGTACATTGGGCAAGCAGTAGAAGAAACCAGAAAAATTTGTAGTAGGAATTAAAGTTCAAGTAGAAGAAAGGAGGATATAAGATTAACACAAACAAAACCAAAACAAGGAGATGGAATGTAGTTGAATTAAATCAGCTTATGCTTAGGGAATTAGATTAGTAAATGAGACAAAGTAGTAGATAAGTTTTGCTAATAGGGCAGCAAAAAACTGATGATGGCCAAAGAAAAGAGGATGTAAAAAGTAGACTGGCAATGACAAGAAAAGCCTGCAGCAGAGAAATTTGTTAACATTGAACATAGACTTATGTGTCAGGAAGTATTCTCTGACAGTATTTTTCTGGAGTGTAGCAATGTATGGAAGTGAAACATGGATGATAAATAGTTTAGACAAGACAAGAATAGAAACTTTTGAAATGAAGTGCTACATAAAAATGCTAAAGGTTAGATTGGTAGATCACATAACTTACAAGGAGGTTGTGATCGGAACTGGGGAGACAAGAAATTTGTGGCATAAAAGACAACAAGAGATCACTACTTGAGTACTGGAGGGAAATACTGGGGGTAAAAATTGTAGGAGGAGACCAACAGAAGAATACAGTGAGCAGATTCAGAACGATGTAGGTTGCAGTAGTTATTTAGAGATGAAAGGGCTTGTTCAGGTTAGAGGAACATTGAGGGCTGCATCAAACCAGTCTTTGGACTGAAGACCACATCAACATGAAGAAAAATCCTTTATCATAATCAGATGATTTCTGGATTAATAAATAAATAAAACACTATACTGACTCTTTTCTAACATATTCGCCATGTTGTTAGTGATGTCTATCAAATATTGTAGCAGATTTTAACCTCTATGCAAAAAATATCTTTGCATGTATTTTAAGCTATGTTTTTACAGTGCCCTCTTCTTTATGTCAGCTCACACTTCGTATGCCACTTCATTTGCTTTGAGTTGATCTGTGTAACCTTCTGTGACCCACAAGTAAATATGGAATGTAGCCATAAGCTGTTTGTTTCTGTATGTTTATTTGAAACTTAATGACATTAAAGGGTGGGAGTTGGTATGCATTCACACAACATCAACAAGCATATTGTCTCAGTCTTCACTTAATTTCCTGCACCCCTCTCAAACAGAATAGCCATTTATAAAGTGATGAGCATTTACGTATCAAGTGGCAAATTTCTGTCACATTATGCTGCTCCACTTGAGATAGCCAGATAACACTATTTAACTCAGGCTTGATAGGGCAATAGTATGTGCAACTTGTAATGTTAATTTGCTCAAAACCAGTATCCAACTTAACAGGTGTCCATCTGAATAAATGCTCATGCTGAATGGGAAGACTAGAAGCATGAGTCTCCAACTACTTCCATGAAGTTAATAAGCATGATGAAAAACTAGAGACTGGAAAAAGCAATAGCTCTTGTATACACAGAAAAACCATTTCATGGTGTCAAAAGGATGACAAATAGGTATTACCAATGAATTTTACAAAAAACAATGATGTAGGAAAAAGACAGATTGCTACTTATTGTAAGTACACAAGTCAGGTTAGAGCCAGGCAGAATTAAAAGACACTCACATATAGCTTACAGCCAGAGCCTTTGTCAGTAAACACACACACACACACACACACACACACACACACACACACACACACACACACAAACGCGTGCGACCTCCAATTCCAGCATCTCGGGCTGGAATCATTCTGGCCAGAGTTGCAGTCGTGTGTGTGTGTGTGTGTGTGTGTGTGTGTGTGTGTGTGTGTGTGTGTGTGTGTGTGTGTGTAGTTTTACTGAAGACGGTTGGGGCCATAAGCTAAAGTGAGTGTCTTTTAATTGTGCCTGTCTGCAATTCATTTATTTATTCATCCGTCAACAAATTTCTTTGTATGGATGTCACCATTATACATCCATATGTACATTATTTTGTCACATAAGATAATGAAATACAAGTTATATATAATAAATTCATACTATATATATGTATATTACACACACAATTTATCATTGAATTACATAATGCAGAAGAACCTGCTTCAATCAAAAGAAATAGATCACAAGATTCCTTTGATACTTGTATGGGTAAATTACAATCTAGGTTAACCTGATTATTTATTTATGCCAATTTTATGCTGCATGAATTCTCTAAATGAGTACAAACTATTTTTTAAGGAATGCTTTAAATTTACGGTTTTTGATTTCTTTTGGCAATTGTAAAACATAGTGGTTTGGGTTTTAGTTTTATTCATTCTGTCTAGGTACAAGCAATTACTGTTTCTGGTTTGGTGATCATGTATGCCGCTGTTTGCTAAATATTGCTCAATATTTTTGTGAATAAAAACTGTAGTTTACGAGTTATATTCACTTGGGATTTTCAGAATACCCCCTTTTTTTAAATAGCTCACTGAAGTGTGCTCTTTTGTGACTCTTGCTCATTATTCTGATGGCTCATTTTTTCAATCTGAACACATACTTTACATTTTGGGCATTTGCACCAAAGAATGTTATGCTGTAACTTATTATAGAATGTATGTGTGCAAATTATGTCATTCTCTGGCATGAACTATTGCACACAGTGACTATTTTTTTTCCTAAGCCTCCTAATATGTTCATCCCATTTTAATTGTTGATCAGCATACATACCCAAAAATTTTGTGCTGGCTACAAATACTATGGTTTCATTTTGAACTTTAAGTTTTGTCATATTCGGTTTTTTCTTTATACAAAAGTTTGTTATAAGCTTTTTCACATTAAGGGTTACTTTGTTGTTATTTGAGCAGTTGTGAAATGCCATAAGTGCCTTTTCAGCTTTTAAATTTAACATTTCTGGTGTCCTGTCTGTAATTATTATATTGCTGTCATCAGAAACTAACACTGTTTCACCTTGCGTTACCCACTGTGGGAAGTCATTAATATAAATAAGAAATAGTACGTGGCCTAACACACTCCCTTGAGGTACTCCAACGTTCAAATATTCTTCATCTGAAAGATGTTTCACTAAATAATTTGAGCTACTTGAAATTTGAGATATCTCCACCCTCTGCACTCTTGCCCACAAGGTAAGATTTAAACCATTTATTTACAACCCCCTGATTCCTGAGCTTAGAGTTTATCTTGTAGTATTTCATCGTCAACTGTATCAAATGCTTTACTGAGATCTAGGAAAATGCCTGTTACTTGTTCTCCTATATGTAGGGCTTCTAGAACTACTCTTGAAAATTTTTCTATAGCTGCTTCTGTTCCCTTTCCAGTCCTGAAACAGGGTGTATACGTGGACAAGGAAAAAAAATTCCCAGATTTTTCCCGGATTTCCTGGTTAAAAGTACACTTTCTTCCGGGAGAAAATACACCTTTTCCGCATTAAGTGACAGTACACTCTTATTCGGCACTGTAAAAACTTATCAGTCCTTTGAATGTTTATGGTTTAATTTCCGGAGTAGAATTTCCTGGCACTTTAGAAAACGAAAACCGGGGGGGGGGGGGGGGGGGGGGGGGGGGGGGGGGGGGGAACACGTTTTGAAAGACCTTTGATGTGCAGCAACATGTACGGTGCATGTTTTCGTATTACGAAAGGTGTAAATAAGAATTCCACCAAACCCTGCATATCACTTTCCGAAGCATTGAAATTAAGTTTGCGATTCGTATTTGTAAGCCAGTCATAGCACATGTCACGTGATCTCAAAGCTGATGACAGCATAGGACACTCGATGTAGTCAGCCAATAGCAAGATCACTCCTAAGTAGTGCAAACACAGAAATAAGAAAAGTTAATGGTTTAAATTATAGCATTCAAATATAATATTGGTCTCGAAGATTAATAAGCTGGAAGAGAAGCTAAGCTTCCATGTATAATGTTGATCTTTTTTGCTCGTTACACTTTAAGATACATCACACAAATGTGCCAGTAAAATTTTGAATAACGACGTAAATTCTGATCTTTTGGGCTCGAAATTCTTCCAAATGGTCATCCTCAAAGAGTTGATTTTGAAATTAGAGTCCAATGCTTTGTGATTTAAGAAATTCATCGTACATTCTCGCACATAGCTCATCTTACGAAAAAGGAAGTCTGCTTTGAATGTAACGCTTCTCAAACCACCATTCGCAACATTATCCCGCGATCTGTTAGAAATAGGTTTGTTTCAGCAGTTGCAATAGGGCGCCAGATAAGAAGCGCCACCGTGCTTCCACAGCTACGATGATGGAGGAAGCCCATATGTTCATATGTGTAAAACATTAAAAGGTCTGACACTATGTCGTAAAAGAAACAAGACATCAGAGGATGCTTGAACAGAATCAGAATTTCGTGAACCATACTAAAACGCATAATTCGGCTTAAAATGTACATGGGAGACGACCCACCTCCCCACCACAACTCAGACTGCTCTGTACATCAGGCCCAGATTTACTAATTTTCGAACTAGGGCAATAAAAGTAGTGGCGCGCGACTCAACTGTGCACATGCGCAAGAGCCCGCCCAACTGCTCAAATGAGTCTAATTTAAACAGTTGTCACGTCACGCTCATCGGAGGTAATTTGTTGTTACAAAGCCTTGTGTAGTGTTCCTAAAGCCTTTGACACACTTTGCTGTGGGCAGTCACTTGTATGAGCACTGTTTTGTTGTTGTATACGGTGCATTTCCTTTGCAACTTAGCAGTAGCGGGATACAGTGATATCTTTTGCTAGAGTATTGGTTCTACAAGTCAACATCACAAAATATTAACTGAAAACTAAATCAATGAATAATTCCTGGAATTCTAAACAATTCCTGGGTTTTTCCCGGTTTTCTCCCAGATGAAAAAATTCCCGGGTTTTTTCCGGATCTCCCGGTTGTCCCGGGTCATATACACCCTGTGAAACCAAACTGTTTTTTTGCATAGGAGTTGGTATTTATTTAAGCAGTCCATAAGTCTGTTTTTCATAATAGTTTCCATTATTTTTGAAAAAGAAGACAGCAACGAAACTGGTCTGTAATTCTCCATATTTTCTGTATCACTTTTTTTGAGTATGGGAAGAATTTTTGCTTGCATTAGACAATTAGGGAAGCAACCTGATGAGAACGACTCATTTATAATATCTGTTAAACTTGATGTGTCTTCTTTATAGTAAGTAGCAATCTGTCTTTTCCTTCATTTTTGTTTCTACCTGCAGTTTCCATTGTTTGACTTTTAAAAAAGGAGATAGTTCTGTTTCTTAAGTTTAGATGGAAGCCAAAATACAGACCTAAGAAAGGTAGGGATGTGGTCTGTCATCATTACTTCTCTGTATACATACAGAGGAAGCAACAAGAGAGTACGTAGATGTGAAATCATCAGCCAGAGAGGTAAATACCAAAGTGTGTGACATTGCAGTGTTTACAGCTGGTATGACCTTTTCAGGAGAAAGCGCGGAGGTGTCACTTAAATACTAGATGAAGTACTGTGACAAAATACAACATGAAGATTAGTATAACTACAAAGAATATATGGGATGAGGAACAAGAAATTACCATTGAATTGCATGGAAGTATTCAGATTTTTGTTGTTTAGATAGCCTAATCTTTTCCCTGAAATGATATAAAAAGATTTTAACAGAAACAAATATGGGCTAGCGTATCACATCACATCTACCCTTCCTCCCCACCCCCTCCCCTACATATAAAGTCCTGTCAGAGTATTATTACATACACTCACTGATATTCTTTTCATTGCCAGTATCTCGACTTTTCTCAAAAAGCTATACAAACCTTGGGACTAAAAGCAGTCTCAACAGATATCTCGAGGGTTCCCACATCAGCACAGAGGTACACAGGTATTCAACAACGTACTAGTGTGTATTAAATGTCTTATATGTAATATAGTCTAGATTAAGAATATATGAGGAATTTAATGTTGAGCAGTTCTTTTTGATCCACTGCAAATTTCCTTAGAGGAATTTTTATTAAATGTCTTATGCATAATATAGTATAGGTTAAGAATATATGAGGAATTTAATGTTGAATAGTTCTTTTTAATTCACTGCAAATTTTGTTACATTAATTTTTAAAACTAATGCATTGGGTACTGATATAAATTTCATTTGTTTTGCAATGCATTTCTTTTTAACTTTTTTTTCCACATCCCAGACACTTCTCTCTACGTATAATAACCATGCAATATAATGGAACACTCAACAGTATGATTATCCTTTTCCTGATGTGTTGGATACTACTAAACAATAAGTTACAGGTCAAAATCCTGCAGTGAGATATAACACAACCCTGGCAATAAAACAAGCTTAATTACATCACTTCAGACCAAACTCTATGCTCTTTATAACACACACTCTGTTAAAGTGTGGTTAGATTTAATGTTCCATCAGCATTGAAATCAGAGGGGATAGAAACACTTGCATCCCTTCAAACTAAACACTGCGGCATTCTACCTTTAGAGATTATGGTAATATATTTTAAATTTTTTGAAGTTTAATTGTGACCCTCACCATTGGTATTGCACCTTGCATATGTTGTTTCTTTAATTTATTTTATTGCTATCTCAATTGGATTTTAAGATTTCTTGTTATTAAACATGCTTGCCTTCTGCCTTTAAGGGTCTATGGTAATATATTCTGAAGTTTTGAAATGTAATTGTGGCCCTCAGCCATTTGTGTTGCACCTTCCATATGTTGCTTTTTTGGGTTTTAAATTATTTTATTACTACTTCATTTCTTAAACTGCGCCTTCTGACAAACAAAAAAGTGAAATACCAAAATTGGAACGAAATGGATTTCCATAGGTTGAGGCAGTATGTTACATTATTTCAGTGATTACAAAATTTAGTCAAATTTACAAAATTTTGACAGTACAAACACACAAATATGACACTGTACTCCTTCTAATCTAGATGCAAGCACTTATTTTGTTGAAAGGTGTCATACTGGCACTGGGATGGAGTTGATGTACAATCTAGTCCCACATGTTCTTTCAGAGACAGATCTGGGGCACAGCTGGGAACAAGAATAACTCAACGTCACATATAATTCATAGAGAAATGAGCCATATGTGGATGGGCACTGCCCTGCTGAAAGATGTCACCATGCTATTGTCATATGAGATACAACAAATGAGGAAGCAAGATGTCTGTGACTTATCATTGTGCTGTCAGAAATTCCTCAATCACCACCAGCTGTGACCAGATGTCATATCCAATGGCTCCCAACACCATTATGCCAGTAGTAATTGTGCTGTGGCTTTCCTAAATATCGGAATGATGGGACATCTCCACCAGTCTCTGGCCAATGGTGTGGGATGAAATTGAAAGTGCAAGAAGTCCATATTTTTTCCTTGGTTGGCAGGCACATATGTCAAGGGGTTACAATGTGTTTGCCCACATTGACATCCAGCTATATTTTATAGGTGCTTCACTTTTTTCTTTTTTTTCCTTTTTCTTTTTGTTTTGTTAGGCAGTTTTTCATCGCAATGCCAGCTGGACATGTATGGTTCAAATACATTCTGACAAATGTCCAAATATCTTTAGTCCATTTTACTTCATGACAATTTTGTGTTTCTTTTAAAGGGTTGGACAAAAACAGTAAAATATTGGGAGCTTGACTTCAGAAACGTGCAGGTGTGGATAACATTTCTCACATTTGTGTGCTGTATGCCAAACAACAGTTGAATCGCTACATCCTTACTCAAGATAGGTAATATGATCATTTCTCACCAAAAATCTTTATACACTAGCATTTGCATCCTCAGTTTACTTTAATAGAGTGGTTTTTGTGATCAATTGCTAGACTGTTGTCATAATCTGTACCCCACTTGTTAATTTATGTGAAAAAATGGATATAAATAATGTATTGAAGCAAGAGAGGTACTAGCTTACAATTTACTGAAACAAAAAGAATGAAAGTAGAGCGTACAAGCACAAAACTGCATTAGATTGGCATTGAATATTTGAGGTCACAAACTGTTTTAATTGTGGTTTCGATGGAAAAAGGCACATGAAAAAAGTGAAGAGGAAGAAAGAGAACAAAATCTGGAGGTGCTGGTTTGAAAATTTGATCCCAGCCACAGCTGTGAGTGTACTCTGACAGATTTACACTTTACAAATATCTTCATTTCACATTGCCCTCACAACAGGTGAATCCCTCTCAACTTGATGCCCGAGTGACCTGTGGCCTACTTTCTAACGTTCCTCAACCTATACTTCTTTTTTCCCCAACAAAGCAACTAATAGTTCTGAAAACACTGTTTTTTTCTACTTTTAAGTGTTTTTATTGCCAGTACTGGAATTTTGCTTCCTGAAGGTCGGGCTATGTTTGTTTTGACGACTGCCAAGTAGTCTGCTCAATAAGTACATTCACTTATATTGCCCTAAATAAAAAGCGAAAAGTTTTTTTACAAGCTTACTTGTCATAACTCAAAGCTCAGTACTGTATATCACTAAAATAAGCAGACACACAGCTTAAGATATAGCCCTCACTGAGCTTTTTCCCAATACTCTAGAGAATGCCAGTACCAGTGTCACACCTTCTCAGCCAAAGATAGAATATAAAAACAGCAAAACTGAAAATAAATAGAAAGAAAATTTATCATCACATGTAATAAATAAATTGTGTCACTGAAGTAACTCGTAATTTGACATAGGGGCTGAAGGCTTATGGATCCCAGGGAAGCCTCTTCCAAACATAAAGAGGTTAGCATAGGAAGGAGCTATTTTGGTTCTCATTATTGTGCCCCTGATCAGTTTGTATGTATTCACATTAAAAGTAAAATAGTTGTTGGTACCAAATGAAACATCAAATTTACTGTTACCAGTCACTGTTTATATATCTCAACAATGCAATTCGAAGGTTTAAACATCCATTACCAGGTAGATACTCATTGCTAGTGTGACATGTGTGTTGCATTACAATTTTTGGAGGAACTTATGCCACTGTCTAGTGGAGAAACAAAACACTATTTCACAACATGGGTTTTTTTTTGCGATAACTAGATGCATATCTATCGATAGAAATAAAATAACTAAAATAGAATACCTCCAGTGGTCACAGGTTCCTTTGACTGTCATAACACACCTCATGTGTACTGTCATATTTTGTAAACCAAGATGGCATCTGGAAACCTTTAGGTTCAAGGATCATATAGTGAAAGAGAAACATTATGAAAAGCACAAAGAATATGCATCATAACAACCTTATTTTGGAATAAGTTTTAAAGGATTTTGGAGATCTTTGCTTCGATGTGTTGAATACATATGTTGGAATAAATATTTTGGGTGATAAATAAATCTAATTCTGTCAAGTTTTATAACTTAAATTTTATACTTGTTTATAGAATCAGATGGCATGTTGCAAATTTTGAGTACAATAATTATGTTGGCTGCATGGTAAAATTATACATAAATAATAACTTGGGTTGAGATTCAGATATACGGATAAAAGGCTGGAAGTGGGAGGGGAGGAAGAAAAAGGGAAATTTTTTTACCATTATTTGATGTACATATAGTTGCAGGCTTACATGGGTACCATCTGTTCACGTGATGGTATATGAGGTCAATCCATTGTACATTTGGGGGATGTCATGGAAACATAACTAAATATGTATGATAACTATTAAGGTGTGTGTGTGTGTGTGTGTGTGTGTGTGTGTGTGTGTGTGTGTGTGTGTGTGTGTGTGTGTCAAATTTATTAATGTAGGGAACTGCGGAAAACAGAGATTAGACGTGTCAAATTTATTAATGTAGGGAACTGCGGAAAACAGAGATTAGACAATTGTAAATATTGTCATTTTTGTCATTGGAGATAGCTTCAGGTAATTTTGTTTGATGTTTATATATTTGGAGTGTTTCAAGGATATCAAGTGTTTTACCTTTAGGTTTTTTTGTGTAGGATGATGATGTGTTTCATGCAGGTGGGTGGCTGTTGCTAGTGGGTGATATTTTTTCCCTTTTTTTATTGTGCTGCCATGTGTTCTTTGGATCTAATCTCAAACGATCTACCTGTCTGGCCTATGTAGAAGCAGTTACAGTCCAAACATTCAATCTTGTATATGTCACCTGTGTGATGAAGGATGTCTTGTGTGTTGCTGTTGTGAGGTACCTTCTGACCAATCTTGTTGTATGTGGTAAAGGATGTGTTTTTACCCTTTCATTTGAAGACCTTGATATGAAATGTTACCTAGCAATGGGACTAGTATGGAAGATGTTGTTTTCTTTTTGTTTTGTGATTCCTTTGCCATTATTAAGTGTTTTAGGGTGTCTTCTATGGGGCTGTTATACCCAATTGTAATAGCTGTTTGTTTTATTATTTCAATTTCTTGTTCACACTTATCTTCAGAGAGTGGTATCTGGATAGCTCTATTGACAGTGTACCGGAATGCTGCCATTTTTTGGGCTGTGGGGTGACAGGAGAAGCTGTGGATTGTAGTATGTGTCATGGTAGCCTTCTGATAAATTAAAAACTGATGTCTGTTATTCTTTATTCCAATTGTAAGGTCTAAATATTTACACTGTCATTTGCTCGTGTTCAACTGTGAATTTTATGTTTTCATGGGAGTTGGTGAATAATTGGTTCAACTCATTGATGTTGCCTACGTATCTGCAGCAGCAAGTGACATTTTTAAGGTGGCGGTGGTTGGAATTCAGGATTTCTTCTTCTAAAATGTTTATAAATGTTTTGGTTAACACTCTGGAAACGTTTGAGCCCATTGCCAGGCCATATGTGTGTTTGTAAAGTTTATTGTTAAATATAATCAAACAATGGAAAATCCAGGATGGAATGTAATAATATTATGAGAAGGAAAGTTGCCACTCATCATATAATGGAGATGCTGAGTTGTAGAAAGGCACAACAAAAAGATTGTCACAAACAAATAAAGCTTTCGGCAACTCACATACATGTGACTTCAGTCTCAGGCAACTGAAGCCACAATGTGAGCAACAGCACTAGGGCATGATGGGAGTGGTGACTGGGTGGGGGTAAGGAGGAGGCTGGAGCAGGGATGGGGGAGGGATTCCACTCATAATCCAGTACCACCCAGGACTGGAGCAACTGAATTATATTCTCTGCCTGGGTTTCGACTACCCCCAATCATCCCCTGAAAAGCAAAATGTACTGCTCTCTCTCCTTCCACAGTGGTATTCCACTGCCCACCAAACCTACTCAAGATACTTGTCCATCCTTACACAACCTCTGCTCCCAACCCCTTACCTCATGGCTCAGACCCCTGTAATAGACCTAGACGCAAGACCTGTCCCAAACATCCTCCCACCACCACCTACTCCAGTTCCAGTCCAGTCACAAACATCACCTATCCCATCAAAGGCAGGGCTAACCTGTGAAAGACCTTCTCCCAAAATAAGGAACACACACTCACACATTTATGTCTACTGTCTCTAGAAGTTTCCGTAACTTTAAGTCATTAGATTGTTAGGGAACTTCGAAGCATGGAGGATCGGCAGTATGTGGAACTTCCTTGAAATATGATTTAAGGAGTAAACTGGCCCCCTTTGTGAGAGAAGAAAGCTAATCTCATCAAGATATGCAGCTTGCAAGTATCCCAATTTGTGGTACTCTGGCATGATCATTGAACTAAATACAACAGAAGAAGTGCTGTTCAGGACCTTTCCCACCATCCCATTGGCCCAGACGAGAGGATATTGCCCAGTTTCCATTTCTGAAGTGCTTGCTGTTGTTGCATGTTCTTAAGGATCAACTGGACAAGCTTACCAACTTTCAGAGGAATACCACTACTTGTTACAAAAAAAAAAAAAAAAAGGGAACAAAGACATATTAATTTTATTATCCCCAGTGATAACCACACTTTAAGAGTTATTTTACCATAAAATATCGGTCATTATCCTTTTCTCTTTATGTTATTTTATTTGATGTAATTCTGAGCAAAATAAGGTAAAAAAAATAAGTAAATTTTTTTTTTGTCTTATGATGTCACTTAAAGGAATGAGAGATTTTTTTCCTACAGATTATATAACTACCAAATCTGAGAGACTGGTTGACACACAAAAAATAGGTAATTTATATTCAGGAGGTTAGCAAGAATATTTTTGTGCCATCACAATATTAAAAATAACAGAACTTCCCAAATTTGAAGTGCCATAAAATGGAAACAGAGACAAATAAAATGCTGAACTTTGAAACACTTAGTTAACTCTGTAAGGAGAACAAATAAAACAAGTTTCATTTAAAGCTAATAGCCAGGTGAGAAAATGCTTATTGAATGACCCAGTAAACTTTCATGTTAAAAGACAAACCACTTTTTAGGGGGAGGTACACACATATGAGGGGCATTCAATAAATAATGCAACACAGTTCCTTCTTCAGCCAATTTTGTTGGAATAAATGCAGAATTTGTTGCATGACAGTGTGGAATATTCCTGCTTCAGCCCCTATGGTTTATGAAGTTCCAACAGGTGGTGGTACTACTGTCAATAGAAGTTTCAGTAACTTGTCATTAGATTGTCAGGGACGTGCATCCTAAGTAGAGAGCTGTCACTGAGCTTCTATTGGTAGAAAACCACATTGTCACAGATATTCGCAGGCTCTTGCAGTATGTCTGCAGAGACCTGGCAAGGAACAAAAGCTTGATGAGCTGTTGGGTGACGCATCTGTGATCATCGCAACAAGGTTGCACAAACCTGTCCAGTAATCCGTGTGCCAGCTGGCCACACACAGCTGTAAGTCCTGCAGTGTTGGAACATGTGGACACTCTCATTTGAGGTGATAACAATCAAATACCTCATTGCACAACTTGGTGTGTCTGTTGGTAATGCTGACACACTTGTCCACGTGTTGGGAGTACTCAAAGGTGTACACCCATTGGGTTCCTTTACGCCTAACAGAAGACCATAAAGAGCAATGAAGGACCATCTGTGTGGAATTTCTTTTGCATCACAAGGCCGATCATGACAATTTTTTATCAAACATCACCACAGGCAATGAAATGTGTTCATCAATTCGAACCAGAAACAAAACAGCAATCCATGGAGTGGAACCACACCACCTCTCCTCTGAAGAAAACATTCAAAGGTGCACCCTCAGCAGTAAAGTCAGGGTGACTCTGGAGGGATTATTCTGCTTCAGGTCGTCCTCATGGTATAACAATCAAATAAGAAGTACATTGTGTTATGTTCAGGAAACTGAAAAAAATGACTTTAGGATGTTTGTCACCACATAAATGCAAACAAACTTCTTCTTCTTGACAGTGTAGTGCCTAAGAGTACTCACTAAAATTCATTGGGCTGTTCTTCCTCATCCACCATACAGCCTGGATCTCATACGTTCTGGCTTCCATTTGTTTGACCCAATGAAGGATGTACTCTGCTGGAAGCAGTATGTGGATAAAGGAGGGAGGTTAATGACATAGCAAGATGTTGGCTTTGACGGACCAGCACAGTGATACCACAGGGACGCACAGGCCCTCCCAGCAAGGTGGTGTGGTGAGGCTGTTGCATTGAACAGAAATTATGTTGAAAAATAAGGTTATGTTGCCAGTGGAATGGGGAATAGCATGGTGTATATGAATCCTGAATAAAACCAGGTTTCAGAAAGAAATGTGTTCTATTACTTATTGAACACCTTTTGTATAACTGATTACATGGTCAGGAATCTTTTAGACTATGGCCTCTGAAATTGACATAAACTGGACTTGGTAGCAGCGCAAGAGACAAGTTATCTAGGTGAGGGTACTCACAAAGTAGATGGAACTGTCCTTGGGGCATCGATTATCACACATTTCATGGTTAAAATGCTGTTTTGCATTACACTGAGCAACAGTAGATGGTTCTTGATAAATTTTTACACCTCTAGACATTGACACAAGTGTGAATAAAATAACAAGTGGCCCCTCTGAGACATCGCAGTTCGATGGCATCCAACCACATTTTACAAAGAAAACCTGTGAAGTTTTCTAGGCACCTACGGGCAGGAAACTAGCATCAGAGGTGTGTCAAATGGTTGCCTGCCTGCAGGGACCTCAAACTACTTTTGCAGGTTTTGTTTGTAAAGGTTAAAATTCTTAATAAATGTGGGAGGGTGCCACCAAGGGTATTACTGATCTGTGAGGGTCTTAGAGAGGTCCTTTCCCACTGTGTTCATGCACGGGTCAATGCCACATCTTTACATGGTCATGCCACAGGAAGGCATGAAACAGGAGGGCTCAAAGAGCATAAGCATTCCGGACTGCTTTGGATCAAGTTCAGACTTCATTGAATGGTTCTGAACAGAACCTAGTTGTCCACCTGTACACCAGAGCAAAAATGCAGTTGCATTGCACTCCAAAATGGTAAGCTCATGTTCAGTGGATTCGCTGGCCCATGATGTTGTTAGTGAAAGACTGAAGTGACTGCGAAGTGTCAGCAGTGTCAAAACTTGTCAAGAACATTGTCCTATTGTTCATTGCACTGTGAAGTGTCATTTTGAAACATGAAATGTGTGGGAATCAACACCTCAAGGGAAGGGGTCACTTCATTAATGTCATAAGGTCATTTTGTGTTGTTTATGAGTGTCAGTGTGTCAGAAATGTTTTCTCATCCGCCCATATGTAAAACAGGGAGATTTGAATGCTAGATGTCAGAGGTCTGACGTCATCACAGAGGTGTCAAAAGAAGGGGTGAAATGTGGGTAAGAGGGGGTGCAAGAATCTTCCCACTGTGTGTTAGGTTCACTGTCATAGTGGACAGTATCATGGTACACCCCTACACCCCCCCCCCACCCCCCCTGCCCACTCATCCTCATGTTTGTCACTGAGCCAAAGGCTAATGTGTTGTAGAGTGCCACACTTTTTCATCATTACAGAGGAAGGTTGTAGGCACCTTTGGCCTAAATTTCAAACTTAATGCACCACAACTAAAGACAGTTATGTTGTTGTTGTTGTGGACTTCAGTCCTGAGACTCGTTTGATGCAGCTCTCCATGCTACTCCATCCGGTGCAAGCTTCTTCATCTCCCAGTACCTACTGCAACCTACATCCTTCTGAATCTGCTTAGTGTATTCATCTCTTGGTCTCCCTCTACGATTTTTACCCTCCACACTGCCCTCCAATACTAAATTGGTGATCCCTTGATGCCTCAGAACATTCCTACCAACCGATCCCTTCTTCTGGTCAAGTTGTGCCACAAACTTCTCTTCTCCCCAATCCTATTCAATACTTCCTCATTAGTTATGTGATCTACCCATCTAATCTTCAGCATTCTTCTGTAGCACCACATTTCGAAAGCTTCTATTCTCTTCTTGTCCAAACTATTTATCGTCCATGTTTCACATGGCTACACTCCATACAAATACTTTCAGAAATGTCTTCCTGACACTTAAATCTATACTCAATGTTAACAAATTTCTCTTCTTCAGAAACGCTTTCCTTGCCATTGCCAGTCTACATTTTATATCCTCTCTACTTTGACCATCATCAGTTATTTTGCTCCCCAAATAGCAAAACTCCTTTACTACTTTAAGTGTCTCATTTCCTAATCTAATACCCTCAACATCACCCGACTTAATTCGACTACATTCCATTATCCTCATTTTGCTTTTGTTGATGTTCATCATATATCCTCCTTTCAAGACATTATCCATTCCGTTCAACTGCTCTTCCAAGTCCTTTGCTGTCTCTAACAGACTAACAATGTCATCGGTGAACCTCAAAGTTTTTATTTCTTTTCCATGGATTTTAATACCTACTCCAAACTTTTCTTTTGTTTCCTTCACTGCTTGCCCAATATACAGATTGAATAACATCGGGGAGAGGCTACAACCCTGTCTCACTCCCTTCCCAACCACTGCTTCCCTTTCATGTCCCTCGACACTTATAACTGCCATCTGCTTTCTGTACAAATTGTAAATAGCCTTTCGCTCCCTGTATTTTACCCCTGCCACCTTCAGAATTTGAAAGAGAGTATTCCAGTCAACATTGTCAAAAGCTTTCTCTAAGTCTACAAATGCTAGAAATGTAGGTTTGCCCTTACTTAATCTAGCTTCTAAGATAAGTTGTAGGGTCAGTATTGCCTCACGTGTTCCAACATTTCTACGGAATCCAAACTGATCTTCCCCGAGGTTGGATTCTACTAGTTTTTCCATTCGTCTGTAAAGAATTCGCGTTAGTATTTTGCAGTTTCACATCTGTCAGCACCTGCTTTCTTTGGGATTTAAATTATTATATTCTTCTTGAAGTCTGAGGGTACTTTGCCTGTCTCATACATCTTACTCACCAGATGGTAGAGTTTTGTCAGCACTGGCTCTCCCAAGGCCGTCAGTAGTTCCAATGGAATGTTGTCTACTCCGGGGGCCTTGTTTCGATTCAGGTCTTTCAGTGCTCTGTCAAACTCTTCACACAGTATTGTATCTCCCATTTTGTCTCCATCTACATCCTCTTCCATTTCCATAATATTGTCCTCAAGTACATCGCCCTTCTATAGACCCTCTATATACTCCTTCCACCTTTCTGCTTTCCCTTCTTTGCTTAGAACTGGGTTTCCATCTGAGCTCTTGATGTTCATACAAGTGCATCTCTTATCTCCAAAGGTCTCTTTAATTTTCCTGTAGGCAGTATCTATCTTACCCCTAGTGAGACAAGCCTCTACGTCCTTACATTTGTCCTCTAGCCATCCCTGCTTAGCCATTTTTCACTTCCTGTTGATCTCATTTTTGAGATGTCTATATTCCTTTTTGCCTGCTTCATTTACTGCATTTTTATATTTTCTCCTTTCATCAATTAAATTCAATATTTCTTCTGTTACCCGAGGATTTCTACTAGTCCTCATCTTTTTACCTACTTGATCCTTTGCTGCCTTCTCTACTTCATCCCTCAAAGCTACCCATTCTTCTTTTACCGTATTTCTTTCCCCCATTCCTGTCAATTGCTCCCTTATGCTCTCCCTGAAACTCTGTACAACCTCAGGTTCTTTCAGTTTGTCCGGGTCCCATCTCCTTAAATTTCCAACTTTTTGCAGTTTCTTCACTTTTAATCTACAGGTCTTAACCAATAGATTGTGGTCAGAGTCCACATCTGCCCCTGGAAATGTCTTACAATCTAAAACCTGGTTCCTAAATCTCTGTCTTACCATTATATAATCTATCTGATACCTTTTAGTATCTCCAGGGTTCTTCCATGTATACAACCTTCTTTCATGATTCTTAAACCAAGTGTTAGCTATGATTAAGTTGTGCTCTGTGCAAAATTCTACCAGGCGGCTGACTCTTTCATTTCTTAGCCCCAATCCATATTCACCTACTACGTTTCCTTCTCTCCCTTTTCCTACACTCGAATTCTAGTCACCCATGACTATTAAATTTTCGTCTCCCTTCACTATCTGAATAATTTCTTTTATCTCATCATACATTTCTTCAATTTCTTCATCATTTGCAGAGCTAGTTGGCATATAAACTTGTACTACTGTAGTAGGTGTGGGCTTCGTATCTATCTTGGCCACAATGATGCTGTCACTATGCTGTTTGTAGTAGCTTACCCGCATTCCTATTTTCCTATTCATTATTAAATCTACTCCTGCATTACCCCTATTTGATTTTGTGTTTATAACCCTGTAGTCACCTGACCAGAAGTCTTGTTCCTCCTGCCACCGAACTTCACTAATTCCCACTATATCTAACTTTAACCTATCCATTTCCCTTTTTAAATTTTCTAACCTACCTGCCCGATTAAGAGCTCTGACATTCCACGCTCTGATCCGTAGAACACCAGTTTTCTTTCTCCTGATAACAACGTCCTCTTGAGTAGTCCCCGCCCGGAGATCCGAATGGGGGACTATTTTATCTCCGGAATATTTTACAGTTATATGGTATCAAAAAAGTGATCTTTTAATTCTGTTCTGCAGTGTAGAAATTCCAAGACTTTATTGGAAAAGCAGGAAAAGAAAAATTCTACATACTAACTATAGGAAGGCACAGTCTGCATGATGAAACAAATGGAAATGGTCACAGGATGGTCAACTTAGCTATCATAAAGAACCTGAGAGTTAGTTTGACAGTATTTAACTACAGAGAATACATAAGGAAACCATTATATGTAAAATGATTTGTTGGAACAAATTGAGGTAGAGGGCCACAATAAGAATTCACAACAATTTTCCAATTAATCAAAAATTGGAAACATGGATTTCAGAGCTCAACCTTTTTCATTAGAGGTAAGAATGGCAACTTGATTAATGACAAGGAAAATCTAGAAAGATGGAAAGAATACTTCACAGAAATCATTAATCATCTAGAACCAGGTGAGTTGCTACATGCAGACACCATGGAGGAAAGGAAAGATAAAAAAAATTGGAAGTGATTGCAGAAGATGTGAATATTGTAGTCAAAAGATTCAGAAACAACAAAGCTTCAGGGGAGGAGACAATAACAGGAGAATTAATCATAGAGGGAGGCGAGAACTTGCAGCAAAAGATACATAAACTGACGTAGCTGCTGTTTCAGAAGAATGAGACATTGCCAGAAGGATGGAAATTCTCTGTAATATATTCAACATACAATAAGGTAAGTAAAACAGAATGTGGTAACTATAGAGGTATCAGCTTGCTGAATGTAACTTACAAGGTACTGCTTGTCTTCATGTTCAGAAAATTAGAGCTTTTCGTAGAGAACAACATACATGAATACAAGGCTGGATTACAACCAAATATTAACATATCACATTCTCAGTCTTAAGAAAATTGTCTTAAAAATACAGTGAATGTACTACAGATATCTACTGCTGGGTACAACAGCATCCACAGGAATAGCCAATAAAATGTACTGTGTGACTTCAGAATCCTTGAGAAGCCCTTAAGAATGGTGTAAACATATATGGATTGGTCAAGAGTGGAAGAACATTTCCAAGAGGTCACATCAGAAACATTCAAGAGTGATACAGGTCTCAGACAAGCAAATGCTCTCATGTTCTGTACAATTTCATCTGAGAGAAAGTAGTAAGGGAATGCAGGCAACAGGAGTGGGCTGGAGTACAGATGGGTGGTAATTTTAATTGTTTTGCAAAATGTGCATACATCATTATTTGTGCACACATTTCACACTGGGATCTTATATAAAGGAGAATGGAGGAGGAGGAGGAGGAACAAGGGACTCTTATCTCATGATGCAACAACCAACAGTCTTACAGAAGTTGAAGAGCAAAAGAATGATTTGGGCAGGCCATGTAGCCTGTTTGCCAGAAGAAAGACAGGCGAAGAAGGCACCAAACACCAGATGCCACATAGGGCGACAAAGGCAGCACTGGACAGATGACCTGGTGAAGGACATTGCAGCCCTTGGGACTGAAGGCACCTGGAGGAACTGAGCACAAAAGAGGAAGAAATGGAGGCAGTTCATGGAAGCAGGGTGTGGTATGCAAGAGCAATGATTGCTGGATATGTATGTGTATATGTATGCTATAAAATCAGAACATCAGTGTAAATATTATTCTTGCATAATAAAATTTTAAATGGTATAATCTCCTGTGTATCAGTCTTCTGTTGTCAGTGAATTAATTTGACAGTACCGCTCCAGTTTTCCCTGAAACATTTCTTTGTAAAACAAACTTTAGTAAGATTAATGATGCTTCTTCAAACAGAAATGTGCTCAGCTCTTCTATATTGTAGTCTGCAAGAGACAATGTACAGTTGCCTGAGAGGACTGATTAAAGAAGAATAAGATGGAATTTTGGCACCTTGTTTTACAATTCTGCTTCAGAGCTATTCTTCTATTTCAGTGCACTTCTTGCAGCATTTCTGGCAGTCCTCAAACTTGTATAAAAACTAATTTTGTTCCACATTTCTTAAGCATTATTTCACAATTCCCAAATTCTTTTAAAAGTAATAAAAAAAATTTCACAGGGAACTAAGCAGATTTAATGATAAGAGAGTTTCATATTATTGTTATTGTTATTATTATTATTATTGTTGTTATTATTATTCTTTCTTTCCTTTCTCAGACGTTATGTCTGGTTAAAAATGGAAAGTGGTGCGGACCTTGATCAAGCGTGGCTTCCTTTAAACTGTACGGTATATGTTACATTGCATTTAGGAACTTTCGGGTAATTGAACATGTATCAATAATTACAGATTTCTGTAGTTGTATATATACTTCTGGATGTAGCTGTATTGTATTGATGTTCTGGTGGATATTGTGTGGTATGACTCCTGTAGTTGATAGTATAATTGGTATAATGTCAACTTTATCCTGATGCTACATGTCCTTGAATTCCTCAGCCAGTTGGATGTATTTTTCAATTTTTTCTCCTGTTTCCTTCTGCATATTTGTTGTATTGGGTATGGATATTTCGATTAGTTGTGTTAATTTCTTCTTTTTATTGGTGAGTATGATGTCTGGTTTGTTGTGTGGTGGTGTTTTATCTGTTATAATAGTTCTGTTCCAGTATAATTTGTATTCATCATTCTCCAGTACATTTTGTGGTGCATACTTGTATTTGGGAACTTGTTGTTTTATTAGTTTATGTTGTATGGCAAGTTGTTGATGTATTATTTTTGCTACATTGTCATGTCTTCTGGGGTATTCTGTATTTGCTAGTATCATCTTGTGATGTGATCTACTATTTCTATTTGTTGTTTGCAAAAGTCTGCATTTATCTGTTGTGGTATTGGGATCTATGCTTGCTGTAATATCTGGTGTTTATTGTTTGATCCTGTATTGTAATCATGAATCCTTCCGTCTCACTGTATATATTGCCTTTTCTTAGCCATGCGTTGGATGCGTCTTGATCGATGTGTGGCTGTGTTAGATGATACGGGTGCTTGCCATGTAGTGTTTTCTTTTTCCAATTTACTTTCTTCATATCTGTTGATGTTATGTGCTCTAAAGTGTTGTATAAGTGGCTATGAAATTGCAATGGTGTAGCTGATGTATTTATATGAGTGATTGCTTTGTGTATTTTGCTAGTTTCTGCTCGTTCTATAAAGAATTTTCTTAAATTGTCTACCTGTCCATAATGTAGGTTTTTTATGTCGATAAATCCCCTTCCTTTCTGCTCAATGTGAATCTTTCTGTTGCTGAATGTATTCTATATTTGTGGCATTGTGATCGTGTAAGTGTATTGAGTGCTTCTAGGTCTGTGTTACTCCATTTCACTACTTCAAATGAGTAGGTCAATATTGGTATAGCATAAGTATTTATAGCTTGTGTCTTGTTTCTTGCTGTCAATTCTGTTTTTAGTATTTTTGTTAGCCTTTCTTTAGTTCTTTCTTTAGTTATTATTATTATTAAAAATTGTGCTAATTTCTTTGCAACTGGCTTCTAATAACCTTACAATTTTTTTGATTTGGATACCAGTAACTTCCAGACTGGTTTATTTTCATCAAAGGGTCATAACAATCCAAGAATGAGTCTTCACCAGTATTGATGGTTCCAAAAATCATCTCCTCTATTAGCGAAGATATGAAGCAGCACATTGTGTTTCTGTTCCCTCTGTCTTTAGTTCAGAACCCTATAAACATGGTATTCATTGGTTACTAATGTGGTATGTATGGAGATAATTACAATAATGGCAGTTACACTGGTGGCTAAAATAACATAAATGTTTATGTGTGTCGTTCGTGTGTCAGTCCTAAATGACAGTGCAGCATGTTTTGAGGTTCTTGTTTTTGGAAGATAGTAAAATTATGTGCTACATTCTATATGGAAGCTTACTGTGCTTGATACAATTACAACTTGTGAATGTATATCAGCCATACGATACTTATGTCACAGCAGGACACAGTGCAAGAATCTTTGGCAATTTTTGCCCTGGAATAGTTTATCTGTTCTACATTAGGACATGGAATACTTGGTTGTGCCTCTGTCTTCTGGTCTCATTATTTTTCGTAATTGTTGTCAGATTTGTGGTCACACTTATATATTCTCCAACTGATGATTTACATTTAAAAGTGACAACATAGTTCATTTAAACCGGTAATGTAACCCCTTCTTTCAAAGAAAAAATATATGTACTGTGACTACGGCTTCACTATTGTAGCGTCAGTTAAACATTTAACTTATATTATAATCACACTCCTTTATTACAGTTATGTCAGAATATAAGTCACAAGTCTTTCTTTCTGTTATTTGAACGTACTAAATAATGCAGTATAGGGCAGAGCATTTTCACTGATCAATTGGTTATGGATGTCATAAAGTTTTAACAAAACTGGGCTTAGCCCTTTATCTTCATTATGTGTTGTAGATTGTAAATTGTATTTTATTGGTCCTGTTGTCTACACAGCAGCTTATGCATAAGACATTGGACAAGTCAAGTTATAAATATACAGGCTGAAAGTAATTTCAAGGCATACATAGGTAAGCTTACAATAATACACTTTACACGTAAGTAAGTATTTATATAACACATTTCATAAATTTAAATATTCTTCAATGGAGTAAAAGCAGTGATGCTGTAAATATGACTGTAGAGATTTTCCAAATGTATTGACCTCAGTGATAGCTTTTATGTTTTCAGGAAGTTTGTTACAAAGCTTAACTCCCATGTGAAAAGTACCTTTTTGGCACAGTGCTGTGCTGATTTGAGTCATATGTAAGTTTCTGTTTTGTCTGGTAAAGTGCTCATGTATATCACAGTTTTTTTTGTAGTCTCCAGTCCTTGCCTATTACATTTAATTTAAAGAACAAAAGGGTTTTCATAATGTATACACATGGTAATGGGGGAATACCAGATTTCTTAAACAGGGGTTTACAAGAGTCTCTAGGCTTGCACCCAAACAAGATTCTAATGGCCCTTTTTGTAGTTTAAAAGTACTATTAGCTGTTTTAGAGTTTCCCCAGAAGGTGACCCCATATCTAAGACGAGAATGAAAGTACGCATGATATGCTTTCAATACTGTTTTCTCACTACAGCATGATTTTAATGAACAAAGAAGATAACATGTTCTGCTCAGTTCAGCAATGAGATATTCAATATGCTTATTCCATCTGATGTTACTCTGCAGCCAAAGTCCTAAGAATTTGGTTTCAGTACTGTTACCAACTGGCTCGTCATTGATAGAGACTGATGGGATAAACATGTCCTTGTTAGGAACATTGTGGAATTTTAGAGCAACAGTTTTCTTACTGTTTATTACAAGCTGATTACTCTGTGCTCAGTCACTAAGTTGTTTCGTGACCGTGTTTACTGTGTGCTGTACCTGTTCATTGTCGCCTCCTTTTAGTAGAATCGTGGTGTCATCTGCAAATATGATTGTTTTGTGTGCATCAATATTTAAGCTTAGATCATTTATGTACAGAAGAAACAGAAGGGGTCCCAATACGGATCCTTGGGGTACACAACATTTTATTTTTTTATAGTCAGATAAGTGATTAGATACAGTTTTTAGTTCAATATGTGTGTGCTTGATGCACACTGCCTGCATACGATTTGTCAGGAAGGAACTGATCCTCTTGTTGGACACACCTCGAATACCATATCTTTCTAGCTTTGATAGCAGAATTTTATGGTCCACCATGTCAAAAGCTTTTGACAAGTCAATAAAGACTCCTATTGTTTCCTGTCTTTTGTCCATCAGGTTTAGGATGGAATTGATGCACTCATAGATAGCAGTTGTTGTTGACCTCTTATTTCTGAATCCATGTTGTTCATTACATAGGATGCTGTTTTTATTAATAAATTTCATGAGTTTCTCATACATCACTTTTTCCAGTACTTTAGAGATGCAGGAGGAAATTGTGATGGGTCTGTAATTATTTACATTGTCTTTATCCCCTTTTTATATACAGGAATATTTTGATGTTTTCAACACATCAGGTCAGAGATGGAAAATAATGTACCTCTTACTGAGTGATACAAGTTAATCAATCACCTATTTTTCAGATATACATCTCATTTAACATGAAAGAATGAAGACTCAGTTTTTCAGACAGATAGACATGGGGATGTAACAGAAGCATGGCAGCATGTTTGTGGTCCTATAGTTTCATGCACGTGTGTGCAGTGATATGTGTTCAACTAAACTTGTGCCTACTAGATACAAATGCAAGAGCACTGTGTGTTAGAAATAATCAAATGAGACAGGACATTTTTTTTTTTAAATATTGGCCTCATTTTTGGGAAGAGGGTCTCATGCCTTGTCCTGCGATCATAATTCAGGTTCCAGAATGAGATTTTCACCCTGCAGCAGTGTTGCGCTGATCGCTGATATGAAACTTCCAGGTAGATTAAAACTGTGTGCCCGACTGAGACTCGAACTCGGGACCTTTGCCTTTCACGGGCAAGTGCTCTACAATCTGAGCTACCGAAGCACAACTCACACCCGGTACTCACAGCTTTACTTCTGCCAGTAGTAAAAGCTGTGAAGTAAAGCTGTGAGTACCGGGCGTGAGTTGTGCTTCGGTAGCTCAGATTGTAGAGCACTTGCCCGTGAAAGGCAAAGGTCCCGAGTTCGAGTCTCGGTCGGGCACACAGTTTTAATCTGCCAGGAAGTTTCATAATTCAGGTTCCATTAAATTGTGTTAGGCAAGTTCTAGCAAGGCCATGGCTGACCATCTGTCCTCCCCTCATTTTTAGGTGTATATTCATATGTCATAAAACATGGTTCATATTTTTCCTTATATTAAGTTGAAAAATTCCTTGTACTTAGCTGAAAAATCCTATGTCACTGTAAAATGATCCTTGAATGAACGATTACTAATATTATCATTCATTGGATAGTAATTTGTTGCTACCGCACAAGTATCTTGCAAATGTGAGTGTTAGATATACAGTTGATATCTAAAGGACTACAACAAAGATACCTACATTTTTCTACATTTACATAAACAAATATAAAATGGCATGCACCATTACAGAATTTCCAAAATTTATCAGATGTTTGGAAAAATCTACACCCCATTATGTTTTGTAATTATCTATTTTCCCTTTAATATTTACAGAAATACATCATGTATAATACTTTTGGCAGCAAATACTCTAAATCCTAAACCTGTTTAGCACTATGGACTGTTAAGACAAATCATATACCGCTTTTCTTAAATTAAAATACTCATCTCGCAGAAAAAGATCATACACAAAGAAAAACTGAAAATGACTTCTTTTCAGTTTCACTTATTAACATCCAGTGCATCAAAAGTCTTCTGTAATGTCTGTGTCTGACACAGAATGTTTATAACTAGTGTTGACAAAATATGTACATCATTAATAATAGCAATATAGCATTGCACAGTTCACAATACGTCTTAGTGTTATCATTCCACTTCTTGTGCCTAGATGGCTATTTTACTACTTACATATAACATTTTTACTTTAATGGGTATTTCAGAAAGCTACAAATTAAACTCACGTTGTCCACCTGATTCCATTCTAGAGGCTGTATTTACTGTGTCACCAAAGAGACAGTAATGTGGCATTTTCTGACCCACTACACCTGCGCACACTGGTCCTTTAAAAAGGATATAGAAGTTCATTAGTACAGGAAACAGCACAGTATAATTTGACTAAAAAGATGAGTACTATAGTTGAGCATATATACACATCTTAAATGTTCATCTTAAAAGTTCTTACAGTTCAGATAGAACTATCCACAACTAATCTGCCTGCATCTTGCCAACCAGTAAACATGGTAAATAAATGGAAGAAATTATGAGAAAGAACTGCTGGTGAGTACTTACCTTCAGGAGAAATTTTAGTGCTCCTGATAGATACATCAAAAAATAAATACACTATCCTAACTTTCGGAACTAATAGTTACTTCCTAAGAGAGAAAAAAGAGGGGGTGGGGTGGGAGTTGAAGGACTTGGGAAGGCTGAAAAGAAAGGTCAGATGCTTCAGACCCCAGGGTAAGATGGATCCACCCATCAGTGTGTTTATGTTCAAAATTTGTCAAAATGACATTGTGAACATCTGCTAAAGGAAACACAGGAGACACGTTGCAAACTGAAACTAAGTGAAAAGCTTTAGTTAAGGAAATATCAGCCTGTAGTTATGACGTAAAAAGAATAAAAACTGATTGCTGCTGATTTTTACAGTAGTGGCTAAGTTATCAAAGACATTGAGACCAAGAGTAATTGTACTTATCCTTCTCAACTGTGCAGTGGAACCAATTAGTGGTACGTTGAGATTTTACTGTTTGACTGAATTAGTGAAATGAGCTCTAGTCATACAGAAGGTAATATAGGTGGTATTGTGTCATCAAGGAAAAAATTAAATTTGTTTCATAATTTCATGATTAAATCAAAATCTAGATCATGTATTTTTACTGCCACAACTAGTCTTAATCAAATTAGCCCAATAGCTGTCACCAGTATCAGCAGAATGGTGACCCACAGATTTGGACTGGACTGTCATCCTTTGTCTGGATCTAGTCAGTGGTCTGCCGGAATTATCCTCATGGTCTGATCATTTACCATATACTCATAGTTATTGTGGTATTCAAATTAAATTGCTACTGAGTCATTGTGACCAGTGGTCAGGTCTTCATTTCTTTTTTATTGGAAGCCTCTACATCAATCTATTCTTCAGAAATACCACACAGCTTCATGCTAAGGATGTGGATACCATCTCTTTTTTTTCTCTCTCCTTGCTGTAAGATCATTATCTTCAATTTTGTAGGTGATATCTGACAAGCAATACAGGCTTTTATACAGGCCAATGATAACTCTGTCCGAACAGACCAGCCGCCGTGTCATCCTCAGTCTACAGGTGTCATTGGATGCAGATATGGAGGGGCATGCAGTAAGCACACTGCTCTCACAACTGTATGTCATTTACGAGACTAGAGCCGCTACTTCTCAATCAGGTAGCTCCTCAGTTTGCCCCACAAGGGCTGAGTGCAACCCGCTTGCCAACAGTGCTTGGCAAACTAGAGTGTCATCCATCCAAGTTCTAGCCCAGCCCGACAGCACTTAACTTCGGTGATCTGACAGAAACCGGTGTTACCACAGCGGCGAAGCCATTGGTACTTATTCCACTTATTCCTGAAAAAGTTACATTTGTCTAAGTGGCACTTTACCCCTGTGTCACGTAACATAGTAAATAGGGTGCTAAGGTTTCCACAGGCAATCCTGATAAGTACTGTGCTCATGACAATTGAATCATCGATATTTCGTGCAAGCATGGATAGACATGATTAACTGCATCAGATATCTTTGGAAGATGGGTGGAGTGGAAGAGATTCCAAAAGGAAAGCACTTTTATTTGTATAAGCTGAAGGGAGTGTTGATAAATATATGATGCTTTGCAACTCCTCATCTGTTGGGGTCTGCAAACACACATCAGCAAGGTCTGCTTTAGAAAAATATTCTCCTCTGACAAGATTTGTGAACAGGTTCTATAGTCATGGTATGGGGTAGGCTTCCTCTTGTGC
This sequence comes from Schistocerca gregaria, assembly GCF_023897955.1. Lineage (NCBI taxonomy): Eukaryota > Metazoa > Arthropoda > Insecta > Orthoptera > Acrididae > Schistocerca > Schistocerca gregaria. The sequence goes on along the minus strand of NC_064923.1, from coordinate 56,921,384 downwards.
ATGGGCATTGATCATTGATTTTATGTCTACATGGAGCTGGAGGGAGCCGTTGGGTTTTTTGGCCATTACCAAGGGTGTCCTCCCCCCATGAGCCATGGACCTTGCCGTTGGTGGGGAGGGTTGCGTGCCCCAGCGATACAGATAGCCGTACCTTAGGTTCAACCACAACGGAGGGGTGAGGGGTATCTGTTGAGAGGCCAGACAAATGTGTGGATCCTGAAGAGGGGCAGCAGCCTTTTCAGTAGTTGCAGGGGCTACAGTCTGGATGATTGACTGATCTGGCCTTGTAACAATAACCAAAACGGCCTTGCTGTGCTGGTACTGCGAACGGCTAAAAGCAAGGGGAAACTACGGCCGTAATTTTTCCCGAGGGCATGCAGCTTTACTGTATGATGAAATGATGGTGGCGTCTTCTTGGGTAAAATATTCCAGAGGTAAAATAGTTCCCCATTCGGATCTCCGGGCGGGGGCTACTCAAGAGGAGAAAGAAAACTGGTGTTCTACGGGTCGGAGCGTGGAATGTCAGAGCTCTTAATCGGGCAGGTAGGTTAGAAAATTTAAAAAGGGAAATGGATAGGTTAAAGTTAGATATAGTGGGAATTAGTGAAGTTCGGTGGCAGGAGGAACAAGACTTCTGGTCAGGTGACTACAGGGTTATAAACACAAAATCAAATAGGGGTAATGCAGGAGTAGGTTTAATAATGAATCGGAAAATAGGAATGCGGGTAAGCTACGACAAACAGCATAGTGACAGCATCATTGTGGCCAAGATAGATACGAAGCCCACACCTACTACAGTAGTACAAGTTTATATGCCAACTAGCTCTGCAAATGATGAAGAAATTGAAGAAATGTATGATGAAATAAAAGAAATTATTCAGATAGTGAAGGGAGACGAAAATTTAGTAGTCATGGGTGACTGGAATTCGAGTGTAGGAAAAGGGAGAGAAGGAATCGTAGTAGGTGAATGTGGATTGGGGCTAAGAAATGAAAGAGTCAGCCGCCTGGTAGAATTTTGCACAGAGCACAACTTAATCATAGCTAACACTTGGTTTAAGAATCATGAAAGAAGGTTGTATACATGGAAGAACCCTGGAGATACTAAAAGGTATCAGATAGATTATATAATGGTAAGACAGAGATTTAGGAACCAGGTTTTAGATTGTAAGACATTTCCAGGGGCAGATGTGGACTCTGACCACAATCTATTGGTTAAGACCTGTAGATTAAAAGTGAAGAAACTGCAAAAAGGTGGAAATTTAAGGTGATGGGACCTGCATAAACGGAAAGAACCATAGGTTGTACAGAGTTTCAGGGAGAGCATAAGGGAGCAATTGACAGGAATGGGGGAAAGAAATACGGTAAAAGAAGAATGGGTAGCTTTGAGGGATGAAGTAGAAAAGGCAGCAAAGGATCAAGTAGGTAAAAAGATGAGGACTAGTAGAAATCCTCGGGTAACAGAAGAAATATTGAATTTAATTGATGAAAGGAGTATATAGAGGGTCTATACAAGGGCGATGTACTTGAGGACAATATTATGGAAATGGAAGAGTATGTAGATGACGACAAAATGGGAGATACGATACTGCGTGAAGAGTTTGACAGAGCACTGAAAGACCTGAATCGAAACAAGGCCCCCGGAGTAGACAACATTCCATTGGAACTACTGACGGCCTTGGGAGAGCCAGTCCTGACAAAACTCTACCATCTGGTGAGTAAGATGTATGAGACAGGCGAAGTACCCTCAGACTTCAAGAAGAATATAATAATTCCAATCCCAAAGAAAGCAGGTGCTGACAGATGTGAAAATTATCGATCTATCTGTTTAATAAGTCACAGCTGCAAAATACTAACGTGAATTTTTTACAGACAAATGGAAAAACTAGTAGAATCCGACCTCGGAGAAGATCAGTTTGGATTCCGTAGAAATGTTGGAACACGTGAGGCAATACTGACCCTACGACTTATCTTAGAAGCTAGATTAAGGAAGGGCAAACCTACGTTTCTAGCATTTGTAGACTTAGAGAAAGCTTTTGACAATGTTGACTATAATACCCTCTTTCAAATTCTGAAGGTGGCAGGGGTAAAATACAGGGAGCGAAAGGCTATTTACAATTTGTGCAGAAACCAGATGGCAGTTATAAGAGTCGAGGGACATGAAAGGCAAGCAGTGGTTGGGAAGGGAGTGAGACAGGTTTGTAGCCTCTCCCTGATGTTATTAAATCTGTATATTGAGCAAGCAGTGAAGGAAACAAAAGAAAAGTTTGGAGTAAGTATTAAAATCCATGGAGAAGAAATAAAAACCTAGAGGTTCGCCGATGACATTGTAATTCTGTCAGAGACAGCAAAGGACTTGGAAGAGCAGTTGAACGGAATTGATAATGTCTTGAAAGGAGGATATAAGATGAACATCAACAAAAGCAAAATGAGGATAATAGAATGTAGTCGAATTAAGTCCGGTGATGTTGAGGGTATTAGATTAGGAAATGAGACACTTAAAGTAGTAAAGGAGTTTTGCTATTTGGGGAGCAAAATAACTGATGATGGTCAAAGTAGAGAGGATATAAAATGTAGACTGGCAATGGCAAGGAAAGTGTTTCTGAAGAAGAGAAATTTGTTAACATCGAGTATAGATTTAAGTGTCAGGAAGACATTTCTGAAAGTACAGGGTGTTTCAAAAATGACTGGTATATTTGAAACGGCAATACAAACTAAACGAGCAGCGATAGAAATACACCATTTGTTGCAATGTGCTTGGGACAACAGTACATTTTCAGGCAGACAAACTTTCGAAATTACAGTAGTTACAAATTTCAACAAGAGATGGTGCTGCGGTCTGGGAAACTCTATAGTACGATATTTTCCACATATCCACCATGCGTAGCAATAATATGGCGTAGTCTCTGAATGAAATTACCCCAAACCTTTGACAACGTGTCTGGCGGAATGGCTTCACATGCAGATGAGATGTACTGCTTCAGCTGTTCAATTGTTTCTGGATTCTGGCGGTACACCTGGTCTTTCAAGTGTCCCCACAGAAAGAAGTCACAGGGCTTCATGTCTGGCGAATAGGGAGGCCAATCCACACCGCCTCCTGTCTGTTTCGGATAGCCCAAAGCAATCACACGATCATCGAAATCTTCATTCAGGAAATTAAAGACGTCGGCCGTGCGATGTGGCCGGGCACCATCTTGCATAAACCACGAGGTGTTCGCAGTGTTGTCTAAGGCCGTTTGTACACAAATTCATGAAGAATGTCCAGATAGCGTGATGCAGTTATCGTTTTGGATCTGAAAAATGGACCAATGATTCCTTTGGAAGAAATTGCGGCCCAGACCAGTACTTTTTGAGGATGCAGAGACGATGGGACTGCAACATGGGGCTTTTCGGCTCCCCATATGCGCCAGTTCTGCTTATTGACGATGCCGTCCAGGTAAAAATAAGCTTCGTCAGTAAACCAAATGCTGCCCACATGCATATCGCCGTCATCAATCCTGTGCACTATATCATTAGCAAATGTCTCTCGTGCAGCAATGGTAGTGGCGCTGAGGGGTTGCCGCGTTTGAATTTTGTATGGATAGAGGTGTAAACTCTGGCGCATGAGACGATACGTGGATTGGCGTCATTTGGACCGCAGCTGCAACACACCGAACAGAAACCCGAGGCCGCTGTTAGATCACCTGCTGCACTAGCTGCACGTTGCCCTCTGGGGTTGCCGTACGCGGTCGCCCTACCTTTCCAGCACGTCGCCCTACCTTTCCAGCACGTTCATCCGTTACGTTCCCAGTCCGTTGAAATTTTTCAAACAGATCCTTTATTGTATCGCTTTTCGGTCTTTTGGTTACATTAAACCTCCGCTGAAAACTTCGTCTTGTTGCAACAACACTGTGTTCTAGGCGGCGGAATTCCAACACCAGAAAAATCCTCTGTTCTAAGGAATAAACCATGTTGCCCACAGCACACTTGCACATTGTGAAAAGCACACACTTACAGCAGAAAGATGACGTAGAGAATGGCGCACCCACAAACGGTGTATTTCTATCACTGCTCGTTTAGTTTTTATTGCCGTTTCAAATATACCGGTCATTTTTGAAACACCCTGTATTTGTATGGAGTGTAGCCACGTGAAACATGGACGATAAATAGTTTGGACAAGAAGAGAATAGAAGCTTTCGAAATGTGGTGCTACAGAAGAATGCTGAAGATTAGATGAGTAGATCACATAACTAATGAGGAAGTATTGAATAGGATTGGGGAGAAGAGAAGTTTGTGGCACAAATTGACCAGAAGAAGGGATTGGTTGGTAGGACATGTTCTGAGGCATCAAGGGATCACCAATTTAGTATTGGAGGGCAGCATAGAGGGTAAAAATCGTAGAGGGAGACCAAGGGATGACTACACTATGCAGATTCAGGAGGATGTAGGTTGCAGTGGGTACTGGGAGATGAAGAGGCTTACACAGGATAGAGTAGCATGGAGAGCTGCATCAAACCAGTCTTATGACTGAAGACTACAACAACAACAACAACAACAACAACAACAACCAAGGGTGTTGCCCAAGTGCTGGTTTTAACATGTTCAGTCACTCCAGTGGTTTGAAGGACAATAGAGTTCTTCCTTAATGGTTATTTGTAAGGAGACTGAAATAGGTAGCGCCTGGTAAAAATGGCTCACTGCGTCTGGACACAAGGAGACGTGTGGCAATTGGTGGCAAACCACTGGGCAGTTTCTAAAATAGATGCGTGGGGGGGCACAAAGGTCATAGGATTCCTGGAATGGAACAGTGCCACAATAACTTCGTATTCACATTAGAATTAATGACACAGATTATATTCAATCCTCACCTTCCAAAAATTGCTTGATAGAGAAGCCCAGAACCCTGTCAGGTACAATGAAACCAAACAATGAGAAGGCATCCGGAATGGAAATATTTCCAGATAAGTGACTGCTGACAGCAAACAGTATTATCAGCCATGTGACCTTTCTGTAGACAGTGATGATGCTGTATTGACACTGGAGGAGAACAGAACTGTCACCATAATCTATCAACATATGGCAGGGCAGGAACAAGTCTGGAGCATGTAGACAGTCATACATTTGTAGCTTCACCAAGGAAACGGTTGCTCCCATGTCCACTTGGAAATGGACACCTTTGTTCGCAATGGTCTGGACCCCACTAGACATGTCAATGCAGTGTGAAGGACTGTTCAAAAGCCATTGACACACCTGAAAGTGACAAAACATGATGCCACCATCTGGGAAGTGGTTTAAGAATAATACATGTATCTGGAGCCCATTTGAAATGTCGTCTGGACTGCTGCTACTTGTGGTCAAGCCACTGGGTACTCATTCGCTTCCTGTATGATTTCGAAACTGTGCAGTTTTCAAAATATCATCCAAGAGTTGTCCAGCTCAAGGGTTGTCATGCATAGTTCCAGGTTTGGAGCAAATCGGACCTCCAAGTCTCCAATCAAAGAGTCTGCATATGAGGTTTTGCATGCTGAGTTTGCTGGGTGAAATTGGCATTGGTGACTCTATCCTTAGAGACTGGTGATTTGGGAGTGATATGGCTGACCGGTTTGCTTGTGATATTGATTAAATTCTAGCTGTGGTGCAACCACATGGAACTGTTCTGAACAATAATTCGGAAGCAACATGCACATTCCTCTAATGTTAGTGTGACTGGATTGAAGAGGGGAGACAACTTATTTGCTAAGATAAATGTATGCAAGTTTCTGGGGAAGCCCAAGGAAGAAAGGGCAACTGTTGAGGAGCATCGTCCATGACATTAAATGTCAGCTGCTGTAAGTGTATATCTCACTCCTCTTTGGCATTGTTAAAAGACAGAAACACAGGTGGGTGGCTCTCTGCCTGGGAAGTGACTACTGCGTGTATTAGGTGGGTACCCTGAATCTGTAGTTGATGCTTCAAAAGGTGAATTGTTGATGGACAACTTATTTTGCTGGCGGTGGTTTTGCTGTTGTAGAAACTACTATAGAACTGTTGTTGCAACTGCTTCTGCAGTTCCAAGAGTTGCAGGACCTTTGTGTCCATGGAATTCTGCTAACCTTTTATCTTGTCAACATTTATTGTGACTGAAATCTGACAGCGACTCCAGCCTGTAATTGTTATCATAAAGATCGCTGACTGTGGATGAAGACAACAAAAAAGAGTGCACAAGTGGAGCCAGCATGAGAAACTAACAAGAGCAGTGAGTAAGCCAAACAGAGTAGCAAAGTGGATACACAAGAACAGCAGTATTTTATGGATAGCAATAAGAGCATGAGGAAAATACATCACTGAAAGCTGTGCCGTGGTGCAGCAGAACTTATAGTCCTGCCATGAGCAGTCACTGTTGCAAGAGAGGTGCCACATTGTGGCAAGACAAGGCCATTGATATGGCACAGTGGCACAAGTAGCAGCTCCACCTAATAGAAATAATTGAGTTCCACACTCTGGTGGACCTTAAACTCACTGGGCTGAGGTACCTGATGGAGGACTCTGGTTCTATTGGAATGAGAAGTACATCTAATCTCAGCATTGTAAGATTGAAACTGACACATAATATCCACTGTTTCCCCAGGCTCTTGATCATGGATTAGAAACAAACTATATGAAACAAGTAGTGGCATGTTTTGGTGTAGTGAATGTGAACATCAAGGAGGGGAATATCATATCTCAATTTTTCTCTTCTGTGTCAGTGTAAAGCAAGAGCATATTTACCATCTTATTAAAACATTTATGATGCAATTTGTCTGTAGGGGGTAGGCATTTGACATTGTGTGGTTTAATACTGCATCACGAAATTAATTGAAACACATATCTTGAGTGAAACAACTTTTCTACAATCAGCAATGATTGCACACATTTCCTCATCCTTCTAGCTCCCTAAGACATCAGCCACAATCTAGTGAAATGGAGAAACTTCAGGAGAAACTGGTGCTACTAATTGTCCAGGGTGCAAATAAGTCATATGCTTCCCTCATTGGCATTCTATACAGTCACAGATTAGTAGAGACATGGCCTAAGGCAGCAGTTTTCATTCTATCAAGGCTCTTTACACATCCCAGATGACTGATTTCAGTACATCATGAAAATACTTAAGTATAGTGGCTGAAAATGAGCTAGGTTGATGAAGATCCATTTATACCCAGTTGGGTCATAACTTTCTTTTAAACAATGTTCAATTTATTAATGTGAAATCTCCTGTGATAGCTTCTTCCTCCTCAAAAGTCATTGTGGTCTTCAGTAATGCCAGATCCTCACTTAGCTTGGATGCAATGTTTATAGAGCAGCCACAACTCTAGCACTGCCATTTTCCTCCAACCAATTTGGTAAAAGATAGTCAGCATCCCTGTGTTTACATCCATTTTTGTGTGCCATTATTACTCATACTCCTGAAAATTTAATATCTAAAAATTGTTATTTAGTCACGTCATCCAAAATAAAAAATTGTGGTCAGTCACAAAAGTAAATAGCCCTTTTTGTAAACAGTGTCAGAACTTATTGATTACCCTCACAATTACAATGCACTGTTGTCAGTCAAAGAATAATTCTTCTGGGACTTGGAGAGTACTCTGGAAGTGTAAACAGTTGTTACTCTTTCTGCATTTTCTTGGATTTTCTCTGGAAGTGATCATAAACAATATGCATCAGTATATGGTTCATCTCAGCATTCTCATCAAAAAGTACCAGGTCCTGAGATGATGTCAACACCATCTTAAGGATACAGAAAGATCTTTCTTGTGCTTTGCATCTCCTGCAGCAATGTCCAGTCGTAGGAGCACATTCCAAGTAAACTTTACGCATCTGAGGAATTACATAACCTTTTATGGCTCTTATATTTTTCTGAATCAGGTCAAACTACACTTCTGTTACCTAGGTGCCCAGTATTTTTATTTCCTGGTTGACAAAGAGGTACTTCTTCAGATTCAGATGAACACCTCCAAAAGGGGTGGTGGGAGCGATGCACAAATATAATGGCATAATTTTTAACTCATAGAAGCCATCAAAAATTATGAAAGGAGTCTCTTCTCAGTTAGCCTCATCAGCCTAGATGTGTCTGTAGCAAGTCAATCTCTTCAGGTAGTCCTAGGTGTCATCAGTTTGTGGCAGTTGGTATATATAAGTTTTGGCGACTTTAATCAGCCACTGTTAATCCATGCAGAGAAACCATATACCATCTTTCTTCATCATGAGGACCAAGACCCCCTAACATCTGGATTCTTGCATTGCTTGCTTACTCAGAGACACCTACTTTGGTTCAAGAAAATGGTTCAAATGGCTCTGAGCACTATGGGACTTAACATCTGAGGTCATCAATCCCCTAGAACTTAGAACTACTTAAACCTAACTAACCTAAGGACATCACACACATCCATGCCCAAGGCAGGATTCGAACCTGCAACCATAGCGGTTGCGCGGCTCCAGACAGAAGCACATAGAACTGCTTGGCCACACTAGCTGGCTCATCCACTTTGACCACAGGTTGAAAGGGGTGATAATCTCCAATGATGATACAGCATTTCACATTGGGTCAGCTGGTTGCTGTTGTCTGCACTCTGGGTGAAGATGGCCTGTACTAACCAACATTGTTCCTTGTTGAAGCTGTGATCTACTGGCAGCTGGATATAGATTCCTCTGGTGGGTGGTCAGTAATGGTAGCAAAGTGTAATTCTCCACTGATGGCACTGAGCTGTGTTTCTTGAGCTCATTCAGCTTTTTAAATGTCTATACCTTCAGGGTAAGTTGCAGCTGTTCATAGCAGTTAGTGACCCAGAGATCTCCTAGTCCACTTTGCTGATGCACAGATTTCTTTTGTGGAGATAAATACTTTTTCACACTAGAGTAGAACTTTACAGTTTAACTGTTGAGTAGAACTCAGGTGACTGATGACTGTGGGGTCAGTGTGTCTTCAACAGTAGATAATCACCCAGATAGTTCATATGAGGACTTTTTGGAGTAGCTTTGCCGATCTAGCTCCAGTCTTCCAAACTCTATGATTGCTTGTAATTCTTGTGGGAAGTTCCAAGAATAACATAATGGCTGCATTCTGAAAAAAAGCCATGTTCTGTCATTGTTAGTTATTCTCACAATGCAGTCCATATTTGCTGGATATGTTTTCCACTTGCAACAGTTAGCACACCTGCTCTTCAATCTTGGAACATTACCTTCTTCAGCTGATGACGATAAGCACCCAATAAACACAAAATGACACCTCAAAAGAGATAGTGCTTTGACAGGCTAGACATTGTTGATGACGTCAGTGTGATATCCTGACATTGTGGTAACTGTCATTATGGAGAATTTTTATTTTGGTGGCCTTATCTCCATAGGTAGTCAACCTTGCTGAGTGATCCTAATGTAGGTGGCTGGGCAAGCAGCTGGAACTTCTTTCTGGTAATGTGGAACAACTATAGTGCATCGAAGATAGAACTATGGCTGGAAATGGTGATAGGCTTCATTTCACAGTTCTGTTGTCTTCTGCATTTTCCTCGTGTGCATACATTGTTCTGTTGTTTATGCCCTGGATATCTGCAAGGGAACACACCAGCATATTTAATAATATTTACTTTGTGGATGTGTCATATTAATTATCTATAAAAATCTAAGTTTAAAAAAAAGTCTCCCATTCTCTTAATCAAAAAAGCAATTAACTGTCAAAGTCATGAAATCCCACAGATAATCTAATAGTGCCCACTGTGACCAGTGAGTATGTTGGCCCCAGTGATACTGTATCCACAAAAGCCTTGTTTCCATAACAGTGAACAATATGGGACACAACCCTAGGCAGTTCATCAGTACCAATGGCCCACTACCATACATTGCTGAGTGAGTAGCCCTTCTCTCTACTAAAGTATATTCTAATTTCCACAACCTCTTTGATGATTGAGTCACAGTAGTTTGAAGCGTGGTCTAGAATCAATATCTGCTTAAACACTTGTGCTTATTTATAAGGCAGTTTTGACCAACAGAAGATCTTCTAGATTTCTGTTCTTAATGAGTCATAGATGTTTGTTGCAGAACTTGGAAATGGTGTAAAAGAACTGTCTCATGTAACTAATGCCACATTCACCTGGAGCTGTCCCATGAAACTACTGACACGCTCACCTGGAATATTATAAACACCTAAGACTCAATGGTCATAACTGTCATTCACAGTGTACAGCATCTCTATGACTGTTTTAGGCAATGAGGGGATGGTAAAACCCCATGTCTGTTTAAGTTTCTTTTAATTTCAATTGAGGTTGCTCCACAGAATGGAAGGAACATTGTGTGATGATCTTGTGTTGATTGACTGGATTTGGATTTGCTTGAAAAAGTTGGCACCAGCCAGTGACCAACCATGAACCCATGGCTTTTGCATCAGTCATTTCATAACACACTGCCTGACAAAAAAAAAGTGAAGCAGCAGAAGACATGGTCAGATGTCAATAAACTTCTTGTACATACACACCCAGCAGGCATGTACGTGATTAGAACTGCAGTTCTACATGATAATGGAAAGGAATGCAAATAATAACATTTCAGTTCTTGTTGTTTTCAGACCTGGCAGGGTATATAAACAGCATCAGATGTTGAGTGATCACTGTGAAAAATGTGAAGATTCTGTATACTTGTGTGAGGCAAGTCATCAGCACCTGAGGGAGTGTGAAAAGGGCCTCATGGTGTTTCTCGTTTAGACAGATTGTCAAAACATGCAGTATCCAGTCTTGTGGGGCAAAGGCAGTGCCTTTAGCCTTGTGTTGGACTGTGTGGGAAAGTGATTTCAGTTGACCACATCTGACCAGCACAAGGAAGAAATACCAGGTGCACCAAATGCAGTGTAACCCCTTCACATCTGCACTTGCCATCTGAGGACATGTAATGAACTCCCTGCTACATTTTGTGTCATGCCACACTATTGACTGGAACTAGTAGCAAATGGATTAGGAATTTACTGCCTCATATATAGGGTGCCATTAACACTACAAGCGGGAGCAGGAAACGTGCAGCTGGTGAATGGTGTCAAGCAGATTTCAGCAGTGAATTGCATTTCTGCACTTCCCTGGATGAACATTCTCAGTGAGTGTTGTGGTGACCTCAGGAGAGGTCCTATTGTTCCAATGTTCTGGAGAGAGATAGTGGTGTTACTTCTGGCAACATTGCCTTGGGAACCATTGGGTATGACTGAAGATCATGACTTTCACTTATTGAAGGAACTCTGATGGCATAACCATACATCACAGATATCATGCATCATTGTGTTTTTCTCTCTTGCACTAGTATTGTGGTGTCAGTTTTCAACAGGACAATGCTTTTTCACACATCGCACGTCTCTCTGAACTGCCTTCATGGTACTGAGGCCGGTACGATCCACAGATCTGTCCATGGTAGAACACACATGTGTCTAGCTCAGATGTCAACTCCATTCCAGTGCCAGTACCCATTACATAAAGGACCAATTACAACAGTTGTGGGCCAGCTTGCATCAGAAGAGGATATAACTGCTTTGACACTCTTCCCAACTGCATTTAGGCCAGATGGGGTAAAGCATCATACTGATAAGTGTGCTCATTCTGCCAAGTTCAATGTAAATTTGAACAGATATTGTAATCATTGCTACTTGTCACTATACAAAAACTTATGGTCAATGTGTGACAGAACAATCTGATGGTATCAGGAGAGAAGTGGTGTTCAGCAAGAGCAGATTAAATTCAGTTGGTGGTAGCTCATTTATTATTGTTATAAGTAGTCCATCTTGTTGTGAAATTAAAGTAAAGTAGTTTCTGTGAATTAATACTGATAGAGGTTGTGATCAACAACTGAAATAAATTACTACTTGGTTCCTTTTACTGACTTCTGACTGTGATGATACTTGCTGAAAGGCTCAAAGAAATTTTGAATCTTATTTCAAATAAGAATGCTATTCATATAGTGGGTGGTGATTTCCACCTGCCCTTCATATGTTGGCAAAAATAAATGTTTAAAGTTGGTGGTAACCATAAAACATCTTTCAAAAGTTTTCTAAATGCTTTCTCTGAAAATTGTTTTGAGCAATTAGGTCATGAGTCCACACAAATCATAAAAGGTTGGGATAGCGTACTAGACCTCTTAGCATCAGAAAATAGAGAGCATCATGATGGATACAGGAATCAGTGACAGCAAAGTTGTTACCATAACTTAAAAATCCACCAAAATAAATTGAACATGTATCCTTTTAAAAAGGCAGGTAAAAATTCACCTCATCTTCCTAAGTCAGTTCCCATTTCTTCTAAACTATATAAGCATCAACCAGATATGTTTTAAATTAAGAAGAATATAGATTACAAAAATTGAGGGTTTTATACTAAGAACATTGATAGGAGGCAGGAAAATCCTCCATAATACACAAAAAAAGTCAGGTCATTGTTGCACAAGCAATGAAAAAATATATGCCACTTTTAAAAGAACCAAAATCTTGACAATGGCAGTGATTTACAGATTTTTGAAAATCAGTATGGCCTTCAATGAAAGATGCTTTTAATAGTTTCCATAACAAAACGCTCTTTAGAAATTTGACAATAAACCCACAAAGATTCTGCTCATGTGTAAAGTATACCAGTTGCAAGACACAGTCAGTACCTTCACAGCACAATAGCTGTAGTAACGTTTTACCTATAAGTGCCACTAAATTGAAGTTAACAAACATCATTTTCCAAAATAACTTCATGAAAGGAGATATTTTTAGAAATCAAATCAAGAAGAGCTGTCAAAATGAACAATTTAAATGTAGATACCCTTGATGTGGGTAAGCAACTTAAGTTTCTTAGTAAAGGCAAGCCTCTGGTCCAGACTGTATTTCAGTGAGGTTCCTTTTGGCATATGCTGGTAAATAGCCTCATTTTTAGCAATCATTTACAACTTCTCACTCAACAAAAGATTCATTCCTAAAGATTGGAAAGTTACACATGTGGTTTATGATGCCCTTCAGTTTCTTCCTCCCCCAGAAATTTATATTTTCCCCAACAGAAAAATACTCTCATATTGTGAGGACACAGTAGTTCAACCACTTACAAAAACTGATCAAATAACCGAAACCAAAAATTTGCAGATCACTTTTTCAACATAATGCTGTAGCCCATAGTACCATTGAGATAACAATAGACTATTTTTACTGCCTCCAATGCACACTAGTGAAATTACAATTATATTAGCTTAAAATATTTGCTGGATAAGATATATCAGTTAATATACAGCAAACATTTCATAAGTTGTGGCTCTTCAAGCTTTCCCGGCAGATATGTTGTAAATAGACTTCACGGGTTTGCCACCAGATTATGTTATGCAAATTCCACAATATTTTCTCAGAACAACTGTCCGACATCTTTAGGTGGTTCAACCTTGCTGCTGGCTATGTACGACATATGGGATCGGCACAGCGACACCCCATTTCTAGACTACTGCGAAGGTACAGAAATCACCCATGCACAATGATTCGCAGATAGACAGTGCCATACTCTCTCCTGCATGTGTACTGTATGCTGTGTTTACAAACAGTGTGGCCATATGTTACTCACTAAAAACTGTCTAGACCAATGTTATGACAGGTCTGTTATTGAAAAATCTTGATTTTCATGATGTGAAGGCAGCCGATGAAGGGTTCCAGGTTGTGCCAGTTAAAATCCTGCATCCCTGGTGATGAGATTATCAACTGCTTCGTTAATGACACAGTCTCAGAAAGATGATGCCGAGGATAAAACTTCCATCTTTTCATAAATTTTGCAGTGTCCTGTATTCAGACAGTGTTATGAAATTGCCGGCTTCTTTGGCTGATGAAGGTGTGTATGACGCTGATGTTCATCACAGGGTTCTTGTACTATGCGACAAGTCTGGCCTATATATGCTGTCGTGCATTGACAAGGAATCTTGTACACACCACATTTACTCAGGTCAAGATCATCCTTAAATGAAACCAACAGGTTTCTCAGTTTTGCAGATGGTTGAAAAACACACTTAATGCCTTTTCTTATGAGGACTCTACTGATTCTTCGCAAAATGGCAAAAATGCCAAACTGGTGGCTGTCTTTGTATCTTCATTTCACTTCATAGATTGAACTTGCTTGGGCCTGAATGCATTACATATCTGTCTCTCAGAATAACCATTATGTCGGATCAATGTCTTCAAATGTTGTGTTTCACTTAACAGGCTTTCAGAATCAGATATCACTTTTGTTCTATGAACTAACATACTTAATGCACTACTGCAGAGGATGATGGCAGTAGATCTGTATGCGTTGGCTTGCAATAGATGATGTGTCATAAGGTTCCATCTGCTTTCCTTCACACCAAAACATCAAGAAAAGGTAAAGTCTCATTTTTTCCACTTCCATTGTAAAGTTTATATTTGAATGGAGTGAACTCATATGCTGAAGAAAAGCAGGTGGAGTATAAAGTCCATATTTTGAACAAATGGATGGTGTTGCCATGGGAAGCCCTCTGTCTCCTGTGGTGGCCAATTATTCTATGGAGGACTTTGAAGAAAAAGTACTATAGTCAACCACTCTCGAACCCTCTTGTTTTCTGTGGTATGTGGGTGACACATCTGTGGTGTGGCCTCATGGACTTGATACTGTACCTACATTTCTTTAGCATCTGAATTCACTCCATGCAAATATAAACTTCACAATGGAAGTGAAAAAAGATTAGCAGTTTACCTTTTCTTGATGTTTTGGTGTGAAGGAAAGCAGATGGAACCTTGGGACACAGCATCTATCTCAAGTCAATGAATACAGATCTGTATCTGCAGGCTACAAGCTGCCATCATCCTGCACAATATGGTAGTGCATTACCTATGTTAGTTCATAGAACACATGTGATATCTGATCCTGAAAGCCTGTTGAGATAAATACAACTTTTGAAGGCAGTGTTCCAACAAAATGGTTATTCTGAGAGACAGATATGTAATGCATTCAGGCTCAAGCTAGTTCAATCCATAGAGCAGAATGAAGATACTTTGGCATTTTTGCCGTATTTGCAAAACTGAGAAACCTGTTGGGTTTGGTTAAGGATGATCTTGGCCTGAAGAAATGTGGTGTGTACAAGATTCGTTGTCAATATGGGGCAGCATATATAGGCCAGACATGTCGCACAATGCAGGAATGCTACAATGAAGATCAGTATCATACATACCTTCATCAACCAGAAAAGCTGGCAATTGTGGAACACTGTCTGAATACAGGACATCGTATGATTTGTGAACAGACAGAAGTTTTATCCCCAGCATCATCTTTCTGGGATTTTGTCATTAAGGAAGCAATACATATCTGTGCAGCCAATAATCTCATCAACAGGGATGTGAGATTTCAGCTGAACACAGCCTGGAACCCTACATCGGCTGCTATTAAATCACAATATGAAAATCAAGATTTTTTTTTTTTTATAACAGACCCATCATAACATTAGTGAGTAACATCTGGCTGCATTGTTTGTAAACACAGCGTACAGTGCATGTGCAGGAGTACCACTCTGCAGTTTTCAGCAGAGGGCTTTTGAGCATCACACCATCTATCTGCAAATCATTGATCATGCATGATTTCCCTGGCTGTGCATTCTTTGTGTACATGTTATAGAAACGGGGTTTCAATGTGCAGTTACCATCAGC
The DNA here is from genome assembly GCF_023897955.1 of Schistocerca gregaria. Lineage (NCBI taxonomy): Eukaryota > Metazoa > Arthropoda > Insecta > Orthoptera > Acrididae > Schistocerca > Schistocerca gregaria. The sequence continues at coordinate 56,905,762 of NC_064923.1, read as the reverse complement.
CACATCTAGCTACCAGCAAGGTTGAACCACCTGAAGATGTAGGACTGTTGCTCTGAGGAAATATTGTGGAATTTGCACAATGTGATATGATGGCAAACCTGTGAAGACTATTTATCCCACAAGTTTCTGATATCTTTATCATTCCTGCAGGAGTACAATCACACATATTAAAACGTTTCCACACATCTGCAAAATAGCTCTTCTAGTGAAGTTTTAAATTACGTTTGTCCCCGTTTCTACTTATAAAGGTACCTAGACAGGAGTTTGCTTCTCCTAAATCTTGAACATCAAAATGCTCAGATAGTTGCTGATACAGATATTCTTTCATCTCATTGTTGTTACAAAATACATAAAAATCATCTACTTACAAAGCAACAATTGCATGTTTTCAACCTGACCTTTTAATGATCACATAATCTTCATCGGTATTTGCATGACATCCTAGGTTTAAAAGTACACATTTTGCCTTTTCATTCCACTGTCTAGATGATTGTCTTAAACCATAAATGGCCTTGTGTAGTTTATAGACTTTACCTCATTCCTTTTTGATACAAAACAACCTGGTTACTTTGTGAGAATTGTTTCCTCCAGGCTGCATATAAAAACAATCTTAATAACAAAATGGTAGCTCTTAATGTTGAGATTTGTAGCCAAACTAAGGAAAGACTGTACACCTCACAATTGAGTAAACCCTTACCAACAAGTCCAGCAATAGAGTGCTGTACCATCTCCGTTCCTTTTTTACTTAAATACACACTTGTTACATACAATACTTTTACTCTTTGGTGAGACCAAAAGTTCCTGAACACTATTTTTCTGGAAACACTTTATTTTCTCTTTCATGCCCTTTCTCCAGTCTTCTCTGTCACTCCTTGACATAGTATCCTCCAGTTTCACAGGACCTTCTTCTAACTTTGAAAAATTACTTACCAAGTAGGTTACATAATCCAGGTACTCCTTGGATTTGGTTTACTGGCTAGACCTCTTCTGGAACATCAGGGCCTCTCGGCAGCATCTCAATCTCCTGTATATCTCCCGCTGACTGAGTATGTTAAATGTAGTCTGTGTTTTGATTGGTGTCTACACCATCACTTCCACTACTCCTTCTGTCTCAACCTGTCCAGCATACTGTCCGCTAAGAACATACAGTAATCTTATTTACAGCTGATGCCCTTGTATTGTCATGCTCTTATTCTGCAGAAAGGTCTGTAACATTTAGGCATTTCACCATAATCTTACAAAAAAAAAAAAAAAAAAAAAAAAGTTCTTTAGCTTTGGCATCCCACTCTCATCTGTTTAGATCTGGTATACTATATGGAGAAGGGCAAGGGCTGAACAGCCCTTGTATTGTCATGCACTTATTCTGCAGAAAGGTCTGTAACATTTAGGCATTTCACCATAATCTTACAAAAAAAAAAAAGTTCTTTAGCTTTGGCATCCCACTCTCATCTGTTTAGATCTGGTATACTATATGGAGAAGGGCAAGGGCTGAACAGCTGAAACTTTCAAATGGTTCTAAGAAGACAGTTTTGCTTTCCATAACTCCTGTTGTAATGAAAGCCTCTACCCAATGTTTCTTAGGCAGACCAGATTCAAATAACATTCACTGTGTCATACCACAGATTGATTTGTTAGTCCTTTTTGTTACACCATTTTGTTCTGGACTAGAGGGTACACTAATCTGATGCTCTATTCCATTTAATCTGAAACATCAATGGAGTTAACAAATTCACAGCCATATATGTTCTAACAGTTTTGATTTTCTGCCCAAGTTTTAAACTCACAGGAAAAATCAAATGTTTGATCTTTACTCCTGAGAAAATAACAGATTGTCCCAAAATAATTAACCACCGGTACTTGCAAGTACTTAGCCATAACATGTGATATTTGCTCCATGGGCCACTTAAATCCACATGAACCAAGTCAAGAAACTCAGTTGCACACAGACCTACAGCCTTAGGAAACGGAAATTTAGACATCTTTTCAAGCACACATGTTTTAGACTTGCCAACAGGTTCAGAGTCACAACACTCCAACATCATGCCTCCACTATGTAAACATAGTTAAGTCAACTACAAGATGACTGAGTCCGTGATGCCATAACTCTTCCATGTTATTAAATTTCTAACAGCTAGAGAATGCTCATCTGATGACACAATTTATAAACGCCATTTGACCTCGATCTAAAAGAAAGTACCTTACCATTTTTGAACATCTTACACTATCTTAGTTAAAAACCACATCTATTCCCTTCTTAACCAAAGCAGTAACTGACAGAAAATTAGTGGCTAAGCCAGAGGCAAGAATAACATTCCTGAATGTAGATATATCTGGTGAGTTGACAACATTTCCTTTCCCTTCAATTATTAATTCAGCACAAAAATCTTAAAGCCATTCCTTTCTGGAAGTCAAGTATGACAGTGCTTTGAAATCAATTATCAATCATTGTGGTTGAAATCCATGACAAGCGCACAGAACAATGACTTGTCTGCTCCCTTTGAATCCTTGCTCGATGATTCTTGTTTCTGGGGAAAGTGAGACTTCAAGTGACCATATAAAAGATTTTATTTTATTCTTTGTCTCTGGAGAAACCCTGACATGATTTCTTATAACACTTTGTGAATAAATCACTATTACCACCACCTTTGTCTTACTTGAGGTATTGTTCCACACTTCCATTTAGTAACTTTGTTTTGATGTTTTTTGATACATTTTTCGTCTGGTTAACTATAATCTATACCCTTCCAGTAAGACAGAAAATTTTGGTCCATATCTCATCATAATGAGTACAATTAGTCAGTCTGCTGGTTTGCCCATACTCTGCAGCGTGTTGGCTAAGGGAGAGTGGGGAACTCTGAACCATGGGGCACAATGAATCAGGTAGCATAATATCAGTATAACATAGTAAATTATGTTTTCCTCTGGGGATATGTCATCAGTACTGCTCTTCCGACTGCCATTTGTTTTCTGCTGGATCCAGTTCCCGCCATTAGTGTTATACTGGTGATATGTTAGTTTTGCGACAGTGAAGTAATTTTTGGAGACATAGATAGACTGAATTTTGTTCAATCCTTTGTCACCAAATTTTAGAGAAAGTAAGTCATTGTAACAATATCAATACTGTATTTTAATTATATAGATTTTCAAATATTAACAATGTTCATACATAACCTCACATGAGCTTTGTTTGAAATATGTGCTGTTGGGGCACATTGAACTACTCCCGGGGCACAATGAGCCATGGTCCATTGTGCCCCAGCGTGGTCCATTGTTCCCCAGGACTCTTAATTGTCCAATACAATCACTCTGTACTTTATTTCCTTAGCAAGGGTAAAAATACATGTGGAGGTATTTAAGGCTTGTGGATGTGTCTGGTGAACCTGAGTACAACTTTGAAGACTTGGACAAATTACCAGAAACAGATGATTTTGTTTTGACCAAATTTGAACTGGAAAACAGAACATCGGTTTACTATATGGGGAAGATTTTGAAGCCAAAGGATGGCGCAGGAGAATATCAGGTACCATTTTTGAGAAAAAGTGAAAAGAAAAAATGGGAGGGAAGTTTTATTTTCTTCAGGTAAAGGATGAAGCTTTTGTTCCAGCTAGCAACATACTTTACATACTCCTATGACCAGTCAGTACAGCTCAGTACAGGAGACATCATTTTCATTATTTCGTCTATCTCAACTCAGCTCACAATAAAGAAACCTTGCACTTCAACAACAATTTATTGCTACTACTGGAGCCACAACAAAGACCAGAGACAAAAATCATATTTAAAATCTGGAATCAGCTTTGAGTCCATTGACGTTCGGTAATTCCAAAATAATTTACATGATTGTGTGCCTACAGATTTAATTATATGATTCACACGTGGAATATATGTACATTTACACTTACTTTGTATGCCAAATAGGTTCTTTCAATGAACCTGTTTAAAGTGGTTCATTGTACCCCACATGTGGGGCACAATGAACCATTTATCAAATTTTCTCTCAAAGGCGTTGCTGCTAAAAAGCAATTAATGACAATGCAATCATATAAGGCCATTTGATACTTGAAGGATTAAACTGTAACCTCTGTAAATCACTACTCTGTAATAAAATTATTGGATGAGTAACACAGGGAAATATTTTTTATGGTTCAATGTGCCCCACTCTCCCCTACATCCAGACTACGAGTTAACATAAATTTGAACATGACCTTCAAATTTGGATAATGTAGTGTGCAACAGCATCCCAGAGTCATGGATCTAGTATTACTCTTACCAGCAAGCAGAGTTTCTAGGGTATTGTAAGCCTCCATCATTTTTGTTGTGTTTTCTACTTTTCCTTGCATCCATAGCCTTCTCCATATTTGTAGCAGCACTTGCATTTATGGCACAATCCCAATTTTTTTTTTTTCACACATTGGAATGAATTTCATTTATTTGTTGTAATCATCTCTGTCTTTTAGTTTTTCAACAACTGGACTAGTGGTTTTCATCAAACATTTGAAGATGTTTTTGGAAAACTTAATTCACAGGCACTAAAACATGTAACTAATTTCTTCCAAAATGTAAAGTTCTGACATCAGTGAGTCGGACGGTACACTCACAAAGTGGTCACCTAACCTAATGGTCTTGTTTAGTTGTTTATATTTCTACCATGAGAACATACATAGTTTGCTGTGCAGACTAACTGTCCTGGCCCCATAATCTGCTATGATTAACATATTCACAGAAACATGTTACACTGCATACAAAGCAAAAGGAACGATGATTCAAAAGTAGTCTACACCTTATAGCCTGCAGTGACAAGTATATATGTAGATAGCAACTGTTCTCGAAAGAACAGATACCGTTGATGGCTGTGCAGCCTCTATAGAATAAATAATAATTAGTTGAAACTCTCAGCTGCCGACTGGTGTTGCTAATATACCTCGATGGGGACATCTGAAAATGTGTGCTCTGACCGGGACTCAAACCTGGGATCTCCTGCTTACATGGCAGGTGCTCTTCCCATCTTATCCCCCCCCCCCCCCCCCGCACTCCCCCTCTCCCACCCTCACCCCCTCCCCCTCCCTATAGTGTTCATTAAATTTGTTCGTGGCGGACATCCGATGACACCCGGTCAGGTTGTTCGTTGATCCGTTCACACAGTTTTTTTATTTATATATATATATTTTTTTAATTGCTAAACCCTCTGACCAAACGCACTGAGCTACTGTGCCAGCAGCCATCTGAGCCACCGAGGACATAGATGAATAAGTACGACTGGAGGGACTTATCCCTTGCTCACTTCCCGTGAAACCCACATTTCCAGCTGTCCACAATTCTACATATGTAATGTATCTAATAGATATTTGCCCATCCACTCATTACTCGTCTGCTCTTTGGTGATTCCCGTAAGAGTTCGAGCAACCTGTGTGCATTCACACAGACGAAGGTCAATGGCGGGGTAGCCTTTAACTATATATATATGAAAATAGTAACTGTTCTCGAAAGAAAGATGGTATCTTTTCTTTCGACAACAGTTACTGTTTTCATATATATAATTAACAGCTACCCAACCATTGACCTTCGTCTGTGCGAGTGCACAAAGCTTGCTCGAACTCTACCAAAGTGTGCGCGAATAATGAGTGGATGGGCAAATATCTGTTAGGTACATTAAATATGTAGAATTGTGGACAGTAGGGAATGTGGGTTTTGCGGGAAGCGTGCAAGGGATAAGTCCCTGCAGTCGCACTATTCATCTGTGTCCTCGGTGGCTCAGATGGAAAGTCTGCCATGTCAGCAGGAGGTCCCAGGTTCGAGTTCGAGTCGGGGCACACATTTTCGGCTCTCCCCCTCGAGGTATATTAACACCTGTCGGCTGAGGGTTTCAGTTAATTATTATTTATTACTTAAATGACAAAGATGAAACAAGGCACCAGATTACCAACATAACAACAATAACAATTTAGGAGATCATCTGAACAGCCCTATTATATTTGTTGCTGTTGTTTGGAATCAGAAGATTGCAAAATATTTCCAAAAAATATTGATTAAATTTTGATTACACAATAAATTATACACGCATAAATGTTGTTGATTCAGCTACATACGCAAGATTACAATTACAAACAACATATACTGGAACCATCACATACGAAATGTTGTGGAGAAGGTGAAGCAAAGACTTACTGGCAGATTGTTTAGAAGAGGCAACAAATCTACTAGAATGCAAAATCCTGTGGTACAGATATGTGATTTGGTGTCCAATCATTAAAACAAGAGCATTTTTTGTTTTCATGATATTTCAGTCACCATGTTTCTCCTCCGATTGAGAAAAGTATTTTGTTGATTCACTCTTACATAGGGAGAAATTACTATCATAATAAAGTAAGAGAAAACTGCTGTAATGGAAAGGTCTACAGTACATGTTCATATTTTCCACATGCTAGTGGACAGTGGAATAGTCAAGAAATTGTCTGGAAATGTTCATGAACTCTGTGCTAAACATTTAAGCTTGAATTTCAGAATAGCCATGTAGCTGTAGACATAGATATACACACTCAATCCATGTTCAATATACACTTTCATAAATAAAGTGCTATGTTTAGTCTACACATACCTTTATTTGATCATATCAACAAACATCCAAGAATTCATAATGAGGTAGTCACAATGGCCAACAGTAGGCACCATTAAGTCTGTTAAATATTTGGCCTGTCTGTATGCTAGAGAGCCAATAGGATTAACAGTGTGTCTTGATTATATTTTGTAAATCTGTATAGTCATAGTGAACTCTGCTAGTGGTTTAAATTCAACACTTCCGTAGAAAGGCCTGATTTCTATGGTAACTCTCCTGTTTCGCTATGAGAAGTTGAGCTGCATGACATTTCAGAAGTCAGTATGTACTGCTTTTCAACAGAGTAGAGACTTTCTAATAATAATATATGTCTTTAAGAATTGGCAGTACAGAGAATTAATACTAAAAATGTATCAGAACATTTATACAGCTAATACATTGTGAAAGACTTCATGGTTATACTAGAATGTTGTTCTCCATGCTCCAGATATCTGTTGTTTGGCACAGTGGTCAAACACTGGTGATAGAGCTAGCAATATACAAGTCACAGAGAATCTAAAATGTTTTTCGACTGCTACGACATATGTCTGGAGTTGCTAAGCCCATTCCTCAGTGTTAGTCAGCCTCAATCAGATTGCTGCCACTGATTGACAAACTACTTATTGAATTACTGATGCTGCCATCCCCTGACTCTGCTACTTTTGGCTGTTTGTGCTTGATGTTAATATACATAATAAACACTTATATGTTTTCATTTACTGTTTGCCTTGTTAACAATGTGAACTTCCGGTGATCTGCCACTGACAACCATCAGTGCAAGATTTGGAATTCTGTTGAAAATGTATGACATACACACACACTGGTTCCTGGTGCAATGCTTCAATATGATGCTGTAACTTGATATAATCCTCTGTTGTGGTGATATCTTTGAAAAAGAGCAGTTGATATCATACACTATGACTGACATTAGTGTGAAACTTTATTGGTCTCTGTCATATTGGGGTCTCTGTAGACCGTCCACCTGTTTATCTGAGTGGTTACGTGCTTGCCTACCAAGCAGTGGGTCAAGATTCGATTTCCAGCAGGGTTCGAGATTTTCTCTGCTCTTGGACTGGGTGCTGACTTGTCGTCCTCCTCATTTCATCATCACCGATATGCAAGTCACCCAGTGTTGCATCACCTGAACTTTCCCAATTGGGGCCTCCCAGCAGCCAACAATGCGGCATTATCATGTCACTTCATTCCCATGTGGGTCACAGTGCCAAAGCAGTTTGTATAACTGTGTCACCATCCCTCATTTTGTACTCTGTTCTTCAGTTATGTGGACTTGCTTCTGATTGTCACCAAATGTGTTTTTAATTTCAGCTTGAAATTTGGTCCAGCTCTTGAGCTTTTCCTTGTTGTCATCAAGCCACCACTGGACTGTTCTGCTCAAGTAAAAGGTGGTGTCAGGGCACATCATGTCATAGCACCTTCCATATTTAGCAACATAATTTCAGCTCTTCAGCTTTTTTTATGAGATCATGGGCCTTGTCTTGCAGAACCACTTGATGGATGCCTGATGTACATTTGATTCTGACCAGAGGTACAACAATATTAAGTTTTGTAGGAAGGATGTGCTGTTTGTATACTGTGTGTACTCATGTTTGTATCCATGAAGGTGATAAATTTTGTGTAACAATAATGTTGTTGTTCAAGATAATCAGCGTCTAAACCAAACCATTGAACAATGTTTTTGTTGAATAAGAGTTTTCCAGGTGACCTCTTTTGTGTGTGAATTACACATCCTTCAGATTCTTCCAGTACACTTGCTTCTGGGATATTCTTTTCACTTAGATTTATATGAGCACTGCACGTAAATCACTTCACATATATGCTCTTAAATACTTGACATTGTTATGGATTCCAGTGACTGATCAGCAGCCTTGAGGTCAAAAATATAGGATCTTCTAGTTCATTTACATGGAATACCTCGTATTTTATATTTAAGAGGTCTTTGCTATGACATGGAGATGAAATATTCTCATGCAATTTCACAGGTAGTGCCATCCATTGTTACTGAGATTTTTTCCCTCAGAAACTTCATTCTGTGAGTTTGGAAGCATCACTTCTGGTAAATTCACTCAAAAGAGTGATATCAAACAAAGCACTGTCTCAGATGTGTCCCTCTTTGGTGTAAAGAGTAAAAGTCATGAAAAATGCTCACTGTTTTCCAATAATTTTGTAATCTGAACTATTCTGTAAGAAGAAAATTATGTCAGTTCCACCTGCATTAAAAATACTTACTTCATCTCACTTGCAGTTTAATGATACCACTCTTGGTTTTCAGATCTATGTGAGGCTTTTGGACCCCATACTAGATTCCATGCTCAGCTGGCTACCACAACTGCAGAATCTTAAGATGAGAGCCATGTAGCATATTTTCTAAGGGTATAATGCTCACCAGATCTGTGGTAATCCAGTAAAGCAACAAATGCAGTCTGGGCAGTGTTGATATCTGATCTTCTGGACTCGAAATTCTTCTAGATGGTCGTCCTCAAAGAGTTGATTTATAATTGAGAGTCAAATGCTCTGTGATTTAAGAAATTCTTCATACATTCTCATATATAGTTCATCTTGTGTAAGAGGAAATTTACTTTGAAAGTAATGCTTTTGAAACCACCATCCGCAACCCGTGACCTGTTAGAAGCCGATTTGTTTCAGCAGTTGCCAGAGAGTGCCAGATAACAGGCACCATGGCCGTTGCGCAGCTACGATGACACAGGAAGCCCATATGTTCGTACGTGTAAAACATTAAAAGATCTTGCGCTATGTCACAAAAGAAACAAGACATAAGAGGACACTTTCATGAACCATACTAAAATGCATAATTGGACTTAAAGTGCACATTCGTATGTCCAGATTCAGATGTAAATTTTCTTGAGTACCAGTACTGTATTATCTCATGTTCACTCTCAGAAAGGTGGATGTAAAACCTGCAAATAATAATATATTTTAGCCTTCCGTAACTATGCGAACATATTTTAATTCATTTGATGGCTCCCAGCCATAGAAATCTGTTTTGTATTCATTTGCTGTGGGAGTAATAAATGAAGAGGAAACAGCAAAATCATTAAACGTAAACATATACCATGTGGAGACAACCCACCTCCCCACCACAACTCAGACTGCTCTGTGCATCAGCCCCGGATCTACGATATTTCCGAACCAGGGCAATACTAGATAGTGGCACCCAGCCACACATCTGTAGCCAGAAGCAGGAGAAGGTACTACCCATATGTGACTCGATTGCGCATGCACGAGAGACCTCCTGCAACTGCTCAAACAAATCTAATGTCAACAGCTGTCATGTCACGCTCATCGGAGGCAATTTGTCGTTATGAATCAGTGCATAGTCTTTCTAAAGCCTTTGACACACTTCGCTATTTGCAAACGCTTGTATAAGCACTATGTTTTGTTGTTGTGTATAGTGGATTTCCTTTGCAACTTAAGTTTTATTTTCGTTTATTCTTCCTCTTGTTGGTGCAGTATTATCCTGCAGACGCGGGATACAGTAATATCCTTTGTTGGATTATTGGTTCTTACCAGTCAAAATCACAAAAATTTAACTGAAAACTAAAACAATGAAACATTCCCGGAATTGTAAAAAATTCCCAGGTTTTTCCCGGTTGAAAAAATTCCTGGGTTTTCCCTGGATCTCCCGGTTGTCCCATGTCGTATACACCCTGGTATGAATCAGAACTATGGAGCAAAGTGACACTGATACAGTGGCAGCTGTTGTTTATATTGAAACCCTGTGGTGTTATGTTTATGATAAGATATTATGGTTTAAAAACTTGAATTTCAGAAAGTCTCTCTCTCTCTGGCCGGCAGGGGGGATTGGAGGAAATGGTAGAAGGGGGCGCATTCCGGCACCTGAAAGTTTAGAAATGAAGCACTGCTGGTCTATCTTCTCCATTCCCTTACACCTAGCAACCCATTCTTCCATTTCAATGTGTGCTCCAGGCAACTCCTATTGCTTGTGCCAGGACAAGCTCGCTAATTTTACATACCTACCATGTTCCCATACTGCCAACTGCTTTCAGCTGTCAGCCTCCCTTCCCTCCACTCATCTCTTTTCTTCCCTATCTCTGCGCTCCTCTCATATTTCACCTGACACAAACCCTCACCCTAGAAGGGCTGCAGAGCCGGGGCAGTGTAGTTGACTGGGACATGAATCTGGGAGATTGCAGTGTATGTGAATAGCAAATCAGTTATAACACTGAGTAATGCTTATGTATTTAGGATACTTACAAAATAAACATGAAGATAGATACCAAAGGGATTCATCAACATGATCCTATTGTGAAAATAATCAATTTTTCAATAAAAAACGTTTCACAGATACTTTGTGTTATGCTGCTAGCTACTAAAATTGCAAAATTATGAAAGACAGCAAATAACAGCGTTTAACTTATTGTCCCTATGCAATATAATAGAAAGAATATTTGCATATGTTTGTGATGTGATGACATACAGGGTGAGACATTTTGTATACATAGTGGAGTTGAACTGTGCTTGGATGGCAGGTTTCAGTATTTCATTTCATTCTGCTTCAGCTATATGCTGGCATTCATCAACTGTAGTGCTCTATGAATGGTGATGTGCTAGCATATTGGCAACCCATGATCAGATGTTTCCAGTAGGTGACAGATCTGGGAAACATACTTGCCACAATAACAGACAAGCACCTTCTGTATCAAGGTAGGTCAGCAAAGCACAGGCAGCATGTAGTCTTGTGTTAACTTACTGAAAGGTACTGTCAAGGGGGCCTTGAGGATAGAGCACAGACACCAGCCTAAATATGCCAGAAATGTAAAACCTGCTGTCCACACTACCAGATACCTAAAGAGTACCATCATACCAGGTCCTGGGGCCATTATAACAATGACAAAGGGAAAATTACTTTCTCATCGGAGCCTCCATACGTGGATAAGTCCAGTTGATGCTATATGTTGAATTGGGGCATAGCTAAAAAAGGCCAGTGTTGTTGTTGAGATGACCACTGTTGATATGCCTCTCTCTGTTAACACTTCAACACTTCAGGGAAGCAGCAAGAATGATCACCATGCTGACCCCCCCCCTCCCCCCTCCACCCAAGGGGACCCACAGTCCCTTTTGTGGGTATGTATGTGGCATGCATGGTGCCCCGAGCTATTGCAGTCTCCTTCCTTTTTCCAAACTGCATTACCTTCCCTGTCCTTTCTCCCTGTCCCCTCCTGGTGGACTTATTTATATTGACCTGGCTATCCTTCATCTTTGCTTTTTGGTATGTGCTAATGTTTAGTTTGCTGTTCCATCTCCTTTTCGGTGATTTTGGTTCCCTTGGGGTTTGACCTCCATTTCCAACGTTTTCTGTTTAGTGTGAGCCATTTAGGGATGAACTCCCAACCTAGTTACCATGTTGCAGGGTCCTCTCCCCCTCCTCTCCCTTTTTCCCTTGCACCCTGGCCCCCTTTCATGCTAAGTCACCAGCACAGCAGCCAGTCGGTGTTGTGAGGCTGTTAAGTAGGCACTTGGCTGAGCCTCCTGACAACAAAGGGATCACACTGCTAGTACTTGAGGCCTCGTGTATGCCAAGGAGTCGATGCTCATCACTTTGGGGCATCAGAACTCCCAGCAGTTTCCACCATGCCAGGCGGGCCTTACTGTGGCTGGGTGGCACCCATAGGGTGGGCCCCTGGTCGGGGTGGGTGGTACTAGGGCGGACAACTTGCAAATGATGCGACAAAAGCGTCACATCCTGGCCATTCTGTGGCCATCTCTAAGAGTGATACAAGACATGACACTCCTCCTACTTATCCTTCGACCTTCCCCTCCTTGGCTAACCCTTGGGAAGAGGGTCAAGCTCCTCGCCAGCTTGAGTTGAAATCTTTCCCTTGGTACCTGGTTTGTACCAGGACAGATGGCGAAAGTTTTTCCATGACCAAGACTTTTTTTTTCCATGGAGGTGACCGAAGATAAGTACGGCGAAGTCGAATCCTTGAGTAAAATGCAGTCTGGTTCTTTGCTCATAAAGACATTTTCTGCTGCCCAATACTGAAGCCCTGCATGCTTGTGACCATATCGGTGACATCCCAGTCTCTGTTGCACCCCACCAATCTTTGAACTTGGCACAGGGCATCATTTTCCATCAGTATCTTCTTCTCAAAACTGACGAGGAGCTCCATGCAAATCTCGAGCGGTGAGGATTTCGATTTATCCGCTGTGTACAACGAGGCCCTAAAAACAATCACATCTATACAGGTGCCTTTATCCTGGCCTTCGAGGGGGATACCCTCCCAGAGAAGGCCAAGGTGTTGGTGTATCACTGTGATGTAAAATCTTACATTCCACCACCGATGAGATGCTTTTAATGCTTATGGTTTGGACACAGGTGAGTGCCTTTGGTCCCCCACCAGCGTGCATAAATTGTAATGCACAGCAGCCTCCACGTTCTCCAGCATGCCTGGTGTATGCGAAAGAAAGATCCTTAGATTGACTTACCTACAGGCTTGTCGAAAGTATGACTGGCTCCATCCTGTGCCTATAACTTCTACTTTTGCTTCAGTTACGTCCATTCCCCCTCCTACCCTCTCTTCTTCCAAACCCCGCCCCATTCGCCCAACAACTTCTCCCTCACCCTCCTTCTCCCACTCCCCTCCCCATCAGTAACTGTACCCACCCCTTCGGGTGCTGCTCCCCCTCCTCTGCCGGAGAAATGCTCCCCTTCTTTGGCAGCTGCCAGTACTGGAGCTCTCTCCTGAGACTCCTCTTCCCAGCAACCCCCTGAAAGGCGATCTGCAGCTCCACATCGGCCATATGATCCGCAGCTGGTGGACGTCAAGATTGCCAGATTTAAGTCTGTGCCCAACCTTGCTGCAGTCTGCCCTTCTCTTCCTTCACTAGAGAAGAAGTAGAAACACAAGAACAAGGAAAAGGCCCCTTTGGTACCCCCTGAGGTGCCACCTTCCCCTCCTCCAGCTAATGAGCCAACAGTGTGTCCCCACCTATATGGACTTTACCCAATCCTTATCAGTGGCGGATGGCTACTCGGTGGCATGGCCGGCTCCAGCCCTTTCACTTCACATTTGGAGTCCAGCTTGAGAATCCTTCAGTGGAATGGTAATGGATATTTATGTCACCTCCTGGAGTTGCAGCGCCTTCTTTCTTCCTACTCTGCTGCTTCTATTGCTCTCCAGGAGACCCATTTTGTCAATTATTACTCACCCACCCTTCATGGGTTCCACACTTTCTGTCGGAACTAAATTGACCCCTTTCGGTTTCTGGTGCTGTTTGCACCTTGGTCTGCAAGAACATTGTTAGTAAATGGGTTCCCTTCCATACCACTCTGGAAGCAATTGCTCTCAAGGTCCATCTGGCCACTCCAATCACAATCTGTAATCTCTACCTCCCGGCTGACAGGCCGCCCACATCCCTTGCCCTAACCACCCTTCTTCAACAACTCCCTTCTCCCTTGCTGCTTCTAGGGGACTTTAATGCCCACAACCCTCTTTGTGGTAGTCACACGACTACTGCCCTGGGAAGGACAGTTGAAGCTGTTTGGCAGGGCTTGACCTCTGTCTACTAAACACTTTAATGTGGAACACAGCACTTTCTCTGCCACTGACCTCTCCATCTGCAATCCTGGCCTTCTTCCCTCCAATTAGTGGGATGTCCACAGTGACTTATGTGACAGCAATCATTACCAAATTGTTTTGGCATTCCTTCAGTGTGTCTTCCTCCGGCACCCTCCCAGGTGGGCTTCCCACTGTACTACCACACAGCAGTTTTGATGAGCCTACACAAACTTTGACTGCTGCCATTCTTTCCCCAGCTGCTTCAGCTGTCCCTTCTTCCTCGGGTTCCCCCCATCAGAAGATGGTACCTTGGTGGACTCCTGAAATTGCTGCAGCCATAAAAGACTGCCGCCGTGCCCTTCAACACTTCAAGTGGCACCATTCTACTGCTCTCTTTCTGGTCTTTAAACGATTCTGTTCCCAGTCCTGTTACGTAATAAAATTTCAGAAACAGATTTTCTGGGAATGACATTTGGCTGCCATATTACCACACACCCACTCTACACAAGTGTGGGCGAAATTCAGGCAAATTTTTGGCCATCACTTTCCCACCAGCCTTTTAGGAATTTCTGTGTGTGGTGGTGTCCTTACCCGTCCAGACTTTGTAGCAGAGCATTCCGCTCAACACTTTGCCAAGCCTCTGCATCACCTCAGTATCCGCTCATGTTCCTCCTCTTCAAAGAGCTATCAGAATGACTGCCTTTGTCTTTCGTTTCTCGCTGCTTGGAGTCTTATAATGCCCCATTTAGCAAGTGGGAATTCGTCACGATTGTTTACTGACCGTTTTCAACCATCTGTGGAGTGAGGGGGTATTTCCTACCCAGTGGCAGGAAAGCATAGTTATTTTGGTGTTGAAAGCATTGTTATTTTAGTGCTGAAGCCTGAGAAGCCCCCTCTCCAGTTGGATAGCTACCGTCCAGTCAGCCTTACCAACATCCTCTGTGAGCTCCTTCAACACCTGGTGAGTTGGCGGCTGTTTTGGATCCTTGAATCCCGCGACGTTTTGTCATTGATTCAAGGTTGTTTTCGTTGTGGCCGCGTGGACAACTTTGTCCACCTGCAGTCTGCTATCTGGTCTGCTTTTGCCCATCGGCAACACCTCATTGCAGTCTTCTATGACCTGCATAAAGCCTACGACACCACCTGGCGCCACCACGTCCCCACCACCCTTCATGAATGGGGCCTTCATGGCACTCTGCCTGTTTCTGTCTATAACTTCCTTTCTTGTCACTCTTTCCATGTCCAAGTTGGTTCTTCCCACAGCACTTCCCTTCAGCAAGAAAATGGGGTTCCACAGGATTCTGTGCTGAGCGTCCCTCTCTTTCTCATAGCCATTAATGGACTGGTCATGGCTACTGGGACAACGGTGTCCCCCCTTTGTATGCTGATGCTTTTTGTGTCTACATCGCTTCCTCCATTATGGGTGCTGCAGAACGCTGTCTACAGGAAGCAATCCACAGGGCACAATCTTGGGCTCTCTTTCATGGTTTTCACTTTTCAGTGGCCAAGTCGTGTGCTATGCATTTCTGCCCCATCCCGACCTGTTTCCTGATGGAAAATCCCTCTAAGTGGTGGACACCCATTGCTTCTTTGGTCTGGTCTTTGATGCCTGGTTGACATGGCTGCCTCATGTTCACCAGCTGAAGAGGATGTGCTGGTTACATCTCAATGTTCTTAGATGTCTGCGCAATACCACCTGGGGTGCAGACCGCTCTATTCTACTGCAATTGTACAAAGTTCTGGTCCAGTCTCGTTTGACTACGGGAGTCCTGTCTATGGTCCTGCATCATTTTCAACAGACCCCACCCACTATTGTGGGGTACGACATGTGACTGGTGCCTTCCTGACTAGCCCCATGATTAGCCTTCTTGCAGAGGCGGGGATTCCACTGCTGCAAGTTTTGCGCCAACAGCTTTATCAACCCCATACGGTGGTGGCCACGATGTGGGCTTACATGGCTGCCCACATTCAGTTGCTCTTTTCTGTCCTCCATCACTTCCCTTTACCATTTACCACCTCTTTTCTCCCCTTACCCCTCCATGGTGCGTCTCTCGGCCACAGCTCTGTCTTGATCTCTCCATCAATTCAAAGGATTCTGTCCCTCCGGAGGCCCTTCACCACCAATTGTACTGTCTCCACAGTTCATTCCAGAGTTCAGAAGTGATTTATACTGATAGCTCCATGGTTGCTGGTCACACTGGTTATGCTCACACCTATGGCTGTTGTGTTTTTCTCCGCAGAATTGGTAGCCATCCTGTGCGCACTGGACCATGTCTGCTTCTGATCAGGACTGTCTTTCACTATCTGTAGTGACTCCTTGAGCAGTTTACAAGCTATTGGCCAGTGCTTCCCTCACTACCCATTGGTCATAGCTACCCAGGACTCCCTTTCTCTCCTTGATCAACGTGGATGCTCAGTGGTTTTCATTTGGACCCCAAGCCATGTTGGGATCCCTGGCAATGAAGTTGCCGATTGACAGACTAAATTGTCTACTAACCGGTCATCCCTTGCTATTGGCATTCCAGTTATAGACGTTTGCTCAGCATTATGTCGTAAGGTATTGGGACTTTGGAGTGCAGAATGACACATTCTTCCTTCACCGAACAAGCTCAGGGCAATAAAGGATTCTACAACTATGTGGTGGTCCTCCTTACAGGCCTCTCATACGGCTGTCTCTGCATCGGCCATACTTGGCTGACTCACAGTTATTTCTTCCATTGTAAGGACCCTCCTCTCTGTCATTGTGGATCGATGTTGACTGTGGTTCACTGGACTGTCCCAACTTAACTGCCCTGAGATGGACTCTTAGCTTTCCTGACACACTACCCCTGGCATTAGCTGCCTATGCCTCAGTGGCTGATCTCATTTTACGGTTTCTTTGTGATGGGGGTTTTTATGGCTTTATTTAAGGGTGGGACCTTCAACCTTATTGGTGGATGGAGGGGATGGTAGGCCGTCTTTCTCCCCCCCCCCCCCCCCCCCTTCATCCTGATTGGACTGGCTGTGACTGGGCTTGGTGGTTCAACCCCTCCCTGTGCCTTCCCACTCCTTTCCTTATGGGGTCTGTTTTATCTTTAGTGTCTATCTTGTCTACCCCTTATAGTGTCAGGTTTTATCAGTTTTAGTTATTCCAAGGTCGGAGGGACTGATGACAGCGTAATTTGGTCCCTTCTCAAATCCAAGCAAGCAAGCAACCAACCAACCATGCTGACAATCTATGAGACTCTGTATGGGTACGTGTTTTGGTGCAAACAATCCTATTTTGTGACACAAGGTACATGATGGAAATGTACAATCTTCCGTGGATTAGTGAAGAATATATCTGTCCACTAGCTGCTTAGGGCCATTGACATACTGTGTGGAATTGAGTATAGGTCTCCTGAACCCATTGACTGTATGTTAGCTTGAGCTATGGAATTTCGACCAACACAAATAGCAATGGCATTTTCACAAACAGCCAAAATTTAAATGCATTTGTGAACTATGTAACATTTCCTTATTGTGGTGTGCGTACTGTAAGACCTTCAGTACACACACCATCAGATTATTTCGCTTGTCGCCGCTCTAACGAAGTAGGCTAGTGTCAGCAATATGTCTCGTGGTCTTATCGTGGCGTGTTTATCTTCTGCCGTTAGGTCAGACGATAGAAATGCCACTTGCACGCTTAGAGTAGCAGATTGACGGTGACCAACTTTAAACAGAACTTGATTAATTTTCACACACATTTATTAAAATAATAAAAATCATAGATATTCATAACTTGATTCTGGATGCTGTTTACAATTGACAATCTGAAGTTCCTTTGGTCTTGGAACGTTAATCTTATTCTCACATATCTCTGATACTTAGTGTCTATACATTTCTCTTCATGGTTATGTACAGGAATATGATAATCTTATTAGGTGCAGACTGAAACTTGACTATTGACTGGTACAGACAAATGCAGACTGACTAATCGGAGGTCTGTACACTTGTTATAATACCTCGCGCATTAATGTATCATTGTGCGTGCGAGTGTGATCCGCGAGGAGAAAAGGTTCTCCATTAGCAGCAATCTCATTGGCTGCGTGACATATTAATGCGCGGATTGGCGGGACATATTAATGCGCGGATTGGCGGAAGCAGAATTTGGTCCATCACTAAGATAGCGTCATCTCATAGAGCGGAGTCGGACGAGCGCTGATCGCCTTTGCTGTTGTGCGGGGCGCACTCTAGTGGGAAAGTTGTGTACGCCTGACTATGCGAAACTATGTACACAACACTTATATACAGACTGTACATGGTTTTATTTCTAAATAGTTTTTGTGATAGTGCTGAAACACTGACCATTTACATGTCCATGCACGTAGTACATATCATTCCAGTTTTAGGTTTGTTGTATGCCACCTTTATGCTATTGCAGTTTTAAGAGCCAGCAGTGTAATTTTAATAGTAATAGAAAGGTAGCACTCCACTCATAGAAATCTTTAGGCTGAATAAATATTATATTATAAGACCCTGAAACAATTCTGCTGCCTCGATCAATATATTTTATGTGAAGTTCATGATGACTGGGTAAAAGACCTAGTTATACAGATGCTTATGATCATTTTTCCCCGTCCTACTATAAATGGATGTGTAAAGAGAGTGAATAACTATGTGGCATAAAATACCCTGCATGATGCAGCATACAGGGCTTTTCAGAGTACCTAAGTATCTACTAATTTGAATGTCACATGTACAACTGCACTGACAGTTGTTCAATTGTCACCTGAATGTATACCAATCCGAATTTTGAGCTGTGTGTCTGGACGATGCTTTATCGTGAAAGACTTCACTGCATCTAGGATAGCAATAGCCATTAATCCAATTTCCTTTGCATGATCATCTCCATTCCTCTTAGGCAAACCAGATACAACCATGTAGGCATCACCAATTGTCTCCACCTGAAACCCAACAAACACTTCAGTTTCATAATTATAACCAATGTATGAGGTTAGGTCAAAAATAAATGAGCCCTTAGTAATAACATTTTTATTTTAAAAATAATCAAATTTACTGTTTTATTGTTTTTACACATAATTACCCATCTTATTGACGCATTTTTGCTAATCCCCAATTAACTTTTTAAAGCTACTTTCATGGGAAGGGGAAGAAAGTAACCAAAACCAATTTAAGCAAACATTTGCAACTACAAATTGATGATGAAGTGCTCTGCACCAAAAGATTCTTTGAGTAATCATCTTACAGAAGTCATTCAATGAAATTCTGGGCTGTTAACTGGACAGTCAGGAACAGTCCAGTGCATATTGGTAAATTTTTGTTCGCTTAGTGTTGCAATGCGAGGCCTGGCATTGTAGTGGAGATGTAACACTCCTCTGATCTATATGCAGTGCCTTTATAAGGGGTAGGCAGTTTAAATACTGTGAGTAACATCAAGTTGTAGGGTGTGTTAAAGGTCTGATGTCTCTGCAGGAAACAGGCCTGCAGAAAGTTTTTGCATTCCCACAATACTGCAGCCATGAATTTACCATCAGATGACCATGGCCTGGCTTTTACTGGTGCCAGCTTGCCTCTCCAATCACTTCATTGTGGCTTGCTTTCAGTCTGTGGTGTAGTGATGTTCTCAGATATCATCAGATTTGCCAATTTTTACCAATAAAGTACCCAGTCTTCCAAATGCTTAATCAGAACAGACAGAACAGAGATTCAAGTCTTGGTCCAGCACACAGTTTCAATCTGCCAGGAAGTTTCAGTGAAATGAAATGGTATCTTTAGAATACGACTACTGGTGTACCACAGAAATCAATATTGGATCTGCTGCTGTTCTTCCATCATATATTGAAGAAGCAGAAATAGTTCTCATTGCCAGTGATGCAAGTATTATAACCGAGCCTAACAAAGTAACTTCAACACTTTAAAATGTCACTGGATTTCGGTAAAATACAATACAGTCAATCCAGTACTGCACAAGGCCTGGTTACATCATTATAAACCATGCATGAGAGTAAATCAGTCAATCAAACAGCATATTCTAAATTCTTAGTGTTTATATGGATAAGAACCTGAACGGGAAGTAGATGTTTTCAGCTGTACTTCATCAGTGGACCATCTGTTAAAAAGAGACAATACCATTTTCTGCATTCGAAGAGATGGGAAAACTATTTAATTTCAAAGACAAAAAGATTTCCACTACACAAACGAGGACCTTCTTAAAATCTTTGGGGTGCAACATCTTGCAATTTGCAGTCATAAAATTACAAATTCAACAGCCCAACTGGCACATCTGGCACAATATTAGTCCAAACTATTGAGACGAGAACCACCTTGGTTCAGTTCAAGGCTGTTAAAAGTTAGTAGTACTGACCAATTTGAGGTTGCTTTGGTGGTTTCCCAAATCTATCTTGTTGATTGCTGTGACATGTTACGCATGATTCAAACCCAAAGCACGTAGTTTTCTAAATGCATTTATTAAACATTAACTATGACAGTAGGCATGAAATGCTGTAAATCCACTCACATAACTATATCTAAAGTTTTGTAAACATACAGTGGGCTAAACATTGTGTCAAAGCTGTATAACCATTTTTAAAGTTCATATGCAAATTTTCTAGATGGGGCTGTACTTTGGTTGTTAAATCAGAGAGGTGACATAATATTCATAATGATTGTTTTGTACTCTATTTTTATTGGCCCTACTGTGTACAAAGGCATCCACTGACAAACGAGGAGCCACCTGAAACAGTACACGTTGTGTACCAGCTGTTATGTAAACACTTTTTTCATTTTAAACTAGTACAACTACCACCAAGTTACCAGTCAGGATGAATGGACATAGACAGAGGGTGTAGGCTGGCAACACACAATATCCTGTTGCAGAACATGGCTCTACAACATCATAGTCTTGATCTCGGCACCTGTTTCAGCACATGTGCCATCTGGATTCTTCCCCCGGACACTAACTTTTCACAATTCCTCAGGTGGGAACTGGCATTGCAGCATGTTCTTAGTTCTCACCACACACCTGGCCTTAATTTACATTTATTGCTTTGGTCTCAGCTTTTCTTCTCAGTAATTATTCCTTCTTCACTTTTAGTTTTCTCTTCACTTTTAGTTTTCTCTATCTCTTAATTTATGACCTGTCTGAATCCCACCCACCCACCGCCACCACCTCAACTACATACAATGCACTTAGCTTTCTGCTTTTCTTAACTCTTGCACAATGCTTTCCTTCTCATTCCTTCTGGTTTCTCTCCCCTGACTGGGGTTCTGGATGACTTTTCTAAGTCTCCCTGTTTCCCAAACCTTGCCTGTCTTTCTTCAGTTTCAATTTTTCACTGCTGATCCCTTACAGCAGAACAGGTTTGAATATTTTAAACAATTAAGAATAATTTTTACAGTGAAGTTTTTACAACTGAGTTTCATATATTTTAGAAATATCCTAATGCCAATTATGTTTATTTCAAATATTTGGCTATCTTGTAAAATGGGGATTTGAGTCACGAATCACAAATCTTAACTTTGAAAATATTATAGGGCAATGTCTGAGCAGGTATTGGAAGATTATTAGAAAGTTTTAAACATGCTAATTTGTTAGTGTTTGCAGTCTTTGTGAGTCTGTCTCTCAGTATATCAAGATTCGGTTTGTCTCTGGAATTGTGAGGGTGTATTGTCTCTCTGGTGGTGAAATTTATGTATATGTATAGATCAATTACAATTAATATCTGGAGCGCACGATAAAGAGGAGATGGCAGTGTTCCTTAGTTGCAACTTGTTCATTATCCTGATTACTTTTGTAATTTCATTGATTGACATAGCTGGAATGTCCCCATAGCAGTCAGCCACAGGATCTGTGGAACTGAAATAGGGCAAAGTATGTAATATTCAGATGTGGGATGGCCAGTGTGTTGGACTGTTCCTTCCAATCCACCGAATCCAGACATTACTCTCCTCTCCAGACATTACACCCCTTGACTTTTTTTTATGGGGGTATATAAAGGACAGAGTCTTCGTCACTGCAGCTGCTGACATCAACAAACTGAAGGCTAGGATACAAGCTGCTGTGGGTACTGTGACAGAAGTAGTAACAGTAACCTATGTAATGGTATCAAATGTAAATTATAATGTCAAACGGTTTTTCGGTCCAAAATTGTTATTATCAGGGCAAGACTTTGTGCTCACCCTGTATTTCATGGTCATGTTCATAACTAACAACAGACCCACACAACAAAATAAATGTCTTATCGCACCACAAACAGCAAACCAATAACCCATACCTTATGTCCTGAACTACAAACACTGCCAGCGACTTCATACATCCAACACCAAGGTTCAAATGAACCCAATACAGCACATTACACTCAGTGCGCACGCGTGCGCCCACCCACCCACACACACACACACACACACACACACACACACACACACACACACACACACACACACACACACACACACACACACACCACCACCACCACCACCACCACCACCACCAGAGGGCACCATCAAACACAAGAAGACGACATCTAAAAACAGAACCAAGTCAAACTCCACGCCATAATGATGTCACACAGGTCAAAGTAGATGGGTGGAACTGGATACTTCCATTGACCCCAAACTTTACAGTAAACTGATGTATAGATTTTATTTGTGTACCAGTCTAAAGTGTTCTGACATAGAGACGATAGCAGTATACTGCTCAGATGCTGACTGCAGACTTAGGGGTACAGTTAGCTAGACTGGCGTAAGAACATGATGTAAATTCTGAAAATACATAATGCTGTTAGGTTAATTCTGCTATTTGACAGAAACTCTTAAGATTTTACTATGAAACATTTTTCACCTTACTAATTCACAAAATTATATGGAATATTATTAGTAAGTGCTTTCCCAAATTCCATATGTATGAGTATGGTTTCCATCTTGAAATCAGTTAATGAGACATGTTGTCTGAGTCAGAAAGAAATATAGCATTAAAATTTTACAGTCGGAGCTTGTCACTTTGCAGTCAGTAAAGCAAAACAGACGATCAAAATTTGGAGGGTCCAGACATTTAATGTCAGTTGTTTGATAAGTTAGTTACTTTCAGTTAATTCAAAATATGCCCTCAAAAAGTTGGGAGTGCCAGCTTTCAAATGAGTGGTAATAATACTCCTTCTGCTACTTACTTGCTCACAATGCTTTTCCTGTGATATGACCGTCATAGGTTTCATTAGGTGTCACTATTAATTACCCAGGCTTCCAGTAAGAACAACTGCATCATTATACTCATAAACATAAATATAAACAACTGAGCTATAAGCTTAACTGAGATTTCAATTAGATAATAATTTTACACTGTCCTGTACAAATGGTGTATTACATGTGCACTGCATTAGATACAGAATGGAAAAGTGAAAAATTTTTAGTTATTCTTGGAAGCAGGTTACACCCCAATTCTCTCTGTCTCATGTTCTCCCCCACAGCATGTATATTACTGTTGCTTCCAGGTAGTTATCTGCTTGATTCCTGAGAGTTTATAGAGATGTAAATCCCTCTGTTATCATTGACTATACGCATTTTTATAAGACAGTTGAACAGCTAAATGTGGTAAACCTTAGCACCCAATGTATGTCTATGTTGACCCCACTTACATGTTTTTCTCATTGCCATTCGTCAAATCTGATGAGCCGTGTGTTTTCATCATAGAAAGACAAATTTATTGTTCATTCAGTTATTAGCATCACGTACCCCCCACAGCAGTGAAGCTGTTGGTGCATGTCTGCATTCAGCACTGACTGCCAGCTGCTGCAACACTTCACAGAATTCATGCTACACAACTGTCAGAGCAGTTCAGACATCATTCAATAAGTTAGCAAGAGATGGACTCATAGTCAAACCAGTGTCACTTTATGAGTCACAGTAAACTCAAAAATGGAGTATTTCATAATGCAGTAAAGTATTCTAGCAAGTAAACTTCAATAACTCCCACAGAATGTTCTGATAGCTGAAAGGATCCATTAGTGTGAAACTATCAGAAACTAAATTAAGATCAAACTGCAAGAACTCAAGAGAGCCCCACCATTCCCTCAGTTTGATTAACCTCTTATTGTTATTTTGGATTCTCTGTGTGTTAGGCAGGCAGTGTGGTGACATCATCACTTCTTACGAGCAATTACTCTAATTAAGCTCTGCTTCTTCATCCTGCTTTGCAAGGATGCATGACAAAGGACACCTACCCTTCTACATTGTAGTAACACGATTCATGTTTCTGTCACACTTCACCTAGTGTAGACCAGGAACTGTCCGCTAGGCATGCCCGATCTGAACTCACTGGGGCACGGCATGTGCTGTCCAAGTTGTTGTTCCACCGGCAGAGGGCTTGGCCGAATTCTCGCGTGTCCTCTGGTGGATGTGACTTTACTTGCATGCCGAAGTGCGCATCCCACGATCTTCCTGGTGGCTACTGCACTCCTCCTCCTTCGGGTGGTGAAGCCACTGTGATCCACTGCATCGGAAGGTGGAGCGTCATGCAATGGTAATGTCCCACCACCGGACTCCGGGACAGAACGAGGGACAAGCCATCGAACTCCAGATCCCGGTCCACCTTGGAAGGGGCAAGACCCAGTGGCAGGGACAATGGGGAAGGGGCGACCACAGGTGAACCAGCCTTCTGAGAAACCGGGCCTGTGAGGGGGGCCGGCCCTCACCGGGGCATCTCTAACAATGGCAATGCCGGTGCTGAAGCTACTGGAGGCCGCCAAGACTGAGAACCATCGCAGTTTGGTGGAGTCACAGGTGGGAGGGGCGGTAGCATCCCCTGAGAAAACAACACAGGTGCTGGCAATGGGGAAGCTGTGGACCACCGCCAGTATCCAATTTGGATTGCGACCAAACTCACATGCCCAGACCGACACACCCGGTGTAAAGCCGGGTATCCCGTTTTGCGAAGACTGTCGAGGACCAGGCCCGAGGAGAGGACCAGGCCGGAGGAGGTGCAGCAGAGTCCTAGGTTGGCGCCCATGGAGGAGCTCTGTGGGGCTGTGTTCTCCCATCGGTGTGGTCCAGTATGCTGTCAGGAAAAACGTCAACGCCTCTCTGCAGGAAATTCGTGCACATACTTTTTCATCTGCGTCTTAAATGTGCACACCATGTGCTCAGCTTCCCCATTCGATTGTGGATGAAAGGGGGGAGGGCAAATGTGCTGAATACCGAAGCGCCTACAAAAATCCTGGAAGATCTGCGAAATAAACTGAGGTCCATTGTCTAATACCAGGGTGACTGGCAGACCTTCCACAGAAAAGATTTTTGCCAGTTCCTGGATTGCAACTTCTGAAGTGGTTGAGGAGCAGCGGACCACATATGGGAATCGGGAATAAGCATCAATGACAATGAGCCAAAAGCCATTGAGAATCGGGCCCGCAAAATCTATGTGAACACGTTCCCATGCCTGGGTTGCAGGCGGCCATGAAGAGAACACTGACCTGAGAGACGCCTGTTAGCTCGCACACCGGGAACAGGCAGCCACCAAGTGCTCAATTTCTCTGTCAATACTGGGCCAGTACACATGTCTGCGAGCCAAGGTTTTAGTACGGGAAACACGCCAGTGCCCCTCATGTAATAACGTGAGGATCTCCCTTCGCAAACTTGCAGGAACAACCACGCGAGGAGCTGTATCATCGCTACCCAGAAGGAGAACTCCTTCCAAGACTGAGAGGCAGTCTCGTACAACGAAGAGGGTCCGAGGCCTGGAGGTCGGGACGACCACCCTTGCTGAACGAGGCAAACTACTTGCCACAGGACCGGGTCGGTTGCCGTTTCCCTGGCGAGTCTAGAACTAGTGATCGGAAAACCATCAACCGCTTGGTGGGACGCCACATCCAAATGAAAACACATAATCTCCTCCCGAGGATCAGGGCCCACCGGAAGATGGGAAAATTGTACTGAAATGCAGGAGGATCTGCTGCAGCAAATTGACACATGGTGTAGGGAATGGCAATTGAATCTCAATGTAGACAAGTGTAATGTGCTGCGAATAGATAGAAAGATAGATCCCTTATCATTTAGCTACAATATAGCAGGTCAGCAACTGGAAGCAGTTAATTCCATAAATTATCTGGGAGTACGCATTAGGAGTGATTTAAAATGGAATAATCATATAAAGTTGATCGTAGGTAAAGCAGATGCCAGACTGAGATTCATTGTGAAAACAAAGCATGTAGGTTACAGTACACTTGTTCGCCCACTTGTTATATATATATATATATATATATATATATATATATATATATATATATATATATATATATATATATATAATAGAAAGAAACTTCCACATGGGAAAAATATATTAAAAACAAAGATTCCAAGACTTACCAAGAGGGAAAGCGCTGGCAGACAGGCACATGAACAAAACACACAAACACACACACAGAATTACTAGCTTTCGCAACTGATGGTTGCTTCTTCAGGAAGGAGAGGGAAAGACGAAAGGATGTGGGTTTTAAGGGAGAGGGTAAGGAGTCATTCCAATCCCGGGAGCGGAAAGACTTCCCTTAAGGGAAAAAAGGGACAGGTGTACATTCGCACACACACGCACACACACACACACACACACACACACACACACACACACACACACACATATCCATCCGCACATACACAGACACAAGCAGACATATTTAAAGGCAAAGAGTAAGGGCAGAGATGTCAGTCGAGGCGGAAGTACAGAGGCAAAGAAGTTGTTGAAAGACAGGTATGAGCGGCGGAAACTTGAAATTAGCGGAGGTTGAGGCCTGGCGGATATCGAGAAGAGAGGATATACTGAAGGGCGAGTTCCCATCTCCGGAGTTCGGATAGGTTGGTGTTGGTGGGAAGTATACAGATAACTTGGACGGTGTAACACTGTGCAAGATGTGCTGGCCGTGCATCAAGGCATGTTTAGCCACAGGGTGATCCTCATTACCAACAAACACTGTCTGCCTGTGTCCATTCATGCGAATGGACAGTTTGTTGCTGGTCATTCCCACATAGAAAGCGTCACAGTGCAGGCAGGTCAGTTGGTAAATCACGTGGGTGCTTTCACACGTGGCTCTCCCTTTGATCGTGTACACCTTCCGGGTTACAGGACTGGAGTAGGTGGTGGTGGGAGGGTGCATAGGACAGGTTTTACACCGAGGGCGGTTGCAAGGGTAGGAGCCAGAGGGTAGGGAAGGTGGTTTGGGGATTTCATAGGGATGAACCAAGAGGTTACGAAGGTTAGGTGGACGGCGGAAAGACACTCTTGGTGGAGTGGGGAGGATTTCATGAAGGATGGATCTCATTTCGGGGCAGGATTTTAGGAAGTCGTATCCCTGCTGGAGAGCCACATTCAAGGTCCCTTCGTCTTTCCCTCTCCTTCCTGAAGAAGCAACCATCGGTTGCGAAAGCTAGTAATTCTGTGTGTGTGTTTGTGTGTTTTGTTCATGTGCCTGTCTGCCGGCACTTTCCCGCTTGGTAAGTCTTGGAATCTTTGTTTTATAGAAAGAAACTTCCACATGGGAAAAATATATTAAAAACAAAGATTCCAAG
This sequence comes from Schistocerca gregaria, assembly GCF_023897955.1. NCBI lineage: Eukaryota > Metazoa > Arthropoda > Insecta > Orthoptera > Acrididae > Schistocerca > Schistocerca gregaria. The sequence goes on along the minus strand of NC_064923.1, from coordinate 56,878,084 downwards.
ACTTACCAAGCGGGAAAGCGCCGGCAGACAGGCACATGAACAAAACACACAAACACACACACAGAATTGCTAGCTTTCGCAACCGATGGTTGCTTCTTCAGGAAGGAGAGGGAAAGACGAAAGGATGTGGGTTTTAAGGGAGAGGGTAAGGAGTCATTCCAATCCCGGGAGCGGAAAGACTTCCCTTAGGGGGAAAAAAGGACAGATGTACACTCGCACACACACACACACACACACACACACACACATATCCATCCGCACATACACAGACACAAGCAGACATGATGTTGGTAATGAGGATCACCCTGTGGCTAAACATGCCTTGATGCACGGCCAGCACATCTTGCACAGTGTTACACCGTCCAAGTTATCTGTATACTTCCCACCAACACCAACCTATCCGAACACCGGAGATGGGAACTCGCCCTTCAGTATATCCTCTATTCTCGATATCCGCCAGGCCTCAACCTCCGCTAATTTCAAGTTGCCGCCGCTCATACCTGTCTTTCAACAACTTCTTTGCCTCTGTACTTCCGCCTCGACTGACATCTCTGCCCTTACTCTTTGCCTTTAAATATGTCTGCTTGTGTCTGTGTATGTGCGGATGGATATGTGTGTGTGTGTGTGTGTGTGTATGTGTGTGTGTGTGTGTGTGTGTGTGTGTGTGTGTGTGTGTGTGTGTGTGTGCGAATGTACACCTGTCCTTTTTTTCCCCTAAGGGAAGTCTTTCCGCTCCCGGGATTGGAATGACTCCTTACCCTCTCCCTTAAAACCCACATCCTTTCGTCTTTCCCTCTCCTTCCTGAAGAAGCAACCATCGGTTGCGAAAGCTAGCAATTCTGTGTGTGTGTCTGTGTGTTTTGTTCATGTGCCTGTCTGCCGGCGCTTTCCCATAACAGAAAGAAACTTCCACATGGGAAAAATATATTAAAAACAAAGATTCCAAGACTTACCAAGCGGGAAAGCGCCGGCAGACAGGCACATGAACAAAACACACAAACACACACACAGAATTACGAGCTTTCGCAACTGGCAGTTGCTTCGTCAGGAAAGAGGGAAGGAGAGGGAAAAATGAAAGGATGTGGGTTTTAAGGGAGAGGGTAAGGAGTCATTCCAATCCCGGGAGCGGAAAGACTTCCCTTAGGGGAAAAAAAGGACAGGTGTACACTCGCACACACACACACACATATCCATCCGCACATACACAGACACAAGCAGACATATTTAAAGGCAAAAAAAACATCTTCAGGAAAAATGTGACTGTGAATTAGTTTTGTATTGTAAGTTGAGAATCATCTTTGAGCACAGAAAGTGACTACTTGCAAATTGTAGGATAGAATGCTTCTACATATCACCTCTGTAATTGTACAAATTGCTGTGCATTACTTTCTGAGAAATTGCGAAAATGATTTCTTTACACTTTTAAAGTAGAATACTTGTAGAAAATAAAGCAAAATTTGCCCTGTTTAGCTGTAATACATAAAAGCATTTATACCATGGTTTAGTTAAACACACAGTTCCACATTATAGCTGCCATTTGTCATTCAATAAGTAATTTTAAATAGTAATAGGCAATGCAGCATGGTTTACACTTTATCTTGGCTGTTTTAGTACTCTTTTTTTTGCACTTGTAATGATTTATCTTGCTTGTTTTAATATTGTTTTTGCACTTGGATTGATTCTTTTTGCACCTTCTTTCATAGCTAATGTTCATACATATTATATGACATTAAGCATTGTTCAGATGGCAGCTACGTCATGTACTGCTGTTTCCAAAATACTGCTCAAAATAAATTGGGAAACAGTGTCTCTTGTATCTAGTAGCAGTTTGAAAAATCTGACTCAACAAACATAGTCATCAATTCTTGAGTTGTTAGTGACACAAAATTGATTAGAGAATTCATTCTTGTGGTTATTACATTAATTATGCAGATAACTGTTTAACAAAATTACTGTCTGCTATGCAACTGAACTGATAGTCACATCACAGGTTCTATATGGTACAGTTAGTTAATTAATTAGTTTGTGCAGTCCTGCATTCACTGTCCTGAAATACAACAACCACTAGTTACTTGAATAAATAGGCACTGCATTTTACATGCATGTGAAATGTGTTAGTGCCTTCATAAATCTGTAAATCTAGTAAGTTCATTAGATCATTATATATCAAAGTAATCAGCAACCAGTTGCATAAAAGAAGTTTAATCTCTTAACCCCTTGTCTGGACTATAATACAACATGGTGGTAATTTGGCGATATGTGTCAGCAGTGTACGGATAGTCTCTGCAAATTCTACCATCACATTACAGATTGATAATTATCATATCAATATTACAGCAGCCCAGAGGCATCATTTATATGAAACAGTTCTGCACAAGCATGGCATAGGATCTCAGCACAAGGCTCAGTTTCGTGAACCTGTTGTAGTTTCTGGTTCACTCTGTCTTAAGTATACCACATATTGGAAAGTTCTTCTGCATAGGCACTGTTTGCTTTTATTGCCAAAAAATTGACAGCAGATATCTTGTAATCATACTGAGTAGATGACACTTGTAGTTCTCTCAGTATTTACAGACTGAATCACAGTTTTGCTTAAGGATGACATATTCTAGACAGCATTTTGTGTTCCTTGTTCCACGTTCTGCTAACAACTGCTTCTCCTTTTGTGTAAGCAGAAGCTGGGTTTGAACTTGCACTACATATATTAGCTGTTTTCATTTTTATTGGATTTTTGAGGCCACATTATCTGTCATTATGTAACTTTGTTAATCGTAGCTCACTAATGCTCCCTGTGGATAATCACATTCTGCAATCATTGCTATCTTGTCTCTTCTTTTGTGTATGACATTTTTGGTGATAGTGGCTATGATCATGATTTCAAGAAAAATATTTTGTAAGTCTATAATTACCAGAAAGCTGTGTTGCCCAATAATAATGTTTACAGTATGAACACTGGGTGTGCTCCAGAATAATCTTTTTATTTCCAGTACACTTGAGGCAAAAAATTGTGACAGTTATTGAATTATGATGTTTAGTTTGCCATCAATGCATGTGAATATTATTAATAACCTCAATCTAGATCTTAAACCTAGTTACAGAAGTGTGAATAAGATTCATTGACATATACATTGGGTATTCTGGCGCCTGGCAGGTGCATCATTGAGAAGCAAGCTGTAGTCAGTTCCCAGCTCACTCAAGGAACACATCAGCTGGTATTCTTTCTGCTAGTTGTATAAGTTAATCCTGTTGCAACCCCAAGCCAGATAGAAAATTAATAATGAAATCTTAAGAAAAGGCTTAAGGTCAGAAGAATAAGTGGGTGAGGGAAGATATATATGTTAGCAATTAATTTATTCTTTAGAAGTTAACATACAAGCATCCTACCTCGTCACCAGCAACAATATTGCAACATGATGCAAGTGAAACGATGAGATTCACAAAAAAATACAGAAGCAGTCACCTCTTTGAGTTTTCTTGCATTGAATTTGAGTAAGCAGAACTCCTCCACCTGACTTCTGAAGATTATTGAATGCAAATAATACACATCAGTTGAATGGCTGCAGTTGATCACGTATGGCAGTTACCGATTTTTGCTATGTTTTGGGCTCTTAAGCACTCACCTGACACACAATACAAAGGTTTCAGGGCTGTCTCCACCTCCTGTTAAAACCAAGTCAACAATAAGTCACAAATGTTACAAACATCAAGATGTTTGTCCACATGTGACTTACTATGTTCAAACAGTGTTAATAAGGTGCAAAATCCAGTATGTTACTGGAAGATAAAACTAATATGTCAATTAAGAAAACAACAGTTGGTAAATACACTTACAGCTCCATGCTGCAATCACCTTGTCAGATGGCTCCTTGCATCAGAAAGTGGGTAGCATGTGACCAATAACCGGTGACCACTGTCAGGCAAGGAGACTTTCAGGAATAAACTTTCCACACCTTGACACAGCCATGAGTTGTTTTGCATAACTGTTACTGTGTTGCATTAGGAAATGGAGCGAATTGTCTTTGTTGTTCCACAAGACTGATAACCTCAGCAGAATTCAAAATGTGGTTTAAAAATAGAGGAAGGAGAGGACTCAAATTCAGGACTTTGTGTCTACATTGTGTGACAGTCACCCCTAGACAATAAGTTGATACAGCACTGTAACAGCTTGAGAAGAAGACATCACTTCCTCCACATATTTCTGCAACCTGTTGGCCAATCGTTCATAGGGCTAGATGTTTCTGACAGGTGGCTGGTTTCACTGGCTGCCTTAAGTGTACAATTTCAACTTGATGTATCCAATGACCAGGTTTTATGTCTAAGACTGTACACTGACTTGCTACATGTGCTTATTTCAAACAATGGAAAATGCAGTATGGAGTGCAACAATATTATGAGAAGGAAAGTTGCCACTTACCACACATCAGAGATGCTGAGTCACAGATAGGCACAACAAAAAGACTGTACAACTAAATAAAGCTTTCGGCCTGTAAGGCCTTCATCAAAAGTAAATGACAGACGCACGCACGCACGCACACACACACACACACACACACACACACACACACACACACACACACACACACACAAGTGCATCTCTCTCACACACGACTGCAGTCTCAGGCAACTTAAACCACACTGTCAGCAGCAGCACCAGTGAATGATGGGACTGATGACTGGGTGGGGGTAAGGAGGAGACTGGGGAGAGAGTGGGAGGGACGTATGGTACGACTCGTGGACAATGTAGTGCTTCTGCAGGTAGGACAGAGGATTGGGAGGGAAGGGGGGGTGGAAAAGGAGGTATATAAAAAGACTGGGTGTGATGGTGGGAATGATGGCTGTGTAGTGCTGGAATGGGAACAGGGAAGGGGGTGCTGGATGGGCAAGGACAGGGACTAACAAAGTTTGAGGCCAGGAGGGTTCTGGGAATGTAGGATGTCTTGCAGGGAAAGTTCCCACGGTTCAGAAAAGCTGGTGTTGGTGGGAAGGATCCATATGGCACAGGCAGTGAAGTAGTCACTGAAATGAAGGATGTCATGTTTGGTAGCATGCTCAGCAGCAGGATGGTCCACTTGTTTCTTGGCCATAGTTTGTTGGTGGTCATTCATGCAGACAGACAGTTTGTTGGTTGTCATGGCCACATGCAGCACAGTGGTTGCAGCTTAGCTTGAAGATCACCTGACCGGTCTCACAGGTTGCTCTACCTTTGATGGGATAGGTGATGTTTGTGACTGTACTGGAGTAGGTGGTGGTGGAAAGATGTATGGGACAGGTATTGCACCTATGTCTATTACAGGGTACAAGACATGAAGTAAGGGGTTGGGAGCAGGGGTTGTGCAGGGATAGATGAGTATATTGAGCTGGTTTGGTGGACAGCAGAATACCACTGTGGGAGTGATGGGAAGGATAGTGGGCAGGATATTTCTCATTTCAGGGCAAGACGAGACGTAATCAAAACCCTGGCAGAGAATGCAATTCGGTTGCTCCAGGCCTGGGTGATACTGAGTTACAAAGAGAATGGTCCTCTGTGGCCAGACGGTGGGACTGTAAGAGGTGGTGGGAGACTGGAAAGATATGGCTCGGGACATTTGTTTTTGTAAAAGGTTGGGAGGATAATTATGGTCTGTGAATGTTTGTCACTGCAGATGTGATGACTACGGGTGGCTAGGCAGTATGGAAGGGGCTTCTTCATATGGAATGGGTGGCAGCTGTCAAAATGGAGGTATTTCTAGTGGTTAGTAGGTTTGATATGGACAGAAGTACTGATGTAACCATCTTTGAGGTTGAGGTCAACATCTTGGAAGGTGGCGTGTTGGGTTGAGTAGGACCAGGTGAAGCAAATGGGGGAGACGTTTTTGAAGTTCTGTAGGAATGTGGATAGGGTGTCCTCACCCTCACTCCACATTGGTCATCAGTGAATCTGAACCATGTGAGGGGTTTAGGATTCAGGGTGTTTAGGAAGGATTCGTCTAGGTGGTGCATGAAGAGGTTGGCATAGAATGGTACCATCTGGGTGCCCATAGCCATAACTCAGATATGTTTTTAGGTAATACCTTCATTATACATGCTTATTTGATATTTATTGGACTGCACATCAATATTTATGTTTGATTTTATCATACTATTTGCAACACAGGTGAAAAAGTTGTTGACTGTGTTGGGTACTCCAGTGGGATTCATTACTTTCGTTTATTTTCTTGTGATATCTTTTTCTCACATTCCACATGGTCTTTACCTTATTTGTTGAATTATATGTATTTATCATTATACTACTCTTATTGATTTTCTCGCTATTTTGAAATATTTTTTATAATACAGTGTCTCCAGTGAAGGAGCCCCTGATTTCAATAATCATAAAGTAGTGTGTATAAGCAGAGTGGTGCAGCTCAGAGCAATCAATTCCAACATTGAAATGTGACAGGAAGTTGGTGTACCAAAGGAAGAGGTTGAGACCATGTACTCCATTTAAGAATGTGTTTTTCGGATACTGGAATACCACAGGCTAGAAATCAGTCCTACGTCAACACAGCACAGTTTTCAAACACGGTTTAATGTACCAAAAGGTTCTGATGCAAAAACCACTCATAAACCCTTCAGCAAGTTCCAACTGACAGGCAGCATGGCTGATGGTCTAGTGGGGAATAAGAGCTGAGTAGTTCAGAAACCTGCTGCGGAAGATGCAAGTGTCACATTATATGGGCAGATCAACTGTTGAAAATATTTACTTGTGAGTGGCAGTAAGTGTAGCAGGCCAGTGCTCCTGTTGAGTTAAACCGTTGTAGACCTAGCCTTGTGCTCATCCTGAAAGTTGTACAGTGCTCAGTCACTAGACGCCGATACTAGCTGCATGCTGAATATACTGCATCTCTCTACGTAGGTTCAGATGAGCTGCTTCCCATAGTTCAATTCACACAGCAAGTTCGTTCCACTCATGGGGCTCTGTTCCCTAGTTGTTATCTAGTCACTGTTGGTCTGTAAAGTAACTGCACTGGCCATGTCATTCAGTGCCATTGTCAAACTTTTTACAGATATTAGAAAAGGAAATTCATATTAGAAAATTGCAGCAGAGACTGGTCTGAAGTGGTCCAGCATGCAGAAAATACGAAGACAGAGCCTACCCCTTTCAATTCAAAATTCAAAGCCACCAGAGCTTGCCTGTACAAGACATGTGACAGACGGCTAGATTTGCAATCCAAATTGTCACAATGATTGATAATGAAGAATTTGATGTATGCTATGTCTGGTTCAAAGATGGAATTCACTTCCACCTGAATAGAATGAACAAAACTCGCAATTCTGGAGTTCCAAAAGCCACATTTGTGTGAAGTGAAACCACTGTTTCCTTCTAAAGTTACTGTTTGGGCTGTGGCATACTGCAGTTGCATTATTCACCCTTTTCTCATGTGAGAAATGATCACTACTGTATTTTGCATTGCAATTTTTGCAATTTTGGGACAATTTGTTGCCACACAAAGCTTTCCAGGATCGACCAGGCACTGAGTGGTTCCTGTGAGGTGCAGCCAGACAACATTGCATGGAACCGGCGTTTCACTTTCTTGATGAGTACTATGGGAATAGCATCATTGCAGTGAATTATTGCAAATTTACTAGGGTGGGTATGGGTTGGCTTCCATATATGCCCAATATGACTTCTTGTGACCATTTTTTGTGAGGCACATTGAGAGACACTGTCTACCAGAACCATCCCACCAAGCTGGATGAGCTCAAAACAGTATCTGTTTGGAATCTGAATCCAGTTCCATTGAGTTGCCCTTCATAGTTACAGTTTTTCTGTGTGAATGCAGTTTGAAAGTAATTAATTAATATGTTAATACAGGTGTTAAATTTTTCATTTAGGTCATAATTTTATAGAACTATTATCATTTTTCTTTGTTTAGTAAGATTTTGAAGTAGTTGATGTTATCTCAATTACAGCATCTTCGTGCGATTTGTACAGACATGTTGTTACCAGTACTGCCATCTATTTTCAAGCTTAATATCTGAGCTAGAGGGTCACTAAAGCCTACATTGAAAATTTTTTGTGAAATGCTGTATACACTTCTCTTGACTAGAAGCTGGTCTAAAGCTTTTTTAGAAGTGTGTGTTACTAATATAGCACCATGAAAGGAGATGTATATTGCATATGCTAATGAAGTTTTCTTACTTTTTTGGTATCAAAGTGATCTATGCTCAAAGTAATTGAGTTGAAACTTTTGATATAATATATCTTTTATATTATTGTCAAAGTTGCTTTGTAGTACCACTTATTCTAAAAGTCACCATTAGTTGTATCAGAAATGATCATTAAAGAATCTTGCTCCCCTCCCCCCTCCTCCTTGGGTTGATAAATTTCTGTGGATGTCCATATATGAGTGGTTCAAAGTTTTTGAGATATTTCAAGCATAGTTAACTGTCAGATACCACTGCCAAGTGCAGGAAATTCCTTGATCTATGGAAGCTTTCACTTCAAGGCTCTTGAGAGAGCAGGTGTTTGGACAGACCCATAAGGCCACATAATTAGTACATAAGTTTTGCTACCAGTTAACTTCATCACAACAGCTACTGAAAATAGGAAGTTCTTCCCTCTAGGCATCAATCCTCATGTGTTTGTAGAAGCTCAAACATATCACACATACAATGGAGGTGTATTTCAAATAGGTTCATTTATACTGGATCCATACACACATAATGAATTAAATTTACAAAACTGTACTGAGATTCTGAAAAATGAAACATATAAATTACAAATTCCATGACATAGTACAGTGCAGGCTTGGGCAGTTCCAGTAAAGGAAACTGAAAAATGCAGAGAACAAAATTGATTCTTCACTGAACACTGAACACTGCGAAATATTTCTTCTGTACACAGAAAAAGAAAAGAAAAAAAAAGAAAAGAAAGAAAATTAATCCAAATCACACATTATTAAAAACAAGAAATACAGCTTTAAGATTAGTTGCACACAGTAAAAATATCAGATAAATTTCATGTGTTTCATATTTCAATACAAAATATGAGAGTTGGTCATAAAAACAAATAAAAATATATTGGAAAATATCTCAGCTTTACTAACAAACTTCCTACAGTGGCAAAGAGTGGTTAACAATAGAACCACCTCCATCCACTCAAACCCATGTGAATTGTGCAGCTGAGAACTGTGTCTTCATTACATCCTTTAGTCATCTTAGTCCCTTTACTGCTTCTTCATCTGTCCTCCTCCTGTTCTTCTACTCCTGATCTTATGTCAATCCCTTTATGTTTTTGTTTCACTCCTCCCTCCTGGTGGCTTCAGATTTTTGTAATTCTCCTTGTCCTTGCTTTGACACTTTATTTTTCCCCTTCCATTCCATTTATTTTGTCCTTAGGCCTCTTTTCTACCTTTCCTACTCTTTCTAATTAACTACTTACTACCTAGTCAACTCTGGTGTATATAGTAGTACTTGCCTTCGCTGTATTTCCTCCTCTCAACCCCACTCTCTTTTTCTCCTCACTGTTCACCTATTGTCATCTTGATCTATGGAAGCTTTCACTTCAAGGCTCTTGAGAGAGCAGTTATTTGGACAAATCCATATAGCCACATAATTAGTACATAAGTTTTGATACCAGTTAACTTAATTATCTAATATCTTTCTCTTCTCATTCATCATTTATGCAGATTTCTGTCAACTGCTTAACTCCTAATTCTTGCTGACAGTCTAGACCATCACACATATCTTTTCACAGCATTAACAGAATGAAAGAGAGGGGGTGAGGGTGAGATAATGTTTCTTTCTCTTAGTAAGAGTAAGAGTGAGAGAGAGAGAGAGAGAGAGAGAGAGAGAGAGAGAGAGAGAGAGAGAGAGAGTTGGAAAGGCTGATAAATTTTAACTGTACTCACCAACCACTCAGCTCCTTATTTTTAAGATTAATTGTGATCAATAAACTGCTTCCTCAACTGACAATGGAAAGGAGGGCAGTGAACATGGACGTTCCAGCATTTATACATAACTCTGAAACTTCTGCTAAGTTATGTTGAAGTAGTGCAGGCAGTAACATTGGACACAAACATATGCGTGTGTTTTGAGGATTAATAAACTCACCTTGTAAACATCATAAAACCCAATAATTCTGTCAAATGTACTGTAAAGATCATTCAGAAAATCGACAACCTGAAACAGTAAAGAGTAGGTTCATTCAATAGTGTATTGCTTGACAAAATTATTACATTGCACATGTTGTAAGTGTTATTGTAACTTGTTCCTGGTGTATTTTGTTTAAAAGTGCAATCATACACAATATTGCTTAAGCCTCACTCTCACCTCTATGAACTGATATTATATGAATTTCATGTGATTTTAATTTTATAATGTTCTACAGGTATAATGAAATATCATACGTATTTTGTCACGCAATTATATATATTAAAGAAGCCCCACTATTCAGCCTACCAAATGTAAATTCTAATCTAACAAGTAAGTGAAGTGGTATGGAAAGTCCTTGATGGGATATAAATAATGGGGGGAGGGGGGGGGGGGGGGGCGAGGGGGCGTAAAGGTAACAACTCACTAAAATACATGCTGTAACATTCATGAGTTTTAGTTACCCGTGAGATTGGACATTGTGACTTGATGTTAGTCAAGATTAGATTAGATTAGATTTACTTTCATTCCAATTGATCCGTAATGAGGAGGTCCTCCAGGATGTGGAACATGTCAGAAAAACAACAATACATGACAAATATTTACAACTAAAACAAATAAGCTAATGTACCATTCCACAGATCCCAAGTGGAATGATCATCACTTTTAATGAACACTATATGAAAGTCATTTTACAAATACTAATGCACTGAAATTAAAATAAAAAAAGTTTTATTTGTAAGGTAATAAACATGTAATACAACTACTATAACACTTATTTACAATGAACACATTACTGCACTGAAATGGTGCAGAAGTTAGATTGTACTTACACACACACACACACACACACACACACACACACACACACACATTTACAATGAACACATTACTGCACTGAAAAAATTGTGCAGAAGTTATATATATATATATATATATATATATATATATATATATATATATATATATATATATATATATATATATATATATAATAGAAAGAAACTTCCACATGGGAAAAATATATTAAAAACAAAGATTCCAAGACTTACCAAGCGGGAAAGCGCCGGCAGACAGGCACATGAACAAAACACACAAACACACACACAGAATTACGAGCTTTCGCAACTGGCAGTTGCTTCGTCAGGAAAGAGGGAAGGAGAGGGAAAAATGAAAGGATGTGGGTTTTAAGGGAGAGGGTAAGGAGTCATTCCAATCCCGGGAGCGGAAAGACTTCCCTTAGGGGAAAAAAAGGACAGGTGTACACTCGCACACACACACACACACACACATATCCATCCGCACATACACAGACACAAGCAGACATATTTAAAGGCAAAGAGTAAGGGCAGAGATGTCAGTCGAGGCGGAAGTACAGAGGCAAAGAAGTTGTTGAAAGACAGGTGAGGTATGAGCGGCGGCAACTTGAAATTAGCGGACCTTTTTTTCCCCTAAGGGAAGTCTTTCCGCTCCCGGGATTGGAATGACTCCTTACCCTCTCCCTTAAAACCCACATCCTTTCATTTTTCCCTCTCCTTCCCTCTTTCCTGACGAAGCAACTGCCAGTTGCGAAAGCTCGTAATTCTGTGTGTGTGTTTGTGTGTTTTGTTCATGTGCCTGTCTGCCGGCGCTTTCCCGCTTGGTAAGTCTTGGAATCTTTGTTTTTAATATATATATATCAGTTGGTTTTACTGAGAAATTCATCAATGTAGTAGTGCAGGTAGTAACATTGGGCACAAACATATGCATGTGTTTTGAGTATTAATAAATCCTTTAGGCATCTCTTAAACTGAATTTCATTGGTTGTTAAGCTTTTTATGGCTGCTGGCATGTTATTGAAAATGTGTGTTCCTGAACAGTGCACACCTTTTTGTACAAGACTAAGTGACTTTAAATCCTTGTGAAGATTGTTCTTATTTCTAGTATTGATTCCATGAATTGAGCTGTTGGTTTGTAAAAGTGATATATTTTTAATTTCGTTAAGGAATAAATATATTGGGAAGCAGTAGTTAGTATCCCTAATTCCCTAAACAGGCGTCTGCAGGATGTTCTTGAATTTACACCACATATAACTCTTACTGAACGTTTTTGAGCCCGGAATACTTTAGCTTGGCTTGATGAATTACCCAAAAAAATAATCCCATATTGACATTATGGAATGAAAGTAAGCATAGTATGCCAGCTTTCTCATTTTTATATCCCCTATGTCTGACAAAATTCGCATTGAAAACAGAGATCCGTTAAGACGCTTCAGCAGTTCTGTGGTGTGCTCCTCCCAGTTAAATTTATTATCTGGCTGTAATCCCAAGAATTTAACACTGTCCACTTCTTCTATCTTCTTGTCATCGTATGTTAGACACATACTCGTGGGACACCCTTTACAAGTTCTGAACTGCATGTAGTGTGTTTTTTCGAAGTTTAGTGACAAAGAATTGGCTAAGAACCAGTGATTAATGTCCACAAATATTTTATTAGCTGATCTTTCTAAGACTATGCTTGATTTGCATTGGCAAACAAAACGAACTTGGCATCTGGTAATGTTACACAATAAAAAGTAAGGGTCCCAAAATGGAACCTTGTGGGACCCCACATGTAATTAGTTCCAGTTGTATGATGCCTAATAGCTTGATAGATGTCTCTTTCCTAATAACACCCTTTGTTTCCTGCCAGAGATATAAGACTTGAACCATTTTGCAGCATTTCCTGTTACACTATAATATTCTAATTTACTTAAAAGGATATTATGATTTACATAGTCAAATGCCTTTGACAGATCACAAAATATACCAGTTGCCAGCAATTTTTTGTCTAATGAATTAAGCACATTTTCACTGTAAGTGTAGATAGGCTTCTCAGTATCAGAACCTTTTAGAAATCCAAACTGTGACTTTGACAGTATGTTATTTGAGATAAGATGGTTATAAAGCCGGCTGTACATTACTTATTCGAAAATTTTGGAGAATGCTGGCAACAGTGAAATTGGATGGAAATTTGATACTATTTCTTTATCTCCCTTCTTAACAGTGGCTTAACTTCAGCATATTTCAGCCATTCAGGAAATATTCCACTGATAATGACTGGTTACACAGATAGCTTAATATGTTACTTAGCTCAGAATCACATTCTTTAATTAACTTTGTTGATATTTCATCACACCCACTAGATGTTTTTGATTTTAAAGATTTTATGATGGACATTATTTCTGTTGGGGTAGTGAGGGTCAAATTCATATTATGGAAGTTGCTTGAAATTTCTGGTCTGAGGTATTCCATAGCAGCATCTACCAAATGCTTTTAAGGTGACAAGGCTCCATTATCAATACCTCATGAGATTGAGCAAGGTCCTGCACAGTGATGTGGAGCTGAATATTCCTTCTGTGATATTGTTGTAGAAAGACTTGACAGGAATGTAGCCACTGAACACGATTTCTGGCAGCCGTAGTCATGAGAGTGTATCGTTGCAAGAAGACTGGGCTTCAGACGATCATGTGGCATGCACTAATGATAGGGAAGTCCATCTTGTTCAAACTGTGACCCTGGTACATTGTACTGCATCTGCAGCAGCAGTTTGAGCAGCAATTGGCACCCAGTGATATAATGAACCATTACGAATTGGTTGCTTCAAGGAAAGCTCCAATCTAAATGCCATGTAACATGCATTTCACTGAGCCCAAACCAGTGCCATTTACAACTTCAGTTGTGTCAAGCAAGGGCTCACTGGAGGGCAGGAAGGAGGGGTGCTGCATTTTCTTACGAAAGCTGGTTCAGCCTCAGTGTCAGCGATAGCCGTCTGTTGGTAGGGAGGAGTCCAGCTGGGGGCCTGCAGCCATCCTCTCTGTGTGCTAGACAAACTGGATGTATGCCTGGAGTTATTGTCTAGGGTGCAATTTTGTATGGCAGCAGGAGCGCTCTCATGGTTATCCCATACACCCTGATTGCAAAATTGTACTTTACTCTGGTGACTTGACCAACTGTGCTGTATGGCCACACTGTCCTGGCAGACTACACTCTGCTGTGAGACCTTAACTCTTCCTGGTGAATCAAATGTTCAAATAACTTACGGGTTTGCTGCCCGGTGATGTCGAACACCGCCGATATTTTGACAGGAGCACGCCCTGTCATTCTCAAAGCACAAATGAAAGGAAGAAAAAATGTGCAAACAAATTTAATACCTTGGTTCACTGAGGAGAAACAAGGAAGACACCACACACAGAACAAGTGTCAACACAACCAAAGATAACCAACATCAGAAATATCAATAGTTACTATTAACCAACAGGTGAGGTAGCACTAATTCTGTCCCTCTGTTTTTTGATGAGAGACAGAGCCAGATTCCAAGCAGTATTTAAACCAAATCCACTATCTCTGTTTATAAGGTTGCTTGATAGTCTGATTTCAACAGCTTCCTTAATAACGCTATCCCAATAGCCGGACGTGCATGCTAGAATCTTCGTGTTGTTGTATTCCATAGGATGACCGGTGTCAAGCCAATGTTCTGCAATACCGGATTTGCTCGGCTGTTGTAAGCGTGTGTGACGCTTATGTTCAATACACCGGTTTTCCACAGTCCTGATTGTCTGACCAATATATGACATGCCACAACTGCAAGGAATACGGTAGACCCCAGCCTTACGCAAACCAAGATCATCTTTTATGGATGCCAACAGGGCCTTAATCTTAAAAGCTGGTTGAAAAACACATTTCACATCATATTTCTGCAACAACAGCCAATCCTGTTGGAAATGCTTCCTGCGTAGAGCAAAAAGGCCGTAGACTTAGGTGCCACTTCCTTGTTATCGTTACTCACCCGTTGCACAGAAGGCTGATGGCGTAATGCGCATTTGATCTGCCTCTCACTATAACCATTCTGACGAAAGGTGACTTCGAGATGTGCTAGCTCAGCTGCCAAACTTTCAGGGTCTGAGATAGCGTGGTCCCTGCGAACCAAGGTGCGAAGTAATCCTTCACGCTGAGCTGGATGGTGACAACTATCAGCTCGCAGATACAAGTCAGTGTGGGTGGGCTTCCTATAAATAGAATGGCCTCACGTACCATCTTTCTTCCTTTTGACCAATACATCAAGGAAGGGAAGGCATCCATCTTTTCCACCTCCATAGTGAACTGAATATCCGGGTGGATTGAATTTAGATGTTGCAAAAACCGGTTTAAATTCTCACTAACATGAGGTCAAACAACAAAAGTATCGCCTGCATATCTGAAAAAACATGCAGGTTTCAAGGTCGCTGACTCCAGTGCATGTTCCTCAAAGTCATCCATAAACAAATTGGCCACAATAGGTGACAACGGACTTCCCATTGCAACTCCATCAGTCTGTCCATAGTACTGACCATTGAATAAAAAGTAATTGATAGTCAGCACATGTCGAAACAAATTAGTTAACTCGACACCAAACTTAACCTCAATTAGCTGCAACGAATCAGAGAAAGGAACGCGAGTGAAAAGAGAAACCACATCAAAACTGACTAAAATATCAGAGTCATTCAAAAGCAATCCCTGCAATCGACGTAAGAAATCTGCAGTGTTCCTAATGTGGTGTTCACACCTACCTACTAGTGGGCTCAACAGACTAGCAAGATGTTTAGCTACACGGTATGTCGGAGCACCAGTATTAGAAACAATAAGCCGCAATGAGACAGCCTCTTTATGGACCTTAGGGAGGCAATATGATCTAGGTGGTACAGCACAGTAAGAATTAAGACTCTTGAAAGTCTCCTGTGACTTTTCTTCAGGAGTTTATTTGTCTTTCTCTCAACACTCTTAGTAGGGTCAACACCGATTTTGCGATATGCCAATTCAGAAAGTAGACACTGCATCTTTTGAATGTAATCATGCTTATTCAACAAAACGGTGGTGTTACCCTCGTCTGCAGGTAAAATAACAATATCAGGATCCATTCTAAGTGAACGTAAAGCAGCCACATCATCTGCTGTAATGTTATACTTGGGTGGACGGGCCCCAGTCAACACATGACAAGCTTCCCTCCTAACCTCTTCCACAGCCTTGGAAGGTAATTTATAAACAGCCTGTTTGATAAAACTAATAAAATCAAAGACTGGCAAGTTCTTAGGCGTCGGTGCGAAGTTCAAACCTTTCCCCAGCACAGACAAAGCTGTGTTGTCAAACGTTTTCTCCATGAGATTGATCACAGAACGTAGAGAATTAGAATTAGACACTGAGCCAAGGAAACGTTCAAACTTCGCCGAATTACGAGCTGTTACAGATTGAAATTCGCGGTCAGACTGTGACCAAGAGGCACCGTCCACCCAATCCCAAGAAAATTCAGAAACATTAGACGCCATCATTAAATGAAGCTGAAATAATTCCATAGAAACAAAATCTAAATGACGACGAGTATAGTGGATTCTTTCACGAACAAGAGCTAAACCAGCTCGTTGCTTGATGTGATTGGCAGCAGGAGAATTAATATGATGCACAACCTTACCAAACATTGGAACCACACTATGATTTCGACACTTCGATAAAAATGATAATGCACATTCCAACCTTACTTTACTGCTGCAAAGTTTATTCAACCTCCGCAGGCAACAATACATTTCCTCCCCGTAGAGGTAAACAATGTGAGATCTTAACTTGTCCCGGTGAATCAAATAACTTACGGGTTTGGTGCCGGGTGACGTCGTCGAACACCGCCGATATTTTGACAGCACACCCTGCCATTCTCAAGGCACAAATACAAGGAAAAAAAAATGTGCAAGCAAATTTAATACCTCAGTTCACAGAGGAGAAACAAGGAGGACACCACACACAGAACAAGTGTCAACACAACCAAAGATAACCAACATCAGAAATATCGATAGTTACTGTTAACCAACAGGTGAGGTAGCACTAGTTCTGTCCCTCTGTTTTTTGATGAGAGACAGAGCCATGAGGTGGAAAAGAATGGATGCCTTCCATGAGGTGGAAAAGAATGGATGCCTTCCCTTCCTTGATGTGTTGGTCAAAAAGGAAGACTGATGGTATGTTGGGACATTCTGTTTATAGGAAGCCCACTCACACTGACTTGTATCTACGAGCTGATAGTTGTCACCATTCAGCTCAGCGTGAAGGAGTACTTTGCACCTTGGCTCACAGGGCCCACGTTATCTCAGACCCTGAAAGTTTGGCAGCTGAGCTAGCACATCTCGAAGTCACCTTTCATCAGAATGGTTATAGTGAGAGGCAGATCAAATGTGTGTTGTGCCATCAGCCTTCTGTGCAACGGATGAGTGACAATAACAACGAAGTGGAAACTAAGTCTACGGCGTTTTTGCCTTACACATTAAGCATTTCCAACAGGATTGGCCGTAT
The DNA here is from genome assembly GCF_023897955.1 of Schistocerca gregaria. Classification (NCBI taxonomy): domain Eukaryota; kingdom Metazoa; phylum Arthropoda; class Insecta; order Orthoptera; family Acrididae; genus Schistocerca; species Schistocerca gregaria. Next base: position 56,860,643 of record NC_064923.1, on the reverse strand, counting down.
TTTGCGGAAATATGATGTGAAATGTGTTTTTCAGACACTTTCTAAGATTAAGGCTCTGTTTGCGTCCGTAAAAGAAGAACTTGATTTGCGTATGACTGTGGTCTATCGTATTCCTTTCAGTTGTGGCATGTCGTATATTGGTCAGACAGTCAGGACTGTGGAAGACCGGTGTATTGAACTTAAGCTTGCTTCACACACGCTTACAACAGCCGAGCAAATCCGATATTGCAGAACATTCCCTTGACACTGGTCATCCTATGGAATACAACAACACGGAGATTCTGGCATGCACGTCCGGCTATTGGGATAGTGTTATTACGGAAGCTGTTGAAATCAGACTATCAAGCAACCTTATTAACAGAGATGGTGGATTTTGTTTAAATGCTGCTTGGAATCTGGCTCTGTCTCTCATCAAAAAACAGAGGGACAGAACTAGTGAACCTCGCCTGTTGGTTAACAGTAACTATTGATATTTCTGATGTTGGTTATCTTTGGTTGTGTTGACACTTGTTCTGTGTGTGGTGTCTTCTTTGTTTCTCCTCTGTGAACCGAGGTATAAAGTTTGCTTGCACATTTTTTCTTCCTTGCATTTGTGCCTTGAGAATGGCAGTGTGTGTGCTTCTGTTGAAATATCGGCGGTGTTCGATGACGTCACCCGGTAGCAAACCCATAAGTTATTTGAATACACTCTGCTGGCTTTGTGGCTCAATGAATGTGTAGGGAGTGTCAGATCATGGGATGAGGGGTGGCTGATGGCTGGGCGGAAGAAGCAGCATCAATCCCATCAACCAGCCACCCTTTCCAAATCCTCTCTACTGTTCCTAACCTCCTTTCTACCCCATCTTTCCACCATGTCTTGATTGCCCGTAAAGCAAATAACAACATCAATGAAAATACCGGTTTTGAATGCCTGCGTTGTGTGATTTCTGTACACAGCTTAAAGCAATATTCTGTTTAATGAAGACTTTGGGAAAGGCTGAGGAAGGAAATTAGCAATCTGAGCTGCTTCTTGTCCTTTAATGACCTAGACATTCACAGGAAGGCTAACACTAACCTTCTTTTTTCCACGTGTTGATTTTATTCACAACTGGTACCCAACTGCGTGTAAAATAATTAGACACACCATTTCATTTAGTGTGTGATCATTAACATCTCTCTCTGCCCGCAGTAGTTCACATAAGGTAAGATTTAATGCTGATTTGAATTAGTAGCTTCCATGGTTCATTTAGCATCTAGGCAGTGTTTAGTATGATTGAGATTGGCCTTTTTATTATATTTGTGTAATCAAGATTAGTAGCATCATCAAATTCAAAAGATGCTGTGTTAGAAATACCACGTAGCCTTTTCCCGCATTATGCAGAGCCCACAGTTGCTGTTCAAAGAACTTTTCACAACTAAATTGATGGTGTGTGCTAAACAAGGCACATGTTACATATCTATGTTGCCACTGTTGTACGGCTGCCGTCATGTTACTGGTGTTGTCAGTTGTGATGCTTACAACTTTGTTTTCAGTGTTGCTTGTTAGAGACACTTTCTTTTTATTTTGTGTTTCTCAAGGCAAGTGACATTGACAGTGACATGGAGTGTTTTCCAATAGGTTAAAATTTGCCCAGATGCCATTGCTCTACATAGTGTTGAATTGTTTCCTTGGCCTGCTCAATTACCAGATCTGTCTCCAGTTGAGCTCATATGGAACTTCATCAGACGTCATCCATAACCAGCATTAACCATCCTTGTGCTGACTGACCAAGTGTGACAGGCATGGAACTCCAGCCCACAAACTAAAAGTAAGGACCTGTACAACACAATATATGCATGTTTGTGATACGTATTCGGCACAGTTGTTGCCAAATATCGGATGGCACATTCGCAGGTTGCAGGTGCATGTGATGAAAATGAACACTTTTACCTGGTGTGAGGTGGGACCATGGGCAGTTGCCTGCAGGTGAGGATGGCACTTGCTGAAGAAGCCACTGGTGGATCGAGGAAGGTTCAGGTCAATAGTGTGGCTGAGAGAGAGTTCATGGTGCGGGATGAGAATGGAGCCCAAGGGTCTGCTAGTAGGGATGGACTATGATCGCACTCAAGAAACGCGTGACGCGAAGGCAATTTCTTGAGAATGTCTTGGGTACGCTCGAGAAGTTGACAGTGCTGCGCTCTCTGAGAAATTCCGCATACCTTAAGTACACGAAGCACTGAGCCGCAGCGGTTGTACTCGTCATACGTACGTGCACAGAAAACTTTGAAGTTCTATAATTGACATCAACTATACTACCATTATTAATGTGTGCTGATGTATTAGTGTATGTCTCATAAGACAAAAATCATAGAATTGTTGTTTAAAACAAAGGACCAGAATTCACATGAAACAGAAGCTTTATTCTTACAAAATAAATTACCTTGTACATTCTGCATGCATGCATGCTTAAAAGTAAAAGAGAAGTGCTATAGCCTTTTATATATAGAAACTGCATACATGCGTTTACTTACTGAAGAAAGAAAGGAAACAAAAGTTGTTCAGCAGAAGGCATTTTTACATCCCATTGCTACACTGCTGTCGATTTTTGTTTAGAAATATGATTTTAATGATCAATTGGCCTTTTAGTCTGCTTCTTTGTTTGTATATAAGTAGTCCTGTTTTCGAAAATATTATTTCACTGGGAACAGAAGTTGCAGGTATTGCAAGATACTTTTTGCCACGACAGCTAGACCTGGGTAACTGTTTTCTTTTATTTTTCCAGTAGTGTAAAGGATTATCCGTGCGTTGTAGGTATGGTTATTCCAAATATCGTTGTACCTCCAGGTCTATGCTATCACAACCATTTTTCATTAGATTTTTATTGGAAACCCCTTCATCAAAAGAAGCCCATAAGGAACTACTGGCGTTTTGTGTGAAATGGTACTCGTGGCTAGTGTCGTTAGCACCCGAATGAGTATATCGTACGGTCTCTACCACGTTTGTGCACTCTGCAATTAGGCTTACAACGACATGTTTTGAATGAATAGAATTCGTAAATGGTAACATTTTGAATCTTGGGTTGAGAACTGTGGCAACAGCATGTACTTTGTTTGTTTCTATTAATCCTAGCAGGGCTATTGGTGAGTTGTGCATATGTTGCTGTAGCTCTTGCGCTGTCGTGGTAGCCCACTCCTCATTGCATATGGTTAGCTATCTGATTATTGGAATAGATTTCGAAAGAGAGGTATAGTTTTCAGTTGAGATTTCACTTGTTACCACTTCAAATGGCTCCTGTACACATAAACATTCGCTCAAAATTCACCACTCATCAGCTGTGAGGTTCTCTACACCTGAATACAAAGATGATGAACAGGCTGCAATGCATTCCTTTTGCTTCACTAGATGTTGTAGCATATAAAACGTACTATTCCATCGGGATTCGGTTTCCTGACTCAATTTATTTACAGGTTTTTTTCATTAGATCCTGGATCTCATGGAGTTTTTCCATTACCATTGCAACTTGTTTTAAAATAGCTAACAATTTTTCTCGCCTTTTCCCGCATTATGCAGAGCCCACAGTTGCTGTTCAAAGAACTTTTCACAACTAAATTGATGGTGTCTGCTAAACAAGGCACATGTTACATATCTATGTTGCCACTGTTGTACGGCTGCCGTCATGTTACTGGTGTTGTCAGTTGTGATGCTTACAACTTTGTTTTCAGTGTTCCATTTTGAAATCACGTTATCTTAATGCCTCACTAATATTTAGCACTGTATGCTTTTCCAGGAAACAGAATGTCTCAAGAGCTAAAGCTTTCAGGCACCAATTAGTGTAAATGAAATGATCAGTTACAGCTATATATGCTTCACTATTGAGTGAGGTCCAAATATTGGTCGTTAAAGAAACAGAAGTAGTCTTCCATGGCCAAGTTTACAGCCTCTTTCTGTTTATGGTAATCGTCCTCAATCATGAGACACAACTTTTTTCGATTTGGTATTGAGTATTATGGGTCCAACAAAACGTCGAAAACCAGTATCCTCAACGATTGAAAGCGGTTGAAAATAGTCTGTTATCATGGCCACTAGTGCTTTCATCAAGCTGTTGTTGCCATTTACTTCCCTCTATGAAGAGAAACGTAAGATTTAAATCGGTGCTCCTGCAAGGGGATACCTTATGCTTGATAACTAGTCCAATACAATTACATATTGTATCATGCAAAAGCTAGGATAGTATATATTTGATTTTGGGGGTATGTTGCATGTTATCGGAGTGCGATTAAAAAATCAATGTTTTTTAAGCGTGGCGGATCGCTTTGGACACTATTCGAACTTTTGCATGGAATTCACCTTTTGTACCATACGTACCTGGATATTTTGTCTGCCTCGACTGTTGGAAGAATGAGCCTCTGTATCCACGGACGTCACTGTTTTATTGCTCGATAAATTGTGCAGTTTAAGATGTCTAATCATGCCCGTTGTATTTTTTGATACATTATGGAAATTTTTACGACAAATGTTGCAAGTAATGTTATCTCCATCCTCCGTAAAGTATTGCCAGCACCATGATGTTAGTTTTCGAGTGTCCATATTGATTTGAAGAACAACTGTACTCAAATGAAACCTGAGACATACTAGTTACAAGCATAGCGAGCAGCAAGCATGTTCGCCTAGCGGCGGCATTCAGTTCATTAAACAACAGCGGTGTGGCGCATGTTGTCGCAGCAAACTGGCACGCAGCCGCACACGCCACCGAGCCATTTCTCTTGAGCTTCTCGAGAATTGCTTGAGAACTAAAGGCTAGAGGAATTCTCGGTGCGCTCGAGTCACCATGTCTCGCCATCCCATCACTATCTGCTAGCACACAAGAACATGATGCACAATGCCACATGCAGCAGTTATTTGTGTCACATGTCCCAGACCGGAAGGAATTGCGGTGCGAACTGTTGTATTACTCACTGAGTTTTACCCTTTGATGAGGTCCTGTGTTCAGCAATTATTAAGTGAGAGTGCACAATAACTGACAGTTCAGTTCTTGTGGCCATGTCCAGAAGATCAAATGCTGTGTGATGGGTGTTATTGTTATTGTTTATGGGCTTCCAGCGGTACCACCATTCTCCATTCTGATTGAGCAAGGCAGTGTTCTTGTTTATCACTTCTGCCTGTGTTAAGCAGTGACAACTGATAAACCAGTTTCCAGTTATGTGTAATCCTGTTTGATTGCTTGTGTAATGTGCTGTTGGCCATTAAATAAGTGGCATGTTATATTGGCGTGGTAGCTTTCTGCAAGCATTAGTGACTATCCCAACACCAGGCAGCCCCACCCCCAGTGTATTGGACAACTGGTAACTGTGTTGATAATTCTGGCACTGCACATGTGGCAGTTACAAACTGCTTAAAGATTTGGTTGAGTAAAATCCACCAAACACTCTGTTAGTAAGGTGAAACTGGCACAGATTTCTGTTGACCTTCTGATTGTTTTATTATAAGTAATAGTCTATAGACCAGTTAACGGTTTGGAAATCATGTCAGATCAAATAAGGATCAAAAAGCACCTACCATATATTTTCTATACTGATATTTGTTTAATATTTGAAGAGCCTAGTGCCTGACATCTCTTTGCTATTTTTTTTTTTTTTTTTGACTGTTTTTAGTCACTAATCAATGAATAAGGCTTGCACCTACTTTATCTTTTCTATGTTGATAACATTTGAATGGGCCACTGCCCGGCATCTGTTGGCAGATTTTTCTGCATTTACTGTTTTTAATCACTGATCATTAAAAGGGGCTAGTGCTCACTTTACCATTTCTATAGTGAAAATTGTTTAACGTTTTAAGGGTTGAATGCCTGAAATCTGAACTAGTGTCCATTAAGGAAGTGCTAATAGTCCTAACTTGTCTTAGGTAATTTTACCGTTACTGCCTGTGTCAGTTAAGTAAATGAACTGCAAAAGCCTTTGGGCATTAATTCTCTCTCTCTCTCTCTCTCTCTCTCTCTCTCTCTCTCTCTCTCTCTCTCTCTCTGTGTGTGTGTGTGGGGGGGGGTTATACATCTCCATCTAAACCACAGTATCAATTTCAACTGAATTTCATACACAGACTACTCATTGCCTGAAAATAAGTACTGTAGGAGGCCATTTGGTCGAGTATGACATAGAAGGTGCACACAGAGGAAAGGGGGATGGATGAGATGACAGGGAGAGGGGGAGAGGAGGAGATGGACAGTGAGAGGGGAGGGTGTAGGAGATGGACAGTTGGGAAAGATAGATGGATAGATAGAGGGGGCAGCAGGAAATGAGCAGAGAGATAGAGGACGAGATGGGCAGAGGAGGAGTTGTGTGCAATATATGTACATATGATGTCACATGTGCTGATAAGAATCATGTAGCTCCCCTCGTGGAGGGGTGACATGGATGTGGATGGAAAACTGTGTGGGGGGGGGGGGGGGGGGGGAGATAAACAGAGAGAGGGGAGAGGGGTGAGTACGAGATGGCCAGACACACAGGGGGGAAGAAGAGATGGGCACTGACAATGAGAAGTGAATGAATAGTCACACAGGAAGGAGGAGGAGATGGACAGAGGGGAAGGAGGAGATGGACAGAGAGAGGGAAGAGGGATGTGAGCAATATATGTGACATACACATAAGCAGGCAATGCTGTGGGTAAAAATCTAGTATCTGATAAACTTTTTAAACACACCTCTACACAAAAGAAATGAGAAAGCTTGAATTGCCAAGGTACTACTTGATCATGTCATGTCAGTGCTAAACAGTTTTTTAGCTTTGAATTGTGTCTTAATGCTGAGCCATGTTTTATTAAAGTAATCAATTTAGTGAAAGTGGACAAGCCTTTTCTACAGACGTGTTCTTGAGATTTGACAGAACCCACAAACAGTGAAGCTCCTACACATCCTCATGGAAAAAAATGTGCTGAAATGTTCTGAACAGTGGAAGAAATGAATGCTTCCAAGTGTGCCCTCAGATGGATCGGACTCTGAAGGGAAACATCATTTGTAGGGTAAGGATCTTAATTCTTTCAAAATTGTCTTCTCTGAAGTTCTACTTATGTTTTAGTAGATACTGTTAATAAATCCACCAACGATATTTAAATTGCAGTCACTGAACATTTATTTTGGTCCTCCACTGTATGTGAGTGGTCAATCTATCTGTGTTCCAGGGTTCAGTTTCCAGCACTATCAGTGAATTTTTGTTTGGAGGACTGGAAGTGTGTGCACTCAACTCAAACAGAGGTTCTAAATGAATGAATGACATGAAGTAGCTCCAAAGTCTGGAAACCTGACAATGTCTGTGAGCAGTGTCGTCACACTACATCTCTCCGTACTCCATCCAAAAATCGTCATTTGACAGAAGACGACATGTTAGCTAATCTGATGAGAACTGTGAGTTTCCAGTGCCTTATCATAAAGATCCATTCTTGTTCTCATCCCCCCCCCCCCCTCCCCCAAACCAATCATTGTTTTCATATTGATATATAGACTGATCATATTGCAAAATACAATGTTTATACAGGTCAGTACTGTACCCTCAGTGAGACTCCAATTGGTTTATTGTATATTACATGACTGGAAATTTACAACAATTTTTCCTCTTGACATCACTTAAATAGTGGCTGTGAACTGATGAAATATCAATGAAGATTGCTGTGGCTCCGCAATGATTCAATGTGAATGTTCATTGCTAAATGTTCTGTGTCAACAGAGCTGACTGTATAACCCTTTAAGCCTATATTCAGTGACACACAGTGAAGTGTCTGGCAGAGGGTACTTCCCATTCTACCAAATAGTAAAGTTTCTTTTCCCTTTCCATTCACATATGGTGTGCAAGAAGAATGATGGCTTAAATTCCTCTGTGTGTGCTGTAGTTACAGCGAGACCCTGCTGTCACACTTTTCAAGATTAAAAAAAAAAATAAAGTGTAAAATGTGGGAAAATACATTTTGGATACCCCCCATGCATTTTCGCACTTTATGTATGACATATTTACATAATAGAATCAAAATACTTGTCAGGGACTTGTTTATTATCTAATAAAAACTGCTGATGTAACTGGAAGTTGTAACTGTCTGAGAACTAGAAACATCTGACTCAAATTCATACGTCTAAATTGAAGTTTTTGGAAAGCTTGGAGCTGTCATTCATTATTTAAATAATGAAACAGTGCAATAGTTCAAAATTTTTTTTTGTGCTTTGAGCGACCACGATTTTGAGAATTTTTTCTCATTGTCAAGTGGAAATATTTCAAAAGCATTGTTCTGCGTCTCTTGAACTGTTGTCATCTTTTTGAGCTTATCAGGTACTGTGCCTCCTCATTTATGTAGAAAATCACACACATGCAAATTATCACCCAAATTGTTTGCATAACATGGCAAAAATACGTAAAGACTGCACTTGGCAGAGAGGGTAAATTCTCAGACATGTGTTTTGCTCAGCATGAAAAAATACACAATTGGTGCTGCGCTTAAACCAAAAACATCTAAGCAATGCAAAGTAAGTGAAGGATTCAACTAGCACCACTAGTGGCCAAATGAAACATGCATGCCCTGCCAGTGTCATTTTGTGTCAGTTTTTTCTTCAGACTTTTTTTATAAAACACAAATTGTGGGAAAATTATGGAATATGTTGACGAAAAATCAGGTGTGAATCAACATTGTGGACATACAAAATTGGATAGGAGTGATAAAAAAGGTCATAAACAGTGGGAAAAACATTAATTCTGGGAATGTAAAATCGGGGTTGTATTGTAGTTTAATCCCTATGGGACTGATAAGCTGTGAGTAGTAGTATGTTCCTAATTTAATACTGATTCTTAAAACTCTAATTAGGGTTTTGCAGCATAGCAAGCTTATGACTCCAAGCTTGTACCAATCCAGATATTTAAGTATCTCCATGATTTTTATCCTTGGATCAAATGAACCTGTGATTGTTTGTGGTGCACTTTGTATACATTCAATGTCTTCTGTTAGTCATATGAAGAAGAGCCCCATGTTCCTTGCAGACCCATAGTATTTTCCCAGTATCATAACAATGATGTAAATGTACCGCCTGGTTTACCTTAAACTAACCCTATGTGATTGTGCCGTTCGATATTCCTGCAAATAAATGCACCTGGATATATGTATGAGATGACTGAATCTGGTTGCAATGCATTAATACTGAAGTCATAGCTCACTACATTCTTTCCTTTTGTGAAGTGCAAAGTTTAACATTTCTGAAAATTTGAAGCAAGTTGCATATTATTGTACCTTTAGTAGGTCACTAACATACAATATGAACACTAAAGGCTCCAAACACACTTACTACTGAAGAAATAAAGTATCCATCTGGTTTCCAGGATATCATGTGGGGAAAAAAGATAGTTGGGTTTTGCATAGCTATTTATGGAATTCATGTCTTCTGGCATGGCGGAGGTCATTCCGTTCCAGATAACTGCATCATGTTTGAGATTAGAATATGTCATAAAATTCTACAACAAATGGATCTCAAAGATATTGGATGGTAGCCTTGTGATTCATTTCTCATACTCAGCAGTCTGGCTTGTGCTTTCTTTCAAACAACTTGGTGGGGTATTTTTTGGGGGTAGACTCTAACATATGTCATGGTTAAAGGAGGGGCTAACTCTATCACAAACTGTGTTTGTATCCTATGCAACTCATCAAAATTTGTTCAGTTTTGGCAACTTCAGCTATTTCTCAATGCCACAGACAGTCCAGTCTGCTCACAAAGAGGTGAATGATGGCAGTGAAGTGATGGTTATCATGTGTTGTATTGTGTCGGAAATTAATACATCTCTTGAGGAGTGACGACGTGTTTCTTATACAGTCATGGGCAATGCCAGATACCCTTTCCACTCCTTCCTGTGCAGGGGGTCAACATCTCTCTTGTGAATAAATGCTTGACCATCACAGAACCCCAGCCCTTGAAACACTGCTTCCCTTTTCATGCTGCAAATGTATCATTCTGCTACTCTTTTTCTTCTCTATCTTTCCATCAGATGGTCACCTTGGTATCAGTTGTGCCTGGACATGGTTTGTGGATTTGGATTCTCATTTTCTTCCATTCCAGCATTCTGCAACTTTTCATTCTTAGCTATATGGTCCCCTTCTTGGCCTCGACTTACTACTCCTTTTCCAAATCTTACAGTGCAGTGCAAATCATGCACGGAAGGTTACCCAACACACAGCATAGAGTTGGATAAAATAGTGCCAGATGCAGTTAACAGATGGCTTAACAGAGCAATGCTACTGACAATGTATATATTGAATGGGGCTCCTGAAATGTACAGCTGAAGGGCAAAACCAGACCCTCTGAGACAACACACCATAACCACAGCAATTAACTGGAGACAAGTGTATTTTATTTATGGTATGCTTGTGTTAAGACTTGCAAGAATGGAAGAGAGAGAGAGTTCAGTAAATGTAAAGTAAGAGGTTGAGATTCAGTTTAATGTGAGTGTCAGTCAAATAAGCTCTCCTGAACAAAAACAAGGAGATGATTTAGTAAATAATGTTTCGGTTGATAATGTACCACAGTTATCGACAGTTGTTGGAGTAGAACTGGAAAAACATGTTTCAACAAATGCAACTTTGAGAGAGAGATTAAATTTTGACAGTAATCAGTTGTACGTTCTGAGTGACACTCACTGAATGTGAATGGATAGGAAAATGGAAGAGACCATACTTGGTCTGATGCCCATTGAGAATAGAAAACAGGAATTTATGTCTGAAAAAAGTAGGGTGGAAAGTATGCAGGAAGTGGCTGCTGTACTGACAGGCACTATGAAAAATAATTTTATGGTGATAAATAAAAATATCAAATATCAGTGTAGTAGATTAATGGTTTAGCCAGTGAGCTTAAGAAATTTAAATCTGAAAACAATGTAAATAAGAAAACCAGGCTACTGAATTAAAGAAAACAGGGGGGGGGGGGGGGGGGGGAGAGAGAGATCTGCAGTGTTTTGACATCATGGTGGAGGAAAGAGTTTCTCAAACTGAGAAAAATTGTAAGAAGTCCTCAGAAAATGTAGAAAGTCAATTAACAAAGATTATTAAAAAGGTGGCTCTTGGAAGCAAACAAAGAATACATCAAATTACAGACAAGGTGCATAAAATCAAGAATGTTGCTGCTGTAGAATTTGTTTGTGATAATGCCCATAAACCTTTAGACAGTAAAATTAATTTTGAAAGTCCACACTATTTAAGCTCTGTGAAATCTGTATCAGATCATGTGAAAGTGACAGAAGCTAATGTAGATCAGCTTAATAATCAGGATGGGAATGTAGAAACGAAATTGAATTAGTATGAGGGTAAGTTGGCCGAAATAAAGTGTTACATTAGAGTAGGCACTAAACAATGTTGCCTGCAGTTTGCAGATGGAATCTACTGAAGTGGCTTACATTACAATAAGAAATTGTTATGTCTTAATTCATCAGGAAATGTGAATCCAAAAGAATTTTGGGATGATTTTCAAAATTTTTTGTCTATTTTGTGGACTAATTAACAAAAGATAGGTCATTACATCAAAATTCACGGAACAAACTAGAACATAGAGTGTGACTGCTACTGAACAGTATGAGATGTTACAAATGTTTAGAGAAGCATTTTTAAAGAATATGAACTAAGCAGAAACAAATGCAATTGCAAAATAGTTTCTGGGTAGGTTAAAAATTTAATCCCAGATAGGAAACAAAATGTTTGCATTAAAGTGGGTTTCTAATTTGTCATATTTGATGAATAAATTAAGAGCCTAAGCAAATTGTCATGGGTTTAGATGTGAAGCTGCCTATAGACCGACACTGCAAAATTTTTGCTGCTCCCAGAGCAGCAATACATCAGCAAAAGACCTAATGGAAATGAATGCCCAGGTAATCATTTTAAATGTTTTACATCATGGGACTGTTTCAGTTTATTGCCATTGTCAAGTGACTCTAGTTGGAAGTGACAACCTTACTACATCTACCGTAAAAAAAATTTTGTCACATCTCATTAAGGATAAATTTTTTTGTAGTTATGAAACAAAAAAATACATTTTTGTCAGATGTTTTAACAATTCAGTTTTGACAGTCCATGATTATGATGCTACATGTTTATGAAGTAAATATATGAATCAGAGCAAGAACTGCGAAAATATCTGACAAAGACGTGTGCTATTTGTTTACGAAGTAAACATAAGAATCATAGTAAAGAACAGTCAAAATTGAACTGTCAAAATAACTGACAAAAACGTATCTTTACATTTCATAACTACAAGAACTATTATACTTACCGAGACATGACAGAAATGCTTCACTATAGATGCAATATGGATGTCACCTGGTAATAAAAGTAACATTAAAAACTGCTAGAATGAGTGGTGTTCAGTAATAATAATACTCAGAGAGGTGCAAGGGGAAGGCATCATGCAATGACAATCAAAGCAATTAACAGAGACCAGGGCTCATATATATATAGCACGTTTTCATAGACGTGATAATGATGATTTTCAAAACAGGCAAGAGCTGGGATTAAGAGCAGCACATGAACCAGAATCAAAGAGTACGCAAAACTAGTTCCCGTCTGTGTAACTAGTCTATGGCTAGCTTATGCAGAATGGATAACAGTAAGTTGAACCCACTAGCCATGCTCTTTGTAAAAACATCATCATATAAGAACGTGCAAGTGATGATAGAAGTCACAAAGTTAAAGCTAAAGAGACTAATAAAGTTAGAATATACATGATTAACAGTGGCTTGGAAGTGTTTTTGAAAAGCAAAGAACAAAGTAAACATTGTAGTATATAGAATATGGTAGATGATTTAAGGGGAAAATGCAAACATCTGATATACAGGAAAGTGTGAACAGTGAAACAGATGATGAATCTTGTCATGAATAAGGGGAGAATGCAGGTAATGACGTATTTCAGAAGCTGAATGAGAAAAGAATGGAGGAAATATTGGCGGTAGTTAATGAAGATTTATGTGTGGCAATGAGATACGTGCAGGCAGATGATGAACATAATGGGTGCCAATCAATTAGTTAGGGTTTAGGGAAGGATAAAGATGGCAGTGAATAAGAAGAGTTAATAAAAAAATTAATTATGGTGAATGGAGAGGAGGTAGATGTTGAAGTGTTTTTATCTGTCATTACTAGACAGATTAGCAAATGCTAAGAGAGAGAGAGTAGTCAGTGCAGTCCTGTAAATGTGTGTAATCTCCAGACACTAAGAAGGTTTTGATAGAAGGGAAATTGTACACGATTTAGTGGAGGAAGATAAAATCAATAATATTGGGGAAAAGACAGGACAACCTGTAACCACGAAGATGTTACAACCTGAAGAAGTCCAGTGTTTAGCTGACAGTGTTGCGCTGTTAGTCATCAATGGTTAGATTCGATTCAATTCAATTCAACCCAATTCATTTTATTGCTCATAACATGTAATTTTACATGCATGTGCATTTTCAATGAAGTATATAGTTTTTACAATTACAAATTTTTTAGTTCACATTATTTCTCATTACATTTTAATTCATTATAAATTCAAGTTATAAGGGCATTTTTGGATAAGCCACTGGTAGACTCACTTTTTAAGAGTAGCCCTGTCAATATCTTAACTACATTTGGTAACAAGTTATTAAAAACACATCCTTTGACATAGGGGCTTATCACCATTAAAGTTAATCTTCTGTGAACCATATGAAAATCTTTTCTTTGCCTTGTTTCAAGTTGTGAATATCCACATTTCGTTTTGTGATCTTAGTGTCTTCTTTCACTAGCTTTTTACAGTTTCAAGTATATACATGGCACTGTGAAAATACAGGGTGTCCAAAAAGTCTTTCCCTGATTACATAAATTGATAACTCAGGCTAGAGGTAGGATACAAATATGAAACCGGTGTCTAATTGTTTACAAACTATCGAAAGTTTTTTCACACATCAGTAAACTTCCACTTCCATTGTCGCCCAATGACAGTACACATCGATATGACTTTGCGGTCGAAATGCTATCATGTATTGAGGACGATGATGGTTATCTCAGATGAACGATGATGGTTATCTCAGATGAACTGCCCTTTCTGACAAAGCAACCTTTTTTGTCAGTGGAGTAGTGCTTCACCATAATGTGTGCATTTGGGGTTCACAACCTTCTGACGAGGTCATGGAGTGCACAAGAGGCAGTCCAAAGGTGAATGTTTGGTGCGCACTATTGCACGATTGAATTATCAGGCCAGTCTTATTCGCTGAGTCTACCATCACATCTGCAGTATCTGGGCATGTTGCAACTGTATGCTGTTCCTCAGCTGCTTCAGTATCACCCCAATGTCTTGTTTCAGCAAGACGGTGTGAAACCCTGCGGCAACGGACAACCACAGTCGTTGAATTGATCCCTCCAGTGATGTTGGCTAATGTGTGGACAGAAGTTGAATATCGCCTAGATGTGCTATGTGCTACCAAGGGTGCTCATGTGGAAGTTTACTGACGTGTGAAAAAATTTTTGATATTTTGTAAACAATTAGACACCAGTTTCATATTTGTATATTACTTCTAGCCTGAGTTATCAATCTATGTAATCAGGGAAATACTTTACGGACACCCTGTATTGTGTCTAATGAATAGGGGTTTGCAAGAAGTTCCTGGTTTTACTCTTAGTGTGATCCTCAAGGCTTACATCTGCATTATGAAAACTCTATTCATATTAGTTTGGCATGTCCCACCCCACAGTGCTATTCCGTAAGACAAGAAAGGACACACTAATCCATAATATACAGTCGTTAGGGTTTCAGAATCAAAATATGGTGATAATCTTCTTAATACATATAGACTGGGTGTTATTTTTTTACAAACATAATTAGCTTGCTGCTTGCATGAAAGTTGATCATCTATGCATAAACCCAAGAATTTACAGTCTGCACAGGTTTTTGGTAGAATTTCATCTATCAAAGTATTTTGTCTGTTTGGACCACTTGGTTTTAAATGAGTAATATATTTTGTATTAAAATCTAATGGCACAGGTTTTGATTTCAAAGGTTGATTTTTCTGGATACTAAATTTTTTAATGGTATGTATCTACTTAAGTGCTCATTCATAATTTCTGTGAACATGTTCCATTTATTGTTGACCCCAACGATAGTCATAACTGATTCCCATGATTCCTGGCTTAAACTGTCTCTTGGTGTAACAATGTTGTTTGCAGATAAAAAGGCATGCTCATACATTTTTCTTGGTTAGAATTTGGTATTACATTTTAAGACTAGTTTCTGTCCTAAATGATTTGAGAAGTGACCATTTATTATCTGTTGAGATGATGTGGCCATAATTTGTGATAATATGGTCAATTGAACTAATATGTGTGTTAGCTATTCCGGTGGGTACTAGTCCAAGAAGATCTTTAGACTCATAAGACAGAATACAGACTGTAAAACGTTTACTTTGCTGACCATCCTATAAAGTGCTGATGTTCAGATCTCCTAGTATGATAAGATTTACACTTCTGACATTAATTTACTTAAAACTCTATCAAGTGATTTCAGAAAAGTATCAAAGCTTCCACAAGGAGATCTGTATACATCTACCACATAGAAAGTAACAGTGCAAAATGTGATTTTAAGGACTGCAATTTTGAAATCTTTGTCAACACAGAAATTGTTTCCCCATAGCACTTTTTCCATGGTGGTTATGAACTTACATTTTCTTGAGGAGATGGCAATACCACCACCTTTATTGTGTGTTCTGCAGTAGAACTTAGATACGTTGTAGCATTCTAATTTGCATTATTGAATGTTGTTCACTGTTTTCTGGTGTTCTCTAACTATAACTACATGTGAAGATAGTCCTGTGCTAAATGATTCAAAAAGCTCCTATTTTGTTTCCTAAACCATGTACATTATAATGCAAAAGTGATAAATTATTCTCTTGTGGACTGACATCTGCTTGAGGTACATATGAAACACATATACTTGCATTTGGTGTTGTGATGATGAAAGGCTTTATTGTCTTAAAAACATTGCTCTTGTCCACATATTTAGTATCTGTTTAATTGCGTTTCGCAATTCTTTATTAACTCGCAACTGGATTGGCAAGTCATGTCGATGTGGAACAGAGAAGACAATCATGTTTTAACTTCTCAGCTCATGTAGCCTTCTTTTAAGCGACATCACTAGGTCTTTCATTCGTTTTTTGCCATGTCATGTGTTCCCACTAAGAACATGAAAAAGTTGTTGTTTGTTGTTGCTTGTTTGCATGTCATGGTTTATGGAAGTCACTGCCTGAAATTTCGCACCTGGTTTCATTATGCTACTTATTTTGTGACTGCTTTTGGACTGAAATTCGGCTGCTATGTTCCATCCTTCACTATCTGCAAATAGGTTTATTTTCCACTTTTTTTGCTGGTTGATGATAACGGTTTTTAGGCCTACCAGTACTTGGATGTTGCATGGTGGCACTCTTTGCTTTGTATTTTTTGTCAATGTTAGTCGATAATCCAACTTGAGGAACACTTGATTTTGTCGTTCTTTGTTTATGATGTCCTTTTTCTTTCCATGTGGTTCAACACAGCTCATTGAAAGCTATAGTTGAAAGCACTTTTAAAGGGTTCTCATGCACAAAGATTGTGTCACCAGTACTTTTACTGTTTACACAATTTTTCAGTTCTTGTGCGCTGTTTTTGTAAGTGACTTTAATGCACTTTTCACTAGAAGGCACAATGCTTTGCTGAACTTGTCGAGTATTTGGCTCACTTTTCCCAAGCTGAAAATTCGAGATATCCACTTTTAGAGCACTGATTATATACTGTAAACTGGTCACACTTTCATTTAACTTCATGATTTCGCCTTTACAATTTGCTTTCTTTTTAATGGCAAAATTAACTCTTTTCTGTGGACAAACCTTTACATTGGCTGCCATGTTGAACGAAAATTGCTTTACCTTATAAGAAGGATTGGTAATAAAGCCTGTAATGGATGTCCAAATAATTGTAGCCACTGGAAAGGAGCAGAATATGAAATGACATTACCTATTAACATAAATGGCATCCAGTTGCATCACAATTTTCTGATAGTTCCTGGCTTCAGCATTGCCATGTTGGTTGGGGTGGACTTTTTTAATAAATACAAAGGGAAATTGGACATTGATGAAGATCGTGGTTCTGTAAATAAATGGAGAACAGTTACACTGCCATTTCTAGGAAAAAGAAATTGAAAACTGAGGAAAACACACAATATTTCTATAAATATTGTAGGAAAAAGAAGGAATTGGAAGGTTATCGTGAATATGGTGAAGAAGGTGGGGCAGATGCAGAGGAATTAGAAATTGGTCCATGATCAAACAGAGGTAAAAGTTGAGGATTTGCATGAATTACATAGGAGCTGAATGTAAAGACCACAGAGGGCATTGCACTCTTTGCAGTGTCAGGTGAATGATGGTCACCAGGTATTTGAGTTATTGGTGATATTACCCATTTTTCCTTTCACACTTTCAGTCTTCCTCTTCAGTCATTCCAAACTTTATCTATCATTTTTAACCTTCTTCACTGCTGAGAGAAAGTAGTAGTGTCTGTGGTGCTGCCGTGCTGTGAAGTTAGCTAGTGAGAATGTAATACGTTGTGGGAGATACAAGTCGATAGTCGACAGGATGCTGAAACATTCCCTTTGCGAGTGAGGTTCTTTGGAGGAAACAACCAGTGTTTGTTTCCCGTACGTATGATGTATTGTGTTCGTGCAGTACAATAAAAGTGATCATTCACAGTATAAAATCCACACAAGCGTTTTCCTTTATGTAGTGAAATTACTCCTATATAAGTGGTGACCCCGTAACTAACCGGTGTAACAGTACACAAGTTTCTTTAGACATTTTCCGCGACGTCTCGTATCGACATGTCGTCTGCACAGAACCTCTTCTGCAACATCGACGGTGTCATCCAGAATATCAAGAAGAAGCTCGACACGATGCAGCAAAACCCTCAGTTCAGAGTGCCACGGATTCCTACACCTCAAACCGACTTCGTCCACGACGCTACGTTTCCAACTGCATGTGCCGGTGGGTCTCACGCCGCCGCCACAGGATATTGCCTCGCACAATTAGCCCACAGGACATGCCGATATCAGACCAAATTTGCTCGCGTTTTCATCACCCACGTCGGTGCCGCTCTCACATTTTCGTGCAGCAACAAATAATCACCGATTTTGAACAGTTCATGCTAGTGATATGCAACCTGGACCAATGTGCGTTGTCAGTGGTATTGGATATAATTAACCCCCACCACAACAAGCCTCACCCTCAAGACGGCATTAATTTCACGTTGCACAAAACCTGTGGACCAGCGGATAACACAGCTCTTGCACCAGAAACATAGTGACAGGTCTTCTTCAGACTTTTACCAACATTTACCTGCGATGGTGGACCCTTCTGTGTTCTCAGACACATTACTTGTGCACATATGACAACAGCAGTTACCTCCGCAGGTGTGCTTAACCTTAATTAAGCGAGTTGCTGCAAGTGGCCGATAAAGCGCACTCCCTGGTAGACTCGTGTGCTGCAGTGGCTGCACAACCACCTTACCACCTTTACAACACCAGCCGAGCACGGCCGGAGCTGATTGACACGGCACCTCCAGCTTGTGCTGCCACGACCGCACAATGAGCGCTGGACGCAACTGAAGATTTCCGATCTCTCCGCACTGCCATCGATCAGCTGACCACCTAGCTGCAGCGGCTAGAGCCACGCGACAATGCGGCGGCTGATACACACACGCTTCATCACCAGCCTGATGCGCCTGCCTGCGTCCCGCGAACAACGGCGCCAGTTATTGCTGGTTCCACCAGCATTTCGGCGCGCAAGCTATGAAGTGTAAGGCACCGTGCTAGCATCCAAACGCATCCCACAGCCTGCTTTAGGTGCAGCTGACTGTGACAACAAGCAACTGCTCCTAAACTCACAGACACATGGAAGGAGAACACCCCCATTTCAGCACGAGCCTACGTTATGTGGATTGACTTCTCCCACAGCTGTAAGGTACGCACCTTCACAAAGGCTTTTCGTTCCTGATTGCTCTACAGAATGGATGTTCTTGGTTGACACCGGCTCAGATGTCAGCACTCTGCCTGTAAATTTCTTCCCTTCAGACAAGTGTGCTAAAGAGACCACTTTGAAAGCAGTCAACGATTCAATCATCCACACATATGGGTAGAAAACACTGGCAATAATGAATGAGGGTGTGGTGCTGGGATGAAAATTGAATAATGAATTTTGAATCTGTGATGGAAAACTCACAGGATGTGACTATTAAAATAAACTGAGTAGTACAGTGAAAAAAAAATTTTAGTGGGAATACAGAATGGGTCTACTAATGTTGACATAATTAAACACAATTGTGAGAAATTAAGAATGAAAATAAAGTAATATGGAAAATTTTGTAAATAATTTTATGATTTTGGATCAAATTTCTTTCTGTGTTATGTGAAATAATTCATAATGAAGATTTTTAGAGGTAATGTGGCCTACCTACAAAACCTGTCACTCTATATAAACAGAGGAAAGAAACAGGTATAAACAATGATAACTATATTATGTTGCAAATTTTGCAAGTAAGTGATTTGTGCTAGCTTTAAAAAATTTTTGAGACATTTTGCAAAACCAGTATAAAGTAAATATGTAGAATTAGTTAAGTAAGTCTAGAAATGCTATCACTAGCACCTAATTTGCTAAATTCATTTATTTGCTTTCACTTTGAGAAGCAGTAATTTCAATTTATTGCAAGCACCAGCTAATGAAAAATTCTTTGTTAATTAACATTCAATTTGGAGAGTAATTAAAATATACACTCCTGGAAATGGAAAAAAGAACACATTGACACCGGTGTGTCAGACCCACCATACTTGCTCCGGACACTGCTTGAGGGCTGTACAAGCAATGATCACACGCACGGCACAGCGGTCACACCAGGAACCGCGGTGTTGGCCGTCGAATGACGCTAGCTGCGCAGCATTTGTGCACCACCGCCGTCAGTGTCAGCCAGTTTGCCGTGGCATACGGAGCTCCATCGCAGTCTTTAACACTGGTAGCATGCCGCGACAGCGTGGACGTGAACCGTATGTGCAGTTGACAGACATTGAGCGAGGGCGTATAGTGGGCATGCGGGAGGCCGGGTGGACGTACCGCCGAATTGCTCAACACGTGGGGCGTGAGGTCTCCACAGTACATCGATGTTGTCGCCAGTGGTCGGCGGAAGGTGCACGTGCCCGTCAACCTGGGACCGGACCGCAGCGACGCACGGATCCACGCCAAGACCGTAGGATCCTACGCAGTGCCCTAGGGGACCGCACCGCCACTTCCCAGCAAATTAGGGACACTGTTGCTCCTGGGGTATCAGCGAGGACCTTTTCGCATCCATGAAGCTGGGCTACGGTCCCGCACACCGTTAGGCCGTCTTCCGCTCACGCCCCAACATTGTGCAGTCCGCCTCCAGTGGTGTCGCGACAGGAGTGAATGGAGGGACGAATGGAGACGTGTCGTCTTCAGCGATGAGAGTCGCTTCTGCCTTGGTGCCAATGATGGTCGTATGCGTGTTTGGCGTCGTGCAGGTGAGCGCCACAATCAGGACTGCATACAACCGAGGCACACAGGGCCAACACCCGGCATCATGGTGTGGGGAGCGATCTCCTACACTGGCCGTACACCTCTGGTGATCGTCGAGGGGACACTGAATAGTGCACGGTACATCCAAACCGTCATCGAACCATTCGTTCTACCATTCCTAGACCGGCAAGGGAACTTGCTGTTCCAACAGGACAATGCATGTCCGCATGTATCCCGTGCCACCCAACGTGCTCTAGAAGGTGTAAGTCAACTACACTGGCCAGCAAGATCTCCGGATCTGTCCCCCATTGAGCATGTTTGGGACTGGATGAAGCGTCGTCTCACGCGGTCTGCACGTCCAGCACGAACGCTGGTCCAACTGAGGCGCCAGGTGGAAATGGCATGGTAAGCCGTTCCACAGGACTACATCCAGTATCTCTACGATCGTCTGCATGGGAGAATAGCAGCCTGCATTGCTGCGAAAGGTAGATATACACTGTACTAGTGCCGAGATTGTGCATGCTCTGTTGCCTGTGTCTATGTGTCTGTGGTTCTGTCAGTGTGATCATGTGATGTATCTGACCCCAGGAATGTGTCAATAAAGTTTCCCCTTCCTGGGACAATGAATTCATGGTGTTCTTATTTCAATTTCCAGGAGTGTAGTTGAAGATATAATTTGTTATGAAAAGGAAAAATAATAACTTTAGAAAAAGTATATGTACTAATATTTATGTATCTGGAATGTGGTGTGTAAAATAATAGACTTAGACAAAACTATGTTTGCAGGCAAATCGCTATCAATATGAAGCCTGGACTGTGTTTTGAATGAAAGTAGAGTGTGTTATGGATGACACACAAATAAGATGCCATGACAATGTAAAATGAAATGATTGAAACTGGTGACTGTCAGGCAGGAATAGATTTTCCGTCGTATATGGACGCACTACAAAGCTAAAAGTGTAAGAAACAATCAAAGTGTTAAAATTTGAAGAAAACTGAAATTCATAGTTTATGTGAAATCAGGTAAATAATTTGAATTGTTCTGATGAGTTTTTGTAAAACAATAGGCCAGATTAGAACGTACAATATTATGAAAAGGACAGTGGCCACTCACCATAGAGGAGAGATGCTGAGTTGCAGAGAGGAACAAGAAAAAGACTCAAAAAATGAGTTTTCATCCAGCAAGCCCCTCATTGGAGATAGAATTTACACACACACACACACTCACACACACACACACACACACACACACACACACACACACAGGGTGTAAGGATGAGGCAGGGGCAGGGAGGGGGAGGGATGTCTTACCCACTATTCTTCCCACACCTCCCACGGTGGTATTCTGCTGTCCATCACATCTACACAATATCTTCGCCCATCCTTATACAACTCCTGCTCTCATCTCCTTGCCTCATGGGTATACCTAGATGCAAGACGTGTCCCAACATCCACCCACCACCACCTCCTCCATTCCAGTCACAAGCATCACCTATCCCATCAAAGGCAGGACTACCTATGAAACCAGTCATGATCTACAAGCTAAGCTAAAACCATTGTGCTGAATTCTGCATGGGCATGACAACCAAAAAGCTGACTGTCTGCATGATGGCCACCAACAAACTGTGGCCAAGAAAAAGCTGGACCTCCCTATTGCTGAGCATGCTGCCCAATGCAGTGTTTTAACTTTAATGACTGCTTCACAGCCAATGCAATCTGGATCCTTCCCACCAGCACCAGCGTTTCTGAATTCTGCATGTGGGAACTCTCCCTGCAATATATCCTACATTCCCATAACTTCCTCTTTTCCCAGTCTCCAACATTACACAGTCTGTATTTACTCCTCTCTTTTTCTGCTAATCCTCCCTGGCTCTCTGTCTAACTTCACAACTGCACCTAACTGCCCTACCCTCTCTCCACCTTGTCCCTGTATGCTCCCATAAGCAGCACTTTACTGTACAACACCTCTGCTATCCCTTTCCTTCCCCACCCTAGCCACCTCCTTACCCCCACCACCTGGATGCATCTCCCATCTCTGACGAAGGCCTTGTTGGCCCATTTTCTGACAGTCTTTTTCTTGTACCTATCTGCTACTTTGAATCCCTGCAATATGGTGAGTAGCAACTATCTTTTTCATAATATTGTACGTTTCATCCTGAATTTTCAGTTGTTGAATAGGCTATGTTAATTTTAGAACTGCCAAATCCAGAGTAAGAATTATGTATTGTAGTTTATTAAGTTTAAAAAAATAGTCTCCCGTCGGGTAGACTGTTCACTGCGTGCAAGTCTTTCGATTTGACGCCACTTTGGCGATTTGTGCGTCGCTGCAGATGAAATGATGATGATTAAGACAAAACAACACCCAGTCCCTGAGCAGAGAAAATCTCCGACCCAGCCGGGAATCTAACTCGGGCCCTTAGGATTGACATTCTGTCTCTTTGACCACTAAGCTACCTGGGATGGGCATTAAATTAGTGCTATTGCTCTATCTCAAAGGACTTCACCAGTGAAGGAACATTAAAGTCTGATTTACTGCTCTCATTTGTTGACATTGTTCCTCATTAATGATTTCTTTTTCTAATTACTATTTTATGTAAATTATAATTTTGACATGAAATATTTATTTGGAGTGTGATGCATTAATATTGATGCTGAAAGTGATGGAAATTCAAGACATGAGGTTTTAAAGTTAACCATGATCCAAGCAGATGTACCTGTCAGTGTTAAACTATTTTCATTAGCTAAAGTAAGAAAAGAAAATCTATTAAATAATAATAATAATAATACTAGAAACTACAATATTTGCTGCAGAGAGTATGATACTAGACCGTCCAGCCACATTAATGTGACTACTGCCTATGTTCGACATCAGCATGCAGAAACCATTCAGAGGTGGCAGGTGGCAGCACTAGCATTGGAGGGTATGAAAAATGTGCTGGATGGGATGCAAGAAATAGTGCATTTGTTGTGTGTAATGCAGAAAGAGTCATTTGTCTGATGTCCAACAGGATATGGTCATTGGCTTTAAGGCCAAGGATGGAAGCATTTCTGAAAGGCTATGTCTGTAAACTGTTTGTACACCACAGTCAAAGTATACCATGCATGACCCATCATTGCTGTATAACAATACTTTACACTGTTAGTTTAAAAAAAAGAAGAGACAATATAGCTTTGTAATAATATTATATAAGCTCTTTGAACTAACCTCCATTGGTGTACTTTGAGCACAGAGGCCAGTAAAACCAACAATATCACTGAAATAAATTGTAACAGTTTCAAACTGTTCTGGCTGCACAACTTCTCCAGCCATGAGCTGTTCTGCTACAGGTCTGGAACAAAGAACTGACAAAAATCACTCATAGTTCTATAGTTAGTTTCAAAACATTTAGCTTAACTGTAAACTCCAAAGAGAGGCAGATACTACAGTATTTATAAAAAATATTACTAAAATAAAATAATATAAAATCATGAATATTCTTATAAATGAAGGGAGAAAATGTTCTTGATGTCAACTGCACAACTTATAACTTCAACAACATTATAAATCTAAAGCAACCAAAGGAGTAACTGAAACCCCAAGAAAATGTTTCATGAAGTACAAGTTTGCCTTTCATATGCAAGGGCAAAACAAATTAAAGTGAATTATTTTGTTGGGGGTTAATTTTCCCAGCACATATATCACTACAGACATGTCATTTGCATAGGTTAGTCAAGAATGAAATTATTTAACAAGATTATACATGAATGCAAGAGCAAACATTCATCTAGAGGAAAAATAAAACTGAATAATTCTCTGACAGAATAAATCTGAGAAAGTAGTACACCATAGTTGGTTTACATCATGAAATTGTGTACAGATTTAACATTTTAACAAAAATATGCTTGTCTATGAAACACTGTTGATGTCCAAGTCAGGGAAGGAAATAATTCATAAGAATTTGAACAATGTTACACATTGGTGCCATTCAGTGTTACCTGTTTTAGATGAATTTTGCTGGATTAACTGAAGCCTCCAATACCACTTCGTCAACTCACAACCAGTCACCTTTCAAACTAACCTAGAACTCGGAGTTGCTACAGGTCAGTATATCAACGCTTCTAATATTCTGTATTCGCAGGTGCTGACGTCACAACCACAACCAGTTTGTCACCTTACAACCTAACCCTGAGCTCAGATTACACTACAGATCATTTTGTCTATTCAACCTACATCCCAAAACTTAATATAGACACACACAAAAAAAATATTGTCAGTCTTTCTTCACATTTGTGCACCTATGAAGTAACAAGCTACATCATCATTACATCTACATCCATACTCCACAAACCACCCAACGGTGTGTGGCGGAGGGCACTTTGAGTACCTCTATCTGTTCTCCCTTCTATTCCAGTCTCGTATTGTACGTGGAAAGAAAGATTGTCAGTATGCCTCTCTGTGGGCTCTAATCTCTCTGATTTTATCCTCATGGTCTGTTCGCGAGATACCTGTAGGAGGGAACAATATACTGCTTGACTCCTCGGTGAAGGTATGTTCTCAAAACTTCAACAAAAGCTGCCTACTGGTGTCTGTAAGTTCAGTTGATCCAATTTGTACAATGACACAAAATTTGTACTGAGTGTATTGCATCACTGACATAATCAGTTCTCTTTTCAACAGGAATTTCTGAGGCTTAAAGACAAAAACTAAATCATTTGCACCTTTTACACTGGAAAAATAATAAAAGACCTGATAGAAGCATAGTTTATTTCTGTAATGATAGCTGCCTCCTGACACATGGATTTCACTTTGGTTCCTTTAGCATTTTGGTCCTTCTCAGAAGTACTTGGTACACAACATGGTTTCATTTACCAGTGAAGTGTAGTGTAAAGGACACTGGTCTAGTGGCTATTTGTATGAAAAGATCTACTGTCGCACTTCTTTAAAAATTAATGGGAATTACTGAATAGAAGGATGAGAATTATCACTATCTATTTTACAGTGCATAATCAACACTGGTTCAACAAGTTTGATACGAAACGACAGTATAATACCATGGAGAAAGAATGTAAAGATTTAGTGTGTGATGAAAAAACAAAAAATTTAAAAGAATTAACATGATTTGCATGGGATTCATTGTTTTCTCCATCAAGGAGAATTTTGTGACAACTTTGCAAACATGGAGCATGTGATGAAACTGGTGGTACAAACAGTTAATTTTCTGAAGTCTCACACATCATTCCATAATCGATTATAATATTTTTTGGTAGAATTGATTACAGAGTATAGTGACTATAAGAGTCAATCCCTAGAACTTTTTTAAATGTAAAACTCACTACTGTTGAGTTTCTGAAGGAAAAAGGAAAGCATAAATGAGAATTACAACATCTGGAATGAAGTGCAGAACTCACTTTTAGTTGGATTTGACTGCACACAGCCCACAGCAATGTGTTGCAGGATGAGAACCCATTTATTTCTAATTTGATGGTGATGCATTTAAAAAAACGCATTGTGGAAGTGGAAAACTCGGACAAGAAGCACCAGCATTTTCCTAAGCTCACTGGTGTTAAAGAAAATGTGAATTCATCGTGGTGTTGAAAAAATTACAGGGATTGTTTTCTAAATGTGTTGAGGAGACTGCAAGTCTTGCATATGTTTTTGAGAGCATTTTCTGACCCAGTTGAATGTGTCGCTGTGCGCATGCAGGTGGAACTGATTGATCTGCAATGTAATTCAAACTTAAAAGACAAATTATTTACATGAAAACTGTGCAGGAATTCGATGTTGGTTTCCTGAGGCAGAGTTTCCTTGTGTTGATAAAGAGCCTGCGCAATATTTTGATCAAAATTTTTACATGAAAGGCTGTCCTTGATTATGAAATTATGTGGCAACATAAGTGATGAACATCAGCAAAGTTGTCTGCATCTGTCTGTTTGCTGACAGTTTGTGCCAGATAAAAATTGTATTGTGTGTTCAGCATGTGAAAAATAATTAAATAATACTAAATATTTGTGTTGTTTGTTCTCTATATTGTCCGACGTGGTGCAGACTGATCACCCAATGCTATACAGCTCATAATTGGTAACAGAACATGTGCCGGATTACCGAGAGTGTTTTAAATTTAGTGTAGGAAGTGCCGGATTACCGAGAGTGTTTTAAATTTAATGTAAACACAAAGAGATTGTACTTCATTAAATCCCAAGGTACATTCATTTTTGTAGAACACTAATGCTGGAGTGTGTACATATACCATAGTATCACTCACTATGAAACATATTCCAGATTTTTAGTTGTTGCAAGGTGATACATGACAGCTGTCCTTTATCACTCAAGAATACATTGGTACTGCTTGTCTCTGATTGTTGCTTAATGTGCTCCAGCAAGAGGTCTGCAGCTCCAGCACAAGCAGTGTTAAGTTTCTTTCATGTTCTCTCCTGATATGCCCTGTTCTTCACCACTTACATTGTAACTTTACTGAATGTTTTTGATTATCTCTTCATTTCTTAAAGTTTCGCCATAAACAGTTGCTCATCCACCACTGTAGGCAGCAGCATCAGCTTTCTGCGAAGAACCAGCTTATCTCTGATTTCAAGTTCCTGCTTGAGGCGTAGCATAATGTGTTTCCTTTTAGAAGTCATGATTCTGAACCACAAACAAAGCCACATAGCATTGCTTAACATTGTAATTAACTAATAATATTGAATATTGTTGCACACGTGTATTCATTACTGTGTGCATCATTTTTGCTTGAGCAGCTAGAGGCTGGATGTGGACTCGATTACTGAGGGCCAGATTAGAGATAGTTCAGTGTAACTTTTTTTTTCTTACTGTTTTTCAATCAAGTAATTTCCACAAACTCCCCACTTTGCCTCTTACACACACACACACACACACACACACACACACACACACACACACACACACACACACACACACACACACACACAGAGAGAGAGAGAGAGAGAGAGAGAGAGAGAGAGAGATGTTTTTAGGTAGGCAAATACATTAAAACTATATTCAAAACAAAGTTCCTACCTTGGTAGTACTTGGTACAAAAGTTCCTCAGAACGTTTCTTTTCTTGACTGAGTTGCTCTGTTTTCTCTTCAACAAGTGCTTCCAAATTGTTTGCATATTGCTCCATGCGGCGAAGCAGATCATCCATTAAGTTTTCACAGTAGCCTCTGGGTAATAAATGATGTAATTAATTCATATACTTTTTCAGTGAGCTTTCCAAAATTTGGATCTTTTCTTGTCAAATATTGTGACATGTATGCAGGTATATAATTATAATATGAATCTATGGTCTAAAAAGATAGTACAAGCTTACGTTTGCATAAATTATTTGTAGAAGAATAACAGTATCTGTGCAAGTATAGGATGTAGACATAATGAAATCAAACAGCGGAAAATCCAGGATGGAATGTAACAATATTATGAAAAGGAAAGATGCTACACACCATGTAGCGGAGATACTGAGTCGCAGATAGGCACAACAAAAAGATAGTCACAAATAATAAAAGACATGATGGTGACATGTAGAAATTTGGGTCCATCTGGGGAGTGTGTTTGGATAGACCGAAGCTGTTAAGGTGACATGTTGCGTAAAACAAGAAATCCAGGTTCATGTCCTGGTCTGGCACAAATACACTGTGCAGCCAGAGTTGCATCATATTCATGAATGTGAATATGATTCTTGGATTTAATTTTGTTCAATACTGATAGAGAATAGAAGATTTGCGTACTAACGTTTTTCCTTTTTTTTTTTTTTTTTATTGATGACAAGTAACACATTCTAGAGAAACTTTTCTTGTGTTTCAGTCAAATTTGCTGTCTTACCATAAAAATTATGTTCTTTGTGAAGTATGTGGAAATCTGAACTCACAAAAGGAAGATAAAAGTGCAGAAAGAGATGTTAGGCCTATCAGCCAACAAAATATCAACATCTTCACAGTGATGTTAAGAAAGAACAGTGGATGAACACACTTAAAGCCCATGGAACAGATTAAAAATGTATGCTTTTGAAGACACCTTAACACATTACTTCAGTTTAGCATTTCCAAAAACCAAGAAATAAGCAGTGGATCATGAAGGAAATAATAGAATAGAGAGCTACCATAAGAGAAATGAAACACAGAGAAAATATTGAAACCTATAGGTAGCACTTGAAGAAATACAGGTCGTTGATAAGACAAGAAAATGCTACACCAATTAATCAGACCAACTCAAAATCAACAAATAAAATGAGAGCAGCTTGGAATATAATTAATCCTGAGATGTGCTAGAATAAATACTACAGAAAACAAACAATGAGACCAACTCAAAATCAACAAATAAAATGAGAGCAGCTTGAAATATAATTAACTCTGAGAGGGGCTAGAAAAAATACTGGAGAAAACAAATGAAAACAAAATCATCACAGATAAAACAAAAATTGCCAACATCCTGAATAATAACTACACAGATGCAATGGAGAAACTAAAGCATGGATATAATAGCCAATGAGCTCACCAAACTATGGTGACAGATAAGCCAAACCACTCAATGTTTGTGAAACCAGTGTCTGAAAAGGAACTGACAAATGTTATAAAAAAGCTAAAAACAAAAAAGTTTGCTGGACATGATGTGTCAAACTACCCGATGAATCAGGTGGTAGCAGAAATAACTACACCACTACTGGATATTGCCAACTGCTCTTTCCAAGAAAGAGTATTTCCAGACAAACTCAAATTAGTTAAAGCAGTACCTGTATACAAAAAGGGAAAGCATGACAACCCTAACAACTAAAGACCAGTATCTTTAGTATCAGGCTCCTCCAAAGTATTAGAAATTCCCATGCTAAACAGACTAACTACTTATTTGGAAAAAACATAATGTAATAACTCCAGCACAGCACAGATATCAGAAAGGGAAATCAATGGAAACAGCAAATGAATCATTAACATAATCAATCGTACAGTCCTTGGACAACAATATTGTAGTGTCTGGAGTTTTTATTGATCTATCCAAGGCATCTGACACATTTGATCATACAGTCCTAGTAAAGAATCTAGAGAACACTGGTATTCATTGAGATGCAGCAAACTGGATAACATCATATCTAAGTAACAGGAGGCAATATGTAGCCATTAATAACTCATAAAAATCTGAAGTTAGAAGCATTAAGTATGATGTACCTCAAGGATCTGTAATAGGACATGTTCTCTTCAATTTATTTGTTAATAATATACAAACATGTGAAAATGAAACCAAAATATTTTATGCAGATGATATGACTGTGCTAAATGTGTCCAACAATTTGGAGGCACTTGAGCAAAATACATTATCAGTCAGTAGTACAGCACAATGGTTCTCTGAAAATGAGTTAATTATTAATCCGAAAAAAAAAAACCTATGTACATGCTCTTCAAAAATAAACAAAAGGAACAACATATGGATGCTTGCTTAGATGAAGGAGGACTGGAAGAAGTAGCTTCAGTTAAGTTTTTGGGCATTACAATAGACAGTGAGCTAAATTGGAAAGAACGGATAAATACTGTTTAAAGTAAGCTCTGCTCTGTGATATTTATAACGAAACAATGGGCTCACTTTACTCACCGAGACTTCTTGTGCACTGTCTATCATGGACTTTTTAAACCATACATGCTATGTGGAATCGCAGTATATAGGGTAGTCAGCTATCAAAGGAATGAAGAGAATATTCACATTGCAGAAGCAAGCCATTCAAATTACATTGAAAAAGAAGCAAAAAGAATCATATAAAAGTTGTTTCAAAGAACTAAACATTGTAAAGTTTCCATCATTTTATATATTCAAGACTATTGTGCATGCATTACGTGATCACCGAAAAATGGAGAGTAATGAGACTGTTTATATACACAACACAAGGAACAGAAAACAACTGTGGTGCATTCCACATTGACTTAAGATTTTTGAAAAAGGACCCAAATACTCTGGCGAGTTAATACAAGCAATGTCAATGCAACTACAAGATCTCAAAACTCAGAAAACATTCCCCTCGACTCTAAAAAAGTTTCTGACATGAGGAGAATTTTATAGTGTAGCTGTCTACATTAGCAAACAATGATCAAACATTTATCCTGTGAGTGATAAATCTCAGACATCATAAAAAGAAATAGCAACAGAAATCAGTGTTAAAGAAATTAACTATAATTAGGAACCACTGATGTATAATATAAGCTAATTATATCTCACAAAATTATTATTGTTTTTTTGTATCATAAGTCATTTTGTACTGTGTAATATTATGAATATATTGCATCATAAGTCATTGTGTACGATGTAATATTGTATATACACTGTGAAAGCACGTACAGCGTGTATACGTGGACTAGGAAAAAAAATTCTCAAAGTTTTCCCAGATATCCCCATTAGAAATACACTTTCTCCCGGATGAAAACAGTTTTTCCGTGTTATTAAGTGGCAGTATATTTTCCCTGGGAACTAAAAACTTGTCAATCCTTTTGAATGGTTACGTTTTTATACACAGGCGTAGAATATCCCAGCACTTTAGAAAACGAAACTGAGGGACGAAAACTCCTTTTGGGGAGATTTTTGATGTGCAACATGTACGCTGCATATTTTCATATTACAAAAGAATAAATTTGAATTCCACCAAACACCGCATGTTACTTTCCGAACCATTGTAATCGAGATTGTGATGCGCTTTTGTAAGCCAGTCATAGCTCATGGCACGTGATCTCGCCAGCCTATGACCGGATATTCAGACCCCAGGACACATGATGTAGTCAGCTAATAGCAACATCACTGTTGCTACACGAAAAGCAAAGCTTTCACATATAATACTGGTTTCTGGTTAATAAGCTGCAAGAGAAGCTAAGCTTTCACATATAATGTTGATTTTTTTTGCGCGTGTTACACTTTAAGATATATCACACAAATGTGCCAGTAAAATTTTTAGCTTAGTCCAGTGACTTGTCCTCAAAGTTTTCCACAAATAAACTAGCTACCACAGAGGAGAGAGAGCTTGCCATAGCACTAGATCAATTTGCTCATAATAACGACATGACTGTCTGATCTTCTTGGCTCGAAACACTTCTAAATGGCTAGTCATCAAATGCTCTGTGATTACGATGAATTTCTTACATTCTCGCACATAGTTCGAGTTGCGTAAAAGGAAATTTACTTTGAAAGTAAGGCTTTTCAAACTACCATTCACAATAATTTCCCACGACCTGTTAGAAACAGGTTCAGTAGTTCAGTAGCTGTCACAGAGCACCAGGTAAGAGCAGCTACTATGGAAGCCTGTATGTTCGTACGTGTAAAACATTAAAAGATGTTACATTATGTCATAAAAGAAAAATGACATCAGAGGATACTCCACGAGCATCGGAATTTCGTGAACCATAATACTAAAATGACACATTTCAATTGCATAGATAAAGAGCACATTTGTATATCCAGATTTCCAATTAAGTGGGCCTCAACCTGATGTTAAGCTTTTCAGTGTGGGTTTCGGGATGTAAATTTTCTTGGAGTACCAGTACTGTATTAACTCATTTTTGATTCTATATTATGGCACAATGCCATACGTGAGAGAAGTTGAAAACGAGCACTTGAAATGCAGCGAGCAGTTGAAATTAGTCAATAGTATGGAACTAAACACTTAATTTCAAACACATTGACTGCCTCGGCGTAAAAGGCCAATAAAAACCAAATTTCTTTAGTAAATCAGCAAAAATAACTTCATTGCTCTACAAGTCGATTAATGCATGACTGTCAGAAAAGTGGAAATAAAATAAAATCTGAAACTAATAACATATATTAGCCTTCCGTAATTATGTGAATGTATTTTAATTCACTTGATACCTCCCGGCCACAGAATTCCGTTTTGTTTTCATTTGACCTAAAAGCAGTAAAAGAGGAGCAAAACAGCAAAATTACTAAATGTAAAGACAGGTCACGTGGAGACTACATGCTTCCCCACTATAATTCAGACTGCCCTGGATCTACGATATTTCTGAACTGGGGCGATACTAAGATTGTGCTTCCTCCATCCCTCTCCCTTGAGCGTTTGAGATACGTCAAAAATTTTCAAAAATAGAATTTTCAAAAATATGTTCATTTTATAGCGCACATCTTTCTGAAGAGTCTGATACTTAAAACAAATATGTTCGATGATATGTAAGACACGTTATTTGGTCTTAAGTGTGCCAGAGTGCAGTGTCACCCCTCTTCACACAGTGTTCTTTTGTTGCAAGTCACTGTATTTTGCTCTTTGGAATTGAAACATGTATTTTTTGTACTGGGTGCCACCAAACTATAATCAGGACAGTGGAAATTAAAATGTCCTGTGGTGCCTCTCCTGCTTCCAGTCGCCCG
The DNA here is from genome assembly GCF_023897955.1 of Schistocerca gregaria. NCBI lineage: Eukaryota > Metazoa > Arthropoda > Insecta > Orthoptera > Acrididae > Schistocerca > Schistocerca gregaria. Next base: position 56,827,788 of record NC_064923.1, on the reverse strand, counting down.
TTAGCTAAAAACGTTCTGTTTTGGGTACCGTAAAATTAAATATAGGATACATAAAAGCAGTAAAGAGAAGAAACAAGCAAGACAGTACACATTTCTTCAATGCTTAGCTCCTAGCATTGTTTTTTCTCTAATCATGCTACAGCTTTACATGGTGTGCATTCCTTTCTGCGAAAGAATCTATTACCTCATCAAAGTTTGTCAAATGCTACATGAAAAATCGAAATATTGTTGTCTAATACTGCGTAAGCTGTTAATACAAATAGTACCCGACTGGTGTGGTTTCTCAACCTGATTATGTCTATTTTGTCATGTCTGCTTGATAAAACAAAATAGGCCTTCCTAACACTGGAGTAATTGTAACACACACCAAATAAACGAGACTGTTTTGGTACAAATGGTCTTTTTTATAACACAACAGAATATAATTCACGAAGACCAACATAAAAGAATATTAATTTGGAGCCCCTCCAATTACCTCCCGGGTCATTATTGTGTCATGCCGGCTGCAGTGTAACACGTGTTAAGTTCAGCTCACGAAAATTTAGTTGAATTCGAAGGTGCTCTTGCAGGTGGTGTTGTCTAGTACCAGTGGAAATTTTGTAAACAACAGTGTTCTGTGCAGTAGTGCTATTTTTTTTCCTTTCTCCGCAAATATCTATGAGAAAATGGTAAACAGCAGGGAAGCAGCAGGTGCGACAGGCCTGCTCTTGGCAGAAGGTGTGGCCGCGGCTCCTGGTATAGTGGAGCTGGTCCACTCTGAGGTAAACGCTGTGCTTTGTGGCAAAGACAATCTCAATCTGATAGCAGGCACTATATCAGATACAGTAAAGGCAGCAGTATTGGCCAAAATGTGTAACTGTTGAGGCAAATACTGCCAAAATTACAGCAATAAAAAAATCTGTGTCTGAATACGAGAAAAAGGCACGAGAGTCGGAAGTAAAGCTATCTGCAGCAACAGACGAGCTAGAACAGTACCAAAGGTGAAATAGTCTACGACTGTTTGGAGTAGCAGAAAATAAGGAAGGAGACACAGACAACCTGCTCATACAGGTTGCGCGTGAAGAATTATGCGTTGGAGTGACTAAGGCAGACATTGACAGGAGCCATCAGGTGGGACACTACCAGGTGCTACCAAACCACGTCCAATAATAATTAAATTTGTCTCATACGAAAAAAGGGCAGAGATCTTTACCCAGAAGAAGAGGTTAGCAAGAACAGGGCTTACAATAAGGGAAGATCTGACACACGAACGGCTAAAGATTTTGAACAGTGCCATATCCCATTTCGGTCTTCAGAATGTGTGGGCTCAGGATGGCAGAGTAATCATTAAGACAGCAGCTGGAAGGAAGACAGTCACAACCATGACAGAACTGAATAGTATTAAGTGAAGCTATTCGAGCCAAAAGTGCAAACTTAACACCATTTGCAAATTGTAACAGCCCCATACTCAGATGTACTGTCTTGTAACTGTATTAACTTTTTAATTATACCTATATTTGTACCTTCAACTAATTGTTTTTGTAATTGTATTAACTTTGTATTATTTTTTGAACCTGTAGCTCTAACCTTTACTTCATTATAGTTACTGCTAATACTTTTTTCATTTTCTCAGTTTATTCTCTTCTATTCTGTAATAGTACTATTGCAATCAATTATTAGTCTCTCCAGTAGTTAATTAATCACCCATTTCTTCAGTTTAAATTGTTCATAACAAAAATCACTATCAGTATCACGTTAGTAAATTTCAATCTAATTGTAGCTTCCTACGATAATCACTATCAGTATCACTTTAGTAAATTTCAATTTAATTCTAGCTTCCTACGATAATCTGTTAGTTATTAAGCTTACTTCTCTCTGCTGGCAGCATTGGCCTCTTAAATCACTCCCCTTTCCCCTATTTCTACCGTAAGCTGTTTCAAATACACTAATTACATTTCACCTCTTACGACAGAGGATACACAGTGACACACAGCTGTCACTATTTTGGTGATATTCTCCTTGCGCCGAACACCACTAATCCATTTTCTATACTCCTGCAACCTCAGGAAATCTCTTGTGGTCGCCTTTCTTTCGTCACAAACAGGGGGCGCAAAATCTCGGACAGCCCTGTGTTATGTCACTGGCGGAAGCACCGGCCAGTGCCCCTCACGACATGTAGTGCCGAACAAAGGGACAAACCAGTCTGCCACCCTACTCCAGGCTGTTCAGCGGAACGCGTCAGAACTTTTAGTAGTGCACTGCAACATCCAGTCTGCCTGCACATTACGAAGAACTTAGCCTCCTCTTCAATCAACTAAACCTCCATGTAATCCTCTTACCCGAAATGTGGTTAAAACCATACATATCCTCTGCATCTTTTCATCTCCAAGGGTACACATTTCTTAAGGCCGACAGATCAAAAAAGTGAGGTGGCAGGCTCGGCGGGTATATACACACAGATCTCAAAGCAAAAGTCTTATGTACGTCAAACCCTGCTGAAGAAAAAGAAGCTGAATTCATGTCCATTCAAATAAATATACAAAACAGTTGGCAGTAGGTACCTGCAATATGGATGTCGGCCGGATGAGGGTATCACGTGTGGACACTGTTGAAGATGATCTTCAAGTCAGCAAAGTAGAAGATCGTTTGCCCTTGTTTGATTTGTTGGAACCTTTCCAGTTGGCAGAGGAAGACTCATATGTTTGTTTGCTGGAGATACACGTAAATACTTTGCTTGAGTACTCCTCCTGGCTTGCCGTTGTGTAGCAGTTGACTTTTCTCTATGATGCGAAAGTTATATGGCTTGTTGCACAGTTGGAAGTTGACACTCGGCTATTTTGCAAACACAGTGCTGAATTTGAGGTTGCATGGCTGCTTTACCACGTCCTTTGTGGAGCAGAGAGAACAATACTGTAAGTGGCTGATGGTAGAACACAGGGTTTCCGATAACTAGCCAGAAACTTGTGAGCAACGTGGTAGGGCATTTTTTCCTTCATCCAAATCCCCTGGAACACTCGCTCATCAAGATACATGGAACAATATCAGGAGGAGGCTGCATGGAAGCTACTGCAATTGTTACAGCAGAGAGAAGGAGATGGACGATCACCCTTATGAGCTTCCCTACCACAGGTTACACATTTGGCCGGGTGTCGACAGGACAGTCGTGTGGTTATAATGATGACACTGGTAGCAGTGCATCAGGTTTGGAATGTATGCCTGGTCTGTTATAACTTCATAGCCTGCTTTGATCTTTGATGGAAACACCACCCTATCAATAATGAGAAAAAGAGTGCATGTGGGCACTAAGGATGCATCTGCTTTTTTCATTACCCAATGGACTGCAACGACACTCTGAGCAGAGAGGTACATTTGTATTGCTGTCTCAATCAGAAGTAGTCTTCAGAAGCAAAGTGCCATTGCATAAATGTGAGAACAATTTCACAGGGCAGGCAACTGCATCAACACCATTCCCATTCTGAATAGTAAACAGATTTACTGTAGTAAAGAACTGACCGTCTTCAGCATGTGAAACCACAAGGAGCCATGGTGCAGCTGGGAGGATCTTGGAATCATGAGCCTGATTCCATTTACATTTAATAGACGTTGACTGTGAAGAGGTGACTGGCTCATTGCAAGAAAATCTCCAGTGATTGCCAGCATCTTCCTTGGCACGTTCCTTCCAACTGTCGGCCTCCTCAGAGGGGGCACACCCACCTTAGGCAAAAGTTCACACTTCAGGCCACACTTCCCAGACACCTGACAGTGGGACCAATTGGCAATTCGGGAAGGTAGCAGCTAAGGCAATCACCCCCCCCCCCCCCCCCCCCCCCCCCCCCACGGCCCTGGCCTGTACCAGGCTGTATGTGCAAACCCTACCTGTTGGCACAGGACTGGAAATTATGCATTACTCAGTCACCTGTTACACGTCAGACACATGGGCTGGCCCTCAGAGGTGTACAAGGAGGAAGAAGGCAACGAGGAACCTGGAGGCTCAAACACCAAAGCAGAGGAAGGTTAGGAGAAGGCAAACGAAGAAAGAAAAACAGAAATGGAAAAAGAGTGGAGAGACTGTTCTGATGTCAGCTACTGAAATTGCAGAATATATTCCCAAAAACATCCCAGACATGTTCCCCAAAGTAGGGGAAAGAGGATAGCAGGAGGACAGACATGTATCACAGTAGGGAAAAGATGTTGCAAAGTCTGGGGCCCCATGATAGCCAAGCACGATCTTACCAAAGAGCAGCAAGCCCCCTGGGGATCTTTCAATGTTGGTCCAGGAGATATCGTTTCACTTCCAATAACATGGCCCTCCCAGAAGTGACTACAGAACAATCTTCCTGTCCCAGCACCATCTAATGGACATCTCTTTTGACAGTGAGAAGGCCTATCATACTACTTGTAGGCACAATGTCCTTAGTCAGGTACATAACGAGGTTTTTGAATGTATCTCCCATCTTTATATGATCTTTCCTCTCAGTACCTGTTTTACATATAGAGTCAGTGATACCCTTTCTGGATTCTTTGAGCAAGAGAATGGTGCCCCTCAAGGCAGTGTCTTAAGTGTGACTGTTTTTGCTGTAACTACAGGGTGTTTCAAAAATGACCGGTATATTTGAAACGGCAATAAAAACTAAACGAGCAGCGATAGAAATACACCGTTTGTTGCAATATGCTTGGGACAACAGTACATTTTCAGGCGGACAAACTTTCGAAATTACAGTAGTTACAATTTTCAACAACAGATGGCACTGCAAGTGACATGAAAGATATAGAAGACAACGCAGTCTGTTGGTGCGCCATTCTGTACGTCGTCTTTCTGCTGTAAGCCTGTGCTGTGGACAACATGGTTTATTCCTTAGAACAGAGAATTTTTCTGGTGTTGGAATTCCACCGCCTAGAACACAGTGTTGTTGCAACAAGACGAAGTTTTCAACGGAGGTTTAATGTAACCAAAGGACCGAAAAGCGATACAATAAAGGATCTGTTTGAAAAATTTCAACGGACTGGGAACGTGACGAATGAACGTGCTGGAAAGGTAGGGCGACTGCGTACGGCAACCACAGCTGCGGTCCAAATGACGCCAACTTCCACGTATCGTCTCATGCGCCAGAGTTTACACCTCTATCCATACAAAATTCTAACGTGGCAACCCCTCAGCACCGCTACCATTGCTGCACGAGAGACATTCGCTAACGATATAGTGCACAGGATTGATGACGGCGATATGCATGTGGGCAGCATTTGGTTTACTGACAAAGCTTATTTTTACCTGAACGGCTTCGTCAATAAACAGAACTGGCGCATATGGGGAACCGAAAAGCCCCATGTTGCAGTCCCATCATCCCTGCATCCTCAAAAAGTACTGGTCTGGGCAGCAATTTCTTCCAAAGGAATCATTGGCCCATTTTTCAGATCCGAAACGATTACTGCATCACGCTATCTGGACATTCTTCATGAATTTGTGTACAAACGGCCTTAGACAACACTGCGAACACCTCGTGGTTTATGCAAGATGGTGCCCGGCCACATCGCACGGCCGACGTCTTTAATTTCCTGAATGAATATTTCGATGACCGTGTGATTGCTTTGGGCTATCCGAAACATACAGGAGGCGGCTTGGATTGGCCTCCCTATTCGCCAGACATGAACCCCTGTGACTTCTTTCTGTGGGGACACTTGAAAGACCAGGTGTACCGCCAGAATCCAGAAACAATTGAACAGCTGAAGCAGTACATCTCATCTGCATGTGAAGCCATTCCGCCAGACACGTTGTCAAAGGTTTCGGGTAATTTCATTCAGAGAGTACGCCATATTATTGCTACGCAATGGTGGATATGTGGAAAATATCGTACTATAGAGTTTCCCAGACCGCAGCGCCATCTGTTGTTGACAATTGTAACTACTGTAATTTCGAAAGTTTGTCTGCCTGAAAATGTACTATTGTCCCAAGAATATTGCAACAAAGATTGTACTTCTATCGCTGCTCGTTTAGTTTGTATTGCCGTTTCAAATATACCAGTCATTTTTTAAACACCTTGTATTAATGTTACACCATCAACAGTGAAACATCCTGTCCAATGTTCTTTGTTTGTTGATGAGTTTCTTTCTTTTGTTCCTCCTTGAGCCTTGCAACAACAACCCATCAGTCACAACTGATTATTTGATGTTTGAAGGAATGAGCAGAGAAGAAAGGTATAAATTCTCAATCAAGAAGTCTATGTGTACTCTCTTGAACCATTCAAATTTTGTTTTAAACTCTCCTGATTTTAAGAAAGAAGACAATGTCATAACTTTAAAGACACAGTGAAGTTGGTAGACCTTACGTATAACTCTGAGCTTGCATGTTTGCCACACATTAGGGACTTGAAAAGACAGTCCCTGAATGTACTCAGTAAGACCACTTGTAAAACACTGCCCACCCGATACAAAGAAAAGATGTTTCTATATCAAATAGTGTCACATGGTGAAAAATGGATATGTTCTGAGAATCCTAAGCATTGTAAATCATGGGTGAATCCAGGCAAACCATCGACATCCACTGCAAGTTCAAATCACTTTGGAAAGAAGAAAATGCTCTGTATTTGGTGGTATCAGATGGGTGTCATCTATTATGAGCCTGTCCGGCACTTGCACTGCCAAGCATAGTGTCAGGAGGTCATGGGGCAGAGAGGTGGGCTGGAGGGGATAGGGCAGGAGGGGAACAGGGAGAAGAAAAGGATAAGGAAATTACAGGCAGGTGCATTTGTGTAGGACACACACACAATGATGATGAGGGGACATTAATAGCCAGCAAGTAATAGAACATCAGAAAGGAAAGTCTTGGTTGGAAGGTACGGGGACAGTAGGTTGCTATAGATTGAGACTGGGATAATTTCAGGAGCATAGAATGTGTTTTAAGGATAATCCCATCCACACAGTTCAGAAAAGCTGGAGGTGGAGGGGAGAATCCAGATAGCTTGGATTGTAAAGCAGCCATTTAAATCAAGCATGTCATGTTCTGCTGCATGTTGTGCCATTGGGTGGCCTTCCTTGCTCTTGGCCACAGGTGGCAGTGGCCATTCATCCTGGTAGACAGCTAGGTGGTAGTCACAAAAATACAAAGTCATTGCAATGATGCAATCATTGCTCAGCTTTTTATATTGATATGACTACCAAACAGCTGTCCAGCAGGATGAACAACCACCACCAAACTGTGACGAAGTGCAAGGTAGACCACCCTATGCCAACATGCAGCTGAACACGACATGCTTGATTTCGATGGCTGCTTAACAAGCCTGGCCATTTGGATCCTTCCCTCCTCATCAGCTTTTCTAAACTGGATAGATGGGTGTTTTCTTTACGACACATTCTCCACTCCCACAACTATCCCAGCCTCAACCTATAGGGAGCTGCTGTCCCCACACCCCCAACCCACTCTGTCCTGTCATCTCCTCTCTGTTCCCCTATTCATGTCCCTTCACCCTTGTTGTTGTGTCACTCTCTGTCAATGCTCCCATCCATATTATTCCCCTTCACTGCTCCTCTCCTTTTCCAATGTACTCCTCACATCCCCCCCCCCCCCCCCCCCCCAGCCTCCCAACACTGCACCTAGCAGTCTTGTCATGCTGCCCTCTAGTCCCTGTATGCTCCCCCAGACAGCATTCTTCTCTCTCTTCTCCCTCTTCGCTGTCCCACTCCAGACTGCTGCTTTTGTTTAACAAGATAGTTGCATTCCAGTCAGAGCTACTGGAGGTCGCAATCACAAGGTCGTAATCACATGTGCATTAAGTGTGCTTGCTTCCGTCAGTGTGTGTGCTTTCTTTCCTGAAGGAGGCTTTGGCTGAAAGCTAAATGTGTAACAGTATTTTCATTGTGCCTGTCTGCAACTCAGTGCTTAATCTTTACAGTAAGTAGTAATTTATCCTATTCCAAATGTTGTTGGAAGAGATACTTTAGTGGTTCCACACACTATGCTACATGAAATCATTTAACCTTTGCATGCGCAAAGCCATTATGTGGTTAAGCAAACTGAAGAGGAGATAGATTTGACTGATAAAGTGAAAAGCATGATTTCCTGTCACGTAATTTTTTTAAACTGTGATTAAGATATCAGGAAAGAAGGAAGGTGTCCTTCATCTCTTATTCAAAGAAAATGAGGCATTATACACTTATCTCATGGATGATATCAGACCACTTGAATCAATGCTCAACGGATGAAACCATGTTCTAACTATTTTCATGTTTTGTTTCTTTATCACATGTTCCATTACAATATTTATAACACTATATGTAGATAAAGTTTGCATATGTTTGGTGTGATGATGATGATGATTACAAAAGGGAGCGACTGAAATCCAGTGCTGGCACATAGATTAATCCTCTCAAACAGCACAAAAGTGGTTGTCAAGCTTAATGTCACGATCAACAGAGTTACATGTCCCCACTTGATCAGCTTCTGTGGAGAGATCTGATATTTAAATCAGGACACTGGAGCAAAATCTGATGATCAGGAACTTTACACCATCAACTGGACAGCCAAATACTGGCAGTAATTTTTTTTTCCCCCTGCCCGGATTTGAACCAGCTTACCCATGGGTCAAGTGTGCATTAGCAACCTTGACCAGAGAGGCAGGTCGGCCATTATACATAGTATTGATATATTTGCCAAGTTCACTTGGTTATATCCTGTAAAAACAACAAAATCAACAGAAGCAATTAGTAAGATGGAATTACAGAAAACTAATTTTGGGAGGCCAGTTCAAGTAACTACCATCTGAGGGACTTGCTTTACTTCTCAAGAATTCAAGAAGTACTCCATTACGAAAGGAACTGAACACATTTTAATAGTGACAAGATTCCCTAGAGCCAATGGACAGATTAGGAGTATCAGTTCTACTTTGCCTAAAATGATTGCCAAGCTTGGTTTTGATAGGACTAACGAGTGGTGGTATAAGGTGGTACCATCAGTTCCATGTGCCATGAATTCAGTAAGACACTACAAAATTATTAGAAGAATAAATTATTATGTCATGTACAGAGAGGTGCTATAAACTGAAGGAAGATGCAAAGCTAAAAATCAGCAGGGTGCAAGAAGAAAACCATATTAGCTTCAACCAACTACAGATGAAAGCCTTCAAGCACAAAATTGGTGACCTGGCGCAACAAAACTGTGGTAAACCCACAGTGGCCACTGTCTTAAGCCATCTATCTCACTACAGATCTGTACACTGTGCCGGCCGCACATTTAATTGGCCTTGCTGGTACAACACAGATATTTCTCAATGTACCGAGCTAAGGGTCAGTTGACACAGATGCAGGGGTTGTACCAGAGGCTCCACCATTATCCTCCAGCAAAAGTCTACAATGCCGGCTGCCCACATCAACTCAAAATCAGCACCACCAACATCAGTGTTGCCTTTTTTTTTGTCATCAGTCTTCTGACTGGTTTGATGTGGCCCACCATGAATTTCTCTCCTGTGCTAACCTCTTCATCTCAGATTATCACTTGCAACCTACATCTTCAATTATTTGCTGGATGTGTTTCAAACTCGGTCTTCCTCTACAGTTTTTGCCCTCTACAGCTCCCTCTTGTACCACAGAAGTCTTTCCCTCATGTCCTATCATCCTGTCCCTTCTCCTTATCAGTGTTTTCCACATATTTCTTTCCTCTGTGATTCTGCATGGTACCTCCTCATTCCTTACCTTATCAGTCCACCTAATTTTAAACATTCATCTGTAACACCACATCTCAAATACTTTGATTCTCTTTTGTTCTGGCTTTCCCACAGTCGATGTTTCACTACCATACAATGCTGTAATCCACTCGCATATTCTCAGAAGAGCCTCATGTAGCTATAGATGTAGGGAACATGCAGCAGTCCTCAGCAGTTAGGAGGCCTAGGTCAGTTATAAAGTTTCACAGAAATAAGAAAGTTCTGCTGCTAGGTTGTTTGCACAGAAGAGGTGTGGGCTAGCAGTTGCAGGAAGTGTTGGGGAGTTAGTACCTGGACACCAGTATTGTGAAGCCTAGTGCAGGGTTGGCTCAAGTGACTGACAGCATAGGGGAGTTATGTAGGAATTTTACAGGGACAGAGAATATGATGTAGGTGGTGACCTGGTAAGATACCTACTCAAACTGGTGGCACTAATGTACATTTCATGCAACTCTTTCAGCGTCATGATCAGCCTCATCTTAATGCAGCTGTTAGGTGCATTAACATGGGGCTGGAGAGGGCGCTGATGGCAGAGGGCATGGGTCACATGTCAGTGGTGCCAATTTTGTCTATCAGTAGATCATGATTCACTGGGCATGGCCTGCACCTCAACAGGTGTGGGAAAGGGAGGCTGGTAAAGTTTGTAGGTGACAGTGTAGTGGGTGGTGGGTGGTGGGTGGTGGGTGGTGGTGGTGGTGGTGGTGGTGGGATCACTCATGCAAAAATTCCTGTAGTATTTGGTGTTAGAGCTGCACCTTTTTTAGATACACCTGCTTAAAGGATGTCCCGCCCACTAACTAAGGGCTTACCTTCAGAGGATGTAATGTTTCCAAGTAGAGAAGGGATTAGCATATTTCATCAAAATACAAGAGGTATTAGACATAAAGTTAGTGAACTGCTTATAGATGTTGACTCTGAAATTATTGGTATATCAAAGCACCACTTAAATAATTTGACAATTCAGAGGCTTCCTTTACCAGGATACATATTAGCTGGCTGTTTCTCAAGAAGTTCTTTGCAGGGTGGGGGAGTGGCTCTGTACGTAAAAAACAGTATTCCATTTGAGTCCATAGATGTACTGCATTGAACAGATATTTTAATGTTGTGCAGGAGCAGTTGAATTTAGTGAAACTAAACTTCTAATTGTTGTTGTTTATAGGTCCCCTAACTCTGACTTCAGAACATTTCTGCTCAAGCTAGAGAGGGTTCTTGATTCACTTTGTGGTGACTTCAATATAATTTTTGTATATGATGGTGCAAGAAAAAGGATGTTGGTAGATGTCATAAATTCATATGATCTGATGCAGACTGTGTTTTTTTCCAAATAGAGTGCAGGTCAACAGTAGCACAGTCACGGCCAATATTTTTATTCATTCTTCACTATTAGATAGGCATTCTGTTTGTAAAAGGGTGAATGGCTTTTCAGACCATGATGCACAAATTTTTAAAAGGCTTTAGTACTCAAAAAAATGTCACATTTAATCACAAATGATGTAGGAAAGGGGTCCAACAGCAATAGAGAGTTTTTTTAACCCTTGTCGAGGAACAAGAGTGGCAGGATGTTTATATTGCCAATAACATAGACAATAAATATAATGCCTTCTTTAACACATTTCTCATGCTCTTTGAGAGTTGCTTTCCATTAGAATGTTCTAAATGGGGTACTAGCAGTAATAGACAGCCCGGGTGGCTGACTAGTTGGATAAGGATATTATGTAGAACAAAATGGGAATTAATAAAAATGTTAGAAGTAGTCAATCAAGCTATAGTAGCTAATTACAAACAGGATTGAAAGGTGCTTAAAAATGTTATTAGGAAGGCAAAGAGTATGCAAACAGAATAGCTAATTCACAGGATAAAATTAAAACCATATGCTCAGTTGTGAAGGAAGTGTCTGGTCAGCAGCACAAGGTCAATGATATAAAGTCAGTTCACAGTAAAAATATTTCTGTTACTGATAAATCAGATACATGTACAGTATTTAACCATCATTTTCTGATCATTGCTGGTGAATTAAATAAAAATTTAGTTTCTACAGGGAATCATACAACTTTCTTGGCAAATGCCTTTCCGAGATTGATATCTGAAACACTCCTCTCTGATACAGGCAAAGGGGAGATTGAGTCAATCATTAAATCATTGAAGACTAACGACTCTCATGGTTATGATGGAGTGCCTAGCAGAACATTGAAGTACTGTGCTGCACATGTTAGCCCTGTATTTAGCCATATTTGTTATTTTTTTCTTTAGGAATGGTCAGTTTCCTGAATGATTAAAGTACTCAGTAGTAAAGCTGCTTTATAAAAAGGAAGAAAGGGATAATGTAGGCAACTTTAGACCTATTTCTATTCCATCAAAGTTATTGAAAAGGCTGTGTATGTAAGGAGAATTCATCATTTTATATCACACAATTTGCTTCGGCTTTGGAAGCCGTTCAACAACTGAAAATGCTATATTCTCTTTTCTCTATGAGGTACTGGGTGGGTAAAACAAAAGGTTTTGAATGCTAAGCATATTTTTTATTTTAGATAAGGGTCCTGATTGTGTTGATCACAAGATATTGCTCCAGAAGTTGGGCATTTATGGAATACAGGGAGCAACTCACAACTGGTTCACATGTTATTTAGCAAGAGACAGCAAAAGGTCATTATTCACAATGTTGAGAATGGCTGTGATGTAGAGTCTGAGGGGGGAACGGTCATAGGGGGTGCCCCAGGGATCAGTGTTGGGGCCACTCCTGTTCCTTATTTATATAAATGATATGCCCTCTAGTATATTAAAACAAAGATTCCAAGACTTACCAAGTGGGAAAGCGCGGGTAAATAGGCACAATAAATAAAACACACAAACACACACACAGAATTTCTAGCTTTCGCAACCGACGGTTGCTTCTTCAGGAAAGAGGGAAGGAGAGGGAAAGACGAAAGGATGTGGGTTTTAAGGGAGAGGGTAAGGAGTCATTCCAATCCCGGGAGTGGAAAGACTTCCCTTAGGGGGAAAAAAGGACAGGTGTACACTCGCACACACACACACACACACACATATCCATGCGTGTGTGTTTGTGGGTTTTATTTATTGTGCCTATCTACTGGCGCTTTCCCGCTTGGTAAGTCTTGGAATCTTTGTTTTTAATATATTTTTCCCATGTGGAAGTTTCTTTCTATTTTATTTATGCCCTCTAGTATTACGCATAACTTTAAAATATTTGTTTGCTGATGATACTGGCTCGGTAGTGAATGATGATGTGTGCATCATTAGCCTAATTTCAAATAGCGCAGTTCATGACCCCTGTTCACACGTCTGGGTATTTTGACATTGCCCTCTCAATATATATATTCCTTGCTATCATTTCTTGTTAACAATATTAGCTTATTCCCATGAATAAGCAGCTTTCATTCAATTAATACTCGGGAGAAATCAAACTGGTATTTGGATCGGAGTTCTTTAACTCTTGTACAGAAAGGCGTGCAGTATACTGCTGCATACATTTTCAGTAAGCTACCACTCGAATTCAAAAATCTTAGCAGTAATCCAAGTGCTTTCAAATAGAAACTGAAGAAGTTTCCTTATGGGTCACTCCTTCTATTTTATTGAGGAGTTCCTTGAAAAATTAAGATGATTATTAATGTATTGTTGCTTGTGTTTAGTTAAACTTCTGGACTGACTTTGTTTTTATCTCTTATTACTTTTCTGTTGTAATGTCAGGTACTGACATGTGTAAATAGACTAAAAATAAATTTGAACAGTAGGCACGAAAGCCTACATCCTTGTCTTACACCCTTTTCAATATGAGCACTTCATTCTTGGTTGTCCACTCTTATTATTCCCTCTATTCCTTCTATGCATCGTATATGACCTATCTCTCCCTATAGCTTACCCCAACTTTTTTTCAGAATTTTGAACATCTTGCACAATTTTACATTGTCAAACGCTTTTTTCAGGTTGACAAATGCTATGAACGTTTCTTGATTTTCCTTTAGTCTTGCTCCCATTATTAACCACATCAGAATTGCCTCCCTCATGTCTTTACTTTTGCTAAAAACCAACTAATTGACATCTAGTGCATCCTGAATTTTCTTTTCCATTCTTCTGTATATTAGTCTTGTAAGCAACTTGGATGTGTGACCTGTTAAGCTAATTGTGCGATAATTCTTGCATTTGTCAGCTCTTGCCATTTTCGGAATTGTGTGGTTGATGCTTTTCTGAAAGTCAGTTGGTATGCCACCAGACTCGTACATTTTACACTCCTACATGAATAGTTGTTTTGTTGTCACTTCCCCCAGTGATTTTAGAAATTCTGATAGAGTGTTATCTATCCATTCTGCGTTATTTGACCTTAAATGCTCCAAAGCTCTGGTTCTAATACTGGATCCCCTATCACTTCTAAATTGACTCCTGTTCCTTCTTCTATCACATCAGACAAATCTTCCCCCTCGTAGAGGCTTTCAATGTATTCTTTCCACCTATCTGCTCTCTCCTCTGCACATACAGTGGAATTCCCATTGCACTCTTAATATTACCACCCTTGCTTTTAATGTCACGAGTCTGTCCTTCTGACAATCATTTCTTTTTCAATGTCTTCACATTTTCCTGCAGCCATTTCATCTTAGCTACCCTGCACTTCCTATTTATTTCATTCCTCAGTGACTTGTATTTCTGTATTCCTGAGTTTCCCAGAACATTTATGTACTTCCTCCTTTCATCACTCAACTGAAGTATTTCTTCTGTTACCCATAGTTTCTTCATAGTGACCTTCTTAGTACCTATGTTTTCCTTCTGTGATGGGCCATTATAGGGATGTCCATTCCTCTTCAACTGTAATGCCTACTGCCTACTGAGCTATTCCTTATTGCTGGTTCTATAGCCTTAGTACTTCCGTATCACACTTCTTTGTGTATTGATTCTTCCTGACTAATGTCTTAAAATTCAGCCTACTCTTCAGCACAACTATATTGTAATCAGAGTCTTTATGGGGTCCTGGGTACGCCTTACAATCCAGTATCTGATTTCAGAATCTCTGTCTGACCATGATGTAATCTAGCTGAAATCTTCCTGTATCACCTGGCCTTTTCTAAATATACCTCTTCCCCCCCCCCCCCCCCCCCCCCCCAATGAACTATGGACCTTGCCGTTGGTGGGGATACAGATGGCCGTACCATAGGTGCAACCACAATGGAGGGGTATCTGGGTATCTGTTGAGGGGACAGACAAATGTGTGGTTCCTAAAGACGGGCAGCAGCCTTTTCAGTAGTTGCAGGGGCAACAGTCTGGATGATTGACTGATGTGGCCTTGTAACAGTAACCAAAATGGCCTTGCTGTGCTGGTACTGCAAACGGCTGAAAGCAAGGGGAAACTACAGCCGTAATTTTTCCCGAGGGCATGCAGCTTTACTGTATGGTTAAATGATGATGGCGTCCTCTTGGGTAAAATGTTCCGGAGGTAAAATAGTCCCCCATTCGGAACTTCGGGTGGACTTAAGAGGACGTTGTTATCAGAAGAAAGAAAACTGGCATTCTACGCGTCGGAGCGTGGAATGTCAGATCCCTTAATCGAGCAGGTAGGTTAGAAAAATTAAAAAGGGAAATGGATAGGTTAAAGTTAGATATAGTGGGAATTAGTGAAGTTCGGTGGGAGTAGGAACAAGACTTTTGGTCAGGTGAATACAGGGTTATAAATACAAAATGAAATAGAGGTAATGCAGGAGTAGGTTTATTAATGAATAAAAAAATAGGCATGTGGGTAAGCTACTACAAACAGCCCAGTGAACGCATTATTGTGGCCAAGATAGACACAAAGCCCATGCCTACTACAGAAGTACAAGTTTATATGCCAATTACCTCTGCAGATGATGAAGAAATTGATGAAATGTATGATGAGGTAAAAGAAATTATTCAGGTAGTGAAGGGAGACGAAAATTTAATAGTCATGGGTGACTGAAATTCGAGTGTAGGAAATGGGAGAGAAGGAAACATAGTAGGTGAATATGGATTGGGGGTAAGAAATGAAAGAGGAAGCCGTCTGATAGAATTTTGCACAGAGCATAACTTAATCATAGCTAACACTTGGTTTAAGAATCATAAAAGAAGGTTGTATACATGGAAGAATCCCGGTGATACTAAAAGGTATCAGACAGATTATATAATATTTAGGAACCAGGTTTTAAATTGTAAGACATTTCCAGGGGCAGATGTGGACTCTGACCACAATCTATTGGTAATGAACTGCAGATTAAAATTGAAGAAACTGCAAGAAGGTGGGAATTTAAGGAGATGGGACCTGGATAAACTGACTAAACCACAGGTTGTACAGAGTTTCAGGGAGAGCATAAGGGAACAATTGACAGCAGTGGGGGAAAGAAGTACAGAAGAAGAATGGGTAGCTCTGAGGGTTGAAGTAGTGAAGGCAGCAGAGGATCAAGTAGGTAAAAAGATGAGGGCTAGTTGAAATCCTTAGGTAACAGAAGAAATATTGAATTTAATTGATGAAAGGAGAAAATATAAAAACGCAGTAAATGAAGCAGGCAAAAAGGAATACAAACGTCTCAAAAATGAGGTCGACAGGAAGTGCAAAATGGCTAAGCAGGGATTGCTAGAGGACAAATGTAAGGATGTAGAGGCTTATCTCACTAGGGCTAAGATAGATACTGCCTACAGGAAAATTAAAGAGACCTTTGGAGAAAAGAGTACCACTTGTATGAATATCAAGAGCTCAGATGGAAACCCAGTTCTAACCAAAGAAGGGAAAGCAGAAAGATGGAAGGAGTATATAGAGGGTCTATACAAGGGCAATATACTTGAGGACAATATTATAGTAATGGAAGAGAATGTAGATAAAGAGGAAATGGGAGGTACGACGGAAGAGTTTGACAGAGCACTGAAAGACCTGAGCCAAAACAAGGACTCAGGAGTAGAAAACATTCCATTAGAACTCCTGATGGCCTTGGGAGAGCCAGTCCTGACAAAACTCTACCATCTGGTGAGCAAGATGTATGAGACAGGTGAAGTACCCTCAGATTTCAAGAAGAATATAATAATTCCAATCCCAAAGAAAGCAGGTGCTGACAGATGTGAAACTGCAAAATACTAACGCGAATTCTTTACAGACGAATGGAAAAACTGGTAGAAGCCGACATCGGGGAAGATCAGTTTGGATTCCTTAGAATTATTGGAACACGTGAGGCAATACTGACCCTACAACTTATCTTAGAAGAAAGATTAAGGAAAGGCAAACCTATGTTTCTAGCATTTGTAGACTTAGAGAAGGCTTTTGACAATGTTGACTGGAACACTCTCTTTCAAATTCCAAAGATGGTAGGGGTAAAATACAGGGAGCGAAAGGCTATTTACAATTTGTACAGAAGTCAGATGGCAGTTATAAGAGTCGAGCGGCATGAAAGGGAAACAGTGGTTGGGAAGGGAGTGAGACAGGGTTGCAGCCTCTCCCCAATGTTATTCAGTCACCAATGTTATTCAATCTGTATATTGAGCAAGCAGTAAAGGAAAGAAAGAAAAATTCAGAGTAGATATTAAAATCCATGGAGAAGAAATAAAAACTTTGAGGTTCGCCAATGACATTGTAATTCTGTCAGAGACAGCAAAGGACTAGGAAGAGCAGTTGAACGGAATGGACAGTGACTTGAAAGGAGGATATAAGATCAACAAAAGCAAAATCGAGGATAATGGAATGTAGTCAAATTAAGTCGGGTGATGCTATGGGAATTAGATTAGGAAATGAGACACTTAAAGTAGTAAAGGAGTTTTGCTATTTGGGGAGCAAAATAACTGATGATGGTCGAAGTAGAGAAGATATAAAATGTAGACTGGCAATGGCAAGGAAAGTGTTTCTGAAGAAGAGAAATTTGTTAACATCAAGTATAGATTGAAGTGTCAGGAAGCCATTTCTGAAAGTATTTGTTTGGAGTGTAGCCATGTATGGAAGTGAAACATGGACGATAACTAGTTTGGACAAGAAGAGAATAGAAGCTTTCGAAATGTGGTGCTACAGAAGAATACTGAAGATAAGGTGGATAGAGCACGTAACTAATGAGGAGGTATTGAATAGGATTGGGGAGAACAGAAGTTTGTGGCACAACTTGACTAGAAGAAGGGATCGGTTGGTAGGACATGTTTTGAGGCATCAAGGGATCACAAATTTAGCATTGGAGGGCAGCGTGGAGGGTAAAAATCGTAGAGGGAGACCGAGAGATGAATACACTAAGCAGATTCAGAAGGATGTAGGTTGCAGTGGGTACTGGGAGGTGAAGAAGCTTGCACATGATAGAGTTGCACGGAGAGCTGCATCTGACCAGTCTCAGGACTGAAGACCATAACAACAGCAACAGCCTCTTCCTCTTGTGATTCTTGGACAGGGTACTCACTATTACTAGCTGAAACTTGTTACAGAACTTAATTGGAGTTTCTCCTCTCTCATTCCTTGTTCCAAACCCATATTCTCCTGTAACCTTTTCTTCTACTCTTTCCCCTACAACTGCAGTCCAGTTCCCTATGACTATTAGATTTTCCTCCCCCTTTACATACGGTATTACCCTTTTAATATCCTCCTATACTTTCTTTGTCTCTTCATTTTCAGCTTGTGATGTCGGCATGTATAACTGAGCTGCTGTTGTTGGTGTTGGTGTTGGTGTTGATTTGCTGTCGATTCTGATATGAATAATACTGTCACTGAAATGTTTACAGTAACACGCTCTCTCCCCTACCTTCCTATTCATAATGAATCCTATTCCTGTTACACTATTTTCTGCTGCTGTTGATATTACCCTATACTCATCTGACCAGAAATCCTTGTCTTCTTTCCACTTCACTTCACTGGTCCCCTACTATATATAAATTGAGCCTTTGCATTTCCCTTTTCAGATTGTCTAGTTTCCCTACCATGTTCAAGCTTCTGACATTCCATGCCCCAGTTCATAAAATGTTACCTTTCCGTTAATTATTCAATGTTTTTTTCATGTTAATCTCCCCCTTGGCAGTCCCCTCCGAGAGATCCGAATAGGAGACTATTCCAGAATCTCTTGCCAAAGGAGAGATCATCATGACACTTCTTCAATTACAGACCACATGTCCTGTGGATAGACATTACATATCTTTAATGCAGTGGTTTCCATGCCTTCTGCATCCTCATGCTGTTGATCATTGCTGATTCTTCCACCTTTAGGGGCAGTTTCACACCCCTAGGACAACAGAGTGCCCTGAATCTCTGTCCGCTCCACCAACTTCTTTGACAAGGCCATTGGCAGAATGGGGTGACTTTTTATGCAGGAAGTCTTCGGCCACCAATGCTGATTATTACTCAAAATATGAACAGTGGCGGGATTCGAACCCGAGACCAAAGGCATTTTGATTATGAATCAAAGACATTGCCCCTAGACCATGAGATCTCATACACTTGTCTATATCTAGGCTGACATGAGCTTCAGTCTATGCCACGTTGTGAACTATTACTCATTGTGCGGCCCTCTAGATTTGGACAATGTCATGCTGCTGATGTTGTATTGCCTCCAAGCAGCTTCTTGATTGTGCACTGTGCTATCTTTTGTTGTAGTCTACTAATAAAACCATTACAGTAACCAGTGTTCATATGTGTCGTGTGCTACAACACAATTGGTGACTGCAGGCTGAAATTGCCTGTGTTCCATTGCTTGAACTGTGAAAACTTGCATGTGAATTTTGGCACTTGACTGACAATTTATGACAGTTACCTTTGCCATGCCCTACAGACTGTATTCACTTCATGACCACTAGTGTTTCCTTCTTTCCAGTTACCACCGCTAAACCATCTTTTGCTACTGTTGTGCAACAGCTGATGGGTTATCAAAAGTAAAGCCAAAAATGTATGGAGGACCTCTTGGCCAGAGCACTGTAGCAGCTGATGACAAATCCTTTGTCATTCCTCCCATACAAGGAAAAATCAGAAGACTGGGACTCAAACAAACAAAAAGTGCGACTGCATTTTAGGTAAATGATGATGATGCTGCTGCTGCTAAGTTCCTTTGATGCTGCTAAGTTCCTTTTCTTATCGTGGATTCCGCCACAAAATTATTAGTAGTTGAGCAAGCCAGTCCCTTTGACACAACCTGATAAACTGACTATCACCAAAATTGGTTGTCTGTTGGTCCTCACTATCAAAAACATTGTCATACAATTTTTGCTTGTTTCAAGTTTTACCAGTGTCACAAGCAACTGATTAAATCCTGTCAAGTGTGGATAATGGAATTCCAAGTGATAAGTTCCCGATGCAAGCTTTTCATGTTTACCACCAAACAATTTTATGCGGAAGACATGATCAGAGACACGATTGTCCATATAGCAGCCAATAAAGAGTTTCAGATATAAGTTTTACAGTTTGATGACCCATTTTTAGATGAAGTGTTGCATTTAGCACTGTCCTACTAAGTCACACAAGCCACAGGCCACCACTTAAATTTCTTGGCAGACATTGCCACAGTAATCAGTGAACCCAAACACATGGAGGATTCAGCAGACATTGGCGACATTGCGGCAGTATACAAACAAAAGTGCATGCATCCCTCTACACAGAAACTGAGGTCTCAAGCCACCCCATGTTGTGCTAGTCTTACCAGTCCTTTGGAGACTGTTTCTGGAAGCATGTGAGAGACAACCATCCATTCTACTGGGCAGATTGTGCTAAATGTCCAAGACAGGGTCACCTCACATTTTTAGTTGTGCATCTGTTCCCGTATCACATCACAGGACTGTATCAAGTCAGTGGGCTTCTTCCCTAGTTGTCAAAAAGGAACAATCGGGCTAACTCAGACTGTGCAGGGTCTTCAAAGCCATAGTGAATGCTCAAGCCAACTTGGACAGATTGGCACTACTTCTCCAAAATAGACCTCGCTGATGTATACTTACAGCTTGCATCAGAAAATATTCAAAATGGATATTAGTGATTAATCATCATACGGTTTGTACAAATATAAATGGTTGGCTTTCGCGGTCTCCTGCACTCTGGCAATTTTACAGAGATTCCTGAACTGCAGCTTCACAACACACACGGAACTATTTGGATCACAGTGCTGTCACACGAATTATCCATTGAGCTGCATTTAGCAAACCTAAAGTTACTTTTTTTTATTTGGCAGGAGGCAGGATTAAAGTGTTGAGACAGTGCCACGAAATTTAACAGTGCCGCCACGACAGTACATGCAAACGGCGATAGAGGCACTCCGCAACTCGGCTGAGTGCGGGGGCGCCACCTAGCTACGAACGGCGCCAGCCGCATGTCACGGCACGGCAGTCGAATAAGAGATACTGAGTTGTTATCATGTAAGCAGCTATTGTTTCTAAGTGAGTGTGTTTGAATATCCATGCAATTATTGGTGGTTAAAGGTTATAACATAAAGCACAATCTCAGCAAATGTGAAGTTTTTCAGCCTTCATTGGAGTATTTAGCCCACATCCTTTCTCACAAAAATATATAACAAACGCAAAAACACCAAAGGAATTGCTTCAATTCCTTGTCCAGTGAACCTCAAGCAGCTTGAGACCTTACTGGGTAAAATTAACTATTACAGAAAATTCATTTGAGCAGCTGCTCAGATAGCTCATCTGTTAAACCAGTTCTGTAAGAAGGGAATGGTTTTCATGTGGTTGGCCACATGTAAAACAGCTTTCCAGGAGCTCAAGAAAGTGTTACTCTCAGCCCTTTGTTTCAATGTTCCAATCCATGAAGCAAATAGTGGTGTGTTGGATGCAGTGGACCAAGCAATGGGGACTCTCCTCACTCACACAAAAAAAACTCTCAAATTGAAAAGGAAGCACAGGAATGGCACCAAGTTCTGCCTTGTAATGGACCATAAGCTGTTGATCTAATTGTTCAATCCAACAGTTCATGTCCTAGATTGTACTGCTCATTGTGTCCAGCACTGGGCATTGCTCCTCTCAATGAAATCCACTTCAAAAGCCACATCCCAGCACACAAATGCAGATGCTCTTTCTGATTACCAATGGCGCTGGACTGCAAGTTCGATCAGAAAATTCTTTGCTTCTGCCTGGATGACAAGTTGCAACAAGCAGTGAACAATTTTCCCATTACAGGACCCTGCATCAGCACCACAACAGAGAGAGATGCTGTCCTTGAAGAGGACAACCATTTCATCTTAAGAGAGTGGCCAGAGTGATTGGACATGCAACAATCTACTCCTCTTCAGCATCACCATTTGCTTCTAGTTGATGGTGAGATCCTTTTAACAGCAGACCACACAATGTAGCATGCTGTGATCCCACCTACCTTATGACAACAGATCTTACAGCTGCAGCATCGGGGGCACTGAGGCACTTACAGGATGTCATTCTTATTGGACAGGTATCGACTGAAACATAGAGAACCACATCTGTCAATGCACTAAATGTGCACAACAGCTGCCTGTCTCATGTCAGACTTTTTCCTGTCTGTCTCATGTCAGACTTTTTCACTTTGGTCAGAAACCACCAAACATTGGGAATGAGTGCATTTCCATTTTGCATGTCTATTCCTGAATATCCACATCGCTCATGGTCACTGACGCTTTTACCATGCACCCATGATGGCGGGACAAAAGGCGGTCCAGAGGTGGATGGGCAACAAGATGGTGAGCAGGCGAGCTGGGAGCTGCAAGAAACTTACAAGCCTAGCGCACCAGCAGGAGCTGACGCAGTGCCTCATTGCAGGTTGTTATTGATGGTATAAGTTCACAGCTATGTGAGAGGCTTGTAGACTCCTTAAACAATAGAACCCAGTATGCTGCCCTCAATGGCAAGTGTTCATCAGAGAATATGGAATCATCAGGAGTACCCAGGGAAGAGTGATAGGACCACTGTTGTTCTCTATATACATAAATGAATTAGTGGACAGGGTGGGCAGCAGCAAGCTGTGGTTGTTTGCAAATGATGCTGCGGTGTATGGTAGGGTGTCAAAGTTGAGTGACTGTAGGAAGATACGAGATACTTAGATGAACTTTCCAGTCTGTGCAATGATGGCAGCGTCCTAAATGTGGAAAAACATAAGTTGATGTGGATGAGTAGGAAGATCAAACCTGTAATGTTAGGATACAGTATTTATAGTGTCCTGCTTGACACAGTCACATCATTTAAATATCTGGGCGTAACATTGCAAAATGATTTCAGATGGAACAAGCATGTGAGAACTATGGTAGGATAGGTGAATGGTCAACTTTTGTTTATTGGGAGAATTTTAAGAAAAAGTGGTTCATCTGTGAAGGAGGCATCATATAGGATAATAGTGTGACCTGTTCTTAAGTACTACTCGAGTGTTTGGGATCTGTACCAGGTCAATTTGGAGGAAGACATTGCAGCAATTCAAAGGGAAGCTGCCAGATTTGTTAACAGTAGGGTCAATCAACGTGTGTTATGGAGATGCTTTGGGAACTCAAATGGGAATCCCTGTAGGGTAGGCAATGTTCTTTTCAAGAAACGATATTGAGAAAATTTAGTGAACCAGTATTTGAAGCTGATTGCCAAACAATTCTACTGCTGCTAACATACACTGTGCATAAGGCAAACAAAAATACGATATGGGAAATAGGGCTCACACAGATGCATATAGACGGTCGTTTTTCCATTGCTCTATTTGCGAGCAGAACAGGAAAGGAAATGACTAGTAGTGCCACAAGGTACCCTCTGCCATGTGCTGTATGGTGGGTTGTGGAGTATCTATGTAGATGTAGATATGTCCGAGGGCCTGCAGAATGGAGGCTTCTTGTGACTGAAGCCATCCAGGGGGCTGCTGAAAGGTCACTGCCCTTCCTTCGCCCCCCCCCCCCCCTCCCACCCCACCCCCACCTGTGCCCTTAAGTACATTTCCATTGTATAGACCCTCTACATACTCCTTCCACCTTTTAGCTTCCCCTTTTTTGCTTAAGATGGGTTTTCCATTTGAGCTGTTGACAATCACAGAACTGCTTCTCTTTTCTCCAAAGGTCTCTTAAATTTTCCTTTAGGCAGTATTTATCTTTTTCCCCTGGTGATGTATGTTTCTAAATACTTACACTTATCCTCTAGGCATTCCTGATTAGCCATTTTGCACTTCCTTTCAATATAATTTTTTAGGTACTTGTATTTCCTTTCACTCACTTCATTTACTGTATTTTTATATTTTCTCCTTTCATCAATTAAATATCTCGTGTGTTATCCAGTAATTTCTACTAAGTCTTGTCTTTTTACCTATTTGGTTCTCTGTTGCCTTCAATATTTCACCTCTACCCATTAATCTTCTACTGTATACTTTTCCATGTGTTCTGACCAACTGATGCATACTACTCTCATTAACCTCTCGTTCTTTCAACTTATCCAGGTATGCTATCCTTAATTTCCTACCTTTTTGCAACTTCCTTCACTTTTAATTTACGGTTAATAACCAATCAATTGTGGTCAGAATCCACATCTGTCACTGGAAATGTCTTACAATTTAAAAGCTGGTTTTGAAATATCTGTCTTACCATTATATAATCAAGCTGAAAACATGGTGTCTCCAGGTCTCTTACACATATATAACGTTCTTTCATGATTCTTAAGCCAAATATCAGCAATGATTAAATTATGCTCTGTGAAAAGGTCTATCAGGCAGCTTTCTCTTTCAGTCATTTCCCCCAACAGTCGCATATAATTTTTCCTTCTTTCCCTTTTCCTGTCACAGAATTCCAGTTTCTCATCATAATTATATTTTTGTCTCTCTTAACTATCTGGATAATTTATTTTCTCTCATCATGAATTTCTTCCATCTCTTCATCACTTTCAGAGCTAGTTGGCATGAAAACTTGTACTACTGTGGTGGGTGTTGGCTTTGTGTCTTGGCTACAATAATGTGTTCACTATGCTGTTCATAGTAACTCACCCACCTTCCAGTTTTCTTATTCATTACTAAACCTGCTCCTGCAATACCCCTATTTGATTTTTTAAATTTCATTTATTTATGGCCTGTATTACCTGACCAGAAGTCCTGTTCCTCCTGCTGCTGATTTTTACTAGTTCCCACTATATTTAACTTCTATCTATCCTATCCCCTTTTCAAAATCTCTAACCTACAAGTGCAATTAAGGGATCTAACATTCCATGCTCTGATTCATAGAATACCAGTTTGGTTTTCCCTCTTGACAATATCCTCCTGAGTAGTCCTTGCCTGGAGATCCGAATGGGAGACTATTTTATCTCTGGAATATTTTACCCACGAGGATGCCATCATCATTTAATGATGCAGTAGATCTGCATGTTCTTGGGAAAAATTACAGCAGTAGTTTTTCCTTGATTTCTGCCGTTCGCCAAGGCCATTCTGGTTGAATTATAAGGCCAGATCCCGCAATATCCTGGATTGTTGCCCTTGCAACTACTCAAAAGGTTGTTGCCGCTGTCCAGGAACCACATGTTTGTCAGGCCTCTCAACAGAGACCTCTCTGCTGTGGTTTCACCTGCAGTATGGCTATCTGTATTGATGTCCATCCCTGGCAGCTGAGTGGTCAGTGCAACGGAATGTCAATCCTAAGGGCCCAGGTGCAATTCCCAGATGGATCAGTGATTTTCTTCACTCAGAAACTGGGTGTTGTGTTGTCCTAGTCATCATCATTTCATCCCCATCGATGCGCAAGTTGCCAAAGTGCTGTCAAATCAAAAGACTTGCACCCGGTGAACTGTCTACCTGACGGGAGGCTCTAGTCACACGACATTTACATTTATCTTTATGATGTGGCATGCAAGCCATTCCACGAATGGTAAGGTCATGGTATGTTGGGGTGACATATATCCTCCCATATTTTTCTCCTTTCACCTCCACACCTGTATATTGAATACTTCAACTCTGTCTCATTCTCATCTTCAGTGCCCATCTCTTTCAACTGTATAGCAATATACTTGGCATTTAACCAGTTCTTTCCTTAATTTCCAACTTTTCATTTTTAATTGAAATAAATGGTTATAGTTCTGTCATGAGTTGCACTGAGAATTATATCTTTTTTTATTTCTTGATGGTGTTGTTTCAGACACCTCTGTCCATTTTCAAGTCATCCGTATTACAAGTGTGACAATGATGTGGGCAACAGCCTATTTACAAATACTGTCCCTGCAGTATATCAGACTCAACAACAGAAAATAGACCAAATAGCATGGACATTTTTAAACCATCAGTATGCCCATAGTCTTCTGCACAGAGCTCTGAATGATTATCTTAGCTGCTGTCTGTGAGTTTCTTATGCATTTGTAATGCTGTGCATCACCTCTTTGGAAATGTCCAGTTTTTTTCTGCTAGTATTATTTCACAATTAATCTGGTAATTGTATTAGATTTTTGCTGTGGTATGATTTTACTTTTTACCAAGTGGGGTGGCACAGTGGTTAGCACACTGGACTCATATTTGGGAAGACAATAGTTCAAATCTGCATCCAGCAATCCTGATTTAGGTTTCCCATGATTTCCCAAAAACACTTCAGGAATGCCAAGATGGTTCTTTTGAAATTGTGTGGCTGATTTCCTTCCCCATCCTTCCCTTGTGCTTCATCTCTCAATGGCCTTTTCATCGATGGGGCATTAAACACTAATCTCCTCCTCCTCCTGCTCCTCCTCCTCCTCCATGATTTTACTTTCTTTTGCAACACATTTCATTTAGTGGCAGGATTCAGAATTTTAAGAGTGAGCATGTGTGTTTATGTGTACAGGGGATGAGGGAAGGTGTTATGTATCCATGAGTGTAAAAAATTTAGTGATATACTTCACCAATGGACAATTTGCTTATAAGTGTTTTCATAATTTTTACACATGCTAATAACTGGCTATTGTGATACTTCATTGAAAAGCATGCTCTTATGAATTGCAAATCAAAATCATCACCAATTTGGAAATTTTTGTCTTGAATTAAAGCTACTGTATAATCTGCTAAATAACTTTTATGATGCTGTGTTTAACATGACTTTAAGCTCCAGCAGTTACTAGGGGTAATGGTAGATTATGAAGTCCTTGTGAGTTTTCTATGATGAGATGGTATGCAGTATCGAAAAATCGGCTTTAAGAGATATACAACAAATGAAGCATCGCTAATGACAAAATCAGTGACTAGAGAGATGTCAATCTGAAGTATAAAGTGTACAAAGGTTGAAATCCAACTAGAATTGATGTCCAATTTCAGCCACAAAATATCTAATAATCTGGCACATGAGTCTTTGAATAAGCAGTCTGCAACTCCTTGGTGTATATCCTGAATGGTAAATACATTAATTGAAGATCTATATATTATGAGGCAAATAAATAGTATTCAACAACAAAAATTCCATCCATATTCAGATGGTGGTGAAATTAATTGTTAATTCAGTACTCACTTGCGAATTGAGCGGATTACTTGTCGTATAGACTGGAAAGTAGGTCTGTCATCTGGATTGTCAGACCATGACTGATGCATCAGATCCAATAGTTCTGATGGACAATCCTGCTCACCAACATCTGGACGAAATGGTGGGATCTCTCTAGCAGCCACTCGACTCACAATTTCTGAAAAAAGGAAAGTGTAAGGACCAATGCCTTCCCTATAGACATTTCTTTGTTTTATCTATAGGCATGAATGTAATACAAATGTCATGAATATTGTCAGTTCGGATTTAGCTATAAGGTATTATAAAAATTGACTTTTTAACACGTTTTTTATCAGGCGAAACAACTTAAGTGGGAGAAAAAAGTCCTACACCCCCTAATTATATAAGTAGGTTAGAGAATTTGAAACAAGCATTGGACTGGTTGAACCTAGATTTAATTGGAATTAGTGATGTGTGGTAGCAGGAAGAGGAAGATCTGTGGTCAGCTGAGTAAGGCTTCACCAACAGAAGCTCAAATAATGGAAATGTAGGTGTAAAGAAGACATGTCAACTTGCAGACAGGCATGATTGAAAGACACTCACACATTTCCCTCATCAGTAAAGACACACACACACATACTGTGTAAAAACATACTATATGCTGACGATATAACAGTAATAAGTACAGGAGAGAACTTACAGAGTGTACTGGACAAAAATAATAGAGAAATAATGCAAATGGCTATTTACTGGTGTCAAATGGCTATTTACTGGTGTCAGGCTAACCAGCAGTGCACAAATGAAACAAAAACAGAAGAAATTACTTGGACTGATCATAGACCAAAAGTTCTCATGGGAAGGACACACCAATTATCTATGTAGTAAACTAGCATGAGTACTTTTCTTATTGTATAAATTAAGAAACAGTGTGAGCAAGAAATTGCTACTCCACCCGTACTATGTTCTTTTTCATTCTCAACTGCAATATGGAATACTGCTTTGGGGTAACTCCCCAGGGGCTGAATGTATTTTCAAATGGCAGAAGAAAGCAATCAGGTGCATGGAAGGGTTAGCACCAGTAGAGTCCTGCAGAAATTATTTTAAATCTCTTGGCATAATGACAGCGCCAAGCATGTATATATATAACTGTTTAATATATGCCAGAGAAAATCTAAAAAAAATTAACGAGATGTGATGTGCATGCACACAGTACAAGAAACAGTCACCTGCTGGACTTGCCTTCCACAAGACTTGCTGTAGTCCATAATAACTATATGTACTTAAGCATCAAATTTTTCAATAAGTTACCACTCTCAGCTCGTACAGTACCACTAAATAAATATAAGAATAAATTGCAAACCTGGCTAAAAAACAACAAATTCTATACAACTGAAGAATTCTTAGAAACTAATCTTCAAAATATATGTTTTACCTAAGTTATGAAGAAAATGTTTTGATATTATATAAGCTAGTTATTTACTGTGTTTCTTTTCATATGTGTGTATTTAATTATTGTATAATATATTAAAAACAAAGATTCCAAGACTTACCAAGCGGGAAAGCACCGGTAGAAAGGCGCAATGAATAAAACACACAAACACACACATAGAATTTTGAGCTTTCGCAACCGGCAGCTGCTTCGTCAGGAAAGAAGGAAGGAAAAGGAAAGATGAAAGGATGTGGGTTTTAATGGAGAGGGTAAGGAGTCATTCCAATCCCGGGAGCGAAAAGACTTACCTGTCCTATGCACCCTCCCACCACCACCTACTCCAGTCCTGTAACCCGGAAGGTGTACACGATCAAAGGCAGAGCCACGTGTGAAAGCACCCACGTGATTTAACCAACTGACCTGCCTACACTGTGACGCTTTCTATGTGGGAATGACCAGCAACAAACTGTCCATTCGCATGAATGGACACAGGAGACAGTGTTTGTTGGTAATGAGGATCACCCTGCGGCTAAACATGCCTTGGTGCATGGCCAGCACATCTTGGCACAGTGTTACACCGTCCGGGTTATCTGGATACTTCCCACCAACACCATCCTATCTTAACTCCGGAGATGGGAACTTGCCTTCAATATATCCTCTCTTCTCGTTATCCACCAGGCCTCAATCTCCGCTAATTTCAAGTTACTGCCACTCATATCTTACCTGTCATTCAACATCATCTTTGCCTCCACACTTCCGCCTTGACTTACATCTCTGCCCATACTCTTTGCCCTTAAATATGTCTGCTTGTGTCTGTGTATGTATGGATGGATATGTGTTGTGCGCGAGTATATACCTATCCTTTTTTCCCCCTAAGGTAAGCCTTTCTGCTCCCGGGATTGGAATGACTCCTTACCCTCTCCCTTAAAACCCACATCCTTTTATCTTTCCTTTTCCTTCCCTTTTTCCTGACGAAGCAGCCGCCAGTTGCGAAAACTCGAAATTCTGTGTGTGTGTTTGTGTGTTTTATTCATTGTGCCTTTCTACCGGCTCTTTCCCGCTTGGTAAGTCTTGGAATCTTTGTTTTTAATATATTTTTCCCATGTGGAAGTTTCTTTCTATTTTATTTACATAATTATTGTATAAACACACACACACACACACACACACACACACACACACACACACACACAAAAAGCAAGCACACCTCATGCACACATGACCGCCAACTCCACATGACCGCCAACTCCAGCATCTGGAGTTAGTGGTCGTGTGTGCATGAGGTGTGCTTGCCTGTGTGTACTGATGAAGGCTGTGGCTGAAAGAAATACGTGTCTTTTAATTTTGCCTGTCTGCAATTTGACGTGTCTTCTTTATGGTAAGTAGCAATCTATCTTTTATGACATTGTTGATAATCCTACCTGGAGTTTCTATTGTTTGAAATGTATGTGTAGGTTAATAATAAACAAGGTAACTTAATGTAGGTAAGCTACTATCAACATCATAGTGAGAGGTACCCAAGCTATATATGACCCACAATACTAGTTCAAGGATAAAAGTCTAAGAGACCCACGGATGATGAAGAGCTTAACAGATTCAGATTCAGATTCTTTATTGGTCATTCAGCACTATTACATGCAATAGACTTCGTCAGTTCACTTAACCTAATATTTTTATTAAATATATTTAACACATTTAACTTAAGTTGATATTGGGTATTTCTAAAAATTCTTCTATTGAATAGAATGGGTTCATTAACAAGAAGCTGTGTAGCTTTTCCTTAAATAATTTGATTGGCATGCTTGTGGCATATTTGTACAATTTGTTATATATTTTAATTGACATGTACTTATGGCTATTGTTTGTTTTTGCTAATCTATTCTGTGGAAAGATCAGAGAAGTACAGTTTCTTGTATTGTAGTCATGTCTTTGATTCATTACACTTAAATTAGGTAGTTCCGCAAGTATGAAGTTAACACTATCAAGAATATATAGATTAATAACTGTTAAAATTCTATATTTAATGAACATTGGTTTACAATGTGTCCTATTATCTACCTTTGCTATTACTCTGATTGCTTTCTTCTGGATCACCAAAATTTCATTTATTTTTTTGCTATTTCCCCAGAGCGTTAGCCCATACCTTAAAACAGACTGAAAAAAAGCAAAGTACGCTGTCCTTACATATTCCAATGTCACACAGAACATCAGCCTCTTCAACAGGTATATAACTCTTGACAGCCTAACTGCTATGTGTTCTGCATGAGAGTCCCATGTTAGTTTGTTGTCCAGGATTATACCTAAAAATTTTGCACTTTGTTTTTCTATTTTTGTAGTCTTTGATAGACTGAACCACATGTTCTGGGTCTTTGTCTCATTTAATAGTAGCCCATTTTCATTAAACCATGATGTTGCATTTTCTTTTGCCAAAATCATACTGCTTACAAGTTTATCAAAATCATGGTTTACAGACAGCAGAGTTGTATCATCTGCATACGTATATGTCTTTACATTAATATTTGCCGGTAGGTCATTTATATGTATGAGGAATAGAAGTGGTCCTAATTTAGATCCCTGTGGCACTCCGTGTTGAACATCAAGTGTGTTTAACAAAAGTGTGATTTATCTAAAAGACGTTATTGAAGATATGACCCACAATACTAGTTCAAGTATAAAAGCCTAAGAGACCCACGGATGATGAAGAGCTTAACAAAAGTGTGATTTATCTAAAAGACGTTATTGAAGATGAAAATTTAATTGACGGCCGGAGTGGCCATGAGGTTCTAGGCGCTACAGTCCGGAGCCGAGCGACCACTACGGCCGCAGGTTCGAATCCTGGCTCGGGCATGGGTGTTTGTGTCATGTCCTTAGGTTAGTTAGGTTTAATTAGTTCTAAGTTCTGATGACCACAGAAGTTAAGCCGCATAGTGCTCAGAGCCATTTGAACCAAAATTTAATTGTGAGGATGATCTGGGAGATTTTTATCCCATAATATAAAAATGAGGGGAAAACTAATAGGAGAACATAGACTGAAGGAAGGCCAATATAGAGGAAACGACAAGGTAGACCTTTGGAAGGAGGTTGGATACATGAAAAAGAGCTGGACACACTGAATGGGATTTTGAAATCCGATTTTAAACTACGTAACATTTCCAGGAATAGATGTGGCCTCTTGGAAATAATTTATTTATTATGAAATGAAGATGAAAAGTGAAGAAGTTAATGAAGGATTTGTAGAAAAGCAGGGAATATAGTCTGGGTAAATGAAAATAACCAAAGACTGTAAACAGTTTCAAAGAGAAGTTTAGGCAAAGACTAACTGAAACAAGGGAAAGGAATGCAATAGAAGCCAAATGAGAAGCCTTAAGAGATGCAATAATGAAAGCAACATATGCTCAAATAGGCAAAGGGTAAGAATCAATGGAGTCCTTGGATAACACATGAGTTATTAATTTGACAACACAAGAAAATATAAAAGAGCAGTAAATGAGGCGCATAGAAATGGGAATGCAAATATCTAAGAAATTAGATTGATGGAAAGTGCAAAATGGAAAGTAGGAATGGCTAGGGGAGTGCAAAGATGTAAAGAGGACCATAAGCATAGGAAAAATAAATGTGATATACAGTAAAATTAAAGAAATACATGGAGTGTATATGTGTATATGTATGTGCATATTAAGATCTCAGAGGGCAAGCCATTGTTTAACAAAGGAGGAATGGCTGAAATTTGTAGAAAAGTTAGGTAGAGAAGAGGAACTTTAAGATCTAAAAAGGCAAAACGAAAATGGATGAAGACAGAATGGAAGATATGATAACTGCAATAGGTTAATTATAGCACCTGGAGTAGATGACATTCACTCAAAATTATTAAGATGCATTGGAGGATCAGCCACGACCACCTAATTTGCAAGATAAGATAAATGAGGCAGGCAAAATACCTACAGACCTTGAGAAGAATGTTATAATACTAGTACCAAAGAAAGAAGATGCTGACATGTATATTACCACACAATAAATCATAACTGCAAAATACTAACTTCAATTATTTACCGAAGGATGGAGAGACTGATAGAAACCAACTAAAAGATAGGTTTATGGTGTCCAATGTTTAATAATTGATAACTAGCCTGTATCAGTCTCAATACCTTTCAATCCTTCCACCCAGCCAAGGCAGGGAATTGAGCCCTTATGTGCCATACTGGAAGTGCTGGCACTGTGGGGTCAATGATGACGATGCCATGCTATACAGGTGTCCAATCAGCTCCCTTAAATAAAATCATGAGAGGTTTACCTGTAGTGAATCTGTGAGGCTGCTCACTCTCTCTCTCTGTCTGTCTCTCTCTCTCTCTCTCTCTGTTCCTGGTGTCAACCCATCATTGTGTACAAATGTTGACATCCAAGAGATTTCAGTGCCCCATTATGACTCCCTCTATGGGGAGTGGAGGGGGGGGGGGGGGCATGTGCTCCTCTGAATAAACAGCTTGAATGTTATGTATGCCTTCTTATGTATGCTTAAATCCTCCACCTATCCCAAATTCCACCCTCCTAGCTTGGACACTCTTTACAATGGTGTAGACAAGTGTGACCTGTAAACATTTAGCTTATTCTTGGCTGCCAAAAGACTTCCAGAGTAGTATATTAACATAGAGTGTGCTGCTTCCTTATGACACAAGGGCCTGGTCAGCACTGATGCACTAGGCTTGAAAAAGTCCTCTGATTTCATTACATCACGCATGCAAGGGTGTGTGCTGGAATGCAATCAACAGTTTCTTGTTTTCACATGGCAGGACAGCACCTGTGAGGACAATGTGTTGCTATCAATTTGAACTGGCTGGGTATGACTGCATACATGAGTGTGTCAGGTGTATGAACCTTATGAATATGGATCTCTGTTTCTATGGAGCTGCCTGCCTGCTTGTTCATCATAAGAGACGACTGAGGTACCAGCTCCCGCTCGCCAACATATTCCTTAATATCACCAGCCAGATGTGTTCTACCACAGCTGTTGCAATATCATCCTCATCACAGCCTGAAGATGTTGACTGTGAATGTTTAACTGTTATTATTCTATGTCACCATGATGACTACTGCTGAGCCAGAAAATAGAATAAGAAGTCCGAGAATATCTATTACAAGATGCAACTTCATTTACAACATAATAGAGTCCTGAGCTATCTAGCTATCTTCAAATTCATTGATACAGAATTTGCTTGACAATTTTATCATTATCAATTTACTGTCTCATTTAATTGAAGCGTAGTGATTACTTCACTGTATGCGTGAAAGTTGGGATAATTTTCTGATTGTAGCTTGATACAAAGAAGCTCTTACATCATGCACATTATACTCAAGAAAGATGAGTCACATAATACCTATATTGACAAATGAATGACACAGTACCTATGTTGGCCATTTCTCAGCCTTGTAAATGTACTGCATTGTTTGTCTTGTCTGCTGTCTGTATAAAGGTACTCTATGATGTTTCTACAAAAAGAAAGAAACAGATGACATTATCTATAATTTGTATTGATGAGAAAGAAATACAGATAACATTTAGTGTTATTTGCTTTGCAAGCATTTACGACCTGATTGTTGCCACAAATGATACATCACAAGATCCCATGCAGCAAAAAGAGCATCCATTTTTGTATGCTACATGCTTTGTATTGTGTTTTCAAGGTGGGTCTACAGTACTGTACTGAAAAATAGAAAAAGGCTAGCTAAAGATATAGACTGCCCAGAAGCTGGAAGAAACATGAAGATTTGTTTCACAGATAAGAACATTTGCTGTTTGTGTAATGGGAAGACACTTGGAACATATTAATTCTGATGACAAAACATAAAATAAGTGCATCCAGTATGAATGTCAGAACAAAATTAGGAATGATCAAGAAAAAGAAACCTTCCTTGCAATAAAAACAAGGCAAGTGTGAAGCACAGTGACCAGCTAATCGGCTATGCCCCTTTTAAGAGGACGGTATCGTGGTGAAAGAAAGCATTTTTACATGTTTTCGTGACAATGATGAATGTAAATTCATAGTTTATATAAAGTCAAGGACTCCCAGCAAACATATTCATGCATTCATTAGTTAATTGGCAGCAGTCTTCATAAGTAAAGGCAGCCAGGATGAATCACCTTCAATTAAGAATAGTTCAGATGTAATGAGATTGTGTAAAATATTTTCCTGAATTGATTATTGCTACAGAAATGTCAAAATTGCCTCTGAGGAGATGTAAGGTTTGAGCAGAGTAAAGTAAGGCAAGGCCTAGGAAAGTAGCAAGAACAGACAACAGGTATTATTGCGAAGACTGTGATATTTGACTTCATTTTCCAAAATTCATTCAAATTTTTCATACTAAGGCATATGCAATTAAGTAGTTTTCAGTGAAAAACTACATTTCCAAAGTTCTATTTTTAGTACCAACAACTTCTAATTCGGTCTCATTTAGGAAAAGAAAGAGACAAAAAATTGTTGTCAAAAACATATTTTCACTTAAAAATATAAAAATCGTCACTGAAGTAATTCTATGTTTATTAGCAGTATAATGTAGGAAAAAGACCCCTTTTTCAAATGTGATGGATTGACATAAAGCCTAATGCAGTAGTATCTACACACAACTCAGAAAACAACTATGGAAAAGCACAGTCTCAGCTAGTAAAATTACACTCTAGCTGCACAGTCCTTCAGAGTGTTAATGGAAGGTGGTTAGATGACATTATAAAACAGGCAGAAAAAAACATGCAAAACAGAGAACTCAAAATACAAGGAATAGTCTGGAGGTGGTCTTTTTCCAGTAGTAGATGACAAATGCCCTATTGTTATTTTTATGGAGCCCATGGGCAGCTTAGTGAAAGTACAAGAGGAAGTTAAAATGAAACAATGGAAAATCCTGGATGGACCGTAACAATATTATGAAAAGGAAAGTTGCTACTCAGCATATAGTGGAGATGCTGAGTCACAGGTAGGCACAACAAAAAGACTGTCACAAACAATATTTTGGCCAACAAGGCCTTAGCTGAAAACAGATGACACACACACACACACACACACACACACACACACACACTCATGCAAACACAAGTCACACAGACATGTCTGCAGTCTATGGCAGCTGAAGCCACACTGTGGGCAGCAACAGAGTGGTGACTGAGTGGGGGTGAGGAGTAGGCTGGGGAGATGAGGGGGAGGGATAGTAAAGTAGGGATGGTGGACAGAGCAGTGCTGCTGGGGAGCAAGCAGAGACGAGGTGGAGAGCACCTTCCATCAATTGATTCTGTTTGTGACACTCTTCCTGTTGCTGTTTATTCTCTTTATTCATGTTAGTTTAAGGAATCCAACAAACTGCTGAAACAAGCCTTACATAGGAAATCATTGAAGTGATGTTGGTTGGTCAGTGGGTAGGGAGGTAGAGGATGATACTTATATTTATATGTGTGCATGCTTGAGAGCAAAACACAACAATATTTTATTGCAACTTACCGGGATTGTGTTTATAATATGATAACATATTTCTGTGGAAAATCCAGGATGGAAGTAGCAATATTATGAAGAGGAAAGTTGCCACTCACCATATAGCAGAGATGCTGATTCACAGATAGGCCTAACAAAAAAACTGTCACAAATAAAGCTTTTGGGCAGTAAGGCCTTCATCAAAAATAAATCTCTCTCTCTCTCTCACTCACTCACACACACACACACACACACACACACACACACACACACACGAGCGTGTGCGCGCAAATGCATACACAATATTTCCAGCTGCAGTTGTAATTTTGTAAAATTATCCAAGGATGAAATAAAGACTGCTTTTACCATCATAATCTATTTTTGGTTCTGATCAGCACATTACCAGGATGATGCTGTGTCAACTGGACTTGTCAGTTTGTTATTTCTTCTCCTTTGTTGTACTTTGCATTTCAGCTGTTCCAGAATCTGGAATCTCCTCATGTTTTCAATATTACCTTTCAGCTAGGTGAAAGAATAGCTTAAGATCTGTGAAAGACAGAGACTCAACATATGTTGTTCTTTTTTTCTATTTTTTGACTTGTTAGTAGTAGAGCTAAAGTTCTCTTTTGTATAAAGTTAAAATCATGGTGAAACATGGTTTTTGGTTCTACATCTCCATTAGGACTATATTTGTAGATAACTTTGCTTTAACCTTACCAGGTGGTGTGAGAAATTGTTTAGCAGCTTCAAAAGGACCAGCTCTGAGGATTATTTCTTCCAGTATGATTCCAAAACTGTAGACATCTCCCTTTTGTGTTGCAGGGTTTCCAGGAACAGTAGTTTGTGGCAGAAGCTCAGGTGCAATCCAGAGGAGTTCTGTAAATTTACCAGGGCAGAAATTTATTCATATGGTGACTAAGAAAGAAAAATTTTACCCAAAAAGAAATTACATTCCGCAAGTGTAACTTCATTTTCTGTAGTTTTATAATGAAGCAAAAATGTAATATCTGTTTAACGAAAACAACCCCCCCCCCCTCCTTACACACACACACACACACACACACACACACACACACACACACACACTCACACATACACAGCCACAAAAACACATGAAAAGAGAAGTATTATTAGTTAGTTCCTGTGATCTATGTGATTAGATTTTACTTGTACAACTATTTTGTAAAGATATGAAATTATGTGCTTTGTAGATGGTATAGGCTACACAGTCATAAAAAGGAGATGCCACATTGCCTTCTACTGCACCAAAATCTGTGGTATGAATATGCAAATACTGTTTCAAAAAGACAATATCATAATTTTAATATCACATACTTGAGAACATGCCAAACAGAAACTGTTGTTTTCTTGTGGCACATTTTCTAAACTGTAGGTCATACTTGCCATTATTGTTTATTGCTTCATCATTTAAAACTGTATTTGGTATGAACAATCTATGTTACTTAACACAGGCAGAAGATTTTATGAAAAAATATTTGAGAAATCTGTGGAGTGGATCAACATTCAGTAACATAAAAAATCCTAACATCAAAACATACAGGGCTATTCAAATAAATGAATGTAACTCCACAGATGAAAGTCACAAGGTGTGAGGTCTGGAGAGCTGGGAGGACACCAGTGATTAAGTTAATCTTCTGCTCCTGCACTTCCAATCCAATGTCCCAAAATGGTCTCATTCAGGTAATGTCAGACATGTTTACAGAATTTCACTAAGTATGTCAGACAATATCTTAATGACATCATTCCAGGATGTTGGGTTGGAAGAGGAGCAGCAGAAGATGAACTTCATCACTGGTGCCCCCAGGTGACCAGACCTCACACCTTGTGACTTTTATCTTTGAGGTTACGTAAAGGACCACATTTTTATCCCCCTATGACAGACTTCCTTGAAAGTTTGTGACATCACAATGTGAAAATGTGAATTCTATATCGAGAACCCAGCTGCTTCATGTGTGGCAGGAAATAAGCCACTGATTTGATATCTGTCATGTAACACATGGTTCTCACACTGAATGCATAAAAATTTGAACTTCTTTCTTTCCAGGATCATCTCTGTAGTTTGCAAGCAATAAATGTTAGAAATCTGTTCCTTCTTTCTGAACAGCCCTGTATCAACACTAGGCAAATTATAGCATCTTTCATATCATTGCAGTCTATACTAAACTTTGTATCCTAAAATGATAATGTTCACATTCTACTGCATATGATAATTAAAAGTAACAGCTTATGTAGAGGAATGAAATGTTATTTAGCCTAGTGATGACTTGTTGTCACTGAATTACAGTTATCCTACGGTTCCTTTTGTGCACTGTTGTAGCCCAATTTGTCTCATCTGTTTGTGGTTCTTGTTCCTCTTTCTATATCAACATCCCGGCTCCACCAACAACAGTGAAGTGCATGGCAAGTGGTACTTCTCATTGTATCAGATGTTATGGTGTCTTCGTATTCCAGTTATGTATAGAGCCCAGGAAGAATGGATGCTTAAATGCCTCTGTGCATCTTACAATTAGTTTAATCCTGTCTTCATGTTACATCCAGCATCTTGTGCATATGCACCATGTGTGGTGTCACTATGAATGTGCATTTGCATGAACCACCAACTGTATCAGTAAGGGCCGGCTGCTGGAGGCCACATGTGGGTGGATGTGTGTGGTGAGGTCTCCACTGCCGTGTCTACTGGAGACTCAAACATATACACTCCTGAAAATTGAAATAAGAACACCATGAATTCATTGTCCCAGGAAGGGGAAACTTTACTGACACATTCCTGGGGTCAGATACATCACATGATCACACTGACAGAACCACAGGCACATAGACACAGGCAACAGAGCATGCACAATGTCAGCACTAGTACAGTGTATATCAACCTTTCGCAGCAATTCAGGCTGCTATTCTCCCATGGAGACGATCGTAGAGATGCTGGATGTAGTCCTGTGGAACGGCTTGCCATGCCATTTCCACCTGGCACCTCAGTTGGACCAGCGTTCGTGCTCGACGTGCAGACCGCGTGAGACGACCCTTCATCCAGTCCCAAACATGCTCAATGGGGGACAGATCCGGATATCTTGCTGGCCAGGGTAGTTGACTTACACCTTCTAGAGCACGTTGGGTGGCACGGGATACATGTGGACATGCATTGTCCTGTTGGAACAGCAAGTTCCCTTGCCGGTCTAGGAATGGTAGAACGATGGGTTCGATGACGGTTTGGATGTACCGTGCACTATTCAGTGTCCCCTCGACGATCACCAGAGGTGTACGGCCAGTATAGGAGATCGCTCCCCACACCATGATGCCGGGTGTTGGCCCTGTGTGACTTGGTCGTATGCAGTCCTGATTGTGGCGCTCACCTGTACGGCGCCAAACACGCATACGACCATCATTGGCACCAAGGCAGAAGAGACTCTCATCGCTGAAGACGACACATCGCCATTCGTCCCTCCATTCACGCTTGTCGCGACACCACTGGAGGCGGACTGCACGATGTTGGGGCGTGAGCGGAAGACGGCCTAACGGTGTGCGGGACCGTAGCCCAGCTTCATGGAGACGGATGCGAATGGTCCTCGCCGATACCCCAGGAGCAACAGTGTCCCTAATTTGCTGGGAAGTGGCGGTGCGGTCCCCTACAGCACTGCGTAGGATCCTACGGTCTTGGCGTGCATCCGTGTCCCAGATCGACGGCACGTGCACCTTCCGCCGACCACTGGCGACAACATCGATGTACTGTGGAGACCTCACGCCCCACGTGTTGAGCAATTCGGCGGTACGTCCACCCGGCCTCCCGCATGCCCACTATACGCCCTCGCTCAAAGTCCGTCAACTGCACATACGGTTCATGTCCATGCTGTCGTGGCATGCTACCAGTGTTAAAGACTGCGATGGAGCTCCGTATGCCACGGCAAACTGGCTGACACTGACGGCGGAGGTGCACAAATGCTGCGTAGCTAGCGCCATTCGACGGCCAACACCGCGGTTCCTGGTGTGTCCGCTGTGCCGTGCATGTGATCATTGCTTGTACAGCCCTCTCGCAGTGTCCGGAGCAAGTATGGTGGGTCTGACACACCAGTGTCAATGTGTTCTGTTTTCCATTTCCAGGAGTGTATATGCGTGGAGCGGAACTAATTGGAACTTCTTGTGTGTCTTTCCAGTGTGCCATTCACTTCAGTGTACTGCGTTGTGTTATGTGTGGATTCATGGGAGTCTGTTTCCCATTGTAGTTGAGTGCTTAATTAATAAAGCCATATTTGGATTATTTTGGACCAATCTTGTGTACTATGTAATTGGAACATAACAGGCAATGAGTTTGGAACAGTTTCCATGAGTGCAATCTTTACACGCAATTTCATCAGGTTCATTCATTATGGACACCATGCTATTGGCCCCTGAATGGCTTACTTTGGCTGTGACCACCATGTCGGGCTTCATTAACAGAGAAGGTACTGTTCCATCAGTCCCTCCACCCACATACCCTCCACAGAGTGATTCACCCAAGGATTGTGGCACTTAGGAGAAGCCGGCCGCTGGTGGCCGAGCGGTTCTGTTGCTACAGTCTGGAACAGCGCTACGGTCGCAGGTTTGAATATGGCCCGGGCATGGATGTGTGTGTTGTCCTTAGGTTAGTTAGGTTTAAGTAGTTCTAAGTTCTAGGGCACTTATGACATCAGCAGTTGAGTCCCATAGTGCTCAGAGCCATTTGAACCATTTGAACTTAGGAGAAAAAAAACCTCAAACAGCAGTTTTTTATATTTCAGTATGACAGACTCAAATCTGTGCAAAACCTCCTTCCTCTCATGGATTCTGGCTAAGACATATCACTTACTGTGTAAACTTGCCCCTTTACAAGAACCAGCAACTGTTACTTTTTATCACAGGCGCAGTTTATTGTTCAATTGCTATAGCAAATAATGCATCATAGCGGCATGAAACGAATTGTTTCAAGAAACCAAACCAGTCATACAGGGTCTGGGCAGCCGAACTTCAGACCCGGCCGTAAGTGTCAGTTTGTTACTGAGGCCCGTAATGATTATTATACAGACTTTATGGTGATGACACAGTTCTCTCAATCTTTTGAAGTTACTTGGATTGCAGTAACCAAACTGAAGCTTGCAGTGATGTGGCAGTAGTGTCACACAGTATGCCCCCTCTAGGACGACAGGCAGCTTGCACAAGGAAGTGGCAGTGATGGCGGTAAACATGAAAGCCCAGTGCCAAGCTGACCAAGGCCAGGTAAAGCAGCTGCAACCCCTACCATGACAGTGGCAGTGTCACCTTTCTCTTTTTCCAACTTGTCCTTCCTGTTTTGTCCAGCATGAACTTTCGGCATGTCCTAAGCACTGGCAGAAAGGCCACATCACTTCTATGTGTTGTTCACCAGGACATGGACACAAACTGTTTGATTCCAATTCTTGTGACTTCCTCCAAGTTGTTTGTAGAGTTAAGTGTTTTTTCCCAAGTGATCAGGCTGCAGGTTGACACAGATGCTGCAGTGGCATTTTTGAATTCTCAAACCTATGTGAGTTTGGGCTCACCATCGATGATACTAGTGACGTGCAAGATGTTCAGTTATAACAAACAGAGCATTGCACTGTTGAGACAGTTTACAGTATCTGCCTCTTAGAAGTCAGAGGTTCATCCCATTACATTTTTGGTGGTTGCTGATGCTGGTGTTGAGAACTTGTTTGGGATAGATGCATACCAGGCATTTGGATTTTCTATCACTGACACCATTCACCCTGTGTCCGATCAGGTACTGAATTCTCAGATGGAAATACCGAGTTTGGAATTTTCAGACTTGTTTTTAGAAGGTATGGGGGTGTGCTATGAATTTTTCTGCTCACATTTCTTGAAATCCATAGCTCTGCCTTGTCTTTTCCATGCACGTCCTATTCCTGCCATCCTACAAGATCATGTGAAAGCATAATTGGACAGGTTCCAATCTCTAGGAATGGTGCAACCTGTTATGGCTAGTGAATAGTCATCTCTTGCCTCTGTGGCAATTTCAGTACTACTGTCAATGCCACAGTCAATCCTGGATATGTATCCTCTCCCATGCCAGGAGGAACTGTGTGCTAAATTAATCATTGGGCAGCCAGTACTTTTCTAAAATTGATTTGTCTGAAGTGTATCTGCACGTTCCTGTTGATGAAGAGTCTTGGTAAGTTCTGGTTTTGATAGTCCTCATGGTTTTTATCAATATTTGCACCTTCCTTTTGGTGTGGCTAGTGCCCCTGCTATTTTCCAATGATTATTAGAGCAACAGACTGTGCCTGTCCTGGACTGCATTAATTATCTAGATGATATTGTTCTTACAGGCTCCTCCATGACTAATCACTTGCAAAATGTACATATTCTGTTTTTTGTCTTACAATCTGCCTTACAGTGTAACCTCACACAATCTCAGTGTTTCCAACCTCCTATTGTTTATTTGGGGTTCAACAAATCGCAGGATGGAGTTCGCCCTCTGTCAGACCGCATCTCTGCTGTGATGTCAATGCTTCACCCCTCTGGCACTGAACATAGATTTGGTGACTGATGCCTCACAGTATGGTCTCAGAGTGGTCCTCACCCTAATATGCCAAACAACCTGTTGCTTTTGCCTTTAAATCTCTCACTTTGGCCCAGCGGTGTTACTCTCAGATGGAAAAAAGAGGCTCTTGCCACTGTCTATGCTGTCCAGAAATTTCACATTTTTTGTATGACTCTACATTTCACCTTATTACTGAACATTAGCCCTCAGTTTCCTTGTCTAACCCTCACAGTTCCTTGTCTGACAAAGCAGCAAATCTCCTCCAATGCTGGCTGCTGTCCTTGTCTCAACTCAATTATGAAATCCATTTTCAGTCCAAATGTAAACATGCCAGTGTGGATGTCCCTTTCTGCCTTCCTGTGGGTCCTGATTGTGACTTTGATAATATAGAATTGATACTGATACTGAAACCCAGGCTGCAGTCAAAGGTTTCCTAATTATGAGCTCGTGCATAGCAGCTGCTGTTGCTGCTGATCCAGATCTCTGCCAAATGGTTCGGTTTGCTCAACAGAGCTGACCAGATAAACCATTGGGTCAGGCTTCAGACCATGTGTGCAACTATTTTTCCTTAGGGTATCGCCTCTCTGTTGCTGGAGATGTTTTGCTGTTGTCCACGAAAGACCTCTCTCCAGAGTAGTCATTCTCACCACATTACAGCTCGAGGTTCTATGCCCTGTCCACCAGTGTCATTGGGGCATTTCATGCACTAAACTGTTATCTAGGAGACATGTTTTTCGGCCAGGGAATGACAATGACACTGGCCATTTTGTCGCAGCTTGTGAGTAGTGTCCCCAACAACAAGTGGCTCCCAGGGCATCTCTGTCCCTCTGGCCCAGTTCATGCCAGCCATGGGAACGCATTCACATAGACATACCTCCTTGGATTCCCATTGGCTCTTGGTTGTGGATGCATTTTCCTGGTTTCCTTACATTCTCCAATGAGCATCAACATTGGCTGAGGTCACAATTTGTATGGTTTTTTGGGCTGTTTCTATTGAGGGGTTGCCTTGTACCTTAGTTTCTGATAATGGGCTCCAGTTCATTTCTCACACATTTCAATTGTTTTGTTTCTGTCACAGCATTCATGATGTTATTGCTGCACCATTCCATCCTCAATAAAATGTTGAGGTAGAATGACTAGTGCATCTGTTCAAGTCCCAAATAATGAAGTTCGTTGAGGATTCTTTGCTGGATGATGCCCTTCTCAATTTTCTAAGCAACTATTGCTTCACACCTATGGAGGAGCAGAACCCAACTGAGTTGTTTCAAGGACAGCAACCACACACGCTCCTCCATCTTCTATGGCCTGAACCATACCTGCCATGATAGGGTCCGTTCACATGATTTGTTCCAGGATCGCTATTGTGGCATGAGGGTGTGGTCACAGGCCCAAGTTGATACCAGCTACTGTCGTTCACCACTGGGGCACCATCTGTGTGACATCTGTATGGCCAACAGGCAGGTGGCATGCCACCTTGATCAGTTGCACAGACCTGTTAACTGCCAGAAGCTAACAGTTTGCGTGTGCACCCCCAACACTGCAGTGCACCCCTTGGTCCTCTGCTTTGATCCTGCCATCACCTGCTGTGGAGGCATCACTGTCCCATTGGTTGCCTTCAGGATGAGCAGCATTCAGTGGCCCCAGTTTCCAGCACTGACTGTCAGTCTGTCTCCGGCCTTGGGTACATTGTTGTGATGTGCTGCTCCACTTGACTTGCTTACACTGGCCCCCTCTCCATCATTACATCAACCATCATTGCCACTGGGTCCAGCCCTGCCACCCCCATACTGTGACCTACCAGCTGATTATGATGTCGAGATGGCGATGGCACCCTTCTTTCTGGTGTTGTCGTCAGGCACTGTGCAGGCCCACTGCCCTCAGGGAAGCTCACATGCCCACGTGTTTCAACCCTATGTTCTCTTGCCTGCAAAGCTCATCTTATTCCCCCCCCCCCCCCCCCCCCCATCAGCACCGGTTGCTGCCTCTTGGAAGACTGCCAGTGTCTCCTCCATTGCATGGGCATCCGCTTCACATGAGCGAGAAGTATGTTATATCTTGCAACTAGCGTGTGTGTGCCAAGTGTGTTGTTACCACGCTGCCAACTGTATCTGCATGGGCCGGCCACTGGAAGCCTACTGTGGGAGGCACACACACAGTGAGGTCTCCACTGTACCACCCATCTGTGACTTAGAAGCAGTGCTAACTGGACCCTCTTGTGTGTCTTTCTAGTGTTCACTTAAGTGTACTGCATGCATCATGTTAAGTGTGGATTCACATGAGTCTGTTTTCCGTTGCAGTTGAGTGTTTCATGAATAATGCCATATCTAGGTTATTGGATCAGTCTTGTGTACTACTAGTTAAAACACTACAGAGCGATACATTAGGCTATGTAGTATATTCCTAGATTGATAAGTTAAAGCTGGTTCATGAAACTTTGAAAGTCAGCTTTCATGAGATTGTTTTTGTCTCTGTTCAGGTGTATTGCAGTTCAGTTTTTGCAGCATTTTTGTTACCCAAACCAACGAATATTTATGCTGCCG
Source organism: Schistocerca gregaria (assembly GCF_023897955.1). Classification (NCBI taxonomy): domain Eukaryota; kingdom Metazoa; phylum Arthropoda; class Insecta; order Orthoptera; family Acrididae; genus Schistocerca; species Schistocerca gregaria. The sequence continues at coordinate 56,782,844 of NC_064923.1, read as the reverse complement.
AGTTTATATATGTTCAACTTCCCCTATTAACCCTACTTGGTGTGGGTCTCAAAGAGCTGGGCAGTGTGCTAAGACTGATCATACCTGTGGTTTGTAAGTAATTTCCTTTGAAGATTAATTGCATTTATCTAGTATTCTACCAAGCAACCAAATTCTGCAATTTGTTTTTCCTACAACTCAGCCTATGTTATTGTTCCAGTTCATATCCCTACAAATTGTTACAGCCAGGTATTTGTATGAGTTGACCAATTCTAGGTCTGACCCGTTGATATTATAATCATAGAATACTATGTTTTTTTGTTTTGTTTTGTAAAGTGTTCCTCTGTGTTTACTCATAAACTTCTTGATTCACTTCCTCTCCTCACTCATGAGATCTGACCCACAAGTTACATACGAGGTCTGTTCAAAAAATTACAGAAATTTGTTCACAACATTTACTTATTGCACATGCTCTCCTTTGAACTACTCTCCTCCACAATTGATACACCACAACATTTACTTATTGCACATGCTCTCCTTTGAAATACTCTCCTCCACAATTGATACACCACTCCCAATATCTTTTCCACTTCCAGAAGTATGACTCTTGCTGGATCGCATTAAGCGCTGTATGCAGATTTTCTTTTATCTCGTCTATCATTGCACTGCTTTGTCCTTTTAATAGACTTTTCAACTTTGGAAATAAAAAGAAGTCCAAAGAATCTGGAGAGTACATAGGATGATACAGTACGATGGTTTCGTTTTTTGTGCAACAACCATGCACCAACAGGGATGATTGTGCAGTTGCATTATTGTGATGCAAGAGCCATGAATTGTCTCTCAACATTTCAGGCCGTCAGGATTTAATGACATGCTCCAACTGAAATGTTACAATCTTTTGCAATCTCTCAGTCAGTCTGTCTTCAGTTGTAATGCACAATTTTACTGATGTCCCTGACATGAGCATCGTCAGTAGATGTCGAAGGGCATACTGAATGAGGGGTATCTTTAACTTCTGTGTGGCTGTTTTTAAACCATGTGAACCACTCGTAGCACTGAGTATGACTTAAGCCAGGGCCGGCCAAATGCTGCACAGTGTGCAGACGAAGTGCTGCACATGTGCGCAAGTGTGGGACAGCGACATCTGTTAGTAGACGTGTCCTAAATGAACGGTGGCGGCTCCACTTCCCTGTTTAAGTGGTACAAGCAAGAGCGCAACATACTCAGTCTTGTTTACCCCTGGTGACCGTAACCTTAACAGAGAAGTACTAAGAAATGGCAGGTAATGTGAAAAAGCAAAGGACGGGAGATCTATGTTCTCAGTCATTTAAAAATGACTGGAAACTGCAATTCTTTTTTGTAGCCATTGGCTAAAACTCACAGTGTTTGCTGTGCTGCCAAATAATAGGTGGCTAGCGTAAGTTTTCAATTGAAGGACACTACAATACATATCACAAAGACAAGTGTAGTGTACTCAACAGTGAAGAACGGCAAGCAAAATTAAATGTCCTTAAGAAACTGGATGAGACACATCAACTCAATTTTACTGTACAGCAAACTAACTGAAACTCTTAGTTTCTTGTGTTAAATATGTCTATTTTACTGTACGCTGTACATTGAACTGTTCTCAATTTTCCAGAATGACAACCACACTAAATCTTCAATGCGAGCAAGTTTTAAAATCGCATTAAGAATTGCACAATCTGGGAAACCCTTTTCCAAAGGGGTGTTTTTGAAAGGGTATCTGATTGATGCTGTAGAACTTGTGTGTCCCATGAACGTTAGCAGGGTTCAAGAAATCAGTCCATCCAAACTAACAGTGACAAGACGTATCAGTGCTATGGCCGGCAATGTGCACAGGCAGCTAATAAATAAGGCTAAAGACTTTGTTGCTTTCTCTGTTGCACTCAATGAAGCAACAGATCTTACAGATACAGCCCAGGTTGTGATGTACATACCAGGTGTCGATAACGCACTTTGTGTAACAGAGGATGTTTTGGACTTAGTACTTTTGAAAGGGACTACTACAGGTGCAGATTTACTCCAAGTTGTCGAGCAAGCGATTGATGGTGTCGGTGTGGACTGGAATTGGTTAGTCTCAGTGACCACAGATGGAGCACCATCAATACAAGGCCATCAGAGAGGACTCAGCACGGATGCGCAAAAAGCTAGGGTGTACAGACGAGACGTTGTATGGAAATCACTGCATTCTGCATAAGGAGGCGCTTTGTGCAAAATCAGTAACATTAGCAAACGTCATGCACATTGCTGTGTGTACTGTAAAGTATCTGAAGACACATGGGCTTACGCATCGCCAGTTTTGGCAGTTCTTGGAGGAATTAGGAGCGGAGTATGGCAATGTACCTTGCTATACCGAGATACCCTCAGTCGAGGTAAAAGGCTGAAAATATTTTTTTATTTACGTTTGGTCATAGTAACGTTCTTACAAGAGAAGGGAAAAAAAGTTAACCTATGTTGGAAGACCCTTGATGGATATCAGACGATTTCTTGTGGACATTACGTCTCACATGAACAGCCTGAACGTCAGTTTGCAAGGTTAAAATAATTTAATTTCTGACATGTTGGAAAAAGTAAATGCCTTTGAAAGGAAGCTTGCGCTTTGGGAGAGTCAGCTATTGACAGAAAACACTGCGCATTTCCCTACTCTTGGACTATCCATGAAAGTGGTAGATTTCAAGAATACGTGTCAACGACCATTCTCATCATCAGTTTAAGATGCTCTGAATGATCTACAGATGGAACTGATCGACCTACAGTGCAATACAAGACTGAAGGACAAGTTCTTTGCAGTGCAAAGTACAAAAGAATTCTACGAAAATTTTTCAGACAAGAATTTCCACGCCTGCATCGAAAAGCCGCGAGAGTTATGTCCATGTTCGAGTCGACATTTGTTTGTGAAAGATTTTTATTCGTGATGAAAATGAATAAATCGAGGTTTCAATCAAGCATAAGTGATGAAAATCTTCACAACTGCTTGCGTTTGTCAATGAGTTGAGCTTTTGTGCCCGATATTAACTATATCATTTCTCATGACCAGTGATATACGTGTTTGGATTTATTCCTTTCATAATTAAAAAATATTGTTTACTAACTGTGCATTATTGCCTCATGTTACATTATTATCAGGAAAATTGGTCATTAAACCGATTGTTCCAATGTATACTTACATTTAGGGTTTTGTTTAATGTGTGAAGGGCTACGCTCAGCTAAAGTCGATAAAACATAACATTCATTTATTTGTCGGTTATTATGCAGATTCCAGAAGGAACTGATGAAGGATATAGTAGTAATGGTATTGAAATAACAGGTGATCATCGAGCGGTTATTATTCTGTTCAGAGGTCAGTGAGACAGAAATTATGTGGGTCTAACTGAGGGCACCGAGAATTAGTTATAGGAAACCTTGCATTAGTTTAATGTTGTTTGAAATCATGAATAAGGTTCATTGGAAGTCACTAAGTGCTCTCTTTCTTGAATACTAGATCAAAATCATTAAGTGTATTTACGTGCCATCAGTCAAGCTGCCTTAATAAAAACCCATGGTTGTTAACTGTATTAATTGTCTTACTGGGTTAAACTGTTAACATAAAAGTAGACATCTCAATGAGAAGACTTTGACAGTATATTAAATTTTTAATACGCTAAATACCTTCCTATGGTTGGCTTGCAAACTGGGGAGAGAGCACTAGAATACGCCGGTACAGAGTATCCCAGCAAGTGGATAAAGCGACATCTGTGTGTAGAAACATGCACTACATGAACGCTGACGACTGCCGTGTGCACGCTGTGACCCGGAAGTTGCACATGTGCAGGAGCACTGCACGTGTGCAGAATTTGTGGCCGGTCCTGGCTTAAGCACTCATCACTGTAGGCTTTCTGCATCACTTGCGTGTCTCTGTAACAGTTTTCTCAAGTTTCATGCAAATTTTAATGCAGACACTTTGCTCCTCTAATTCCACCATCTCGAAATATGCAAACTGTGTGACATAACATTCTAAACAATAATAAACAGACATACAACAAAGCAACTTCCAGTAGTTACACATTAAACACAAGTGTGTGCAAGGATGTCAACCACATTTCACTCCAACACACTATTGGCCTCGTATCCATATTTTTTCTCTTATAAGTTTTCCAGATATTCAAGACATGTTTTTCTGTTGTGTAGGCTTATACCACAGGAAACAAAGAGAGGATGTTGTTTGGTGGCCAGTATCCTCTTTCGATAACACAGACTGCACACATATATTAACAGGGTTCTTCATTAATCAGAACAGAAAGTTATGTAAGTCAAGGTGTCGTGGTACAAGCTCTACCACAATAATCCACATTAGCCTCACTTCCGGTGAAGTATATGTCCCACTACGTACACTACTCGGCTTGCTGGGTGCTGAGTGACTCTGAGCTAGAGGCTGAGCTAACTGCAACTGCAACTCCCACTGGGCTGTGACTAATGACTCAAACTGACTCACTAGATGACTGACTGGGCCCTCCGGTCCATGGCGGCAATCTAAATGCTGACCGCTGAGAGGGCATTGCTAGCACATTTCTTGCAAATCTGTAAGGCCTCTCTCCTAATAAGCTCGCTTGCTCCAGTGCCTACAATCGATCTTCTCACAGGCTCTTTTTCAATAAGAGTAGTGGTGACAGCTTACACCAACACACATGTATGCTTAATACTAACCCTCAACATGTAGTAGGATGGAAGTGTTTGAGTTAGTGGGAATAAATATTTATTTTTGCATCATTTCACTCATCCTCCTGAAAAATTACTTTCTTTATTTTCATCTTTGTTTACACTGTTTCTTCTCCCTGAGTAAATTTCCTTTTTGCAATTTATTTTTGGATAACAACTATCCACTAAAAATTTACTTCAATTTACTTCAAAGGCTATGTTTAACACATTGTTATTGTTCAAAGAGTAATTTATGGTGTCTGATTCCTATGGTGCAGTATGTTTTGCTGAGTAACTTTAAAGAACTATATGTTAAAATTTTTATAGCATCATGCGCTATAAAAACTTTGACCACAATTATAATGTGTTTCCCTTTACCTAACACAAAATGATTTAGAAATTATTTTCATTTAAATGAGCTTTAAGACAAAAGAATACAATTCTAGAAAAATGGCTGATTTATTCAAGAGAAAGAGCCTCATAAATTCAATAAGTCAGTAACATGCTGATCCACCTCTGGCCATTATGCAAGCAATTATTCACCTTGGCATTAATTGACAAAACTGTTGTATGTCCTCCTGAAGGATATCATGCCAAATTCTATCCAACTGGTGTGTTAGATTCTCAGAGTCACAAGATGATTGAAGTGCCATACCCTTAATGCTCCAAATATTATCAATTGGGAAGAGATCCAGTGAGGTTCCTGACGAAGGTAGGTTTTGGGAAACATGAAGAGAAGTTGTAGAAACTCTCGATGTGTGCAGGCAGGCATTATCTTAAGCCCATATGACAATCAAAGCGGTCCTGCTATGAAAATAAATAGCACCCCAGACCATCACCCATATATGTTGGCCCGTTTGGTAGACAAATGTCAGGTTGGTATCCCACTGGGGCATCTCCAAACACATCTTCACTGGACATCGGGGCTCAGTTTGAAGTGGGAATCATCACTGAAGACAATTTTACTCCATTCAGATTCCAGGCCAGAGATGTTTCTGGAAGCATCCCAAATAATCGTGGGATACCAATTGTCACCAGCCATACAGTCTGACACACTGGAGTGATGGTCAAGGATGCCATTTCCTTTCATAGCAGGACTCCTTTGCTTGTCATCTGCAGCACCATTATAGCACAGTGTTACGTCTATGATATTCTACACCCCATTTTGTTGCCCTTCATGGAAAGTTACACTGGGATTACGTTTCAGCAAGATAACGCCCGCCCACACATGGTGTGAGTTTCCACAACTTGCCTTTCTGCTTGAAAAACCCTACGTTGGCCAGCAAGATCACCAGATCTCTCTCTGGTTGAGAGCATTTGGAGTATTATGAGCAGGGCCCTCCAACTACCTTGAGATGTTGCACCAGTGGGAAAGAATTTGAAATGATATCCCTCAGGAGGAAATCCAACAAAACTGTCAATGCCCAGCTGAATATCTGCTTAAATAAGGGCCAGAGATGGACCAATCTTTATTGACTTGTTCAATTTGCAAAGCTGTTTCTCTTGCATACAACATTGAATTTTTTAGAAATTGTAATCATTTCTTTGTCTGTAGATGTATATCACATCTACCAATTTCCATCACATTCAGATAATTCCCTTGTGGTGCATGTATTTTTTTGTCTTAGAGTTTATTTTGTTGTTTATATAAAAACAGAATAATGAACACTGCTTAAGTTCTGCTCCAAAAATTAGGACCAGATAAAATGATTGAAAAAGAGCATGTAATTACTGAGAGATATAAGGACTGAAGACACCAATGCCTTCCTTCAGCAGTTTTCTTTCTTTCAGAACCATTATTTATTTTTCAAGGATAATAAATTATAGACCTAGTGGCAGTTATATAGGGACAAGTCACAGTCTCTTTGTATGGGATCAGTTTGTGCTTGAAGAAGCAAAGGCCAGTCTTCAGTGTGTTTTTTTTCCTTCTCTCCCAAATGCAGAAACACTGAGAATTGTTCTCTCCAACCACCCATGGTAGCACTGAAGAGGAATAGGCACACTCATCATCTGCAACCAATGTCATAACTATACCTATTGCACATGACTGCTTTATGTACAAACAAAGCTTCACTGGTAGAGCAGCCAGCTGTTCTGGGAAGAACTGACGTTGCCAATTCTGTTTGAGTCAAATAAAAAAGACAGAAATACAACCCTTCTACACACCAACAGTTTCATGATTGATATAAACACTGTCTGGCATGGATGTGTGTGAATAATGGAAAACACAGCTGTTGCTATTGAAACCACTAAGACTGGGTGTTGCCAAGTTTCATATGGCCACTTACACACCATCCTTTAACACCCTTGAGCCAACTAATATCGTGGTTTTGCTGCTGCTATGTGCAACTTCATTAGCAGCTATTTCAATGCAGAAAATTATGCATGAAATACTAGCGTCACTTGTACCACAGTTTGGTGGGTAATGTGAGAATTACGAATAGCAAATTCAATCATCATTGGGGCACATGACATGACAACCTTCTCAGGCTGTTGATAAGTCAGTGTCATCAATGTTACAATCATTAGGACATTGCCTAATACAACCAGTGATTCCACCATTAAGAATATGCTGTTGTCAACCATGTTCTAGTCGTGTTTCATCCAATGGATGGTGCGCCACCCCGCTGGGGCATAAACTTTATGAACTTAGCTCAGCCCTCAGAGACAGCATCTCATCTACACTCTTCCCCCCCCCCCCCCCCCTTACTCATCACCCCAGGAACTCCGGAATGTGTAGCCATTTGGATTGGCCTGACACACCTGCAACATTTCCACTGATGCCAAAACTCTGCAGAAGATACTCCACTTTATCAATGGATTGTGTCATTTTGTTGTGAATGCCCTAGTGCCATGCTACAGTATTTGGACTGGGGACTTCAGTGTACTGTATATCCCTAACTGCAGATGTATACCTGCAAAGAAACAACAAAAAATGGGAACAAAAATAATTAGATAACTTCATTTTTCCACAGTCAAAAATTGAAGCTGTATGACACTACCCTCCTACACTTTGTGGCTATTTCATTTTAAAGCACTTTTCTTCAACTGCTAAAGATATTATACTAGAAATTTTAAAACAAAAGTTGTAGTACTTTATTTCTTGACAAAATATGGATGCATGAAACAAATAAAAAATTGTTCTTTAATAAAATAAAATTTTCAGGACACTTATTGGCACTCATGCTCCTAAAATAATGATATGGTTTGCAGAAGATAGAAAACTTACTAGTGAAATAATTATGATCCTTTATTACTTCTGCAGGAGTAGTTAGGGAGCGTAATCCAAAGTCTGTTATCTTTAACACGAATCGTCCATCAATGAGGCAGTTTCCTGAACGAAGTTTACCATGTACCCCAAGCTCACAACTATGTAAATATGCCATACCCTGAAATGAAATTATGTTTATTATATTACATATATAATTTGAATTATAGTTCAAATAAAAAATTTAAAATGAAAAAATCATTATGGAATTAACGTTAATCCAGAAATGCTCTGTTCCAACCAAGAGATTAACGTAACTACATCCCCTCAGTTTCTCTCAAACATGGTGTCATTATGATAAAACTAGTACCTTTACATAAGTTGCATGAAACTGAAAGAAAATTTTGAATTTTAAATGGAGATGTTGTATCAAGGAATGAACGACAAAAGTATAAAAATAAAGAAACACCATAACCTTAATATGCTGAATAATATTAACCCCTGAAAATCCTATGAAGATTATTTGACTCTGTGATAACATATGTGATGTGTATTATACCCCAGTTCATCGAGTAAATTCCTTGAGAATTTCTATTGTAAATTCCTTAAAGAGATTTGAAGGTTTAACCGGTGTTGAGCTGATGTGTATTCAAGATACAATGTGCAAGGACACAATCCTCTGGTGCTGTTACGTAACTCACCTGTACCTGTGGTCTCTGACTGCTACTAATGTTTCCTGTGTTAATTAGTGCTAAGAATTAGGAACTTTTGGTTTTCACCAGTCTTTGGCTTAATGGAACTCTTATTACTAAATGCATGCTTGCTCGGCAGTATACTGCTTGGGCTTTATTCAACTGAACCAGAAATTATTTCATATTTTTATTGTGGCTTAGTTGAACATACCTCTGAGAAGCATTGTGTTTGGTTCATGGAAAACAATTTTGATTTGTTTGTACAGAAGTTAATTGTGTTCAGTAAACATTGTTTGCCTAAGCACTTTTTCTCCGTATGTCCTTAGTATAATCTGTCACAATAGACTAACACATCTAACTCACCAACAATAAAAGTTATTCTTCAATTTATTCTTAATATATTTGTCACAATGGGCTCATATGTTTTAAAATCATTAAACAGATAAGATATATCTCTGTAATTTGCTTAATTCTTCTGGTTGCCTTTTTTATGCTGTAGAATGTTGATAGCCTACTGAAGTCATTTTCAGGTAGCCATTACTATCCAATTCTAAGTTGAGTAGAAAGTTTGAAAGACAAGATGTATATCAAGAATGTTTGTTTGTTTTGTTTTAGGGTACAACAACAGCTAAGGTCATATGAGCCCATATCAGAACCTTAGAACACTAATACAAAAAAGGAGTTAGAAATGACTACATGTTAAGACCAGTCAGTGGCAGGAAACAGAGCTAAGAGCAAGGACTTCCTCTTGGAGAAAGGTCAATAAAAATGCTGCAGAGAGAGAGAGTGAAGGTGCCAAACTAAACATTAAATGTTGTTCACTGTAGTGCTACAACAGATAAAAAGTAAAATGGAGGCGACAGCACATGTGTCATTCATTAAAGTGGTTGATAACTCAGACGACAAACATATATTAGAAGTTATGTGATTAAAAAAAAGGGGCATTCAGTGAAGAAATAGTTGTTAAAATTGATAACACTGAGCACAAAGTGGTGGGGATCACCACTTAACATATGGGGATGGCTAAAATGACAGTGCCCCATATGAAACCTAGCTGAAATGATCTCACCATTGAGAGAGGACTGAGGCAAAGATGGCCAAGCTGATGGTAGAGGTTTAATTCCCCAGAGGTTGTTCCCCTGAAGCGAAGACCAATGGTGATGCCAAAGTGACACCATCTGCAGACAGACACCAACAAGGAGATCATCAGAAAGGAGAACTGCAGCTGTCGGTTGTTGATTTCCTCATAGGTGTCAGTGAGCGGAAGTCAATGCTGGTTTTTATCGTCTGCGTACCCACAATGTGTGAGAACTGTATACTCCCCACACCAGATCTTCGTACTTGTATCATTCTAGGCATATCTCTTCTTAGCCTAATACGTTGAGATCTTCTCTCTGGTTTTTCTCATTGTGGCTTTTTAACTACTTCTCCCTTATTTACATTTACAAATTTTCTCCATTGGATATTTAGGAAAAATCCAATTCCATGAAATGGTTCTTTTGTCTTGTTACACTCGGTTGCTATGGCAACATTTGATTGCTTATTCTCTCGGTTTTGTCTCAAAATTCCGTTTTGCTTCAGTCCTTTCACACCAGTCGCCATCTTCTAATGTTTTTTGATGACAAGAATGTGTGAAGTTAGATTTCCATCTTCCCACTTCTCTTATACAAGTTGACTTACTTGGTGTATACAGCCAATCTTCTTCTCTGGATAGCCGCCTACTGGAGTCTCTATAAATTACTTTTCTGAAGAATGATGCTAGTTACAAGAACCTTAAGGACTCTCTCACCACTTGCAAAATAACTTGGTACTCGAAGAATACTTTTCAGTGACTTCTCGTAAGTAACTCGTATTGTCTCACATTAGAAACAGATTTAAGTCCATTTAGAAAAGAGTTGGTTTAGCAACCATGTCTCTACTACAAACATATCATAAAATATGTCTTGCCTCCAGCAAGTCCAAGATAAGAGTTTTTTCATAATTTAGAAACTCAATTGTTCTTTTGTCACCAACAATAGTCACAATTACAAACCAGCACAGAATGACACAGAAGTTCCTTGGTGGTGCCATGTACTTTCATTACGACTTCAATGGACCAACCGACAAGTACTTGTCAGTGCCATTCTACTGCCATGTCTACTGTCTTCTCATGATAAACTTTGGACCTGCACACACAGACAAGTGACACACAGTAGATGGGCTCTTTTTCCCACTCACATCTAAAATATTGTGTGTTTGAGACAGTGGAAGGCCGAATGTTTCTAGAATTTGTGCAGAAATTCTTGAAACACTACAGTGGGTGGCCAGGTAAGACACACGGGAGGACCAAGAAAGTTTCCTATCAAGCATGATCCCCAGGAATTTCATAGATTCATTGAACAGAAGAGCAACAGCCTTAGGGTGTAAAGACAGTGGAAGAAACTTATTGTGCCACCAGAAATCCACACAAACAGCTTTGTCAGTGGAAAAGCAAAATCCATTTCCGAGGACCCATGAGTAAAGATGATCGAGACATTGCTAAAGACGCCACTCAAGGAAAAAACTGCAATAGAGGGCAAAATCGTCAACAAAAATGGGGCCAGAGATGCCATAATAGGGTTAATGGCTATAGCAAAAATGGCATCTCTCAGGATGGAGCCCTGAGATACCCTGTTCAACTGGATAAAGATGTCCAACAAGGCAGAACCCACATGTACCTTAAAAACTCTGTCTTTTAAAAATTCCCAAAAGGAACGGGCCAGGCAGCCTCAAAAGCTCCACTTGTAGAGAGTACAGAGGATACCAGTTGTCCAGCAGGTGTCATAAGCTTTCTCCAAATCAAAAACACAGCCACAGTCTGGTATTTCCAGAGAAAACTACTCATGACATGAGTTGGCAGGGTAAGGAGATGGTCAACTGCAGAACGGTGCACTCAGAATCCACATTCTGCAGTGGTTAGTAAATTGTGAGGCTCGAGCCACCATAGCAGCCAGGCAAGATTTGTATGTTCCAACACCTTGCAAACACAGTTACTGAGAGAAATGGGGCAGTAGCTAGAAGGAAGGTGTTTGTCCTTACAGGGTATAGGTATGGGTATAACAGTGGCTTCATTTCAGCACCTGGGAAACATGCCATCTGTCGAGATGCAATTTTACATACAAAAGATAAAATGCTTCCACATAAGAGAAAGGTGCTGCAACTTCTGAATGTGAACGTAGTCCAGCCTTGAGGTGGAAGATCAGGTAAATTGAAAGTAAAGGCAGCATTGTAGCACTCATGATTTGAGGAGGAGAAGGATGTCACCCAGGGTCTGATAGAGGAAGGCAGTGTGATAGCGAGTAGAACTTGAAATCTCTGCAAAATAGTGGCCTAAGGTGTTGCAGATAACAATGTGGTCCACAATGACATCTACTATGGTGAGGCCGGACATTAGGGAATGAACCTTGGACTCAGAGAGCTGCCAGAGGGTCGCCCACATGACGGAGGAGGGAGTGGAACTCTTAAAAGAACTAGTATATGAAATCCAGCTACTTTTTTGCTGTCCCAAAGAATGCAACTGCATTGCGCATGCAACTGCTTATAATTAATACAGTTTTCCATTGTAATATGATGATTATAAACATGGAGGTCACATCACCACACGTGAATTGCATTACGGCACACATCCGTCTACCAAGGGACTGATAAATGTTGCGGTAAAGGTGAAGTGTGAGGAATGGAAAGTTCCGCAGTGGTAAGGAGAACGTTTGGAAGATATTCTACCCGGTCACCACAACTGGGGAAATGCTGTTCTTCGAAGGTCACCAGGGATGAGTAAAGCCGTTCATGTAGGTGCCATAGGAGGCAATAAATGGTCAGCACATGGTAAATGGTTGCTCCAGTATGTGTAGAGAAAATGGACAATTCGAGATGACAGGCAAGGTGGGCAGTGCAGAAGGAGAAGTCCAAATGGGAATAGGTGTGTGTGGAGTTTGAAAGGAATGTGGGTGCTACCATGTTAAGGCAGATGAGTTTAAGTGGATTGAGAAAGTCAGCCAACAGGACAACTGTTGGACAGGTTCTGGAAGAACCCCAAAGGAAACGGTGCATATTAAAGTCAGGAGCAGCAGAAAGGGGTGGCAGAGTTCAGAGTTGCCCAATAAGCTGGAGGAAGTCTGCCCTGGTGACATCAAGTGATGGAAGGATGTACACATCGCAAAGGGAAAAGGTGAAGAGAGGAATGAAAAGCGGCCTGCAACAGCTTGAAGATGGGTAACCAGGGAGATTGTTTGACTATGAACATCATTCTGAATTAGCAGCATGACTCCCCCATAAAACGGAATGCTGTCATTGGGGCGAAGTCAAAGCAGACGAGAAAGAAAAGTGTGCACTTAGTAATTTAGTTTCCTGGAGGCAGGAAATAAGTGGACATTGTGATTCTATGAGGAGCTGTAATTCCTCCTTGTTGCATCTAATATTATGAGTGTTCCATTGAATGAAAGTCATGGTAGGGAAAGGGGAGGAGGGATGAGATGAAGGAGTGTCACCTTGGCTGCTGCAGACCATTTGTCATTGTTTGATTTCTTGGAGACTTTCTGGTTGGCAGAGGGAATCTCAGATGTTCATTGGCTGGAGGGATGTAAAAAGTCTCGGCAGGAGTATTCCTTCTGGCCTGCCAGTTGTGTAGCAGGCGATTTGGCCACTGGTGTAAAAAATGTGGTGTCTTTTTGCACAATTTTACAACTGAGGCGCTGAATTTGAGGTCACACGTCTGTATGGCTGTGTCCTTCATTGAGTGAGGTGAAGTAAGAACAGTACTGTAAGTGCCAGATGGTAAAATGCAGGCTATTCAACTACCCAACAACATGCAAGCGGCAGGGTAAGGCATCTTTTTTTCGCCCACATCTCCTGGATGGCCTACTTATTATGATTCATGGGCATTCTCAGGATGAAGCTGCATGGTTTCCATTGCAGTTGATAAGTGGGGAGGAGGAGGAGGAGGCAGGCAATCACTCTTGTGAGCATACCCACCACTATAACACATTTGGCTGTGTTTCAACAAGACATTCTAGTGTGGTTGTAATGTTGACATTGTTAGTAGTGCATTGGATTTAGAATGTACAGTCAGACTGTGATGACTTCAAAGCCTGCTCTGACATTTGGTGGAAGTGTTACACTATCAAACAAGAGAAAAAGAGCACACATAGGAACTAAGGTTGCATCAACCTTTTTCATTACCTTATGTACTGCAGTTGACACACTGAGTGAGTCTGGATTTCTTCCTCGCTCAGACCATTGAAGAGCCTAGTGTAAATAACACCACACAAAGAATTCAGTGTTTGGTGGGCCTAAACATGAACAGGATAGCCGTGGAGGAGTGAAGCTGTAAGTAGTTATTGGGCATGAGAATCACAGTTTGTCTCCAGAAACAAAGTGCTATTACATAAACAAGAGCATGATTTCACAGATCCAGTGATGGCATCAACATCTTTCTGAATTTTGAATGGATTACCCAAAGCAAAGGACTGACCTTCTTCAGCATGAGATACTACAATGAACTGAGGTGGAGCTGGGAAAGCCTTTGGGCTCTTTAGCCTCACTCCATTTACGTTTATTAGACAAACACTGAGATGGTGATTCGCCCACTGTGAGAAAATCTCCTCAGAGGAGGGATCACTCCTCTTAGGTGATTGTTCACAGCTTAGATGACACCTCCCGAACTCCTGACAGAGGGACAAATTGGCAAATTACAAAAGTAACAGCTCAGGCAATCACCCCTCCCTGAGCCTGGCCTGTACTAAGGGGTACATGTGAACCCTACCTGTCAATCTGCATCTGGGAACTACATGTTACGCAGTCACCTGTTATGCACACCAAAGAATGGGCCAGCCTTCAGGAGTGCACAGGCAGGGAGAAGAAGCAAAGAGGAACCTTAAACATTGAACAGAGGAAGGATAGGAAATGTAGAATGAAGACAGAAAAAAACAGTGTAGGGACTGTTCTGATGTCAGGCTACTGAAAATTCAGAACGCATTCCCAAAATTATCCTGAACATGTTCCCCAAGGGTTACTAGATGGATGTTTCTAGTATGCAAGGACTGCTTTGAGGAGAGCAAGCGTGCTACACGGCATGCGATTCGCATAAGCATGTGCCGCGCCTATGTGAGATTCCCAACAGTCATTGGGATGCCTCCATCACCACATGGCTTGCAGCTTGGGGCATTGTTTGGTTTTTCACGCATTACACGAAAACTATGTAACTTACGGTGAAGAGTGACGTGGCAATGGATTGTGGGGTCAGCAATTTGCACCTTTTGAAAGATCAATCTTTATTTCAAGTCACGAGACGCAAACATTATACTAACCTCAAAATCGGTTAATATCACGAATACTGAAAGATTAATAAAAATAGTAAATACCGACTCACAGTGATGAGTGAGCACTCATTAAAAATGTTTCATCATAGTGGATCGAGTGCCGTAGTCATATTTTAAGGTTCCATAAAGACCAATGAACAAAGGTCGAGGGAAAATTGTTTATAAAATTCAATAGAAAATTCATGACGTAAAGAACGGCACTATATAATATTTTGGGTGGCATCACACGTATTTTAAACTAGTTAAGTTATACTACACACTTAACTTGCAATAGTTTTCATTGTTTGCAAATTATTATTAACATTTATCGCCCATAATTAATTAATTATTATATATATATGAAGATTTTGAGCAGTGCAATCTGTAGATCACTATTGATTACTTCTAAAAATGGTGCTACATGCAGTTCTATGTTAAAACTTTGCAGCACAGATGCCAACAAACAAATTTGCGCTAAGTGGCGAAATTTTGCAAAAACTAAAACTTGATTTACGGGCATTAGAATAACCCAAGAAATTAATGTAACATAGTAGGTAAGGTGTACTTTTTAGCGGAGTTCCGATGGTGTAGTTATATCTGTTGAGGGATGCATGTATCACAATTTGTAACCTTAACTGTTGAGACTGGTACTTGCATAACAAGGGGGTTGATGTCTGAGCCTATATAAGTGAGCAGCCACCTTGGCCAGGGGTCAGTCGTTTTCGAGGGTGGGTGGCGAGCAAGCCCTTACTTGAGGGTGGCCCATGTGGTCATTTGAGAATTCTTTTTCGCATTGATTTATTTCGACAAAGAGTATTCTTTAATAGTTGAAGTGTGCAAGCATATATTTGGTGATCTGGAAGTGCTACAATTATTTGTGTGAGTACAATTTACAAGGTATTCATCATCGTGAGTGAACATGTGGCGATCCGTGATTTTGTGCCAAAACTGTTAGAACAAAGATAACAGTGGATCTGTTTGAATTGACTAAATAACTTTTGATTATAGCAGCCTAAATTACTGCTATTTGGGGCTCAGAGTCAAATTATTATTAAAGTAAAACTGTAAACCATCTCACCAGCGCTAATTTCATTGTGCAAAAGAAAAGGACAACGCCAATAAATAGTGATTTAACTGTGTTGTGAAAAAACTGATTTTGCTATAATAATCGCCTAATTTTGTTCCCTAGCATTAACTTTACTTATGCCTTAGTGAATAATTAATTCAAAAAACTATAACAAATGCATGGGTGTGGAAGTGTACTAATGCACCAATGTTGGAAATCATCCCCTGAGACTTATGTGAGAGCCAAAATTTGCAATAACATTTTTTAACCAACATTTGTATATGCACATTCATGTGAACTCCCTGAAACTGCACTTCCTTCTTTATTTACCGCCCCGTCGCAAGGGAAAAAAAAATAGCAGGAGGAGAGACTGGTACTTGCATAACAAGGGGTTGATGTCTGAGCCTATATAAGTGAGCAGCCATCTTGGCCAGGGGTCAGTCGTTTTGGAGGGTGGGTGGCGAGCAAGCCCCACTAGAGGGAAAAATATGCTGCAAGGACTGGGGCCCCATGGTAGCCAAGAACGATCTCATCAGAGAGTGGTCAGCTTCATGGGTGGGGAGTGTATATCAGGAGAATCCTCCTAAATGTTTAAATGTGCATTACAGACATGAATAACAGATATTGTGCTGAAAAGGCATAAGATTTCTCTTGAATGACCTAATGTCAGATCATACCCATACATATGAATCTGTCAGTGGCATTCCACACATTACTGTATATACTGGGTATATGAAGATCTAGGAAAGATCATCATAAACATTCAAAGCACTGCGATTCAAAGGCTTGAATCTGATGTATCGCTGAGGAGCAGGGGCTTGTATGAAGTAGGTTTTATTAACATTAACCCATACAAGATTTACTCAATAGAGGTCACAGAACATAACTAATGAAGTTGTTAAGAGAAACAGTTAATTGGCAATCCAGATTATGATTCTCAAGCCTTCAATAAAGATTATTAGCTAATTTATGGAAGGAGTAGCAAAAAAGTAGGAATTTAAGGAGGTGGGACCTGGATAAACTGACTAAACCAGAGGTTGTACAGAGTTTCAGGAAGAGTATACGGGAACAATTGTCACAAATGGGGAAAAGAAATACAGTAGAAGAAGAATGGGTAGCTCTGAGGGATGAAGTAGTGAAGGCAGCAGAGGATCAAATAGGTAAAAAGATGAGGGCTAGTTGAAATCCTTAGGTAACAGAAGAAATATTGAATTTAATTGATGAAAGGAGAAAATATAAAAACGCAGTAAATGAAGCAGGCAAAAAGGAATACAAACGTCTCAAAAATGAGGTCGACAGGAAGTGCAAAATGGCTAAGCAGGGATTGCTAGAGGACAAATGTAAGGATGTAAAGGCTTATCTCACTAGGGCTAAGATAGATACTGCCTACAGGAAAATTAAAGAGACCTTTGGAGAAAAGAGTACCACTTGTATGAATATCAAGAGCTCTGATGGAAACCCAGTTCTAAGCAAAGAAGGGAAAGCAGAAAGGTGGAAGGAGTATATAGAGGGTCTATACAAGGGCAACGTATTTGAGGACAATATTATGGAAATGGAAGAGAATGTAGATAAAGACAAAATGAGAGATACGATACTGCTTGAAGGAGTTTGACAGAACACTGAAAAACCTGAGTCGAAATAAGGCCCCGGGAGTAGGCAACATTCCATTAGAACTACTGACTGCCTTGGGAGAGCCAGTTCTAACAAAATTCTACCATCTGGTGAGCAAGATGTATCAGACAGGCGTAATACCCTCAGACTTCAAGAAGAATATAATAATTCCAATCCCAAAGAAAGTAGGTGTTGACAGATGTAAAAATTACCGAACTATAAGTTTAATAAGTCACAGCTGCAAAATACTAACATGAATTCTTTACAGACGAATGGAAAAACTGGTGGAGGCAGACCTGGGGGAAGATCAGTTTGGATTCCGTAGAAATGTTGGAACATGTGAGGCAATACTGACCTTACGACTTATCTTAGAAGAAAGATTAAGGAAAGGCAAACCTATGTTTCTAGCATTTGTAGACTTAGAGAAAGCTTTTGACAATGTTGATTGCAACACTCTCTTTCAAATTCTAAAGGTGGCAGGGGTAAAATACAGGGAGCGAAAGGCTATTTACAATTTTTACAGAAATCAGATGGCAGTCATAAGAGTCGAGCGGCATGAAAGGGAAACAGTGGTTGGGAAGGGAGTGAGACAGGGTTGTAGCCTCTCCCCAATGTTATTCAATCCCCAATGTTATTCAATCTGTATATTGAGCAAGCAGTAAAGGGAACAAAGAAAAATTCGGAGGAGCTATTAAAATCCATGGAGAAGAAATAAAAACTTTTGAGGTTCGCGAATGACATTGTAATTCTGTCAGAGACAGCAAAGGACTTGGAAGAGCAGTTGACCGGAATGGACAGTGTCTTGAAAGGAGGATATAAGATCAACAAAAGCAAAACGAGGATAATGGAATGTAGTCAAATTAAGTCAGGTGATGCTGAGGGAATTAGATTAGGAAATGAGACACTTATAGTAGTAAAGGAGTTTTGCTATTTGGGGAGCAAAATAACTGATGATGGTCAAAGTAGAGAGGATATAAAATGTAGACTGGCAATGGCAAGGAAAGCGTTTCTGAAGAAGAGAAATTTGTTAACATCGAGTATAGATTTAAGTGTCAGGAAGTTGTTTCTGAAAGTATTTGTATGGAGTGTAGCCATGTATGGAAGTGAAACATGGACGATAAATAGTAGGGACAAGAAGAGAATAGAAACTTTCAAAATGTGGTTCTACAGAAGAATGCTGAAGATTAGATGGGTAGATCACATAACTAATGAGGAGTTATTGAACAGAATTGGGGAGAAGAGGAGTTTGTGGCACAACTTGACAAGATGGCGGGACCGGTTGGTAGGACATGTTCTGAGACATCGAGGGATCACCAATTTAGTATTGGAGGGCAGCGTGGAGGGTGAAAATCGTAGAGGGAGACCAAGAGATGAATACACTAAGCAGATTCAGAAGGACGTAGGTTGCAGTAAGTACTGGGAGATGAAGAAGCTTGCACAGGATAGAGTAGCATGGAGAATGCATCAAACCAGTCTCAGGACTGAAGACCACAACAATAACATGGAAGGAGTAGCAATTAGATGTTTTTAATTTTCTTCTGAATTAGTAGGGTTCCCAGTTTGTTGTTTTATACACCTGAGTATGTTCTGGCATAACCACAAGTGCTGAGGATGAATGCAACACCAGAAAAGGTGGTGAGATAACATCAGCCAATAGCCCACTGACAAGGACTGCGCCGCCCCAGGAGTGACGTGCAATAAGTGAATATAAGTGCCACTCCTGCTATCCTAGGCCACTCAGATCGGCTGAGTGTATGGACATTATTGGATGGATGTATACAGGCACTTGCAGAACAGATTGTAGTGCTCTGTATCAAGTGCTTACTTGGACTCTGTCTTTAGCAAAGACAATTTCTGTTTACACATCACTTAGGACACTGGTGTAACTCCAAAGCTAAGTATTGCCAATTTGCCTTGTAGAACTAAAATTACAAATGTTATTTACTTGAATTGCTGTATTGCACTCCAAGAGTGCAGCATCCCTTTGGCACTCTGTAAGTAATGAGTTGGCAAGATCCAACAACTGGTGATGAGTCTTCAAACTAACTATGTGCTGACAGCCACAGAAATGTATGTGCTTTCCGTGCTGGTGCCTTAATTCTCTCTTATCATTACTTTGCAGGGGCATTCACTTTGCTTTAATAGTTTCTTGTCATTTTTGCTAATCAGTGCTTACAAGTGGGCACTGAAGAACATTTCTTTGCTTTGTCCTACTTCTTGTCTTCCAACATACCCACCAATCCTGTCCTGCCCTTTGCATCCGGCACCACAGCTGCAAGCATTATATGCCACACACCTAATCCAGATGTTTCAGTTTCAGACACAAGATTTCTACCTTGCTCAACATGGTACAGCAGCTAGTGGCCAATGCTGCGTGCACAACAGAACAAACATCACCTACTGCAGCTGCTGCACCACCTTTTTCACAATTTGTGCACAAGAAGAGGAATAGCTTGAGTGGGTAGCCCAGTTTGAATTGCATCTCATCACCCACAATGTCGCAGGTATTGTGGAACTTCCCTATCTATTATCCATGGTAGGAAGTGCAGTGTTCAGACTTATCAAGAAGTTGTATCCCAATGCCACTCTGAGTGAACTGTCATACAGCCAAGTAGTACAGCTCATAACAAACTATTACAACAAACAAGTGAATGTGGTAACAGCTAGGTATCAGTTCTTTAATGGCAAAAAATGGTCAGAACAAACTTATCGGAAGTGGGTAACAGATTTGCAAGGTATGACAAGGCAATTAAAATTCAAATGTGATTGTGGTGCTTTATGTTAAGATATTATGTTGCGTGATGCGATTGTGTACAGTGTACCTGATGCCAAACTCACAGAACAAATTTTGGAACAGTCCGATCCATCATTTCAGCAGGTGGTGCTAATACTAGATCAGTACAATTGTGGTGCCTTGTCAGCTTACACATTTGAGCAGCCAGCTATTTGTCAGATTGAGTCTCATTGTTGTGATCGCCCCATTCCGCTCAGGCAGCATGTGCTAGCCAAGCCAAGTAAACAACGTTCCCAACCACATAAGCAGTTTGCTAAACAGGCGGCTACAAAGGTGAACAGAACTAAGTCTTGCCCTGGGTGTTATTCTGGCACAATTGCCAAGACTGTCCCTCCCAACAAGCTCAGTGTTATGCTTGTTGTAGGAAAGGACACATACAATTTGTATGTTTGCAACAGAACAAACATGATAATTCAGCCCACTCACAAAACTCGCATCACAAGGCCCATGTCATTAATGGTGTATATTCCAAGTCTGCAACTAGAAAGCGTGCAGTTTTGTCAGTGATACACCAGTCAAACAAACTTTTGTTCATTTGCTTATTTGTGGGAAACATGTGAAATTTCAGTTGGACACAGATGCCTCTATTACATTGCTAAATCGTCACTGTATGTACTATTAGGCTTCCCACACCTGTCTAAAACTAGCACACAACTGACAGCTTATAATGGACAAGGCACTCCCATTCTCAGAACATGTACTCTGCCTGCCATGTATCACTCACGTATGCGAACAGTGACTTTTACAGTGCTACAATCATGCAAGTGTGAGAACTTAATTGGTCTTGATTATTTTGACTTGTTTGGCTTTAATATTCAGGACAATGTGTTATCAGTGTGTAAATTCAATGCTCAGCTGAAATTTTGACGGGCCAGAACTGTTCCCATTGTATTACATGACAAAGTCGCAGTGGAACTTAAAGAATTGCAAGATAAAGGAGTTACTGTGCCCGTATCAGCTAGTTAACAGGGTCGCACTTGCAACTGTGTTGACTTTAAGTCTACAGTCAATCCCCAGAGGATCTCATGGACAGATTAGGCGCTGGACACTATTTTTCAAAAATTGATTTGCATGACGTGTATCTTCAAATATCAACATGTGTGTGTAATAAATACTCACTTGGGCTTGTTTAAATATTTGAATTTGCCTTTTGGCAGTGTGCTTCCGCACCTGCCATTTTCCAATGGTATTTGATACAGCTGACTGCACAAGTACCAAACTGTTCAAACTATTTGGACAATACTGTCATAGCAGGTCACCTGAAGAACATATTGCAAATTCATGTGCTTCGTTTCGTGTGTTATCTGATGCAGAACTGAGGTGTAGACTGGACAAGTGTGATTTTTTTAGAACATGAGTGGCAGTATCTTTGTCATGTCATAAAGAGGCAAGGTGTACACCCTCTTCAGCCGCATTTTTTAGCCATATAATACTTGCCGATTCCTCCTAATATCACAGAATTGCAGTCAGTTTTAGGAAAAATGAACTATTATATTCAGTTCATACCGAATGCTGCACAAATCACAGCCCCACTGCATTAGAATCACAAGAATGTGGTCTTTGTTTGGACAAATGAGTGCCAAGTAGCTTTTCAAAACCTTAGAGTTGCATTGCTCAGTGACTAATACTTAGTTCACTTTGATCCTGACAAACCAGTTGTCTTGCCAGTGGATGCTTCGTCTCGTGGAATCGGAGCAGTGCTTTTGCGCAGAATTGCTGATAAAAGACAGGCCTATTGCTTTCGCATCAAATGTGTTATTCAAATCTCAGTGTAACTATTCACAAACTGAAAAAGAGGCATTGGCTATTGTGTATGATGACACCAAATTTCACAACTATTTGTACGGCACAAAATTCTACTGAGTAACTGACCACAATCCTTTGCAGTCTTTGTTTCATCCAATGAAACTGGTTCCTGCATGAACTGCCCAAAACTTGCAAAGATGGGCTTTGTTGTTGTCTCAAAACCAGTATGAGATTGTGTATCATCCGACAGCTCAACATGGTAAGGCGGATGCACTTTCACATCTTCCGATTGGCCCTGACACAGACATTGACACTTCTGCTGCATTTTGTTGCCACATCAATGTTCAGGATTACAAATTGCTTCAGTCTTTTCCACTCAACTACAATAAAATTGCACAGGGCATGGAAACTGACCCAGATTTCAACATTTTGCTCAAGTGCACTGGCACATCCTGGTCTCAATCACTGAACAGCATAAAGAACTCTGTGGTGTGCTGATACTTTGCCCATCAGCATAACCTCGCTGTACAGAAAGGTGTAATTCTTGTTTGAATGTCAGTGGCAAGTTACGTGTATTGATCCTTAAAGCTTTGCAAAAAGAGACAAGTACCTCACCAAAGACACTGAGAGATAGTTCATCCGAAACAGTTATCGTGTCGACACTGTACTTGGCAGGGTATGGATGTCCAAATAGAACAGATGATGTCACAGTGTCTTGCATGTGTGGAAATTCAGTCTGCTCTGCCACAACAAGTCTCTGCTTGGCCTAAGTCGCAATCACCATGGCAATGTGTGCACATAGACTTTGCAGGACCTTTTTGGAACACTCGTTGATTGATAGTGGTTGACTCATATAGCAAGTTCCCTTTTGCTGTGCTAATGAACTCAACAACATCACATAGCACAATTCAGGTGCTGTCTTGGAATTTTGCCTAGAAGGTTTACCTGAAGTAATAGTGTCAGACAATGGACCTGAGTTCACATCAAATGAATTTGAAACACTCTGTGAATGCAATGGCATACAGCATCTAACTAGTACACCATTCCAGTCACAGTCAAACAGCAAACTGGAGCATTTTGTCAGAACATTCAAGCAGCAGATGGCCAAACTTCGCTCTGCATCCACCAGGGATCAAGCACTGCAACTGTTTCTCACCTCATATTGTTCACACCCATGAGGTGGACTATCGCCAGCAGAATTGCTTCACAGCGCCACCTGCTCTACCTTCCTCAGCATCTGGCGCCAAAGGAAGGCCACAAGTATTGCTTCGTGCTACACAATATTGAATTTTACAGGGTTTTTAGCGGCAGCAGGTGGTGGGCACGAGGTGAGATGGTGGGCGCGAGGTGAGATCATCCATCAACTTGGCACCTGCATGTATGTTTCAGGTCCAGATGGCTTGCAACACTGCCATCAAAATCAGCTTCACATCTGTCTTGTATATGATGATCTTTCAGTTTCTTCCCACAGATTCACCGGTCCAGAGGACAGTCGCTGCCACAGCAGATGCCAGAGGGTGTCATCACAACACCGCATGATGACCCCATGGAGACAAAGCTTTCGCCTCCTCTCGTCCTACCAATGGATCTGGACTTGCTCACACCACAGCAGTCGCCACCTTCCTCATTTGGTCCATGGTAGCAGGAAGTGGACGCATACTCTTCTTGTCTTTTTCCAGGGGATGTTTCTGCCAGAGTGCAGGCTGGATGATGGGGTATGTCCTGAAGCTTTACATTCCCTACAGCTACATTTCCTAACTTAATACCCTCAGCATCACCTGATTTAATTCAACTAAATTCCATTATCTTTGTTTTGCTTTAGTGGATATTCATCTTATATCCTCCTTTCAAGACACTGTTCATTCCATTCAGCCGCTCTTCCAGGTCCTTTGCTGTCTCTGATGGAATTACAATGTTGTCGGTAAACCTCAAAGTTTTTATTTCTTCTCCATGAATTTTAATTCCTACTCCAAATTTTTCTTTTGTTTCCTTTACTGCTTGCTCAATATGCAGATTGAATGACACTGTGGATAGGCTACAACCCTGTCCACCTGGTTTCTGTACAAATTGTAAATAGCTTATCGCTCTCTGTATTCTAACCCTGCCACCTACAGAATCTGAAGAAGAGTATTCCCGTAAACATTGTCAAAAGCTTTTTCTAAGTCTAAAAATGCTAGAAATGTCAGTTTGCCTTTCCTTAATCTGACTTCTAAGATACGTCATTGGGCAGTATTGCCTCGTGTGTTCCTACATTTCTTTGTAATCCCAACTGATCTTCCCCGAGGTTGGCTTCTACCAGTTTCTCCATTTGTCTGTAAAGAATTCATGTTAGTATTTTGCAACTGTGACTTATTAAACTGGTAGTTTGGTAATTTTCATACCTGTCAAACCACCTTTCTTTGGGAATGGAATTATTGTAGTCTTCTCAAAGTCTAAGAGTATTTTGTTTGTCTCATACATCTTGCTTACCAGATGTAACAGTTTTGTCATGACTAGTTCTTGTCATGACTGGCTCTCCCAAGGCTATCAGTGTTTCTAATTGAATGTTGTTTACTCCTGGGGCCTTGTCTCACTTAGGTCTTTCAGTGCCCTGTCAAATTCTTCATGCATTATTATGTCTCCCATTTCACCTCCATCTACATCCTCTTCCATTTCCATGATACTGCCCTCTAGTACACTGCCCTTGTTACACTATGCTCTGTGCAAAATTCATTCCTTACCCCAGTCCATATTCACCTACTACTTTTCCTTCTCTTCCTTTTCCTACAGTCACATTACAGTCCCCCAACACTATTAAATTTTTGTCTCCCTTCACTATCTGAATAATTTCTTTTATCTTTTCATACATTTCTTCAATCTCTTCGTCATCTGCGAAGCTAGTTTGCATATAAAATTGTACTACTGTGGGAAGTGTCTATCTTGGCTACAATAATGTGTTCACTATGCTGTTTGTAGTAGCTTATCCATGTTCCTATTTTTTATTCATTATTAAACCCACTCCTGCATTACCATTATTTGATTTTGTATTTGTAACACTGTATTCACCTGAAATCTTGTTCTCCCTGCCATCAAACTTAAGTAATTCCCACTATATATAACTTTAACCTATCCATTTCTCTTTTTGAATTTTCTAACCTACCTGCTCGATTAACGGATGTGACATTCCATGCTCCGATCTGCAGAATGCCAGTTTTGTTTCTCTTGATGACAACATCCTCCTGAGTAGTCCCCACTTGGAAATCCAAATGGGGGACTATTTTACCTCCGGAATATTTTGGTGCATGCCCTGGGGGAAAATTATGGTTGTAATTTTCCCTTGCTTTCAGCTATTTGCAGTACCAGCACAGCAGGGCCATTTTGGTTGATGTTACAAGGCCAGATTAGTCAATCATCCACACTGTTGCCCCTGCAATTACTGAAAAGGCTGCTCCCCCCCCCCCCCTTCAGGAGCCACATGTTCGTCTGACCTCTAAACAGTTGTGGTCACACCTATGGTATGGGTATGTGTATGGCTGAGGCATTCAAGCCTCCTCACCAACTGGAAGATCCATGTTTCATGGGGAGGATAGCATGAATATAAACCTTAATAATGTGCTGTGTATTATTGTAAGTTCTATGTAAATAACATTTTATAAATTAAAAAGTAAATATTTTACATCAAAAAATGTAAAAAAGTATAACTAACCAGTTAACATGTTAGTGCACTGCTCTCTACTGGACTTTGTATGCACAAAAGATAGGTTGCAGGACACCCCTGGTTGCCTAGCAATGTGGACAGCTTATTAATAGCAATCAAAGAATCTATGCCACTGCCACACTGCATTCCATTCAGTCAGCCTCATATTTACATTGGTTGCAAAACTTTTTTTCCAACAGCAGGTTGGTTTTATTCAGGGTTCCAGTTCACAAGATTATTTCCCCTCTTTTTTTATATAAAATTCAATTTTTCAACATAATCTATGTTCGAAGTGACAGACTAATGACACCTTACCAGGAGGGACTGGATGCCCACATGGTATCACTCTGCTAGTCAACATCAGAGTCAATGTCTTGCTGCATTAGTAGCCTCACCATCATCCATGTACTACTACCCATGGAGTGCACCCTTCATTGATTCAAACAGATGGAAAGTCCGGTGTAAGATCTGGGCTGGAGGGTGGATGAAGAAGAACAGTCCAATGAAGTTTGTGAGCTCCCTTTACATGCGCAGACTTGTGTGAGGCTTTGAATTGTCATGTGGAAAGAGAAGTTTATTGGCATTTTTGTGGTGATGAACACAGTCATTTCTTTAATTTTCTGAGGGTAGCACAATACACTTCAGAATTGATCATTGCACCATAAGGGAGGACAGCAAACAGAATAACCCATCTGGATTCCCATTAGATCATTACTATGACTTGACCAGCTGAGGGTGCAGCTTTGAACATTTTCTTCAGATACCTCTCCATGGATAGTCGTTTTGTTTCCGGTTCAGGTGATTAACCCATATTTCATTACCTCTCATGGTGTTCAACAAAAAATTGTCGCAGTCAGTCTCATAACATACAAGAAATTCCACACAGATGGTCTTTCATGGCTCTTTATGGTCTTCTGTTAAATGGTGAGGAACCTAGCAGGCACACACCTTTAAGTACCCCAACTGGTGGATGAGTGTGTCAGGACTATTAACAGAGATGTCCAGGTGTGCAGCAAGATGTTTGATTGTGATCTGTCAGTCACCTCTAATAAGAGTGGCAATATATTTCAACATTGCAGGAGTCACAGCTGTGTTGGGGCACTAGCAAGTGGAAGATCAGACATGTTTGTGTGACTTTATTGCAATGATGACAGGTGCCTCACTCAATGACTCACTGCGCTTTTGTACACTGACACATTTCCGTAGACATTCTACAAGCTTCTATGAATACCTGCCATGCTCTATTTTTCCACCAAAAGCATTCAATAACAGCTTTCTGTTATGCTACATATAGCACCACCACCTACCAGTGCTTCATGAAACTATAGGGGCTGAATTTGGAATATTACATGATGTGCCACAAAAAATTCTGCGTTTTTTCAACTGGAATTGGCTGAGAAAAAAGATGTTTCATTACTTAAAGAAAACCCCCTCTTACAAGTCTAAAAATGTTTCAAGAAATACTTGATTGTCAATATATAGTGAAACATAATTAGGGTCTCCAAATCTACAAGATAGAAATGAAATCAGAAAAATCACAAACACACGGGGTTTTGAGGAAGAGGAGAGAAAAACTAACTGACATACGTGGTCTACGCAATGAAAGCTAGCCCATTCATTGTTTATGAAGGAATACTGGGTGAAAAGGAAGGCCAACAAATGTTGATTACGCGTGGTCCTAAGTGATCCATCCGCGAAGAAGAAGTGAAACATAAAAGGAGCAAGCAATTTTTATAGGCCACGAACTATATTTTTTTGAGTCTATTTGTTCAATAATACTGACTGATCTTTTCTATACTGTATGCGAATTTCAATTTATTCACGTGTATTTAGCAGCTGACCTTTACTATCATTGTCTAAAACTTTTAAGTATTTTCAGTAGATCCATAATAGTGTTTATTCTGTATTATATGCTGCCCAAAATAGTGATTTTCACTTCCTGAACCTAATGTGTGTTCAAGAAATTTGATGCAGATGCTATGTCCCATTTGCCCAGTGCATTGTTTGATGCAAGTATTGCATATTTCTTCATAAATCCCAATTTCCAAAAATTTGTTATTGGCTGGTCAATTATACTTTTTTACATTATATTATGTAAAAGTTTAATTGTTTAATATATAATTTGCTATTTACATATAATCAATAGATACACAAAACAGAACAGAAAATTTACGTTCCTAGCTCTCGGAACTTTGTTCCTTCGTCAGGGAGGAGAGAGGGGAAAGAAAGGGAAGAAGAGAAAGTGGATTCAGTTACTCACAACCCAGGTTATGAAGCAACAGGGAAAGGTAAACAGGGAGTGTGCAAGGATGCAAGGATGGAGGCATGGTTGTCAGAGGGAAACCAAAGACAAGCCAAAGATATTCTACTGTAGGTACTGTGCCACCTTCAGATCAAAGAGGATGCATATAGAAGTCAAGAGGTGTATAGCTATGTAGGAGGAAAAGATGGCTAAAGATGAAAGGGAAAGAGGAGAAGACTGAAGAGTAAATGGGAGCGAGGTTAGTTAACATAGGTTCAGTCCAGGGGGATGATGAGATGAAAGGATTTGTTGGAGTGCAAGTTCCCATCTCCGCAGTTCTGAGGGACTGGTGCTCTGTGGGAGAAGCCAAATGGCACGTACGGTGTAGCAGGTTCCTAGGTCCGTAGAATTATGCTGGAGGGCATGCTCTTCTACTGGTTATTGGACGTCTCCTAGGCGGACAGTTCGTCTATGTCCGTTCATGCCAGTTTAGTTGTTGTCATACCGATGTAAAAGGGCATGCAGTGCAGGCATGTCAGCTGATAAATGACGTGTTGTTTCACATGTAGCCCTGTCTTGAATTGTGTATGTTTTACCAGTAGCGGGGCTGGAGTAGGTGGTTGTGGGGGGATGCATGTGGCAGGTTTTGCAGAGGGGTCAGTTACAGGGGTAAGAACCGCTGGGTAGAGAAGGTAGTCTGGGAATATTGTAGGGTAGACCAACACCTCCAGCCTATCACCCACAGACTCCCATCCTACATCAAAGACACAAACAACTTCCTAGAATGCCTCAAATCCATTCCCACTCGTCTCCTACCTGAAACCTTTCTTGTCACCATACATGCTACATCCCTTTTCAAAAACATCCCACACCCATAGTCTTTCTGCCCTTGAACACTACCTCTCCCAACGCCCACACGAAGATCTTCCAAAAACTTCGTTCCTTATCACACTTACCAACTTCATCCTCACCCATAATTACTTCACTTTTGAAGGCCATACCTACAAACAAATCTACATCTACATTTATACTTCGCAAGCCACCCAACGGTGTGTGGCGGAGAGCACTTTACGTGCCACTGTCATTACCTCCCTTTTCTGTTCCAGTCACGTATGGTTCACGGGAAGAACGACTGTCTGAAAGCCTCCGTGCGCGCTCGAATCTCTCTAATTTTACATTCATGATCTCCTCGGGAGGTATAAGTAGGGGGAAGCAATACATTTGATACCTCATCCAGAAATGCACCCTCTCGAAACCTGGCGAGCAAGCTACACCGCGATACAGAGCGCCTCTCTTGCAGTCTGCCACTTGAGTTTCCTAAAAATCTCCGTAACTCTATCACGGATACCAAATAACCCCATGATGAAACGCATCACTCTTCTTTGGATCTTCTCTATCTCCTCCGTCAGCCCGATCTAGTACAGATCCCACACTGATGAGCAATACACAAGTATAGGTCGAACAAGTGTTTTGTAAGCCACCTCTTTTGTTGATGGACTACATTTTCTAAGGACTCTCCCGAATCTCAACCTGGTACCCACCATACCAACAATTAATTTTATATGATCATTCCACTTCAAATCGTTCCGCACGCATACTCCCAGATATTTTACAGAAATAACTGCTACCAGTGTTTGTTCCGCTATCATATAATCATACAATAAAGGATCCTTTTTTCTATGTATTCTCAATACATTACATTTATCAGGGGAACGGCCATGGGAACCAGGATGGCTCCATTCTGTGCCAACCTCTTCATGGGCTGTATGGAGAGGCTTCCCTGAAGACCCAACAGCTGCTTCCCCTGGCCTGGTATAGGTTTATAGATGACATCTTTGTGGCCTGGACTCTTGGTGAAGAAACACTCCTTAATTTCCTCCATAACCTCAACTCCTTTTCGAATCTGAATTTCACCTGGTCCTCCTCCAAAACCCAAGCCACCTTCCTGGATGTAGACCTTCATCTTGTTGAAGCTCACATCCACTCCTCTGTCCCTATCAAACCGACAAACAAACAACAGTACCTTCACTTTGATAGCTGCCATCCATTCCACATCAAACGCTCCCTTCCTTACAGCCTAGGTATTCATGGCAAACGTATCTGCTCCAGTGGCGAATCCCACAACAATTACACCAATAACCTGACCAGTGCTTTCCTGCAGACCTTGTCCACAAACAGATCTCCCGAGCAATACATTCCTCCCCATCCAACAACAATGTTCCTATCCCCAGACCACACAGAAGCATCCCCCTTGTCACCCAATATTATTCTTACAAATTACTCCGCCGGGGATATGACTTTCTCAAGTCAAGCCCTGAAATGAGGTCATCCCTTGACAAAATTCTCCCTACACCACCCAGAGTTGCCTTTCGTCGCCCCTCTAACCTCTGTCACATCCTTGTCAAACCCTAAAATACTCCCAACTACCTTCTCTACCCAGCAGTTCCTACCCCTGTAACCGACCCCACTGCAAAACCTGCCACATGCATCCTCCCACAACCACCTACTCCAGCCCTGCTACTGGTAAAACATACACAATTCAAGACAGGGCTACATGTGAAACAACACGTCATTTATCAGCTGACATGCCTGCAATGCATGGCCTTTTACATCGGTATGACAATGACTAAACTGGCTGAGCGCATGAACGGACACAGACAAACTGTCCGCCTAGGAGATGTCCAATACCCAGTAGCAGAGCATGCCCTCCAGCATAATTCTACGGACCTAGGAACCTGCTACACAATACATGCCATTTGGCCTCTCCCACCCAACACCAGTCCCTCGGAACTGTGGAGATGGGAACTTGCACTCCAACACATAATTTCACCCTTCCATCCCCCTGGACTGAACCTACATTAACTAACCTCACTCCCATTTACTCTTCAGTCTTCTCCTCTTTCCCCTTCCTCTTTAGCCATTCATGCATCTTTTCCTCCTACACAGTTGTGTTTATCTTTATACTATATACCTCTTTACTTCTATATGCATCCTCTTTGGTTTGAAGCTGGCACAGTACCTACAGGAGAATATATTTGGCTTGTCTTTGGTTTCCCTCTGAAAACCATGCCTCCATCCTTGCATCTTTGCACCCTCCCTGTTTACCTTTCCCTGTTGCTTCATAACCTGGGTTGTGAGTAACTGAATCCACTTTCCCTACTTCCCTTTCTTACCCCTCTCTCCTCCCTGACAAAGGAACAAAGTTCTGAAAGCTAGGAATGTAAATTTTCTGTTCTGTTTTGTGTATCTATCGGCTGTACTGAGCTGAGGTAAGTACTGGCCAGTCCCTCTATCTCTTTGTTAGTATTTGTTTCACATATTTTCCATTAATTATTTACAATAATGTATGATATTACTAGTCCAATATATTTATGCTACGTGAGATGTGTCACATTGATTGTATCCTATTGGATAAAGATGACAATGGTGAAGGCAAGGGGATGGCATCTGCAATTTAAGTCCATGAAGCCACCACACAGTCAGCAGCAGACATCAACGTGTGGTATACACAGTTACTGCACCATTCCATCTTCTCCATATGTCATCATTTGGTTTAACATCATATAATTTATTTTTAACTTAATGTTTACTATATTACATGTTTCCCTCTAGTCTTTAATACCTTAAATTACAGAGTACAATCCAAAGATGATCCAAATCAGGTTGAAACTGGTCACAATTTATGAATAAAAGAGTTTTAAAGTGATCAAGACTGTTCTATATAACACTTTATTATTACTGATTATTAAAAAGGTACAGATCACACCCATATACAAGAATGGTTGTAGACGTGATCCACAAAACTATCGTCCAATATCCTTGATGTTAATTTGCTGTAGAATTGTAGAACATACTCTGAGCTCAAACATAATGAGGTATTTTGAATGGAATGATCTCCTCAATGCCAACCAGAATGGATTTTGAAAACATCAACCATGTGAAACTCAATTCGCACTTTTCTCACATGACATACTGAAAGCTTTGGATCAAGGCAATCAGGAAGAAGCTGTATTTCCTGATTTCTGGAAAGCATTTGACTCTGTACCACACCTATGCTTATTGTTAAAAGTACAATTATACAGGGTATAAAGTGAAACTTGTAACCAGAACGAGGACTTTTCGGTAAGGAAGACACAGTATGTTATCTTGAATGGAAAGTCATTTCAGGTATAGAAATAACTTCCAGTATGCCCCAGGGAAGAGTGTTGGGTCCTTTGCTGTTCATGTTGTATATTAATGATCCTGTAGACAATATTAATAGTAAAATAAGGCTTTTTGCAGATGATGCAATTATATATAATGAAGTACTATATGAAAGAAGCTGCATAAATATTCAGTCAGTTCTTGATAAGATTTCAAAGTGGTGCAGAGAAAGGCAACTTGTTTTAAATGTTCAGAAATGTAAAATTTTCACTTTACAAAGCAAAAAAAAGTAGTATCCTATGGCTATAATATCAAAGAGTTACTGTTGGAATCGGGCAACTCATAAAAATACCTGGGTGTAACATTTTGTTGAGATATGAAATGGAACAATCACATAGGTTCAGCCATGTGTAAAGCAGTTTATTCACAGTATACTGGGGAAGGACAAACAATCTGCAAAGAGATTCCTTACAAATCACTTGTGTGACTGGTTCTAGAATATTGCCCAAGTGTATGGGACCCATACCAGATAGGACTAACAGAGGATACTGAATGTATACAGAGAAGGGCAGCACTCATCACTGGTTTATCTAATCCATGGGGGAGAGATACAGAAAACTGGAAGACTCTTGAATATGGATGTCAACTATCCCAAAAAAAGTCTATTAACAAAATTTCTAGAAATACTTTCAATGATTACTTTAGGAATATACTACAACCCCCTACGTATCACTCGCACAGGGATCACGAGAATAAGATTGCAATAATTTCTGCAAGCACAGAGGAATCCAAATAATCATTCTTCTTGTACTCCATACGTGAATGGAAAAGGAAGAAACCCTAAAAATGGTTACAATGGGATGCACTCTCTGCCATGCACCTCACAGTGGTTTGCAGAGTGTAGATGTAGATGTAGATGTATATTATTGTTATGGTCAATGAGTTTATGAAGGTCTAACATACAGTTAAACCAAACAATTACTTGGTCCATTATGCCTCTATCACCACTAGTTTTGACAAAAAATGCAATATCTTTTTACAGATTTCACTAATTTTTCAGAAATTCATCTGTACACCAAACCACCAGCTGGTAGTTCCATCAGTTCTCGTCTAGCTGCCAACATGTAATAAACAAAGTGCAAATGCTACCATTATATTGTTAGTACAAGTCAAAATATATAATTAATATTCATTGTAATCAATGCTCTTTTTTTCACACTCATTAAGTTGCACACATATATGAACTGTGCCAACCAGACTGCATTTGGTTTTGATGTTACTACTATATCCATGTTAAATGTTTATGTGGCTTACTCTGAGGACAATTAATAAGTGACTATTTTCTTTTGAACTGTGATTGGTGGGGATCTAATATGTTTAAAGACATGAGGGCAGGGATAATTATGGTTCCTTAAGCATATGGATACTGTTAAAGTTCACTAATTGCAGATGACAAAGTGTGGTGTTTGTACTACAAGAAGATGATCATCATCATGTTCTGGAAGCAATAAATAGGCAAATATTTCAAGTCCATATCAATAGTGTTGTTATTCAACAACCATGTTACTGATCCAACCAGTTTCAGAAAGGAAGACACCTAGATTTCAGTACTATTGAAGAGATGCAGCAGCCAGCAACCATGTTAGTAAACTCACAACCCAACAAACCCCTCATATCAGTCATGCTGCAGTGCTGATTAAATGACGTCAGCTGAGATAACGTAACTGTGCAGATGTTTATGTGTGTTATGTATATGTATTCTGTTTTAGTCAGTTCCAAAAGAGGATACTGTTCTAAATGTTAACAAGACTTTCAGTCTCAATAACTCAAGAGTAAGGTGAGTTGTTGCTTGTATCCCTATCAATATAAACAAAGGAGTTACATAGACGAATATCAACTGTGTATAGACTCATATCTGAGTCCAGATATTTTCATAAATTGTTGGAACTGTTTACGAATTATGCCTTTGCTTATTTGTGAATATTTAGATATTCTTTCATGATATCTGAGAGTTTGTTAAAGACTTTTGGAACAGAATATAAACTCTTAAACCCTAGATAGGAATGTGTAGTGCATATGGAAGTTACACTGCCAGGAAAGAAAATCGTGACACCAAGGAGTTGTGCAACATAAATGAAAGTTAGTAGATGTGTTTCTACATCTGAAAGATGTCTACTCAAATTTCACTCTAGTCACATAAGAGTGGCACTAGTAGTACTACTGTGAGGATGTAAATCAGGTTTGCTCTAAATACATGCTGCAACAGTCATAAGCATTAGTTACCTTTGAGACTGGACATTGTGAGTTGTTGTTAGTCAAAAATGCCTTTAAGCCAACAAAGACGCTACTATAAGCACGTCACTGAGTTTGAATGAGATCTTGTAATAGTGCTTTGAGGAGCTGGATGCTCCTTCTGTGATATTGCAGGAAGACTTGGCAGGAATGCACCCACTGTACCTGATTGTTGACAGCAGTGGTCATGGGACTATATGGTCACAAGAAGACTGGCTCTGGACAACCACAGGCACTACCAAGGGAAAAGACCACAATGTTTGGCATATGGCTCTGGTGCATTGTACTGCATCTGCAGCAACAATTTGAGCAGCAGTTGGCCCCACAGCGACATAGCAAACTATTACAAATTGGTTACTTCAAGGACAGCACTGAGCCAGATGCCCCATACCGATGCCAAACCACCACCATTTGCAACTTCACTGGTATCAAGTGAGAGCGCACTGGTTGGCAGGGTGAAAGTTTGTTGTGTTTTCTGATGAAAGCTGGTTCTGCATTGGTGCCAGTGGTGGTTGTGTGTTGGTTAGGAGGAGGCAGGTTGAGAGCCTGCAACCAACCACATAATTAATGCGTGTTGTAAACAATATTATTTTTTCCATACTCATGAAGTTGCATACATATATGGACTGTGTCAACCAGACTGAGTTTGTTTTTGATGTTACTACTATGTTCATGTCAAATGTTTTTGCTGGACACACTAAACCTATACTTGTAGTTATGGTCTGAGGTGCAATTTTGCATGATGACAGGAACACTCCCATGGTTATCCCATGCACCCTGACTGCAAATATGTACGTAAATCTGGTGATTCAACCTGTTGTGCTGACATTCATGAAGAGCATTCCAGGGAGTGTTTTCCAAAAGGGTAAAACTCGTTCACATACCACTGTTGTAACCCAACATGCTCCACAGAGTGTTGACATATTGCCTTTGCCTGCTTGATCACCAGACCTGTCTCCAATCTAACACATATGGAGCATAATCGGATGACAGCCCCAGTGTCATCAATACTGAGTATCAACCATCCCTGTATTGACTGACCAACTGAAGAGCCATGGAGCTCCATCCCACAGACTGCAATGGCAAGGTTACATTGCATGCTTATCTCATGCTTACTTTATCCTGTGATATTGGAATGTTACTCACTTATATATGTTACCTAGACAAATGCATTCCTTATTATTCTACATTAATTAAATTTTAGTGTTGCAATTTTGTTTCCATCAATGTATTTTTACTTCTAGTATAGTGGATGTAAACTGAACAGTTCATCGTGAATGCATTCTTATAATTAACCACAAGTGTTATTAGAGAATATGGCTGATGTATTGGCTCATAGTGTTGGAATCACTGGGTACCTGAAGAGACTTTTGCAAGATGTTTGGTTATCAGATTTTAGTACTGCACATGCTCCTGTACTACCTTTTTGATGTTAGCTGCATTATCCCAGAAAATAATGCCATAGGACAGTGGTGAGTGAAAGCATGGAATGTAACCTTTGTGCATGGCGTTGTGAATTTATGCAACTGTAAGCTGGCAGTGTTGTAAATGTTCACAACCAATTGCACATATTCTGTGGCAATACATCAAAAATTTAAATTTTGTGTGATGGCTTCTTCATGAGACAAAGTACCACAAGGTTCATATTGCTCACTGATGATACGCATAATAAACTGTGCTGAGAAATTGCCCTACATTTTCCATAAAAATACAAATTACAATACATGTAAACTGACACCATACAAACACATGCATACACTTTTTATCAAAACTAGGAAATGGAAGCTCACGATCATACAAAGACCAACTTTTCTGCCCTGTAGATAATTTATCACTAAAGAAAGCTAATGGTTGCCAGAAGTTGACTATGTACCGTAGCAACACAGCTCCCACAGTGGTTTCAATCTACCATTGTAGTAAGACATGGCAGTGGCTGTAAATATGGCAAAAGAACGGCACCTGTCATTTAGTTTTTCATTTTATTAAATCCAATTGGTGCTATAATGGGACAGTTCATTCACTAGCAACACAGGCATGACCCAGTGGGCTGTAGAAGTGTGGGCCCTGTAGGGAATGCTACTTTCAAATGACACATAAACATTGTCAACTGGTAATATCAACACTGGTTTGTTTTCATGTACAACCACAGCAGATGCCACAAAAATGAGTGGTGCCCATATCACTACTAGAAGCACAGCAAACACAGTGCCACTTTCTTCCACCTCGTTACAT
The DNA here is from genome assembly GCF_023897955.1 of Schistocerca gregaria. Taxonomy (NCBI): domain Eukaryota; kingdom Metazoa; phylum Arthropoda; class Insecta; order Orthoptera; family Acrididae; genus Schistocerca; species Schistocerca gregaria. The sequence goes on along the minus strand of NC_064923.1, from coordinate 56,746,154 downwards.
GCCAGAAAATAGTCCAAACCATACAAATCCACCAGAGAGCATTTATGCAGCTGTCCAGTCATAAAGCCAAGAGTTCTAGTTGCCCCACCAACTTGGAAGTTATGCTTCTGCACCTACAATGAGTAGCCAGGTGTCATCTCCATGCCTCCCCCTCTTTGACATTGGCTTCCTGTGCTCACAGGTCATCAGTTCTCGATATCTGCCTGTTGTTATTGACTTTCGTTATTGTGTTCAAGGATTGCCATCCAAGATTGTGTTTGTTTGAACTAAGATTTTATAGACTGTACACTAACTGGACTCTGACTTGGTCATATTTACTTCAAATGTTAGTATATCTGTCACGAACTATAAGAAATAATTATTTGGTATCAATTATTGATCAAGAAGATCATTTGTGTTCAGTTAGTGTTTCTAATCTGCTGAATCTGTAGGCATTAGCTGTGAATCATTAATTTTGTGCTAATTACAATAAACATTTTATGGTTTGATCTCTACCTGGGAACCTTGTCTGGTGTTATAAAGCCATGTAAGGTCACCACAGTTCATGGTGACAAGGTTTCAACTTCAGCAGACTCTGACAGTGCTGGGAACAGTTGGTAGCTGATAAAGCATATCAGCATTGACGTGCTGTGTTGTGTGGCAATACTGAATGACAAAAGTATAAGTAGATAAAAACATGATCCAATATTGGAGGTGTCTTTAAGTTTTCTGACGAATAACCGCATTTGTGCTGAAAAGGGACAAGAGTGGCTTGTGGTCAGTGAGTGGGCTGCAGACATAATCATGGAACTTCTTTAAGGCAAAGATGAAGGTCAGGATCTCTTTTGAAATCTGTCTATAATTTCATTACTCTGGCGTCAGGGTTCTATGTGAGAGGACAAGAAGATATTTAAGTTCACTTACTTTACGAGACAGAACTGCCCACAGTACATAGTCCGATACATCTGCTTTTTTTTTTTTTTTTTTTTTTTTAAAAAAAATCATACGCTATCAGTCTAGAGTAGAGCCCACTTAAGGCCTTTGGAAGGTTTTCGACTAGTGTTTGACATATTCCATTTAATGCCCTTGTGCACAGAGGGCAGTGCAGAGGTTCCACTGTAGCTGTGGCATGTGGGATAAATGGGTGCTAGTAATTAAGTTGCCCTTGGGCTGACTAATTGTTTACTATCCTTGGGCATAAGCAACTACTGGATATCTTCCATATCTCAAGATGTGGGATAGATCACTGAAGCACTAAATATATGGTGTAAGTATCTGACCTGTCTGACAGAAAAAAGCTCACTTTTCTGTATAGAATTTACATTTGGTTTCTTCAATAATTGGAAGCATGTCTCCAAATTTTTGATTATATCATCCAAGTAATTTTTGCTCATGTCATCCAATCAATTTGTATTTCCAGTGAACTCCTGGCCCAGACATTCAAAGTAATGTTAAATAAACATTATATAAAATATGGGCTGGTGCAATAGAAATCCCAAATGGTAGATGATTGCACTGAAACAGCTCAAGTGGCATGTTGACCACCAGAACATGTCTGGAATCTGTGTCCAAAGGTAATTGTAGGTAAGTCTTACAGAGGCAGTTTTCACAAAAATGATACCACCTGATAGTGGAGACAATATAGTCTACCTTCAGAATAGGATATATCTCAACAACTGCCTTATTCATGGTTGATTTGAAATCCCCATAAACCTGTAAGGATCTGTCTGATTTTTTCACCAAAACAGTGGTTAGCCCACAAATTGTTAGCGACTGGTATAAGGATCCTTTCCTCCTGTAACCATTGAAGCTCTAACACAGCTTGTATCTTAAAGTAAATGCCACATCCCTTGTTTTACAAAATTCGGGGATTGCCAAAAGTCAAAATATATGCGCTTCATATTGGTAACTCAAGACATCTGGTCATAAAGTATGGAGGCATATTTTGCAAAGAGGTCTGTGGTACGGAAGACCAAATGTGATGAGTAGAATTGTGTACTTCCAAACCTTATTTGTTGAAAATATCCAACCCAAAGATGTTGTTAGCTCCTTTTGGTCTAACTATCAGTAGGTTATCCATGAAGGGCAACCTGTTGTATCAAAATGAAGGCTACATTGACCCATTGCTGGGATGTCACCGTTACTATAGCCTCCAACTGTTTGGCAAAAAGCCAAGGTGTTGACAACTCCAGATGCAAGTATGTGAGTAACTTGATGATCCTGTATGTACTCAGAACTTGACAAGAATTATATTGCTGAACAACCCTCATCATTCAGTGAATGCACATGGACCCTATCAAGTAACAAAGAATCTACCAAAGATTTTACACTTCAAATTGGTACATTGAAATTGACAGTCCTATGAAAGACTCTGTAACTGCATTATACATTCACTATATGCTCAGCCAGTCTTTTTGTGAGAGCTAAAGAACTTGAGGTCATGGGATTCCACATTGGGATTTAGCTTTTGAAACAGTGTGTAAACCTTGGAATCTGAAAAGACTAATAAAAAGCCCAGCCATTAATGGGTATCACTTGCCATTCCATGTGTGAAGAAATGCTGTTCAAAGCATGTATTGTAGTTCACCCCAAGATTTCATCTTCTTGTCAAATGTGGGGAATGATGGTGGCACTGACTAGAACCATGAGAGGTGACTGGACACTTCTGGTGGCATATTGATGCCACTCATTTTCTCCAGTAGCAATTCCTCAGTTGGCTGCACGTTTTGCAATAACAAAAGACCTTGGGTGGTCACATCTGCATTGACTGAAGTGAGAATGCAATATGAGAACACTTGCCAATTGGCATGAATGCTTTTAAAAATATCTCCAAGTAGCACATTCTGTGCTACACAAGTTATGATAGTGACCCACAAGTATGGTTTCACATGGAAATCAAGTTTGTAGCAGTTGTAAAGCAGGTCACAGTCCATGTCAAGTTGATAACCAAACTGATTCTCAAGGACACTGTTCTATATGATGTGGTACGCTTTGTTCAACATAGGTGGTCAACAGATAGTAAACTTCTCAATTAAGATGTGCAGCTTACTGGCTCTGCCCCCATGAGCTTTCTGTATTTAAGGCAGTCCTCCTGCTACATGAAGATAATGGAAGACAAAAGTGATTATTCCAAAAGTTCTTCAGCGACATGACTAACTCCATCATGACCACTGTTGAAAACTGGGGAATGGTACTGTCAAAATGTATGTTGTACACACACTCTCACACTGTTACCAGAGCCAGCATTGAAATATTTTTCATGGCCTCAGGCAATGCAATCTTGGTCTACATCTACATCTACATCCATACTCCACAAGCCACCTGACGGTGTGTCGCGGAGGGTACCTTGAGTACCTCTATCGGTTCTCCCTTCTATTCCAGTTTCGTATTGTTCGTGAAAAGAAGGATTGTCAGTATGCTTCTGTATGGGCTCTAATCTCTCTGATTTTATCCTCATGGTCTCTTTGCGAGATATACGTAGGAGGAAGCTATATACTGCTTGACTCTTCGGTAAAGGTATGTTCTTGAAACTTTAACAAAATCCCATACCCTCTCCTGCAGAGTCTTCCACTGGAGTTTACCTGTCATCTCTGTAACGCTTTCACGATTACTAAATCATCCTGTAACGAAGCATGCTGCTCTCCGTTGGACCTTCTCTATCTCTTCTATCAACCCTATCTGGTACAGATCCAACACTGCTGAGCAGTATTCAAGCAGTGGGCGAACAAGTGTACTGTAACCTACTTCCTTTGTTTTTGGATTGCATTCCCTTAGGATTCTTCCAATGAATCTCAGTCTGGCATCTGCTTTACCAACGATCAACTTTATATGATCATTCCATTTTAAATCACTCCTAATGCGTACTCCCAGATAATTTATGGAATTAACTGCTTCCAGTTGCTGACCTACTATTTTGTAGCTAAAAGATAATATTTCTATGTATTCACAGCACATTACACTTGTCTACATTGAGATTCAATTGCCATTCCCTGCACCATGCATCAGGGCTTCAATATCAGTTTTGCATTCCCACTCATGGAGACACAATGGCTCATACTAGTGGAAGCTTATTGTAAATTCCCTCATATGTCCAGCATGTAGTCTATGACAAAGGCTGCAACCATCCAAATATTGGCTAGCATTTCTTCGATTGAAGGTCTTCTGACAAAGATCATCACTGACAATGGAACACAGTTTACCTAAATCTCAGATGATGAAACTTCAGGAAGACTACATCAATGATGCACTCACTCTGTTACTTACATCATATCATTCCATTTTGAAAGATGAAGTTAGCCTTGCAAAAAAGTAGCATGCCCTCTCCCTACAAGTGAACAGAGAACCATACAGGAAAACCACTTCATAAACCACACATAAAAATTCTTGGTTGATAACACCAACACCAATTTTCTTTTGTGTACAACTCCAGTGGATGTCACAAAAGTTTGTTGTGCTGGATTCACCTACAGGCAGCATCCATCTACATCTATATCTACATGGATACTGTGCAATCACACTTAAGTGTGTGGCAGGGGGCTCATTGAACCACCTTCACAATAATTCTATATTATGCCAATCTCGAACAGTGTAAAGAAGAAACAAACACCTATATCTTTCCATGCGAGCTTTGATTTTGCTTATTTTATCATGATGATCATTTCTCCCTATGTAGGTCAGCGACAACAAAATATTTTCACACTTCGCGGAAAAAGCTGATGATTGAAAGTTTGTGTGAAGATTATGTCACAATGAAAAATGCATTTGTTTTTAATTATGTCCATCCCAAGTTCCTTATCATGGTCAGTGATACACTCTTCCCTGTTTTGCAATAATACAAAATATATTGCTCGTCTTTGAACTTTCTCGATTTACTCCATTAAACCTATCTGGTAAGGACCCCAGACTGTGCAGCAGTATTCCAAAAGAGAATGGACAAGTGTAATGTAAGGAGTCTCTTTAGTAGATCTGTTGCATTTTCTAGATCTGTTGCATTTTCTAGATCTGTTGCATTTTCTAAGTATTCTGCTAATAAAATGCAGTATTTCATTTGTTTCCCCACAACATTTTATTTGTGTTCTTTCCAATTTAAGTTGTTTGTAATTGTAATTCCTAGGTATGTAGCTGAATTTATGGCCTGAAGATTTGACTGATTTATCATGTAACCAAAGTTTAACAGATTCCTTTCAGTATTCATGTGGATGACCAAACACTTCTCATTATTTAGGTTCAATTGCCAATTTTTGCAAAATACAGATATCATTTCTAACTCGTTTTGCAATTTGTTTTGATCTTCTGATGACTTTAGGAGACAATAAATGACAGCAGCATCTGCAAACAACCCAAGACAGGTACTGAGATTGTCGCCTAAATCATTTATACAAGGTGTTACAAAAAGGTACGGCCAAACTTTCTGGAAACTTTCCTCACACATAAATAAAGAAAAGGTGTTATCTGGAAACATTCCTCACACATAAATAAAGAAAAGATGTTATGTGGACATGTGTCTGGGAATGCTTAATTTCCATGTTAGAGCTCATTTTAGTTTCGTCAGTATGTACTGTACTTCCTCGATACATTGCCAGCTGGCCCAATTGAACTACACAAGCGGCAAGACACAGTCAATACCTTCGCTGTGCAGTGCCGACGGTACTGTTACCGACGACTGTGCTGCTAAAGCGGAGTTATTGAACGCAGTTTTCCAAAATTCCTTCACCAGGGAAGACGAATGGAATATTCCAGAATTTGAAACATGAACATCTGCTAGCATGAGTTTCTTAGAAGTAGATACCTTAGGGGTTGCGAAGCAACTCAAATCGCTTGATAAGGGCAAGTCTTCAGGTCCAGATTGTATACCGATTAGGTTCCTTTCAGATTACGCTGATACAACAGCTCCCTACTTAGCACTCATATACAACCGCTCGCTCACCGATAGATCTGTACCTACAGATTGGAAAATTGGCGCAGGTCGCACCAGTGTTTAAGAAAGGTAGTAGGAGTAATCCATCTAACTACAGACCTATATCATTGACGTCGGTTTGTAGTAGGGTTTTGGAGCATATACTGTATTCAAACATTATGAATCACCTCGAAGGGAACGATTTATTGATACGTAATCAGCATAGCTTCAGAAAACATTGCTCTAGTGCAACGCAGCTAGCTCTTTATTCGCACAAAGTAATGGCTGCTATCGACAGGGGATCTCAAGTTGATTCCGTATTTCTAGATTTCCGGAAAGCTTCTAATCAAGCTGTGGGCCTATGGGGTATGGTCTCAGTTGTGCGACTGGATTCGTGATATCCTGTCGCAGTTCGTAGTAATAGACGGTAAATCATCGAGTAAAACTGAAGTGATATCAGGTGTTCCCCAGGGAAGCGTTCTGGGACCTCTGCTGTTCCTGATCTATATAAATGACCTGGGTGACAATCTGAGCAGTTCTCTTTGGTTGTTTGCAGATGATGCTATAATTTACCGTCTAGTAAGGTCATCCGAAGACCAGTATCAGTTACAAAGCGATTTAGAACAGATTGCTGTATGGTGTGGCAGGTGGCAGATGACGCTAAATAATGAAAAGTGTGAGGTGATCCACATGAGTTCCAAAAGAAATCCGTTGGAATTCGATTACTCGATAAATAGTACAATTCTCAAGGCTGTCAATTCAACTAAGTACCTGGGTGTTAAAATTACGAACAACTTCAGTTGGAAAGACCACATAGATAATATTGTGGGGAAGGCAAGCCAAAGGTTGCGTTTCATTGGAGGACACTTAGAAGATGCAACAAGTCCACTAAAGAGACAGAGCTTACACTACACTCGTTCGTCCTCTGTTAGAATATTGCTGCGCGGTGTGGGATCCTTACCAGGTGGGATTGATGGAGGACATCGAAAGGGTGCAAAAAAGGGCAGCTCGTTTTGTATTATCACGTAATAGGGGAGAGAGTGTGGCACATATGATACGCGAATTGGGATGGAAGTCATTACAGCAGAGACATTTGTCGTCGCGGCGAGATCTTTTTAGGAAATTTCAGTCACCAACTTTCTCTTCCAAATGCGAAAATATTTTGTTGAGCCCAACCTACATAGGTAGGAATGATCATCAACATAAAATAAGAGAAATCAGAGCTCGAACAGAAAGGTTTAGGTGTTCGTTTTTGCCGCGCGCTGTTAGGGAGTGGAATAGTAGACAGATAGTATGATTGTGGTTCGATGAACCCTCTACCAAGCACTTAAATGTGAATTGCAGAGTAGTCATGTAGATATGTAGATGTAGATGTAGGGTAATGTTGACTTCGGTGCTTGTGTTGACATATGACTCATTGCTCTACAGTTCTAGCATCAAGCACATCAGTACGTAGCATCAACAGGTTAGTGTTCATCATGAAAGTGGTTTTGCAGTCAGTGCAATGCTTACAAATGCAGGGTTGGCAGATGCCCATTTGATGTATGGATTAGTACAGGGCAATAGCCAATGCGCGGTCCGCTTGTATCGAGACAGATTTCCAGAACGAAGGTGCCCCGACACGAAGACGTTCGAAGCAGTTGATCGGCGTCTTAGGGTGCACGGAATATTCCAGCCTATGACTCACGACTGGTGAAGACCTAGAACGACGAGGACACCTGCAATGGACAAGGCAATTCTTCATGCAGTTGACAATAACCCTAATCTCAGCGAGAAATTGCTGCTGTACAAGGTAACGTTGACCACGTCATTGTATGGAGAGTGCTACGGGAGAACCAGTTGTTTCCATACCGTGTACAACATGTGCAGGCACTATCAGCAGCTGATTGGCCTCCACGGGTACACTACTGCGAATGGTTCATCCAACAATGTGGCAATCCTCATTTCAGTGCAAATGTTCTCTTTGCGGATGAGGCTTCATTCCAACGTGATCAAATAGTAAATTTTCACAATCAACATGTATGGGCTGACGAGAAACCGCACGCAATTGTGCAATCACGTCATCAACACAGATTTTCTGTGAACGTATCGGCAGGCATTGTTGGTGATGTCTTGATTGGGCCCCATGTTCTTCCACCTATGGTCAATGGAGCATGTTATCATGATTTCATACGGGATACTCTACCTGTGCTGCTAGAACATGTGCCTTTACAAGTACGACACAACATGTGGTTCATGCACGATGGAGCTCCTGCACATTTCAGTCGAAGTGTTCGTACGCTTCTCAACAACAGATTCGGTGACCAATGGATTGATAGAGGCGGACCAATTCCATGGCCTCCATGCTCTCCTGACCTCAACCCTCTTGACTTTCATTTATGAGGGCATTTGAAAGCTCTTGTCTACGCAACCCCGGTTGCAAATGTAGAGACTCTTCGTGCTCATATTGTGGACAGCTGTGATACAATACAGCTGCATCAGGCATCAGGGATCCCATGCAACGGAGGGTGGATGCATGTATCCGCACTAACAGAGGACATTTTGAACATTTCCTGTAGAAAAGTGTTTGAAGTCACACTGGTACGTTCTGTTGCTGTGTGTTTCCATTCCATGATTAATGTGATTTGAAGAGAAGTAATAAAATGAGCTCTAACATGGAAAGTAAGCGTTTCCAGACACATGTCCACATAACATATTTTCTTTATTTGTGTGTGAGGAATGTTTCCTGAAAGTTGCTGTACCTTTTTGTAACACCTTGTGTACACACACATCAAAAAAAGTTTTGCATCACCTTGGATCCAAGAGTTGTGGAACCTGTACAGAAAATTGGAATAGAGATCAACATAAACATAATTTCCGCCCTTTTTATTGCTCATGAAAACCACACATTGCATGTTACACCCCCATGCAGTGAGACCTTCAGATCTGGTGGTCCAGATTGCTGTACACATCTCTAATACCCAGCAGCATGTCCTCTTGCATTGATATATGCCTGTATTTGTTGTGGTATACCATCCACACTCTTGGTCCAGATTGTCCCACTCCCCAACAGCGATTTGGTGTAGATCGCTCAGACTGGTTGGTGGGTCACGTCGTCCGTAAAAAGCCCTTTTCAATCTATCCCAGGTATGTTCGATAAGGTTTGTGTCTGGAGAACAGGCTGACCTCTCTAGTCGAGCGATTTCGTTATCCTGAAGTCATTTGCAAGATGTGCATGATGGGGGTGTGAACTGTCTTCATGAAGATGAATTCATCACCAATATGCTGCTAATATGGTTGCACTACTGGTTGGAGGATGGTATTAACATATCATACAGCCATTATGGTGCCTTCCATGACCACCAGCAGCGTATGTCGACCCCACACAATGCCACCCCAAAACAGCAGGGAACCTCCACATTGCTGCACTTGCTGGACAGTGTGTCATAGGCGTTCAGCCTGAATAGGTTGCCTTCAAACATGTCTCATCAGTGAAGAGAAAATGATGCCAATACTGAGCATTCCATTTGGCATGTTGTTGGGTCCATCTGTACCCCACTGCATGGTGCCGTGGCTCCAAAGATGGATATCAGGAGTGAAGTTGCATATCATGCTGCCTATTACGTACAGTTTGAGTCATAAATCTATGTCCTGTGGCTGCACGAAAAGCATAATTCAACATGATGGCGTTGCTGTCAAGTTCCTCCGAGCCATAATCCGTAGGTAGCAGTCATTCACTGCAGTAGCAGCCATTGGGTGGCTTCATTGAGACATGTCATTGATAGCTCCTGTCCCTCTGTACCTCCTCCATGTCTGAACAAGATCGCTTTGGTTCACTCCAAGATGTCTGGAGACTTCCCTTACTGAGAGCCCTTCCTGGCACATAGTAACAATGCAAACTCGATCAAACTGACTGCAGACAACATGAGCCATGAATCTCCTTCCTGGTGGAATGACTGGAAATGACAGGCTGTTGGACCCCCTCTGTTTATTAGGTGCTGCTCATGCATGGTTGTTTACATCTTTGGGTGGGTTTAGTGACATCTCTGAACAGTCAAAGTGACTGTGTCTGTATTACAACATCCACAGTGATGTACCACATGTGATACAACATCTGTCTCCAGGAGTTCTGCGAACCAGGGCAATGCAAAACTTTTTTTAATGTGTGTAGATAAGGAATAGCATAGGCCCTATAACCCTACTTTGGGCAATGCCAGAAATCACTTCTGTTCTCCTTTATGACTTTCCATCAGACAATATTCCATAAACATGCAATTTTCCTATAAGTCACTTGTGTGGTAAATTGTCAAAAGCCCTTTGTAAATCTAGAAATACAGAATTAATCTGAATTCCCTTGCACATAGCACTCAACACTTTGTACATGTAAAGAGCTAATTGTGTTTTACAAGAACAATGCTTTCTAAATCTGTGTTGACTATGTGTCAATAAACTTTTCTATTTTCTCTTTGAAGTAATTCATAATCATCAAACACAATATATGTTTCAAAATTCTGCTGCGCATCAACGTTAATGATATTAGCCTGTAGTTGAATGGATCACTCCTATTACCTTTCTTGAATATTGGTGTGACTTTTGCAACTGTCCAGTCTTTGGGTACAGATCTCTCATCAAACAAGCAGTTGTATATGATTTTTAAGTATAGAGCCATAGCATCAGCATACTATGAAAGGAACCTAATTGGTACACAGCCTGCACTGTTATTCATGTTGGCAGCTGTTCTTGCTTCAAATTCTGGAATATTTACTTTGTCTTCTTTCATGAAAAAATTTCAGAAGGCTGTGTTAAGCAACTCTGCTTTGACAGCACTGTTGTTGACAGTATCTACACTGCTATCATGCAGAGAAGGCATTGATTGTGTCTTGCTGCTAGCATACCTCACATACGATCAAAATCTCTTTGGATTTTTTCCCAGGTTTTGAAACAAAGTTTCACTGTGGACACTATTATAATCATCTTACATTGAAGTCTGTGCTAAATTTTGAGCTGCTGTAAAAGATTGTCAATCTTGAAGCTTTTGCATTCATTAAATTTGTCATGCTTTTTTTTTCATGACCCAGTTTGTGTACCATGGATGATCAGCTCTGTTGTTTCTTGGTTTGTATGGTATAAATCTCTCAATTGCTGTCAATACTATTTCTATCCATATCACCACTTTCTTGCTGTGAACATGGTTATATATGCTTCCATCTTATGACATGTCAGTCTTGGTGAAACAAAGGCCACCTGCTTGTTTGGTATTTAGGCAGCCATGATGCTAGGATTTCCATCTGCCACACCAATCAGAAAGTTCTGCCTCTGCAGTCACCGTGAGCAGTCAGCCATCACCTCCAAGCCTCCATCTCTCTGATATTGGCCTCCAATGGACTCTGGGCATCAGGACTTGGTATCTGACAATTGTTACTGACTCTTTTATTGGGTTCAAGGACTGACATTCAAGACTGGGTCTTTTCTCTTGAATGTCAGTCCTGTCTGGACTTAAACTTGTGCTATTAAACATAAACATAAACTGATTGAAGTTCATCCCTGATGTATTTCCTTCAAGTGTTAGTGTATCTGATAGAACTGCAGGATGCAATTATTCAATACTGATCAAGAAGGACATTTATTTGTGTTCAGATAACCTTACGAATTTGTTGTCTCTGTGGACATTAGCTGCAAATCATTAATTTTACATTAATTAAAATTATGAGTTCATTGGTTTATCTCTACATGGGAACCTTGTTTGGTGTTGTGGACCTGCATAAGGGATCCTCAGTTAGTGTCTTGAAAAGAAATTACAAGATGAATATTAACAAACATATATAAAGGATGATAGAATGTAGTTGATGTGAATCAGGTGATGCCAAGGGAATCAGATTCAGAAATGAGACACTAAAAATATATATGAGTTTTGCTATTTGAGCAGCAAAATAACAGATGAGGACTAAAGTAGAGAGGATATAATATATTCAGACTTATGAGAGGAAAAATAAGTTTCTGAAAAACAAATAAAAAAATTTAATGTCTGGAGTAAATTTAAGTGTTAGGAAGTCTTTCCTGAAGTGTAGCTGATGTGTAGCTTTATACAGAAGAGAAATGCCGATGAGAAACTGGTCAGGCAAGAAACAAATAGCTTTAGAAATGTGTTGCTACAGAAAAATGATGAATAGATAGGTAGATCAAATAATTAATTATAAGGTACTGAACTGAATTGGGAAAGCATAAATTTATAACACAACTTGTCCAACAGAAAGGTTGGATTGATAGAACATATCCTGAACCACCAAGGAACATCAATTTTGTACGAGAGGTAAGTGTGCTGGTAAAGACTGAAGAAGGAGAATATGACTTTAATGCAATAAAGAAATTTCTTGTGATGTAAGCTGCAGTAATCAAGCATGATGAAGAGACTTGCACAGGGTAGACCTACATGTACAGCTTCATCAAATTAGTCTTTAAACTGAAGATCTCAACAAAATAAAGGTTGTTATTGCTGCCTTTTCCCACTGAAGTGCAGCCCCCAGTTGTTGTGAACTCTTCTAGAAATTTATCTAGAGCAGGCATTGCCTGCAGGGGAAGCAGTGATTGTTGAAATTAAGTTTGTAGGTGAACCACAAGTCACAATCAATACTTTTTACTGATCAGTTTTCCTCAGTTTAACAAGAACATCAGCAGTGTAATCAGCAACTACTTTTAAATCTAAATTGCACACTTTCTGATGATGCCTTTGTTAAACTGAACCAAACTGGCCAATAAAAAATATTGATTGCACCTTCTGATTGTCCTACAAACTTTATATCAAAAATCATGGAGTGGTCCATTTACAAGAATATGCATTTCACACAATGCATCAGTGAAAGTATATCAATTCCAGAATCTGGTGTAATTCCCATAACAAATTTCTGAATGGCTTGTACCTCCTCTTCTTGGAGTCTGATCTCATGCAGTTTTATACTAGCAAAAGTCTAAATAGTGAGTTATTTTGCCCCTGAAATTTTGAAAAGCCTATGCTGCATTATCTAGGCTAAATAGTGTATGTTTAAATTCATACAAAGTAAATACTGCACAAATCACAGATTTACAAATGTCATTTGGCACTACTGGAATTTGATAACAAGATCCGACCAGATTGAGTATGGAATATATTGTTGTACCGTACACATTCACAGTGAAATATGTAGCAGTTGGCACTGGGCAGCAATATTGTTCTCTTCTTTCATTTACTTGTCAAAAATCACTATATGAAAACCACACTCATTCTATTTGGATACAATGTCTAGTTACAAGGTGAAAGAACATGTAGATCCCTTATCCTGTCATTGCGCCAAACTCTAGTTAATGGCATTAAAATTCTCCAGCATTAATCACTGTGACCATGTGTGCACAGATGGGCCTGGCGTTTTAATTATGTAGTGTAGTGTTCTTTCATACTCATAACAGATGTGGAGTTTGGTGTCATTAGCATGATCCCATAAATTTATATCCATTTGACATTCACCAATAATTTCTCCAACGCCACATTCATCAGTGTTACATAAGAGACATTAAATAGTCAAGTACACTGTAGAACTAGTTAAATAATTATAAAAACACAAAATCTATATAAACTATTAGCTGTACAACACTGACAGCAATAAAATACCATACAAAGTTTCACTGTAGTTCAAGACTTAAATGTGTAGTAATGTAGCCATACAGCAAAATAACACAAGTGTATTCTGTATGCAGGGATGGACTATAACTCCCAAGATCTGAATCTTGTCAGCAGTCTGCCCTATGGCAGTGCTGGTGACTCCTAGCAATCTTACTGTGTTGTTGCATCTTCTTGGCAACTGTGATTTTCAAATGGCTTACTGCCACTTAGCCATTCTGATCACTGGGCAGCTCTTCATGTTCTTTGTTCCAAAAGCCCAAATTGTCAGACATTGCTTCAGAACTATAGAGCTTCATGCAAAGAACACAAATGATCTTGATTCTTTGATGCAGAATCATCGACTTCAACTTTGTAGGTGAAGTCAGGTGGTCAATATAAGATTCTGTAGAGGTAAAAGGACAGCACAAACTTCCACACAGTGTAAAAATCCATACTAGGTCACCAGGGTACCTGATTAAGGGTCTGTGTTGACAGTCATAATGTTCACAATCTTTATTCTGGAAATCTGAGATCCATATGTATGCCAGCTGCCTTGTTTCTTCAGCTCTGGCGATAAACTGTTTGAAGTGGTCATCCTGAGCATCATCAGGAAAAGAAGTCTGAAACCTGTAGTGTCATGCTTCACTATGTTGTATGCATATATCAAGACAAGCAATATCATATCCCAGACTCTTTGTTTGATGCCACATACATCCAGAGCATATCTGAAAAAAAAACATTATTACAATATTCCACACTATGGGCAATGTTGCATCACAAAATTGCTTATGATATCAGCACTGACTGAAATACTTCCACGCTCAGACATCATAATATGTGTTACTCCATGGACCAATATTATGTCTTCTATAAGGAACTTGGCAGTTCTCATAGCTTTGGCTACAGCCTTGGTGACAACTTAACAGGTGAGACAGACAATGTATATTATTACAAATTTATTCCCATTCGCCAACTTGGAAACATCCCCAAGAGGTCAATTCCAATCTGATGAAATAGAACAACTGCATGAGAAATTGGTGCCAGATTCCCTGATGGTAAGTGAGCCACATGCTGCCATTGCTTGTGTTTCCTACAGTGACTTACATAAGCAGATGACCTAATGTTAGAGTACTTTGAAAATATTTCATTATGGTCAGCCATAAATGAGCTGGAACGATGAGCAAGACTTTCTATCCCATGGGGTCAAATTCCCTTTGTACAGTGATTCAAACTATTCATCTGCATTATCTTTTGATGGCTTCTTCCTTCTCTAAAACCTCTGGGAGCCTTTGGAAATGTTGGAGTTTCCCTGTGTTGGGCTGCAGTGTTTCTTGGTGCAGCAATGGCTGAGTATCATTACATAATGTTCTTTCCATGGATTCTGCAAAAGATATATAATGAATCCTCCTGGCTTGTCAGCCAATACAAAGAATGGTGATCAGTGACAACTGTGACTGGTCTGCCATATAAGTAATGTCATAAGTTATTGATTGCTCATATGACTGGAAGGTACTCTTTCTTAGTTGTAGAGACTCTTCCTTATCTTACTTGGAGAGTGCTCTTGAAGGCATAAGCAATTACTCTTTCAGCACTAGAAATGCACCTATCCCATAATTCCAGTTTGCATCTTCCTGCACTATTTCTTCTGGAGGCTGTACATTGCATTCGAAATCTTTTATGAGCTATCTCCAGCACAATCTGAGAAAGCTTTCACACCAAAAATGTGCCAAAGATTTAGAAAATCTGTTATCTCTCTTGCTTTCTCTATAGCAGACTGGACACTTGTTTTTATTAACTAGGTGCCACAAAACTTATTTCTTAGCAAATGAAGAGATGCATCTCACGTTCAGGCTAACACCTCTGCCAGAGACACACTTCAGCACAACTGCACATTACACATTATCCATTATATGTTTGGTGGTGGCTGGTGTGTTGCATAGATGAAACAGCATAACTTTTAGCTCATAGAGATCATCACAAATTATAAAATCAGGCTTTCATAGCTGAGCCATATTGACCTCAATCTGCGAGCAGCCAGTTTGTATATCCATAGAGGAGGATAATTTCACTCCCTTCAGACAGTTCAAAGTTATCATCAGTTCATGGCAACAGGTACAGTCTTTTCAGTGAATGTGGACACAGCCACTAATAATTGACACAGGAGCACCGTGTGCCATCTTTCTTCTTCAATACAACCAAAGTGAAGGACCAATGACTTTATGATCGCTGAATGATATTCTGCAGTGTCTTCCCCACCTCCTTCTGTTCAAATGGCAACACCCTGTATGAGCACTGACTAATTCGTAGTGGAGGGGCCAGTATAAAAAAAAAGTGTTAATATGGTGTTTTGCATCGAGTCATCTGAGCTGTTGTTTCTCAACTTTGGACTTGAATATGCCAAAAACTAGTTGCAGTACTGATTGAGATATTGTTAACTCACTCAGTTTGGTATCTGCAACTGTATAGTAGATTCAAACTTCCTGGCAGATTAAAACTGTGTGCCAGGCCGAGACTCGAAATCAGGACCTTTGCCTTCTGTGGGCAAGTGCTCTACCAACTGAGCTACCCAAGCATGACTCATGACCCATCCTTACAGCTTTCCTTCTGTTAGAAGTTGGTGGAGCACTTGCCCACTAAAGGCAAAGGTCTAGACTTTGAGTCTCAGACCAGCGCATAGTTGCAACCTGCCAGAAAGTTTCATATCAGCACACACACTGCTGCAGAGTGAAAATCTCACTCTTGAAACATCCTCCAGGCTGTAGCTAAGCCATATATTTGCAATATCCTTTCTTCCAGGAATGCTAATCTTGCAAGTTTTCAGGAGAGTTTCTGTGAAGTTTAGAAGGTAGGAGATGAGGTAACGACAGAAGTAAAGCTATGACAAAGGGTTGTGAGCAGTGGTTGGGTAGCTCAGTCCATAGAGCACATACCTGTGAAATGCAAAGGGCCCCAGTTCAAGTCTCAGTCCAGCACATGGTTTTAAAACGCCAGGAAATTTCATATGAGTGTATACTTCACTGCAGCGTGCAAAATCTCATTCTGGGAACCAAGATATTTCATTTCCAGCTGTGGTACACTTTTGCGCAAGGATGCAAGTTCCATGAGCATTTCAGTGAAGTGTGAAGTATAAAAAGATGAAAAAATTAATTTATATTGTCTTTACAATTTATATTTCAATGAAAACTAGGTTCTTGTTTGTTACATGTAATTACTAATAAGATATGCATTTTTCATAAAAATGACAATTAGAATATATTTGATGAATTTTATATTTAAATAATGTAGGTATTCAAACTAAATGGTAAAAAATGAGTGATTACCCATCTTAAGTGGTAAGAATTTTTTCCATCCTTATGTGTTTCACGCCTTGTGCAAACGCTTTTAGAATTAAAAATGTGCTTTAGCCAGGAATCGAGTCCTGGCCTCCCATGTGTCAGGTGAGCATTCTACCTACCAAAAAATCAATCTTACTTGAATGTATTAAGGACACCCTGAAACTTTAAAGCTGATTTTTTTATAACTTTTGAGAACTGAATTGCTGCTTTGGGAGACTGATATTTGAGTTCTCATCTTCACATGCCAGAAATATAAAAAAATTAAAAAATCCGATTGCTGTGTGGTTTCCTTACTATTTTTTCCCAGTTTTGTGGCTGGGTGAGCACCTGGAAACTTTCATTTTTATGGGAAAGACCACGGCATATTAGAAACTGACCTCAAACAGGTTTTGGTGATGGGCTTCATCCCACAGGTTGGCTGTAGCCTTAAGCAATCATCTGGTGTGTATAGCAAGGCCTTTTTATTTGATATCTTGTAGTGTCATAGCTTTTCTTATTTTGGCATGAATATACCCTGAAGAACCAAAGAAACTGGTACATCAGCTTAATATCATATACACAGAAGTGCTGCAACACCACGTGGCATGGACTCAACTAATGTCTGAAATAGTGCTGGGGGGTGGGGGGGGGGGGGGGGGGGGGGGGAATGACACCATTAATACTGCAGCCCTGGACATAAATACGTAAGAGTAAAAGGGAGCAGAGATCTCTTCTGAACAGCATGTTGCAAGACATCCCAGATATGCTCAATAATGTTCATGTCTGTGGAGTATGGTGGCCAGCGAAAGTGTTTAAACTCAGAAGAGTATTCCTGAAGCCACTCTGTAGCAATTCTGGATGTGTGGAGTGTCACATTGTCCTGCTAGAATTGCCCAAGCCTGTCAGAATGCACAAAGAACATGAATGGATGCAGATGATCAGACAGGATGCTTACGCATGTGTCACTTGTCAGAGTCACATCTAGACATATCAGAGGTCCCATAGCAATCCAACTGCACACACCCCACAACTTTAGAGAGCCCCCACCAGCTTGAACAGTCCCCTGCTGACATTCATGGTGCACGGATTCATGAGGTTGTCTCCATAACTGCACACATCCATCCACTCAACACAATTTGAAATGACACTCATCTGACCAGGCAACATGTTTTCAGTCATCAACTGTCCAATGTCAGTGTTGATGGGCCCAAGCAAGGGATAAAGCTTTGTGCCATGCAGTCATCAATGGTACACGAGTAGGCCCTTAGCTCTGAAAGCCCATATTGATTATGTTTTGCTGAATGGTTCAAACGCTGACACTTGTTGATGGCCCCACACTGAAATCTGCAGCAATTTGCAGAAAGACTTCATTTCTGTCATGTTGAATGATTCTCTTCAGTTGTCATTGGCCCCATTCTTGCAGGATCATTTTCTGGCTGCAGCAATGTCAGAGATTTGCTGTTTTACCAGATTCATGTGATTCACAGTACACTAGTGATCTACAGGAAGTGCTCACTTGATCACAACCTCGGAGATACTGTGTCCCATCACTAGTACACCAACTATAACACCATGTTCAAACTCACTCAAATCTTGATAACCTGCCATTTGTGGTGCCTCAAGAATTTTGAAGCAAATAGAGACCCTCTGCTTTCCACCATCTCAAATACCCAATATTTTACATACGACCATGAGAAACAGGAGAGTGTCTACCTCACACGAGTTTTCTGTGTGCGCAGGTTGGATGTGTGTCAAGAGAATGCCACAAGGTGAATGGCTTGATCAGTGAGGGCAAGTAGTTACCTCACTCGTCACAGAAGTTACATGACCAGCACTAGGAGCAAGTGTGACTTACTCCATGACAGTGCTACATCAGTCAGTATTGTGAAAAGTTGAATTATGTAAAGGAAAAGAAAAGACACTTACTTTTACTTTCTTGCTTACTGACTCTCTAGAGTCGCGGATGGTGGACTTGTGAGAACTTTGAGAGATTTTTGGAACTGTATTTATTGTTACAGTAATCAATAGTTTCGGACGGACCAGGAGTCATTGGATTTACGAAACATGATTCATTGATGTGAAACTGTTATGTGATGTTCTGTTTGTGGAAGTGAAATATAGTAGGGTTGACTTAAAAGTATCCTGAGTGTACACAATCATTTTAAGAGTAGAGAAATTCCTCCAAACAGCATCATATCTTCAGAGAAGAAGTTGGGAAGATCGTCGCATCTGGCTATCCTGAGAAGAAAAATGTGCAACACACCTCCAACTAAATCTAATATTAAAGGGGACGTGAAAGTCTTGCACACCAGCACCACATTGCTTGCTCTAGTCACTGGAAACCCCCAGAATGAGCGACTGACATGATCCAGACTTTAAAAGGAGGAATTTTGCAACAGAAATCGAGATAAGAAGATACTGAGTTGCCATAGCAACTGAGAGTAACAAGACAATGAAACTGTTATGCAGAATTGGATTCTGCTTAAAAGACAAAAGGGGTGAAAAAGTTAATAAGTACTGAACAAAGGAAGATGCACAGAATAGTTTGACTAAGAAGATTTGGTGTGGGGAAGTAATCAGTCCTCACACATACGTCGACCTAGCCAATGCCGCCGCAGTAACTAGCCCCCGACATTGACGCACTATCCTGCCAATGATGCCGACATGGTAACCAGCCATTGCCGATGTCTGCAACTGCTGTTCACCATTGCTGAGTTAGAATCTGCTCACCGACACCAATGACGCAACTGGCGTCCATGCTGTTCAATGGCGCTGATTCTACACCTGCTCACTGACGCAATCTAGACCTCTACTGTGGGTGAGCGAAAACCAATAAGCATTTGGTAAAGTTGAAAGAACTGTGGGAAAATAAACTGTGGGTGTAGTTATTGTACACAATATTTTATTTTACATTAGATGATTACGAGGTCAAAGAAAAGTAGAGAGATGGATAATATTCAGAAAGTTTGACAATGACTGTAACAAAGGAAATGCCAGACTGGACTGACGTACAAAATTTAATTAAGTGCTAAGCCTTAAATTAGATAACCAGAGACAAGAACAGAGCAGGTTCAGCTTCTTTAAGAAAGGACCAAATGCTAGATTTGATGTTAAGTTAGAAGCACAGAGTGCTACTTTAAATGAAAAATTAGAAGCACAGAATGTAACTTCAACAGCTCAAATTGCCTCTTTGAGAAATGAGATAAGTGCTACTTTAAGTGACAAGTTAGAAGCACAGGGTGAAGCTTTAGATATTAAGTTTGATGTATTAAATGGTAAAGTGGATAATTTGCAATTAGATTTGAAGGATGAATTAAGTAATTCCTTAACTGTCCAGATGAATCACATGTTTACTGAATTTAACCAGAGACAGGATGTACAACTTCCAGATTTAACTAAAAAAATTAGAATTTGACATTGAAGATAAATGTAACAATGTAGGAAAGGAACTTGTTGAAAAATTGGGATCATTTCACACTGTATGCAATGTTACATTCGATGTGGTAAATCAGAGGTTGCACACCTAAAGGATACTATTGAGGAACAATATCTGATAATTCCTTTTTTATAATTGCAAATTACAGGTGTTAACACTCGAGTTGATGAGGTGGAAAGAAATTTTAAGGAAAAACTAGCAACTTCAGACACTATAAATATAAGTGGTCTGGGGGAACAGGTAGAGGTGATAATAGATAGAAAAGTTGCCGCAAAAGTAAACTCTAATAATGTGTCTACGAAGCCATCCTATGAACTTGATGAGACTAAGAGCAATGTTGATGAGTTATAGAAAGAATTCAAACTTATGCAGGACTGTGTGGGGAACAGAGGGACTTCTACTAATGTAGTGTTCACCAGTGAGGCAATAACCGACCAACAATGGAGAGCAAATTCAGGACTATTCAGACAGTTTCCAAAATTTAAGCCAGACGGGGACGTACACCCAACTCACTTACTGAAGCAATTTAACCCGGCATTATACAAGTCTTCGGAAGACACAAAAAAGTTCGAATTTGTAATGGGATATCTTTTGGGAGAAGCCTCAGAGAGGGGTACCATAGACATTGAAAACTTTTCTTCTTGGACAGCCTTTCAGAAGTTCAAAGAAAAGTATTGATCATCAGTGCCCAGGAGGAAATACTATCTGATTTGTGGGACCCAAAATATTAAAATAGTTCCTGTGATACAATGAGAAGATATTTTGATTGGCATTTAACAAGGGCAAAGTATTTAGATAAGGCCTTGGAAGAAGAAGGGTTGGTTAGGATTCTTATAATATGTTTACCCATTTATGCTAGAAAGGATATATTGTGTAGTGGATGGAAAATGGAAGAAGAATTATTATCCTTTGTAGATGCACTTGATGCCATAAATAGGGACTGAAATGAGAGCATATATCAAAATGAAAGTCAAAATCACTGAAGAAATAATAATAGTAGTGGTAATTTTAAGAGATACGAGGCAAATTTACTGAGAGTACATCAGCATAGGTGGAATGATGGTAATGAAAATTTTCAGAAGAAGCATCCACCTTCAGCTATAGGCCCGGCAATTTGTACTGAGTAATAATAGAGTCCAAAGTAGTAATGTCATACCTCGATTTGGTAACCAGCCTCTGCTTACAAATAGTGGGAAAAATGTAGTGCGATCTGGACCCAGGGCCAGGGCCCAGGTCATAGAAATACATTAGGAGGCCTAAATTATAAAAATATGTTACTTTTATGCATAAAGTACCCACGAAAGAGTGGTTTTTACTGGAAGAACATAGCGATAACAACATTAATCCACTACCAACTATAACTGAAAGAACAGAAGATTTTGAAGTCAACATCTTCATAGATTCGGGTAGTGAAGTGTCACTTATTTCTTGGGGTTTCTTTAACACATTAAGAACTAAGCATGACTTATCTATACTACCAGTAACAGGAGTATATGCAGTCGGTATAACTGGAACTAAAAGTAAGGTTGTCAAATATGAAACCCAAGTAGCTTGTAACATTGGCAATATTTCGTTCCATCAAACACTTCTGGTAGTATAAAATACTAACCAGGATGTGTTATTTGGCCTAGACTGGCTATAAGAAATTAACACCATCTTAAATTTTGAGGAAAATTTGCTTTTTTGTGGAAAAGGATTCTATAAGTGTTGTGTACCATTTGTGACGAACAACAATAAGGGTAAACAAACAACAGATGCTCAATGTTTGAAATTAACAGCGACCGCACAATTGTCACCAGAAATGGAAAAGTCATACATTGCACCAGGCAGACATACAAAACAAAGTAAATGAATACCCAATATTAACCAATGACCAAAAATCAGATTTAACCAAAATTATATTAGAATATGAAATGGTATTTTCTGATAGTCCAGGTAGTATTAGTGACTGTGTATGTAAATTTAAGATCAAAGATGATACTCCATTCTTTTGTAAACCAGCAAGCTTAGAGGAAGCAGTTGAGGAGGAGATAGATAAAATGATAGACAATAAAATAATAGAATGCAGTATGAGTGTAATAAATAATTCTTTAGCAGTACTGATAAAGGCTACAGGAGGTGTGCTGTTAATACTGGACAAATGCGCCCTAAAAAAACATATAAAAACTGAAAGAGATAGACCTATTAACATTGAGTTGTTGTCCAAATTTGAGAAAGCACAGTATTTTCGCTCGATGGATGTGATTACTGGGTACTGGCAAATCCGGTTACATCCAGATTCAAAGAAATGTACCGCATTTCTATTTGATGGGAAACCCTATCATTTTAATGTGTTACTATTTGGACTAAATATCTCAGTATTTATATCCACACTGAACAAAGCATTAGGAAGAGAATTATTAAAGGATTTAATCATATATGTCGATGACATACTGATTATCTCACCCACCCAGGGCAAGCAATGCTTGACCTTGAGGAACACCCTAAGAGGATTTAAAGAAAAAGGTATTACAGTCAAACTGTCTAAATCACACTTTTCAAGGCGAAAGCTAAAATTCTTGGAACATATCTTAGTTGTACAAGGAATTAAGCCCAATCCAGAACATATAGAGGCCATTAAGGAGTGACCACCACCAGAAATATAAGACAATTGAAGGGATTCCTTGGAATGGCAGGGTATTACAGACGCTATATACTAAGTCAAGAACTAAATGACCCTCGAATTTTGCGTTTATTACTGAAGGGAATACCATGGAGTTTGGACCAAGAGGAACATAATGCATTTGAAAGTGTAAAGCGGGCACTATCAGAATAACTAATATTGCACCATCCGGTCATGGATGAATGATTTAAGATTTCAACTGATGCATCAGACGGTGGTATAGCAGCAGAACTTTTACATGGCGAATGGGGTTTAGAAAGTAGAGACCATAGGTCAATAGCTTTTGCTAACTGGAGTCTCAACAAACAGGAATTGAATTATGCAACTACAGAAAAAGAATTAATGGCCGTAGTATGGAGTATACAAAAATACAAACATCGATATGGGGGTCTGAAATATATGTCTATAGGGATCACCAAGCTTTTTCATTTTTAATGAATAGTTGATTGCTATATAGTAGACTGATGCGGTGGATGTTGTTTCATCAAGAATATGACATTAAAAACCAGCACATAAAGGGTTCGGAGAATACTGTATGCGACACTTTGTCTCGGCTACCAGTAGGCATGAAAGAACTAAAGCATACAGAAGGACCTGGTGTGATTTTCAAAATTAATTTTTAATATTATAATATCCACTTAACAAGGTGCAAGAAATGACTCAGAAAATAACAGATATATCCAACATGATCCCTATTTTACAGATATGTGCGCTATGTGCTATGTGTGTTACAAAGTCATTACCGCCTAATTGAGATGGATGGTGGAAGAGTATAGGACATAATTTGTTCTGGAGAGACAGTAAGACAACGCAACATTGGCATTTATGTATACTGAATTTAGAAGAAGACTTGAGTTAGTGTGGTACATTCATAAGTGGTATGGGAATTTTGGTATGAAGAAATGTACTGCACATATGAATAAGTTCTACTAGTTTAAAAAACTAGGACATACAATAGCATCATTCATTAAAACTTGTGAAATTTGTCAGAAGGTAAAAGAGGGTAAAACACACATTAAATACAAAATATATCGAATTATTCCTAAAGTGTTACATGATCTAAGAGCTGCAGATTTCTTTGGACCAATTTCAAAAGGAAAAGGAGGAGTGGCCTATATTTTGTCCTCCTAGAGTGTTGGTCTATGTATGTTAAGTTATACCCCATTAAGAAAGCAAACACACCATCAGTGATACACTGTCTGCAAGGGTACTTTCTCAAGGTAGGAAAACAGAAACGATTCCTTTCCGACAATGGACCACAGTTTATTAGTAACGAGTTTAAGGAATTTCTAGCATGGGAAAATATTAATCTCCAGCTATAATCCATCTTCTAACCCATGTGAAAGGATTGTGAAAGAAATTGGGAAGTTAATGTCGCATATACTGCCGTGGAAAACATATATGTTGGGCAATGAAAATGAAAGACTTTGAGCTTGTTTTGAATGAGTTACTGCATTTATCAACAGGATTAACACCTCTGGAGGTAATAGGTAAACCCTTTGTTGGAGAACCCCATATTAAATGTTTCATGTGGACTGAGCAACATATGGACGACTTCCAACTTAAACCGGAAATAGACTGTAAGAGCATACTTAACAAAGCACAACAATGAGTGAGCAAATATAATGAGAAGTCTGACAGCAGCTTCAGAATTCAGCCCTGAAGAAAGACACACATACATTTTTTCAGAAATATGACGGACCTTTCCGGGTACAAAGGGTAATCCATTCCAAGGCACTATTTTTAGTAGATCCTATAACTGGATCAGAAAAGGGAAAATACAACCTAAAGGACCTAAAGTTGTACATTCCCCACGGATGTTAACATTCTGTGTTAACGGGCACAGTGACGACCGTCAGTTTCTGCATTGTTTTCAGTGTTACTTCCACATTAGTTTTCCTACACCAAATTCCCTTCAAATCTTCAACTATTCTGTAATATATTCATAACCTCTTAAACTATCCTATTATGTTAGTATTTAAGTAACCGAATATGACTACAAGATTGTGACTGTTTTGAGAGAATTGCAAATAAATAACAATTTAATGGAAAATTAGTAAGATGGTACTAGGTAAGCAGAATGATATTGAGATAACATGGACTGAACATAGTATTTTATGTGGGTATAAAAGATAATATGAGTAGTGTATAATTTTCTATTTACTATAGAATATTTTATATTTTTTATGAGATATGATGTAACCGGGGAGGGTTACACACACACACACACACACACACACACACACACACACACACACACACACACCACCTTTCATAATACAGATAACTGATTCTTCACCATTTGCCGATCAGTAGGTGTTGCTAAGATTTTTCTTCGGGGACTTCAGAGGTGAAGGTGAGAATGTCCATTTTGTATGAGACGTTTAATATCATACCTCCTCTGGCTTCTCACTCAAGTACCGGCAAAGTAGGGATCCTGGGGAAAGGGGGTGGGAAGGGTTTTTTGGGGCTATCTTCTTTCACTTTTTGATTTTAGCAACTGTTTCTATTTTTTCCTTTCTTACTTCTCATCTATCTTTCCCTCTTTCCATATGCATATACTTCTATTGCTGAAGTCCTTCTCATTCTCTGTGGTTTCCTATAACCTTCAACTTATTTCAAAGAAGTAGGCCAAAGAATCAGGCTGCACAAACACACATCGACATACACACAAAGATACACAAAGACACAAACAAGAAAAGTACGGTTTGAGAGTTCGTAAGAACCAACAAGTGTTGTAGGAGGAAAGCATGAGCATATGATATTAGAGGTGGTGGTTCTACATTGAGTAATTCAAAGAAAATATATGTATATAAATAAGAATTACTTGATAACTTGTTGAATAGTGGGGCCCTCTGATAACCTAAGTAAAGATGGTATACCCTTGGATAACCTACATATATATGATAAGTAATGAATGGTATATAAAGCTACGGTAGAGAGATTGAAAAGTAAAGGAGGATTCTAGGATACGATGTGAAGTATTAATGAGCAATATTGGAGATTGAAGTAGATTTTTAATTTTACCGAATAATATTTAGTGATAGTGGACATGAAGATGTACACTAGGACAATGAACCATGGGGCCTACTCACAGAGGATAAAGGGGGTGGGGGCGCACCCAGCTTTTAGTTCAAATGGCTCTGGGCACTATGGTACCTAACATCTGAGGTCATCAGTCCCCTATAACAGAATTATTTAAACCAGACTAACCTAAGGACATCACACACATCCATGCCCAAGGCAGGATTCAAGCCTGCGACCGTAGCAGGCACGTGGTTCCCGACTGAAGCACCTAGAACCGCTCGGCCACCATGGGCAGCTAAGCTTTTAGTAAAGGAAGAAAAGGGCAGGTAGGCAGACATAGGAGAGGCCAGCCTATACTGTGCACCAAGAAGGGGATTGACCTGTATCATAGAATATAGGAAGAAGAAAGGGGCATACCTACCAGAATGGCAGGAGAAAGGTTACCTATAGATTCAACACATAGGTAAGGGTTAAGCACTCTTCCTAAGGGAAAAAGGGCAGTATAGTGATGGAAATCACATATCTGGTAGTAATTATTCTGGTAAGTTTGAATTCTTAATGCCCCTAGTGTTATTAAGATTTATGGATGTTGGAGAGAACAGTCTCATAAATTTTCTCCAGAGATCCTCCAGACCACAGAAAGCTGTATAGGATAGTACTAGTTCGTATGAACAAAGGAAGGAGTAGCATGAAGGATTAAATGTAAAGGATAAAACGTTTAAGGGTCCATGTCACCTGGAATTTACAAGTGGAATTGAAAGAGGAAGCTTATCCTGTGAAGTTCAAGAATTTATGAAAACTACATATGTATCTAGAATTATGGAGTGACTGAATATCTCAAAGAAGTGGATTGTTATTAAGTATGATGTCAATGTACATATTGGATATGTATAAAATATCAAGTTTCGAGCTACGGGGAGGGATATGTAGTGCCTTGAGAATTTTGACACACATTCTAGAAACCCTCTACTTACCACTGTCTATAACACCCGATATTTTATGTGCGAGCATGAGAAATGGGAGAGTGTCTACCTCACGCCTGCTTTCTATGTGCGCAGGGTGGACATGTTTTTCTATGTGCGCAGGGTGGACATGTGTCAAAAGAATGCCACAAGGTGGATGGTTGATTGGCGCGGCCAAGTGGTTGCCTCGCTCGTCACAGAAGTTACATGACCAGCACTAGGGGCAAGCACGCCTTACTCTGTGACAGTGCTATGTTGGTCATTATTGTGAGCAGCTGAATTATGTAATAGAAAAGAAAAGACACTTACTTTTACTTACTTACTTATTGACACTCTAGAGTTGCGGATGGTGGACTTGTGAGAACCTTGAGAGATTTTTGGAACTGAATTTCTTGTAAAAGTAACCAATAGTTTCTGACAGACTGGGAGTCATTGGATTTATGAAATATGATTCATTGATGTGAAACTGTTATGTGGTGTTCCATTTGTGGAAGTGAAATATAGTAGGGCCGATTTAAAAGTATCTTGAGTGTATGCCATCATTTTAAGAGTAGAGAAAATTCCTCCAAACAGCAGAATATCCTCGGAGAAGAAGTTGGGCAGATCGTCGCAGCCGGCTATCCTCAGAAGAAGATCTGCAAAGCAAAGTCCAATGATGAAGGGGACGTGTGAGTCTTACACATCAGCACCACATTGCTTCCTCTAGTCACCGGAAAGCACCAGATATTGTAGCAGCGGTAACCAAGATAACAATTGTGCCAGACACTTGTCTTATACAGGTGTTGCTGACCATAGCGCCATATTCTGCCTGTATACGTATCTCTGTATTTGAATATGCATGCCTATTCCAGTTTCTTCAGCATTTCAGTGTATTTAGCTACTATTTTCCTGATCCAAGCTTATTGTATCATTCAGTTACCATTTTGTGGTCTGGTACAGTCAACATGATTAATTACATCCACATTAGGGATCTCATCACAAGAATGTTTTTACCCAAAGAGTAAGTAGAGAAGTGATGAAAAATTAGAGAGTAACCACAGAAATGATTAATGTTAAATCATTTATAGTAAAATACAAGTCAACTACAGAAATACAATTCCACACTCTCAGTCAGTAAATGTAGGAAAGGTCATTGTACTTTTAATAATGAGAAGCAGATAAGGAGGTTTTAAATCTCTTATTTGACTATTATAGTTATAGTTTTTCATTGCTTCCATATTTTTAGTGGGAGGCCACCTTTTCCTTTATCTTCCCTGAAAGAAATGAGTCACTAATTAATCTTTAATAAACTTGGTGTTAGTAGTATGATGTCTAACTGCAATAGTCTCTAACACAACTTGGGATAATGGAGGGGGAATAACATGCCCAATTCCTTAATTAGCGTGACTGAAACTAAGATTTTTCCAATATGTGCCTCCTTGTCCATCATTAATTCCTGTTTAAGCTGCTGATATGACCAGCTTTGGAGTCATTGACTATTTCATTACATGCAAACTGTAAAATCTTATTGTATTAAAATCAGTATTGATTTTTTTCACAATATCATGAAAAGAACAGATTGCCATGTTGAGTTGCAGATAGGCACAACAAAAAGACTTACAGCTAAAAGACCTTCACACGACCACTGTCTCTGGCAAATATTTCACCTACATGTGTAAAAACAATATAAATGAAATACTTTGTTGTTGTTGAGGATCTTCAATACAAAGACTGCTTTGATCCAGCTCTCCGTGCTAATCTATCTTGTGCAAGCCTCTTCATCTTGGCATAACTACTGCAATCTATATCCACTTGAACCAGTTTACCAATATATCCCTTTTATATATATTCCTTCCACCTTTCAGCTTTCCTGTCTTTCTTTAGTATGGGCGTACCATCTGAGCTCTTGATATTCATATAGCTGCTTCTCTTTTGTTCTAAAGTCCCTTTCCTATACACAGAACCTAACTTCTTCCTAGTTATACATTCTTTGAAAGCCTTGCATTTCTCCACTGGCCAATTCTAACTTGCCCATTGTCTGCCCCCTGGTAGCTGAATGGTCATCGCGACAGACTGTCAATCCTAAGGGCCCGGGTTCAATTTCCAGCTGGGTCGGAGATTTTCTCTGCTCAGGGACTGGGTGTCGTGTTGTCCTAAACATCATCATTTCCTCCCCATCGACGCGCAAGTTGCCAAAGTGGCATCAAATTGAAAGACTTGCACCAGGCGAGCGGTCAACCCAACGGGAGGCCCTAGTCACACAACATTTCATTTCACTTGGCCATTTTGCTTTTTCTGCCAAACACCTTTTTTTAGACATCCGTATTCCCTTTTGCCTGCTCCATTTGCTGTATGTTTATATATTCTCCTTGGATCAATTAAATATAAATCTCTTGTGTTATTCAAGGATAACTATGAGGCCTTGTCTTTTAACTTATTTGATCCTCTGGTGCCTTCACTATTTCATCTCTCAAAGCTGCCAATTCATCTTCTATCATATTCCTTTCCCTCATTTCAGTCAATCACTGTGTCAAACGATTGGCAGCTGCTGTGAATCAGTGTGTTGGGAGAGCTCCTGAGAGTCATGTACCTGTTACACTGGTACAAGAGATATCTTAAGTACTGTCCTCTCCTGTGGATCCTGTCTCTTCTGCAGTACAGGGTCTATCACTGTTCATCCACTTGATTGAGATTGGCGCACATCAATGGTAGATTTAGGCATTCTATATAAGATGGGCATGGATGAGGAAGGAATCAGAGTGTTGTACTGATCCTCCTAACCAATAAGTGTGAGGTGGTGTGTTTCACTGAAACTGAAACTGAGCCAGTGGTACTCATTTCACCTGTTTTGGATAAACCAGTTTTGTCAAGTGTCAGGAGGAAGTAAATGCAAAAGGATAGGGGTCTATTAATCATCAGCAGTTTGAACATTTGGTGAATCATGTTACTTGCAGTAGCCAACAGAAAAATTGTGGGAGGCGCACATCGCCACGGCGCGTCACGGGCAGTAGCTGCCGCAAGTAGAGTCCCGTCCACCAGAGGGCGTGAGAATTCAGCTGCGACCTCTGCCGGCAGAACAACAACAATTGAGGCAGCACGGGCTGTGCCCAGTCAGTTCACATCCGGCATGCCTAGCAGACAGTCCCACTCTACGCTATGTGAAGTGCGATGGAAAACGTGAACCGTGTTACTACACAATTTGCGATGAGTAGGGTTGTTCTTTCGATTGTTGTGTCATTGTTCCGGTTTCGCAGCTTATCCACGGCATGGAGGATTTAGTGTGGGTTTTGGTTGAGCAGCAGATGGAGCTCATGGCAACCGTGAAACAAGTGCTTCTGGCGTTGCTCTTCACACAGTCTGCTCCAGTGCCATTCCCTCCTCCCTTTCACCTGGATGTCGAGACGGCGGAGGATTGGGATGCATATGATCATCGTCTTCGGCAGCATTTCCAGGCGTTTCATGTTGCCGATGCGGAGGTGTGTCATGCTCTTTTCTTGTCTTGGATATCTCCCTCGCTGTATCAAGTATTGCGGCAGCTAGTGCCGTTGCAGGAACCCTCGTACTTTCTTTTGACGCATTGTGTTCATTGCTGTCTGGGCCTACCCTGTACGGTCTTTGTCGCAAGTGTCATTTTATCACGGAGCAGTCGCGAGAGTCGTATGCCCACGTTCTGATGCATGATGTCATTGTTTGTTTGGCCCCTGCTAGGGAGGTCCGGCAATGGGCCCTGCAGTTAGAAGACCCTTCCTTTGAGGAAGTCCTGTCCATTGCTCAATGATAAGAAGTTTCTCACGCTGCAGGTCAACAGTTGCAAGCGTGATACAACGTCGCGGCAGTTCAGGATGGCACGGCCGCATCCACTGCGCCCGGGGTGGACGCGAGCGGTACAATCCGGCCGTTACAGCTGCTCCCGCACGGTGCGTAAACAGAGTTCCGGCTGCCGGCCCCTGTTACTGTCCTGTGCGTCGTGCTATATACATTATGATTCGTCAGAGTGCCCACAGCGTTGGGCTGTTTGTCGCAGATGTAATAAAAAAGGACACATTGCTAAAGTTTGCCACTCAGCCTCAAAATAATCGAAGTAAGCAGGTACAGAGGACATGGATGTTGACATTCAGGCAGTTTCATCAGGCCAGGTTCCTGACGCATCGGCACACAAACTCTCTATCAAGGTGTCAGTTCAGTAATGCTGATTACAACTGCAAGTAGATACACGTGCGGCAGTTTCCTTGTTGAATGCACAAACTTACTCCGACCTTGGGTCACCCCCATTGTCGCCAGTTTACCGGCATCTGTGTGGTTATGGTAAACAGTTCATTCCCCTACTGGGTCAATTCACTACCGAAGTTACTTGCAAATCAGTCACTTGGCCTCTTACTTTTATTGTTGTCAGTGATATGAGCTCCGCTAACCTTTTTGGTTTGTATGCCTTTCAAGCTTTCGGTTTTTCTATTGCAGACACAATACAGTTGGTCTCAAAAGATGTTCCCTAACAATCATTGGAATCTTTAATCTCTGACTTTACGGATATCTTTGAGGAGGGCCTAAGGCGTGTTTCAGACTTTGAAGCGCACTTAATGTTGAAGGTGTCAGCTCGCCCGCGTTTTCTACGTGCAAGGCAGATCCCCTTGGCGCTCTGCCCTCAGGTAAAAGAAGAGCTAGACCGGCTGACAGCCCTCAGGGTCATTCTTTCCATTTCTTCTAGTGAGTGGGCTTCACCCCTCGTTATTGGCAGGAAACCCTCGGGAAAATTATGTCTTTGTGGCGATTTCAAGGCCACTATTAATTCCCAATTGGTGGTGGACACCTATCCTTTGCCTCGTTGTGATGAATTGTTCTCCGCCATGGTGGGAGGCCAATATTTTTCGAAAATTGATCTTTCGCAGGCTTATCATCAGATACCACTTGATGAGGACTCCAAATGGTTGGCGGTCATCAACACCCCGTTTGGCCTTTACCAATACCAGCAGTTGGCCTTCGGAATATCCAGTGCTCCGGCAATATTCCAGCATTATCTTGAGCACATCACGTCGACAATCCCTCATTGTATTAATTACCTGGACGACATAATTGTCACTGGCTGCGTCATGAAGGAACAGTTGCACAACCTTCGCATCCTCTTTCTCAAATTCAGGTCTGTGGGCTTGCGTTGCAACCTACGAACTTCTTCCAACCATCCATTGAGTACGTGGGCTACACGATCTCTCAGCACGGCGTCCAGCCACTAGGAAATTTGGTCCAAGTTATCGTCGACCTTCCGCGGCCCGATTTGCTGAAGGAGTTACAAGCTTTTTTTAGGCAAGATTGCCTATTACCACTGGTTCATTCCCAGGGCTTCCACCATAGCCTGCCCTCTGCACTGTCTTCTGTGCTAGGGTGTTCCTTTCAATTGGTCACCTGCATGCCAGCGAGCGTTCACCTCGTTGAAGGGCCTCCTCACGTCAGTGCCTTGTTTGGCTACTTTTGACCACAATAAGCCGTTGGTCCTGGCTACAGATGCTTCGCAGTATGGGGTGGGGGCGGTCCTGGCCCATCGCAATGTGGCTGGCTCCTAGCAGCCACTTGCGTTTGCATCTAAAACTCTTAGTCCCACGCAGGCCCATTACTCCCAGGTGGAAAAAGAGGCTTTGGCCATTGTCTACACTGTTACCAAGTTTCACCCTTTCTTGTATGACATGAAGTTTCAGTTAATCACTGACCATAAGCCATTAATATCGTTATTTGGCCCTGCCTCTCAGATTCCAGATAGAGCGGCCCACAGACTACAGTGCTGGGCTTTGTTCCTCTCTAAGTACACTGGGAATGAACCCTGCTGAACGAGGCGAACTACTTGCCGGAGAACCTCCAGGCCAGGCCTCGGACCCTCTTCGTGATTATTTTGTTCTACAAGACCGCCTCTCCGTCTTGGAAGGAGTTCTCCTTGTGGCTACTGATGATACAGCTCCTTGCGTGGTTGTTCCTGCAAGTTTGTGAAGGGAAGTCCTCACGTTATTACATGGGGGGCATCAGAATGTTTCCCATACTAAAACCTTGGCTCGCAGACATGTGTACTGGCCGGTATTGACAGAGAAATTGAGCACTTGGTGGCCGCCTGTTCCTAGTGTGTGAGCCAACAGGTGTCTCCCAGGTCAGCGTTCTCTTCATGGCCGCCTGCAACCCAGGCATGGGAACATGTTCACATAGATTTTGTGGGCCCGTTTCTCAATGGCTTTTGGTTCATTGTCATTGATGCTTATTCCCGTTTCACAGATGTGGTTCGCTGCTCCTCAACCACTTCAGAAGTTGCAAATTCAGGCACTAGCAAAAATCTTTTCTGTGGAAGGTCTGCCAGTCACCCTGCTCTCGGACAATGGACCTCAGTTTATTTCGCAGACCTTCCAGGATTTTTGTAGGCACTTCGGTATTTGGCATGTTTGCTCTCCCCCCTTTCATCCACAATCACATGGGGAAGCCAAGCGCATGGTGCGCACTTTTATAATGCAGATGAAAAAGTAGGTGCACGAATTTCCTGCGGAGGAGGCGTTGACGTTTTTCCTGACGGCATACCTGAGCACACTGATGGGAGAACCCAGCCCCGCAGAGCTTCTCCACAGGCACCAACCTAGGACTCTGCTGCACCTCCTCCGGCCTGGTCCTTGCCAGTCTTCGTAGAATGGAGTACCCGGCTTTCCACTGGGTATGTCGGTCTGGGCACGATGGTTTGTCACAATCCACACTGGATACCAGCAGTTGTCTTGTGCCACAATGGCCGCCGGATCTATGACCGGGATGACCGGGAGGTCTGTCGTCACCAAAATCAAGCTATGTCCACATTTGGGCACCCACCCTCCGACCCCTTGGGCACCGGCTTCTCCATTGCCGGCACCCGTGTTGTTTTCTCAGGGGACGCTACCACTCCTCCTCCCTGTGATTCCATCACACTGCAATGGTTCTCAGCCTTGGCAGCCTCCAGTAGCTCCACCACGGGCATCGCCGTCTTTATAAATGCCCCGGCGAGAGCCTACCTCCCTCGCAGGCCTGGTTTCTCAGGCGGCTGGTTCACCTGTGGTCATCCCTTCCCCATTGTCCCTGCCACTGGGTCTTGCCCCTCCCGAGGTGGGCCAGGATCCGGAGTTTGACAGCTTGTCTCCTGTTCTGTCCCGGGCTCTGGTAGTGGGACAACGGGGGCCTCCTCATGTGGATCACTTCCAGCCGTATTCGAAGGTTCTGGCTTGAGGGTTGGCAGATCCCCTCGACTCCAGCCTGCACGTCACGGACAGTAGTTGCCGTAAGTAGAGTCCCGTCCACCAGAGGGCACGCGAGAATTCGGCCGCAACCTCTGCCAGCGGAACAACAACAACTGAGACAGCATGGGCCATGCCCAGTCAGTTCACATCGGGCATGCCTAGTAGGCAGTTCCCGGTGTATGCTATGTGAAATGCGACGGAAAATGTGAACCGTGTTACTACAGTATCCCTTAGGGAAATGGCAGCAAGTGACAGGAAATAAATACAAAAGGATAGGGGTCTATTAATCATCAGCAGTTGGAACATATGGTGAATGATGGTACCCCTTAGGGAAATGGCAGCAAGTGACAGGAAATAACACCAGGTGCACTCAGTGTGTATGGCTGGGGGGTCTCATTCAACATGTTGAGATGGCTCTTCTGGCAGTTATTCAGGAAACCGTGTGCAACCAACTGCAGATTGTGATGCAGATTGGAACAAATGATGCCTGTTGCCTATGCTGCAAGGCCATTCTTGTGTCATTCCAGCAACTGATGGAGAAGGCCGAGAAGACCAGCCTTGCACAAGCAGTTTCAACAAAGCTCGCAATGTGCAGTATTGTCCCCAGAACCGATTATGATCTTCTGGTTCTGAGTTAAGTGGAAGGGCTGAAACACACACTTTGAAGGTTCTGTGACAAGCTAGGCTGTGATTTCCTGGACTTGTGCCATAGGGTTGAGAACTGTAGAGCCCCCTAAATAGATCAATAGTGCACTGCACATCAAAGGCTGCTACTCAGATAGCTGACTGTGTTTGTGTGTGGGAGGGGAAGGGGGGAGTGCACAAGGCTTTCTTTCAGATTAAGTGACTCTCCATCCAATCCAGATAATGATAGCTGAAGGAAACCCAGAAGTATCAGTGTAAGGTCGAAAAAAAAGCCTCGCACAAGTGAGAGTATTAAAATCCTAATGGTAAACTGCCAAAGCATTCACAACCTATAGCCATAGTTTGGAGCACCCATGAAAAGAAGTGAAGCTCACATAATACTAAGTATAGAAAGCTGGTTGAAACCTGAAATCGATAGCAATGAGATTTTTGGGAAAAATTTAAGTGTATATCGAGAGGGCAATCAAATGGGAAATCGAGGTGGTGGATTTGTCACAGAAGACCAGAAATTCAAATCCACCAAGATACAAATTGAAGCTGCATGCAAGACTGTATGGGCAAGACTCAGTACCAGGGATGGGCATAAAATGATAACTGGATCCTTCTATCACCCTCCGGACTCATCTCCTGATGTAACCAAAAACTTCAGTGGAAACCTCAGTTTACTTGTGCGTAAATTCTCCAATCATATGATAATGATCAGTGGAGACTTTAATCATACAACAGTTACTTGGGGAAATGACAGTTTTGTTAGTGGTAGGCTTGATAGTACATCCTGTGAAACTTTACTAAATGCCTTCTCAGAAAACTTCTTAGAACAGTTAGTTAGGAATTACACTCGTGATGGAAATATATTGGATCTAATGGCAACAAGCAGACCTGACCTCTTGGAGGATATCCACATCAAAACTGGTACCAGTGACCACGACACAATTGTAGCAACAATGATTACCAAAGTACAAAGACCAGCTAAAAGAAGCAGAAAGATTTGTACATTCAGTAAACTTGATGAAAAAATCAGTGGTGTCTTTCCTCAATGAGAAACTTGAAACTTTCAGCACAGGGCAGCAACATGTGGAGGAACTATGGCTCAAGTTTAAAAGACTAGTTGATCATGCATTGGACAGATATGTACCAAACAGAACAGTTCATAATGGGAGGGAATCTCCAAATCACTGTAAAGAAACTTTTAAAGAAGCAGAGATTACTGCATAATAGGTGTAAAACAGAATGTAGGTCAATAGATAGATGCTGAATGAAACATGTTTGGCTGTCAAGGGAGCAATGTGCGATGCCTTCAATGATTACTGTAGCAGAATATTGTCAAGTGATCTTTTATGGAGCCAAAATGAATTCTGGTCATACGTAAAGGCTCTTAGTGGCATCAAAGTTAGTGTCAAGTCCCTAGGGAACAAGACAGGAACTGAAATTGACAGTAGCAAAGCAAAAGTAACTGAAATGGATTAATCTCTGAAGATAGATGTAAACTATCCAAAGAATGTCTATTATAAAGTTTCAAGAGCTGGCTTAAAATAAATGTTCTAGGAATACATTACAACCACCTGTGTATTATTCACTTAGGGATCCTGCATGCACAGATGCATTCAATCAATCATTCTCCCTGTCCCCAGAGGTGAATGGAACAGGAAGGAACCCTAACAACTGGAACAATGGGATGTACCCTCTTCCATGCTCCTCATGGTAGTTTGCAGAGTATAGATGAAGATGTAGAGTTCATACAACATTATCCCTAATTTTGCCTTTTTTCTGGTTATATGGCTAATAGTTAAATAGACTTGTTCTTTTGCTTACTGTAATTTTGTCCCCTCCCTTTTATGCTAATACCTGAAATGTGACACCAAATTTTTATTTCTAATATGACTTACAACTATAAGGAGGCATATCATAGAATGAGGAAGGCAGTCAGCACACAGTAGTCACTATTACTTGGTTAATTTGTGGTTGCCTCTACAAC
Organism: Schistocerca gregaria; assembly: GCF_023897955.1. NCBI lineage: Eukaryota > Metazoa > Arthropoda > Insecta > Orthoptera > Acrididae > Schistocerca > Schistocerca gregaria. Next base: position 56,709,441 of record NC_064923.1, on the reverse strand, counting down.
GTTGTCACTGTCCATAATATAATCTTCTCTCTATGTATTACTTCGTTAATTTGTGGTTACCTCTACAATGTTATCTACTTTATGACTTATACATCCAAAATGTGGAGTTTTATCCGTAAAGATTCAATCTACATATTAGTGCCACCACATATAATGTGATACAATGTCTGTTAATGTGACCATGAACCATGGACCCTGCCGTTGGTGTAGAGGCTTGTGCCTCAGCGATACAGATAGCTGTACCATAGGTGCAACCACAATGGAGAGGTATCTGTTGAGAACCCAGACAAACATGGTTTCTGAAGAGGGGTAGCAGCCTTTTCAGTTCTTGCAGGGGCAACTGTCTGGATGATTGACTGAACTAGCCTTGTAACACTAACCAAAACGGCCTCGCTGTGCTGGTGCTGGCTGAAAGGAAGGGGAAACTACAGCCGTCATTTTTCCCGAGGGCATGCAGCTTTACTGTATGGTTAAATGATGATGGCGTCCTCTTGGGTAAAATATTCTGGAGGTAAAATAGTTCCCCATTCGGATCTCCGGGCGGGGACTACTCAGGAGGATGTTGTTATCAGGAGAAAGAAAACTGGCATTCTATGGGTTGGAGTGCGGAATGTCAGATCCCTTAATCAGGCACTTAGGTTAGAAAATTTAAAAAGGGAAATGGATAGGTTAAAGTTAGTGAAGTTCGGTGACAGGATGAACAAGACTTCTGGTCAGATGAATACAGAGTTATAAATACAAAATCAAATAGGGGTAATGCAGGAGTGGGTTTAATAATGAATAAAAAAAATAGGAGTTCGGGTAAGCTACTAAAAACAGCATAGTGAATGCATTATTGTAGCCAAGATAGATACGAAGCCCATGAAATGTATGATGAGATAAAAGAAATTATTCAGATAGTGAAGGGAGATGAAAATTTAATAGTCAAGGGTGGCTGGAATCCGATAGTAGGAAAAGGAAGAGAAGGAAAAGTAGTAGGTGAATATGGAATGGGGTCAAGGAATGAAACAGGAAGCCACCTGGTAGAATTTTGCACAGAGCATAATTTAATCATAGTTACCACTTGGTTCAAGAATCATGAAAGGCGGTTGTATACATGGAAGAAGCCTGGAGATACTAGAAGGTATCAGATAGATAATATAATTATAAGACAGAGATTTGGGAACCAGGTTTTAAATTGTAAGACATTTCCAGGGGCATATGTGGACTCTGACCACAATCTATTGGTTATGAACTGTAGATTAAAACTGAAGAAACTGCTAAAAGGTGGGAATTTAAGGAGATGGGACCCAGATAAAGTGAAAGAACCAGAGGTTGTAGAGAGTTTCAGGGAGAGCATTAAGAAACGACTGACAAGAATGGGGGAAAGAAATACAGTAGAAGAAGAATGGGTAGCTTTGAGGGATGAAATAGTGAAAGGAGCAGAGGATCAAGTAGGTAAAAAGACGGGGGCTGATAGAAATCTTTGGGTAACAGAAGAGATATTGAATGTAATTGATAAAAGGAGAAAATACAAAAATGCAGTAAATGAAGCAGGCAAAAAGGAATACAAGTGTCTCAAAAATGAGATCGACAGGAAGTGCAAAATGGCTAAGCAGGGATGGCTAGAGGACAAATGAAAGGATGTAAAGGCTTATCTCACTAGGGGTAAGATAGATACTGCCTACAGGAAAATTAAAGAGACCTTTGGAGGAAAAAAAAACACTTGCATTAATATCAAGAGCTCAGATGGAAACCCAGTTGTAAGCAAAGAAGGGAAAGCAGAAAGGTGGGAGGAGTATACAGAGGGTCTATACAAGGCGATGTTCTTGAGGACAATATTATGGAAATGGAAGAGGAGATAGAAGAAGATGAAATGGGAGAGTTGATACTGTGTGAAGAGTTTGACAGAGCACTGAAAGACCTAAGTCAAAACAAGGCCCCAGGAGTAGACAACATTCCATTAGAACTACTGATAGCCTTGGGAGAGCCAGTCCTGACAAAGCTTTACCATCTGGTGAGCAAGATGTATGAGGCAGGCGAAATACCCTCAGACTTCAAGAAGAATATAAAAATTCCAATCCCAAAGAAAGCAGGTGTTGACAGATGGGAAAATTACCGAACTATCAGTTTAATAAGTCACGGATGCAAAATACTAACACGAAATGTAGGAACATGTGAGGCAATACTGACCCTACGATTTATCTTAGAGAATAGATTAAGGAAAGGCAAGCCTACATTTCTAGCATTTGTAGACTTAGAGAAAGCTTTTGACAATGTTGATTGGAATACTCTCTTTCATATGCTGAAGGTGGCAGTGGTAAAATAGAGGGAGCAAAAGGCTATTTACAATTTGTACAGAAATCAGATGGCAGTTATAATAGTTGAGGGACATGAAAGGGAAGCAGTGGTCTGGAAGGGAGTGAGACAGGGTTGTAGCCTATCTCCAATGTTATTCAATCTGTATATTGAGCAAGCACTAAAGGAAACAAAAGAAAAATTCAGAGAAGGAATTAAAATCCATGGAGAAGAAATAAAAACTTTAATTGTAATTCTGTCAGAGCCAGCAGAGGAGTTGGAAGAGCAGCTGAACGTAATGGACAGTGTCTTGAAAGGAGGATATAAGACGAACATCAACAAAAGCAAAACAAATATAATGGAATGTAGTTGAATTAAATCGGGTGATGCTCAGGGAATTAGATTAGGAAATGAGACACTTAAAATAGTAAAGGAGTTTTGCTATTTGGGGAACAAACTGATGGTCGAAGTAGAGAGGATATAAAATGTAGACTGGCAATGGCAAGGAAAGCGTTTCTGAAGAAGAGAAATTTGTTAACATCAAATATAGATTTAAGTGTCAGAATTTGTTTCTGAAAGTATGTGTGTGGAGTGTAATCATGTATGGCAGTGGAACATGGACGATAAATAGCTTAGACAAGAAGAGAATAGAAGCTTTTGAAATGTGGTGCTACAGAAGAATGCTGAAGATTAGATGGGTAGAAGATTAGATGAGTAGATCACATAACTAATGAGGAAGTACTGAACAGAACTGAGGAGAAGAGAAATTTGTGGCACAACTTGACTAGAAGAAGGGATCGATTGGTAGGACATATTCTGAGGCATCAATGGATCACCAATTTAGTATTGGCGGGCAGCGTGGAGGGTAAACACTAAACAGATTCAGAAGGATGGATGTAGGTTGCAGTAGATACTGGGAGATGATGAAGCTTGCACAGGGTAGAGTAGCATGGAAGGCTGCAACAAAGCCGTCTCTGGGCTGAAGACCACAACATATACAATGTGACCATCCACATAGTTCAAATGCTTAAGACTATTGCTTGTGACCCAGCACCCAGAAAACATTTGCGTCAATATGTGGGGATAATGCCTTTGGACAGGGCATGGAAAGAAAATTGTTTTCTCATTTTAAGGAGGATAGTTTTGACATTAGCGATTCTCCATGTTGAGGAAGACCTTTGGGGTTTGACGAAGATCCTTTAAACACATTAATCCACAACGATTTTTGTCACTATACTCAAAAACTGGCAAATGTGACTGTGATCATTCCTTCACTTTGTGAAAATTACTTGTAGTGGGGAAGGTTCAAAAATTTGGTGTATGAGTACCGCACACTCTATGCCCAAACCACAAAAATCAGCAGGCAGCCATTTTTACCTATCTGCATGTTGACATCAATTAGCTTGTGAATAACACTAATCACTCCTGTCCTGTATCATTACTGGTGGAGAGAAGTGGTGTCTATATGCTAACATAAGGAAAAGAAAAGAATGTCTGACCCCAAACAAAGGAACAACTCCCTGTACAAAGACCTATGTGCATCCAAAACACGTTTTGCTTCTCATGGAACAGCAATGGTGTGGTGTACCATTAAGTGCTTCTCCAAGGTTCAAATATCACTGCTGACATTTACTGACAACAGGTCAGGTATCTTGCAGACACAATCCCACAAGAATGGCCAGGAATACTGTGTGAAGCGATGCTACTCCATGATTATGCCTGCCCTCGTTCTTCTGAACTGACAGGAAACATTACGCAGGAGTTGGGTTGAGAACTCATTCCACACCCACCTTATTCACCTGATCTTCTGCGCTCAAGATTTTCTCCTTTTCCAATCTTTACTGAAAAACCTTCAAGGAATTTCTTTTTGGGATGAAAATGCTCTCTGAACATGGCTCAACTAGTTCTTTGCCTCAAAACCACATGATTTATACAGATGCAGAATCAAAACGTTTCCTCAGCATTGGCAGACTGTTGTAAATAGAGAAGGAGAATATTTGATGGTGAATAAAGTCTCTATTATGTGTATCTGTTGTATCTATTAAACATATGGAAAAATGCCATGAACATAAGCACCAACCCAGAGGTCTTATATTTCATGTTAAGGTAGGCCTAGAGTAAAATTTGAGCCCAGTTAGACAGGGATTTGATCAAAAAGCTTAAATTTCAAATATGTGTACATTAACTGGGATAGTGTTTGATACTGAAGTTGTGGGTAATGAGAATACAATTGCAATTATTTTATAAACAACTCATTTGCAGACCCATGTTTACTGGATATGTGTGGAAACTGTCACAGATTTATCAGGGTTATTTTTGTTTGTGCTGCTGTAACACAACCTACATGAGGAAAGATGGAAGTCAATTCTGGAGGTGCAAAGACTATCACTAGTACTACACAATACTTGAGAAAGAGAAACTTATCTGGAAGTTTCTACCTGGTTGACTCCTGGGATTAAAGTATCTTGTGACAGGAAGAGTGTGCTTTATAGCCGGCCAGAGTGGCCAAACGGTTCTAGGCGCTACAGTCTGGAACTGCACGACCGCTACGGTCGCAGGTTCGAATCCTGCCTCGAGCATGGATGTGTGTGATATCCTTAGGTTAGTTAGATTTAAGTAGTTCTAAGTTCTAGGGGACTCATGACCTCAGCAGTTAAGTCCCATAGTGCTCAGAGCTATTTTGAGCTTTATACAATTCATTAAACAAGCCATAGTCAAGATTTAAAATATATTACCACTAGTATTGTTGAATAATCCATTCTTGTCATTAAAAAAAAAAGCCCATGCACTACTCTCAAAAAATAAAACATTCCAGGAATAAAGCAAAAACTATTTGTAACATTATTAAATAAGTAATCCAAATGAATTTAAGCCTGCAGAAAATTTCTCTGGAAGAAATGGTAACACTTTCAAGTCAAAAAATCCAATGATTACTTCTTCACAGTGGCTGCAACAGATATGGATGTGTCAGATTTACTTGTAAAGACACTGCATGATGCACCACAAACACACAGTAGTTTCAGAAATATAACCCTAAGAAGATTACAGAATTCATTAGGTCCTAAAATATATTAATTCTGCAGGCTAAGGTGTTGTTTTTAGCACAGTATTAAAATCTTGTCCTGACTTGATAGAATTACCCTTCAGCTATATTTGTAATCAATCATGACATGAGGAATCTTCCCTGACAACTTCAATATGCTGTAGTAAAACCCATCTACAAAACTGGAGATAAAAAAATTGCCTCTAATTAAAGGCCTCTTTTCAAAACTATGCATGAAAGTGGCCCATGATAGAAGACTGACTCGTTTAACTGAGCAGAAAATATCAACCACCTCTCTGCTGTAAAAGATTCTCCATCCAGAAACTTGGCAAATGAAGTGCTAATGGGGCTAAACCAAACAATTTCTCAGTTGGTACATTATGTGACCTTGCAAAATCTATTGTGCATATCAAAAAATTCTACGTGGAAAACTTAAGTGCTATGGGATTACTAGCATCCTGCTTACAGTGATGGAATCTTACTCCCTGAACACAAATGAAGTCAACACATATATAAAATAGTCAAGCAGCTCACTCAAGCACGTTATGCCATTAGAACCATCTCCCGTTGTGTTTACCTAAAACTAAAACTAAAAGGTATTGGCATATTTTGCATTTTTCACTCCTTGTTGCCTTATGAAATTATCCCCTGGTGCAGTGAACGGAAAGTAAATAGAGTGATTCATTAATAAAAGTGAGCAGTAAGAATATTGTGTAAAAAAGATAAACATACATCTTACATAAGACTTTTTAATGATCTTGGAATTCTTGCACTCACTTCCCAATATATTTACTCCTTAATGGTTTATGTTGATGATAAAAATCAGTTTTAACTGAACTGTAAGTACACAGTCACAACATAAGACAGAAAAATAAATTGCATGTAGACTTCTTAGCATTTTTCTCCCATGTTTAAAATGGAGTTATGTTATGTACTTTGGTAGTAAAATGTTGAAGCTCCCATCTAACATAAGGCAGCAAATTGGGAACCCCTATCAATTCAAAAGAAAAATAGAAGCATTCCTCAATAACCAAATATCTACATATTATATGAATATGTGGAGTCAGGATTGAAAATTTGTATTAGCTACATGGTAAGTAGCAGTGTATGTTATAAAGCAATAATGTACTATAAATGGAAGTATGTATTTATAGATATACAAAATATCTCCTTTCACAAAAACCATTGTAATCAAGTAAATATAGCAAATAAATACCAGCTATACAACAAAACGAAAGAGACAGCAGCACTTTTCAAAGCAGCAGCTTTCTTACTAATTTACTCAATTCAGTTTAGAAGGCATAAGCAGGAATGACATTAAGCAGTATAGTAATTGTTTATTAATACTCTATACAGACTAAATCTATATAATTTTTTTATCTCAACTTCATGCATTCTTCATCAGTAATGGTTCTCCTACTTAATTTGATCTACAGAACACATTGAATGAACAGATGAATGAGTAAAAGGAACCATTTTGCTTCTATTATCATATATACCGCCATTTGTGTCAGTTATCACCACTAATTGTGATATACACTATAAATTTTGTACTTTGGAATCTCTATCACCCCTGCCAGCTTAGTGCCCAAGCAGCCATTTTTGTCTCTTGGCCCTTAAGCCACACCTGCATATACATTGCTTAAAGGCAGAAAATAAAATTTAAGATTCAGATAAAATGAGATTGCTTACAAGAACAATATGACATATTGTGAATTTTGATGAAACAGAGAACCTATCTGCAGTTAACATATTTTATAGTGAATGTAAAACATTTAAATGTGCCTTGCATTACAAAATGGTGGTATATAAGGCTACAGTTACCTAAAGACTAAAATACAGCACATGAATTAATTTGAATTTGTATCGAATAAACATATGATTCACTGATGCAACTTCAAAATGGGTTACTTCACATTACAAGTTAGAGTCACGCATATCTAAGAAGATTCAGTATCAATATTCATGTAATTCATTTTTACTGTAGAGTTCATATCCAACATATCAGAGGTAAATGGGCATAAGAGCAATTTGCACAGTTTTAACTTAATGAAACAACTTTCTGGGTCTATAAAATTATCATTAAGGAATGGGATGGATTAAACTAAATTTGTAATATCCAACCACATCACTGTTGTGGAAGAAATATGGAGGTTCTACTACAGCCTATGGTTGATTTAGACTGCATTAAAGGGGTATATGTTGTAGTTTTCCACTTCAATTTGGCTCAAAAACATACATTAAAACTATACATTATTTTCATATGAAAACAAATTTTTATTCAGTTAATGTGAATTTTCCTGAGAAACAAGTTTTGACTACCTACTTGTTGAGTATATCAAAGTATTCTTGATAATAAAATTCATACTGAACATTTACTCTTTTTGCTACAAGTGCCAAGATTCAGCTGGGTTACATTTTCTAAGAAGAATTAAAAAAAATTCTATTAATCAAACCAATGTCCACACAAAAATTAACATAAAGATTCTGACTCAGTGGCTATTTGTCTCTTACTGACTCCTATTACATACTGACTCCCTGCTTGGCAAAGTTGTCACTTAAATAATTTATGGTGCAAAATTTATTTGCAATTCTTCTACATGTGGGTCTCACGGGAAGTGTGCAAGGAATAAGTCCCAGCAGTTGCACTATTCATCTGTGTCCTCGGTGGCTCAGATGGATAGAGCATCTGCCATGTAAGCAGGAGATCCTGGATTAAAGTCCCGGTCGGGGCACACATTTTCAACTGTCCCCATTGAGGTATGTCAACACCTGTCAGCAGCTGAGGGTTTCAATTAATTATCATTTATTCTAGAGAAGCTGCACAGTTGTCAATGGTATCAATTTTTTCAAGAACAGACCAATGACAGCGCCATCTGGCGGGCCAACTAAAGCACCATCTGGTTCCCCCTTCAAGCTAGACAAGTTTCGTTCTTTGTAGTTTTTTTGTTTGATGCTTATTTCATGAGATATTTGGTCTGGTCACAATCAATGGACCACCCTGTATAGTTAAATGGCTATCCGGCCATTGACCTTTGTCCATGCGAATGCGCACAGGTGTCCCAAACTCTTATGGGAATCATCGCCTTAGTGGGCACGAGCAATGAGTGGATGGGCAAAGTAACTATTAGGAACATTAAGTATGTAGATTGTGGACAGTAGGGAATGTGGGTCTCACGGGAAGCGTGCAAGGGATAAGTCCCTGCAGTCGCGCTATTCATCTGTGTCCTCGGTGGCTCAGATGGATAGAGCACCTGCCATGTAAGCAGGAGATCCCGGGTTAAAGTCGCGGACAGGGCGCACATTTTCAGCTGTCCACATCAAGGTATGTCAACAACAGCTGTTGCCAGCTGAGGCTTTCAATTAATTATCATTTAAATAATTTACTATTTCAACAACACTTTTTCAGTGATGTTAAAATTTATGGATTTCATTTTTTATAATCCTTCTTTGAGGAACTATATTATTGTTTTTAGTTACAACATACAAATTTCTCTAAATACTATAATATTAATACTAACAAACTCACATTGCAAATTGGAATCAATTATTGCCATTTAATGCAGTATGTTTAAATAAGCAGAATTTTTTTAATAATTAGATGGAACCCCAGTTTCTTGAGCTGTCTATTGCTTGACAATGCCTAACTTTAATTAAGTGTATATTTTGAGAATGCTATTATCCTTCACAAAACCTATTGTCACACATCATCTCCTTTTCCATATAGTTTCACAAAAATGTTACTGCAGGTGACAGATTTCTCTTTCATGAAATATAAACTACATAACTTTTTTAGAAATATTCCTTGCATTTTTTTAATTGATTCATAGTTATAAAATGTGTTTTCATCAGGAACATTAATTGATAAAGTGTCTCCTTGCAGTTTTAAATATTGTCTATTAATTTGAAATTATTGTCTTTGTTGAACAATGTTTTTAATGTAGACAGTGCTATAAAGGTACAGAATAGTAATCAATTTTTTTTATCAAATGGTAAATTGGGGCGATTAGGCCACAGTATCCATTTAACAATGCCTATATCAGAAACAGTCTGGAGTAGGACTCGCAATCCTCTTTCATTAATGCTGCAGTGTGTGTATATTATACACACAGTCTCAAATTGAAATTGTAGAAATTTACCTTACGGTACTTAATCTCTTGGGTATGGTACTACAGAAATGACATGTTAACCATTTCTTAAGAGAAAATTTAATTTTCTGTGAATATTTTGTTTCATTTCATTTAAGAACAGTTAATATACTCTAAAGCCCTACTAAACAGGACACAGCCCCAATTATACCATAACTTGGAAAATACCAAGTGGGCTTCAGGAAAGGGAGATCCTCCCAGAACAAATCCTACACTTCAAAAACATCATGACCTACCAAAAATCAAGAGGACAAACATATGCTATCAGTTTCATTGACTTATAGAAAGCATATGACTCTGTCAACCTGGGATCCCCTCATCTCTATACTAAATCAGTAAAACCTAGGCAATAAAATTTCTAACTTAATCAGAGAAACCAAAACACATATTCCAAATTCATGGGAGAACTCTGTGACCCTTTTGAGATAAAAAGTGGTGTACAGCAAAGAGATGGTCTCTCTCCACTGCTATTTAACTGTGCCCTAGAAAAAGTAGTCAGTGAGTGGAACACAAAGATTCATAGTGGAATCCAACTACGAACAAAAACCAAAGGAATCAAAGTCAATTTTCTAGCCTTTGTAGATGATACAGGCCTGTGAGCCAAGACCGGGGAAGAAGCCAAAGAACAGACCCTCAAACTACAAAAACAAGATGAAAAAATAGTTCCCAAAATCTCCTTTAAAAAGACAAAGATAATAACAAACATTAAAAACCCAACCAAACATTTTAAAGTGGGAGAAAAAAAAATTGAGATGATCAAAGAGTTCAAATATCTTGGAGAATGGACCAGCAGGAATGCCATCAAGGAAAAGGCAATGGAATCTAAAAGGAAGTCGAACTGGCCTTCCAACTCCCCAAAAACATATATAACAAGTTCCTGTCATGGAATGCAAAAATAAGACATTACACTACAGTAATCAACCTGAAACAAAACATTGTCCTCCGCAAACATAACCCAGTTGAGAGGATGGATATCAAAGAAGGGAAAATTTTAAGAAAAATCCTTAGCCCCAGATTCCACAACAACAAACTAACACACATAAAAAATGAAACCCTTTACGAAACTATCGAAAAACTCTTAAACAATGAGGAAAAGAAGAATTGATTTTCATGGACACATCCTCAGAAAGAACTCAAATAGATTAACAAATAAATTTTTGACTACTTCTGCAACAAAAAATTCAACCAAATAGATATAAGGAAATGGAGAAAAACTTAACATATTCCAAATCATAGAAAATATGCTCATGGATAAAAAAAGGAGAGCAACAGAGAGAGAGAGACAGAAATGTGGAGAACACTAGAGATTGACTGATTTAATATACCCAAAAACAGGGTGAAATGAAAGGCAAAGAAAAATTAATAATCTTATTCTTCTCCCTCAACCTTACACTTATTGATATGTCATTAATTATTGCTGTATATCTATTTATTATTTACAAAGAAACTCTTGAGATAGGGTGAAAAACTGAAATATGAAATATAATAGTAGAACATTAACCAATAGAATCATTTTTCTTATTACCTCTGTATCACTGAGCATAATGCACATTTTAAGTTGACTTTCTGTGAGCCTCGTGATGAGTATTCTTCCATTATAGTACTCATTACAGATGACATATAGAAAACATAGCAAATATTAAACATATAATTAAGAGCACTGTCATTCTTTTTCATTGCAAGAATGTCAGAAAAGGAAACAGAAACAGTGCTCCCAGGAGGAGTGTTGCTAGCTCTAACAATAACTGAACTGTGAGGTGTGGGACAGAGACACAGAATGAGTAGGCAACACAGAAAGCATTCTCTTTCTCTCTCCGTGCAGCACAGTTCACTTCCTGCACCTGCCTGCAATCCTTCACACCACTCTAGTATTGGTGCTGTGTGGAAATATTCCTTTCCACAATTTGTCAGATATTTGTAACCATGATCTGTGAGTTTAACATATGTATAAATGTGTGTATGTAGAAAAACTAAGTGTTATGTTTGAACTGTTGAGAAGCATTTAGTTGTAGAAATTCAAGTAAACAATCTAATTGGCAAGCTTGATGTTCTTTTCTCATGGGTAGACAAACGTAAACTACTATTTGCCATATATCATTATAGCATAATACGCTGAAGAGCCAAAGAAACTGGTACACCAGACTAATATCATGTAGGGCCCCATGAGCACCCAAAAGTGCTACAGAATTATGTGGCATGGACTTGACTAATATCTGAAGTACTGCTGGAGGGAAATAACACCATAAATCCACAAGGGTACAAGGAGTTGAGGATCTCTTCTGAACAGCAGATTGCAAGACATCCTAAATATGCTCAATAATGTTCATGACTGTGGAGTTTGGTGGGCAGCGGAAGTGTTTAAATTTAGAAGAGTGTTCCTGGAACCAGTCTGTAGCAATTCTGGATGTGTGGGGTGTTGCACTGTCCTTCTGGTATTACCCAAGTCTGTCAGAATACGTGATGGACATGAATTGATGCAGGTGATCAGCAGGATGCTTACATATGTGTTACCTGTCAGAGTTGTATCTAGATGTATCAGGGGACTCATCTCACTCTAACTGCACATGCGCCACACCATTAAAGAGCCTCCACCAGCTTGAATAGTCTAATGCTGATGTCTAGGGTCCACGGATTCATAAAGGTTGTCTCCAGCCAACGGCTCTATGCAATTTGAAATGAGACTCATCTGACCAGGCAACATGTTTCCAGTTATCAACATCCATTTTCGGTGTTGACAGATCCAGGTGCGCCATAAAGCTTTGTGTTGTGCAGTCATCAAGGGTGCACGATTGGGCCTCTGGCTCCAAGAGTCCATACTAATGGTGTTCCATTAAATGGTTCCCTCTCTGACACTTGTTGATGGTCCAGCATTGAAATCTGCAGCAATTTGCAGAAGGGTTGCACTTTTGACATACCAAACAATTACATTCAGTTGTCATTGGTCCTGTTCTGGCAGGATCTTTCTCTGGCCACAGCAATGTCAGAGATTTTATGTTTTACCGGATTCCTGATATTTACGGTACACTTGTGATTTGGTCATACATGAAAATCTCCACTTCATCGTTACCTCAGAGATGCTGTGTCTCATCACTCATGCACCAACCATAACCCCATTCAAACTTCCTTGAATTTTGATAACCTGCCATTTTAGCATCAGTAACTGATCTAACAACTGTGCCAGACACTTGCTGCCTTATATAGGAGTTGCCAACCACAGCACCGTATTCTGCCTGTTTGTGTATCTCTATATTTGAATATGCATGCCTATACAGTTTCTATGGTGCTATAGTATAAATAATTAGCATGTCATGCATCACAACATCCTATGATGTGGATTGGAATTTAAATTACAAAAATGGCACATAGTTCAACGGCTGTCAATAAAACATCCAAACTGCAGTGGCAAAAACTCTGTATTGAACAGAAACTCAACCAACAAGTCAAAAGGGCCTAATCACAAAGACTTAAGAAACAAGGCAACTCATACAATTGTATTGCTTTAGTACCTGTTAGTAAAAAAGAGTAATAAATAAATGGACTGCAATAACATCAAAAAATGATAAATGTTTATAAGGAAGTTTAAACTAGTAATATAAATGCATAAAATAATTGATAGATTTGAAAGAAATTGAAATATGAAAAACAGGGATATGTAAATAAAGTTTTCATTGAAAATGATAGAAATGAACATAAAACAGCATATAACAAGAAATTCTCATGCTCTGAGGAATGCTACATCTACTGGTACTTGGTGACAGAAGACAGAAGAAATTAACAAAATTATGAAGAGGATAGTTACTACTCATCATATAGCATAGATGCTAAGTCACAGATAGGCACAATAAAAAGACTGTCAGAAAGAGAGCTTTCAGTCCACACACACGTGCGTGCACACGCACTCGCGCGTGTGTCGCTGCTGCCCCCTTACCCACCAGGCCTCAACCTCTGCCAATTTCAAGTTGCTGCCGCTCATACCTCACCTGTCATTCAACAACAACATCTTTGCCTCTGTACTTCCCCTCGACTGACATCTCCGCCCAAATTCTTTGCCTTGACATATGTCTGCTTGTGTGTGTGTGTGTGTGTGTGTGTGTGTGTGTGTGTGTGTGTGTGTGTGTGGGCGCGCACACGAGTGTATACATGTCCCTTTTTCCCTCAAGGTAAATCTTTCCGCTCCCGGGATTGGAATGACTCCTCTTTGCTGACGAAGCAACCTTTGGTTGCGAAAGCTTGAATTTTGTGTGTGTGTTTGTGTTTGTTAGTGTCTCTATCAACATACCAATGCTTTCGTTTGGTAAGTTACATCATCTTTGTTTTTAGATATATTTTTCCCATGTGGAATGTTTCCCTCCATTATATTCATATCATTAATATGAACCCAACAATTACGTTTGTTATTGTCAAAGTTGCATTTAGAAATCTTTTCTGTCATCTTACTTTCTCTTTTTGTTTGTACAAGTAGTTTCACTTTGTATTCACCTTCTCCTTTTTAGGGTAATCTACCATACAATTTTATCCTGCCTATATATACTCAATAATACGTAACCCACTTCCAAACCATAACCAAAAAATTTTTTCCCGCTCCCAACACTACCACTGCTATAAAATCCACCGTTCCCAGCTCACAAACAGTTCCTTCCATCTATTAAACAACCATTTCGGCTAGTTCTAACAACTTTCACTTTATTTCCATTTCCGTTTTTCCCACATCACTGATCATTTTTAGCCGCTTCCCACAGGCTTTAACGTCATTACTTCTTCGTCAGACAATTGTTAGCCTCATTTTCATAATCTGCCACCACAAAACCACTCCTTTTAATACATTTACATGCAGGTTTTTTGACATTTTCCCGAATTTCTGCACCCTTTAACGGGTTTTGGAGGCATCACAACCACCTAACCTTTGTGCACATCGTTGTTTACCAGCCCAAGTTCACCACAGGATCAACATTGCTCAGCTCTAACCAACCCTTATTCAACTTTTTTCACACCAGATCCCCAGTTGCTTTCTCGTTCACCTTTGTCTCTCCCCATATATTTTTATTTTCATTTTCATTCAGCCTCATGTTACACATTCCACCTTCTAATACCATGTCACCCTCACAACATCCCCATTAAGTTTTATTTACATTCCCTCCGCAAACATGCCTTCGCCCTAGCCAGATTACGCCCCCATATTTTATTTACTCAGGCTTGTCTGACATTTGGCATTACCTCCAAAGGCCTCACACTTAAAAGTTCCCATCTCTGGCTGTAACCCTTCTTTCCATCAGTCCCTATACCAGTTCCAAACTGAACAATCCATAGCCCTCACCCGCCTAATCCTTCACCTACACATCAACTCAGCCAATGAACACACCCATCAACTCCTATCCTTAATAAAAGTCCTCAATCTTTCCTCTCCCACATCCACACCAGCTGTTCAGAGCATTCTGTTCCTACAGGCCAACCGCAAATTAGAACAGCATGCCACCCTCCACCTCAAAAAACTATCCAATCTCCTGGTTTCCCACCTCCGGAAAGGCAACTCACTCACCCTCCACAACCTTTCCAGCAAACCTCAACCTCCTCTCATTGCACACAGACCCAGTCTCTCCCATCTACTCAATCTCCCACTTCCAGCTCCACTCTCCCCAAAACCTGACCCACCTCCTCTTCCTCAAAATCACCCTCTGCAAACCTTCCAGGAATTTCTCACTTCCAGCCTTGCCCCTCAATCCTTCTTGAAAAACCTTAATCCTACTCCCAACATCACCACAGCTGAATCCCAGGCTATCCGTCATCTGAAGGCTGACCAATCCATCGTCATTCTTCAGTAGACAAGGGTTCCATGACCGTGGTACTTGATTGTCGGGAGTATGTGGCTGAGGGACTGCGTCAGCTTTCAAACAACACTACATACAAAGTTTGCCAAGGTAATCCCACTCATGAAGTCCAGACGAAGCTTCAAGGAATCCTCAGAACCTTAGGCCCCCTACAAAACCTTTCACCTGACTCCATCAACCTCCTGATCCCACCAACACCCTACACCCCTACCTTCTACCTACTTCCTAAAATTCACAAACCCAGTCATCCCAGCTGTCCCATTGTAGCTGGTTACCAAGCCTCCACAGAACGTATCTCTGCCTACGTAGATCAACACCTTCAACCCATTACGTGCAGTCTCCCATCCTCCATCAAAGATACCAACCACTTTCTCGAACGCCTGGAATCCTTACCTGATCTGTTACCTCTGGAAACCATCCTTGTAACCATTGATGCCACTTCCTTATACACATATATGCCGCACGTCCAGGGCCTCACTGTGATGGAGCACTTCCTTTCCTCATCATCTTAGCCAGCTTCATCCTGACTCAACTTCTTATACCAACAATTAAAGGGAACAGCCATGGGTACCAGGATGGCCCCCTCGTACGCCAACCTATTTATGGGTCCCTTAGAGGACGCCTTCTTGGTTACCCAGACCTGCCAACCCAAAGTTTGGTACAGATTTATTGATGACATCTTCATGATCTGGACTCACAGTGAAGAACAACTCCTGAATTTCCTCTCCAACCTCAACTCCTTTGGTTCCATCAGATTCACCTGGTCCTACTCCAAGTCCCATGCCACTTTCCTTGATGTTGACCTCCATCTGTCCAATGGCCAGCTTCACACATCCGTCCACATCAAGCCCACCAACAAGTAACAGTACCTCCATTATGGCAACTGCCACTCATTCCATATCAAACGGTCCCTTCCCTACAGCCTAGGCCTTCGTGGCAAACAAATCTCCTCCAGTCCTGAATCCCTGAATCATTACACCAACAACCTGAAAACAGAGCTTTGGATCCCGCAACTACCCTCCTGACCTGGTACAGAAGCAAATAACCAGAGCCACTTCCTCATCCCCTAAAACCCAGAACCTCCCACAGAAGAACACCAAAAGTGCCCCACTTGTGACAGGATACTTTCTGGGTTCTGGGTCAGACTCCTAATGTGGCTTTCCAGCAGGGATACGACTTCCTCAATCCTCCCCTGAAATGAGATCCACCCTTCATGAAATCCTCCCCACTCCACCAAGAGTGTCTTTCCACCATCCACCTAACCTTCGTAACCTCTTGGTTTATCCCTATGAAATCCCCAAACCACCTTCCCTACCCTCTGGCTCCTACCCTTGCAACCATCCCTGGTGTAAAACCTGTCACATCCACCCTCCCACCACCACCTACTCCAGTCCTGTAAGCCGGAAGTGTACACGATCAAAGGCAGAGCCACGTGTGAAAGCACCCACGTGATTTACCAACTGACCTGCCTACACTGTGAAGCTTTCTATGTGGGAATGACCAGCAACAAACTGTCCATTCGCATGAACAGACACAGGCAGACAGTGTTTGCTGGTAATGAGGATCACCCTGTGGCTAAACATGCCTTGGCGCATGACCAGCACATCTTGGCACAGTGTTACACCGTCCGAGTTATCTGGATACTTCCCACCAACACCAACCTATGCGAACTCCGGAGATGGGAACTTGCACTTCAATATATCCTCTCTTCCCGTTACCCACCAGGCTGCAACCTCCGCTAATTTCAAGTTGCCGCTGCTCATACCTCACCTGTCATTCAACAACATCTTTGCCTCTGTACTTCTGCCTCGACTGACATCTCTGCCCAAACTCTTCGCCTTTACATATGTCTCCCTTAAAACCCACACCCTTTCATCTTTCCCTCTCCTTCCCTCTTTCCTGATGAAGCAACCGTGGGTTGCGAAAGCTTGAAATTTGTGTGTGTGTTTATTATTGTTTCTATCAATGTACCAACACTTTTGTTTGGTAAGTTACAGTATCTGGCAGCTGGGGCCAGACTGCTCAATAGTGAGTCTGGCTTCAGCTGCCATATACTGTGGTCATGTGTGTGCAAGTTGCCTTTGTGTGAGTATGTGTGTATATGTTGTCTCATTTTCGACAAAGGCTTTGTTTGCCAAGAGCTCACTTTCTGACAGTCTTTTTGTTGTGCCTATCTGTGACTTGGCATCTCAGCTATATGATGAGTAGCACCTTTCATAATACTGTTAAATTCCAACATAGATCTTCCATTGTTTGAAGCTGACAAAATGTGACACATGAAAAGAATGGAACTAATTACTAACTATTTGATGTACTTGTTTACAAATCAGAACTGCATTGGATTAAATTAATTGCTACTGAGTTCAATATAAAGCAAACACAATTTATTAACACCAATTTTGGATTAACTAAATGCTTAATACCACCGACTGCAATTCTTGTGCCCCACTGGAGAAATAAATCTATGTACACTATGGAAATTAAACTTATCACTTCAAGCCTTATGGAAATTTTTCTATGCATCCAAAATTTAAAAATTGAAATCACTTATAACTTAGCCATGGATGTAATATACAAGTATTTTCATCATGAAAGAGCATTTTATTGTGTTCCTATTTCAATTGTTTAGTGTGACGATGCATTCATGTTTCATTCCTAGTCACAAATATCCATAAGAGTATAACAAACTATGCCCAAATATTACCAGATTCTCTATGCAAATGTCCTTCTGTTTTAGATTTTGGCCAAAACTAGCAGTCTTGACTGACAAGTGTTTCTCACGATGGTTTGTCTTGAATGCAATGTATTTAATTAAGAGACCTACTGAATCAACATCTTAGAGACATTCATTTCATGATCTGCCATGATTAATGACAAACTTAATTACCTCACTGGTACATAATTCAACTTTTGAACTTTTGTGAACAGTTTTAAACCCAGGTATATTTTGCAAAAAGACCATGAAGGTAAAATTAGGTAGATTTGAGCCCACATGGAGACTTACTGACAATCATTCTCACCATGAAGCATTCATGATTGGAACAGGAAAGGGGAAAAGTGACAGTGCCACACAAAATAACCTTTGCCACATGCCACAAGATGGCTGGTGAAGTGCACTGCAAAGTCTGCATGAATTTACAGCTTATGAAGAATTTTACTCTCTTTTTATACCATGTTCTCTGATTTATCAGTCTGCTTTGATGGAGGCATTTTCATGTGTAATATGCTGTCCGTATATATGTAATAATATGCACATTTCACTGGATAATCACAACATGGTTTGTAGTATCTCTTTATATTCTACTAATTATCCCTGTACAATTCTATGAGTGAATTACATCCCTACCTGACCATCTATTATATACTTGCAGAATTGATGCGCAAAGTAGTACAGTACTATTACTATACCATGAGTGCATAATCATTCTTTGTAATATTCTCTCTAGTGTGTTGAGAGCACTTCTAGGATCTTCTCTGTGCTGAATAGCCGCATTGAATAACTGTAATTTTGCTATCGAGATTACTACAAGAAAGAGATTAAAAATATATCTTATGCTACTCAAGAAAATATATACTGAGCATTTACATCAAAGGTGTGTAAGAAATTTGATTATATATGTATTCTCTAATTGGAAATTTGCATGGAGGTGTCTTTTCATTGGTAATCAGAAGGGAACTTCCGATGAATTGGAAACAATCCTGCAATTATTTGATCCAAGAGCTCCACTATTTCATCAGATAATTAAACTCTATCAAAGCAATCTTTCCACTTGATCTGAGGTTTCCCGACTGACTACACAATGCAAGAAAACCAAGACATTTTATTTACACAGGATTGCAGATCGCTTCGAATCATCGAGACTGTGGACAAGGAGAGTCATCGTCCGATTCTGATTAAAGAAATAAAGCTTAATTATAACTTTCTTGAGCGACTGTGATGACTGTGATATGGCATCTTATGAATGAGATCATTAATAAAATACTAATAACTAACTTTCCTCCTCACCAGCAACCAGTATAAACACAACATTAATTAAAATTATGGGTTGAAATTAGTGAACTGTGGTGAATAAAACATTATATCCCAATGAAAAAATGTCAGCCACACATTGATTACTTTTAACTTGTAATATAATACAGAATAAGAAAAGAAGGGACAAAGGATTACATCTCATTAACCATAGGGCCATTGGTAAAAGACGGGGAAGGGAAATTGACTGTGTCCTTTACTTAGAAACTGCCCTGGCATTTGCCACATGCCACAAGATGGCTGGTGGAGTATAGATGCAAATGTAGATTAACACAGAAATATGCAGTGTTAAATACCACTGCAAAGTCTGTATGAATTTAACTGACCCATTTTTGTGGACCTGTTCAAAAATTTTAATGAAACTCTTTCTCCATCTTATGTCAGCCTAGCTATTTTATATTCTTGTTGATGAACACTAGAATGGTGTGCTCTTTTGAAACTTGGAATAAAAGTATTGTAACAATCAAGCTTACTTTCACTGCTACAGCTTATTAAAAATTTCACTCTCTTTTATACCATGTTCTCTGATTTATCAGTCTGCTTTGATGGAGGCATTTTCTTTTCATCTGTGATAGCATGTATAATATGCTGTCCATATAAATGTGATAATATGCACATTTCACTGGATAATGACAACATGGTTGAAATTGGTTAACTGTGGTGAATAAAATATTATATCCAAATGAAAAAATGTCAGCAGCATATTGATTACTTTTAACTTGTAATATAATACTGAAGAAGAAAAGGAAGGACAAAGGTTTACATCTCAGTAATGATAGGGCCATTGGGGAAGATGGAGAAGAGAAATTGACTGTGTCCTTTACAAAGAAACTGCCCTGGCATTTGTCTTAAGCAGTTTAGGTAATCCCCAGTAAACATGAATTTGGATGGTCAGATGGGAATCTGAGTTTCCACCTTCACAATTGCAAGTGCAGTGTCTTATTACTGTACCACTTCACTTGGCACCGTAGGAAGCAATGGAGGAAACAAAGTAAAGAAGATATTTTATAGCAGAAAGCTTTGGGCACTTATGCAAAGGCGGGGAGCTACAAAGTAACGGAGTTTCTGGAAATAGTACAGCAAAAAGACAGAAGTCTGGATTCTTGTGATCTTGGATTCCACAGAACAAAATAATACATGTAACATGGTGATGTCTCAATACTGGTTAATTACATTCAATACATCAAGGAAGAAATTGCAAGAAAACAAAATTAAATTATTGGATACTACAGAAGATAGCACTTCCAAAATCAGGATAATGGCATAACTGGAGACGACTTCATTAAACAAAGCTTCTTGAGATTAAATGACAGAATCAGAATTTTCAAGATCACTGCAGTATGTTCAATACTAAGAAATCTAAGTTTGTATAAGTGAACTTTACATAATTTTAAATCATATCAGTGCAGACCTTCACAATGTCATGTATGAGTGACATCCGAAAATTCCAGTCTAAATCTAGTTCTCCATTCTCAAGCACATCCTTTAGACTGCCTTTGGGACAGTATTCTGTCAGTATGAGGATGTTATTTGTGTCAACACAAGCACCAACAAACCTGACTGTATTCTCATGTGTAACATCACGAACCTGAAAACAAAAATATGTGTCACATTGAATCATAACAAGAAACAGCGAGCACAGAAAAGTTGTATATACTACTCTTTCTATTGTAACAGGATCCATTCATCCAATAAAGAACAACATTAGGTTGGTTGATTGGTTGGGAGAGAAAGGGGCTAATCTACAGGGACATCAGTCACATAACATTAGGCAGTGTCCATCTGCAATGTTATTAACATCTGGACCCATACATCAACAGTTATTTTTATATTTAATATGATACATATTACTCTGTGTATTATGAGGCATGTTTTTAAGTAATTACCATTTTGAAATAAATATTTAAAAAATCTACTTTTCCTGATAATTGCCTCCAATATTAAGGAAATTCTCATATCTTACAGCCAACTCTTGAATATCGTCCTGTAGAAATCTGCCAGCTGATTAGACAACCACTGCAACGCAGTAATTTTATTTCCATCATTGTTGAGGCACTAACCACTAAATGCTACTTCAATGGAGAAACATGTGGTAGCCAGGCAGTAGATCACGTCTGTATGGATCACATTGCTCCCAACCAGTTGATCTTATCAGCTCTCGAGTTCAACTGGCCATGTGTGGACAGACATTCCCATGAAGCAAAATGATCCCCTTACCACCTTTTGTTTTGGATTGCAGCTCAATTTTTTAAGGACTCACAAGAAGTCCCAAAAAACAGGACACACGATTATCCACATTGAAATTGTTCCCTTGAACTTAAGTTTCTTGGGTGGCCACCATTCCCTGCACTGCTGCTTTGATTCAGGTGTAATGTAATCCACCCACGTTTAGTTGCCTGTGGCAGTTTGGCTTAAGAACTCATTACCTCCCTCACTCTACCACTCTAGGAAAGTCAAGAAACTGATTAAACATTTGTTTGTGCGCACGTCAGTCAACATTTTTGGTACCCACCTGATATAACTTTCGGTAATTTACATGTTCTGTAACAATTTGCATAAATTACACTTCTTGACGCTTGTGGGAACTCATCACATAATGCCAAATTCATAAAGAGTGTGATCTCTATCACTTTTAGGTCAAATTTCTGCACCAAATCGTCACTGATGACTGATGTCACCCACTTTGTTCCTCATTGTGCGCATTTCTATGGCCATCTTCAAAAGCTCTCTTCCATTTAAGTACCATCTCACAGTTCATAATGTTTTCACCATACACTTCACTGATCTGAAAATTAATTTCAGCTGCTTCCATTCCTTTAACACTGAGAAAATTAATCACAGTCTGTATTTCTCAATTGGTAGGATTCTCATTCAGAGGAGCCATTTCAAATACTCACAGACAAACTTAATCACTCCGAATGACACTGTAATTGGATCTGTGGCTTGCCAACACAATGCTGTACACAGCACACATATGCCAAACGCTGACTGAGGCACTGCAGCTGATGGTGCTTACTTTAAAAACACACCTCATAAAATAAAATCTAGGGAGTGCTACAAAATGGGACTTAATAGGCCATACAGCTATCTGTTAATGGGAACGAGACTAACACAATCCTGTGTGTATGTACTTTCAGACAAGGTATTGTTTTTCTAATTACTTATCTCAGGGATCTGTTTTCTCCTAGCTGTTACTTACATACAAACATGAATTGTTGTTATCTTCAGTCCAAATACTGGTTTCATGCAGGTCACCACAGTAGTGAATCCTTTACAAGGCTCTTCATCTCTGCATAACTGCTGCAACCTACATCTATTTTAACCTGCGTACTGTATTTATGGCAAGATCTCTCTTTATAAATATTGTCCCTCACATTTATTACCAAAATGCCTACTTTCTGATGTCTCGGGTTCTGACCCATCAACATGTTTCCTTCTTTTAGTTAAGTTGTGCCATAAATTCCTTGTTTCCCTAATTCGATCAGTCCCTCCTCATTTGTTGTCCCTCACATTTATTACCAAAATGCCTACTTTCTGATGTCTCACTTTCTGATCTATCAACATGTTTCCTTCTTTTAGTCAAGTTGTGCCATAAATTCCTTGCTTCCCTAATTCAATCAGTCCCTCCTCATTTGTTATCTCGATCTATCCATGTCATCTTCAGCACTTTTCAGAAGGACCATGTTTGATAAGCTTCTATTCTCTTTTCATCTGAACTGCTTATCTTCCACATTTCACTTCCCTATACTCAGGACATATACCCCGAGAAAAGACATCCTACACATTTATATTAAATGTTAATAAATCCTTCATCCTCACAAATGCTTTTTTTATATTATTAGTCAGCATTTGATATTCTCTCCACTTCAGCCATCATCAGTTATTTTGTTGTTGAAATTGCAAACTCATCTACTGCTTTTGGTGTCACACCTTGTAATCAAATTCCCTCAGAATCAACTGATTTAATTTGATTACATTCCACTGTCCCATTCTGTTTAACTGCTCTTTGTAAGACCACAACCCCTTGGGACCCTATATCCTATTCCAATCTCATCTTCACTCTCCCATACCAATTTAAACTGTTGGTTTGACATTATTTACATTGTTCCTCGCTATTAAATAGACTGAAGGAAACACGTTGAATTAAAAACTAATGCACCATCACAATTTACACACAATACAAATTTCAGGAACATGGTAGGAATGATTTTGCAGATGTAATTATAGAGTAATTAATGATTAAAGTTCCAATACTTCCAAGTCATAGAGAGTCAGCTATCTTTATGTTTTGAAAGCAGAAATTACTTGAATCCCTAATAAAAATATGACATGATGATTTTTCAGTCAGAAATGAGCATACTCATATTTTAATTGGTGTCAGATAATAGAACTGTAGTTATGACCACATAGAAATGTAAAATTTTACTCATACAAAAATGAGTTATTTGCATCTAGGGTTTTCATTCAATAAAATTAATCACTTTGTACACCTGAGAACTTTAGCATGAATTTTCTTTCAGTCAGTTAATCACTATATTCAAATTAATGAAGTATATTGTTGCAATGACAAAACACTTAATTTATGGTCTTAATAGAAACAGTTTCTATCCTGTCTTTGTATGAAATTATTCACTTTCAATCTAAGTGTATGTCTATGTAATTTAGGAAGACGTATGTAAAAACTTTAATTGTATAAATGCAAATTCAGTATGTAAGGAAAACAGTAACTATAGAGTTGATTTTCTATGCTGCCAAACTTCAGTCTCAGACCAAATTTTGTAAAAACAGCATGTAGTCAGACTTTGTAAGTTTTATGATGTACACTCACCGACGAACATCTGACATGCGAAATAAAATCCTTTGTACACAAAGCGTACGACAACTTATTCTAACCATTTCATGATTTCCATGTGATGATGAAGCATTCATGTGTAAATGTAATGAATAGAGTGAAAAGCTGGAAATGGAGTGATTGTTTTCCTACTGAATGCGACAATATGGAAAAATCAAAACGGACCCTTTAAAAACATGTTAAAAAATGAACTCAGAATATAAGAAAGGAACTTAAGTATTCAAAAACAATTATATGTGTACTAACAAATGAACTATGTAAGTGAGAATCAGCCAAGAAATAAATGTGTAAAAACTACAAATGTGAGGCATCCAACATAAAGCATGATTCACAACACAGCTTGCATACCACAACACAGAATGCAGTTCAAAAAGGAAAGCAATCTAAGGGTGCAGCAATGAAAATGCAACCCTTTGCTCCTGAGAATCAGTTAGTGAGTAGAAGACCCAAAATATTTGTTGCCTGTGATAGCCATGGCAGAGACTGTGTAAAAAACATTTTAAACTTAGCTTCAAATAAATATGATGTTGAAGGGAAGGTGATACCAGGTGCCCCAACTAGTGTAATATTTTTTTTAAAAAAAATGCAATGACTTGCATAAGCTGACAAATGAAGATTTTGCACATCTACTTGGGCAGGAGCTAATGACAGCAAAGAATGAAGCCAACTTGGCAATTCGTTCACTACATAAAGCCTTGTTGGTGTTACAAAATACAAATGTGATTGTAGTTGGTGTACCACACAGGCATGACCTGCCTGAATGGTCTTGTGTAAGCCAACAAATTCAATCCACAAATGGAAAACAAAAAACAAAAAAAAAAAATTTGCGAAATGCCTCCATAACACTTGTTTTATTAATACCCCTAGTACCAAGGAGTTATATACAGCACATGGACAGCACCTAAATGACGCAAGGATTTATGAATCTGTGGAAACAAACAGGGAAGTGTACAGAACAGCAACAGAACTTAAACATAAGGATATTGCAGTCTCAGATAAAGAATTAGTGAGAAATGTTGCTGACACAACTCCAGCACAAATAACAACAGAATCCAGAAAAGTGAATTCTGTATGTGTGGAGAGGACAATTACTCAAGAAATAAATATACCCAAGAGATCAGTGCAAAAGTTAGAAGAAGTGGCAAATGATGTGGCAGGAAAGAAGACACCATGTGAGAAGAGAGACCTACTTGCAAAAAGAAGAATAGCAACTCAAGCTCAAGGAGTGAGAATACAAACAGGTGGAACATGGCAGTCAACCCGAAGAAAGAAGCTACAATCAAGGGAGCAGGATTTTTGGTGGGATCTGTGGTGGTTTTACAGAAGAAAGTAGTTAACAAAGTGAGTCATCAAGTGGATGAACAGATATGTGACTATCAGATTCACACAGATGACCACAGTGCATCAAGATTAACCTACAACTTCAAATGTAGAGTCAAATTGCTCTCAGAGTAACATAGACAAACTACTTATTTTCTACAAGTTAACATATGTTGTATAAGAAATAAGACTTTAGAATCACAACATTTATGTAACACTGAGCACGTAGATGTTAAATATGTGTATCTGAGCACAGATTAACCTAAGAACAAGTAAATATATTTGTTCCCCAAGGGAATGTTGTGGGAGATATGATATGTAGAAAACAAACAAAGAATGGTGGGGCTGGAATTTTTGTCAAAGAAGGAATAAAGTTTTCCAGAACTGATGTATCTCTGTAGGCCTACTCCTCAGAATTTGAAGGGGAGTTTAGTTGTGTAAAACTAATGAATGAAAATATGGTAGTGGTTAGTCTATATAGGTCACCAGATGGTGATGTAAATTTGTTTACTGAAAAATGTTAATTAATAGTTCAAAAGATATTCAAGAGTAAGACGAGAATTGCAATCTGTGGTGATTTCAACATCGAAATGGCAAACACACAGGGGCCAGTTGCTAGGACATTTTAGATTACGCTAAGATCTTCTGAACAAAATCCCACTCGGTGGAGAAAACGATGAAAGAGAATTAGAAACAATACAGCTCAGAGACAAAACCAGTGCATGTAACACGCAGATAATGCAAGAACTCAACTACAAAATCAAAACAAAACTAACAAAAATTGAAAATAAACAGAACACAAACAACACAGATATTCCTGTACACCCAAACACACGGAATGGGAACACCCATGACATGAGCAACAAAAAGAAATGATGACATAAAGACACAAATTGACACACAGAACAGCAGATGTACTGAAGAAACAAGGAATATACACTCCAGTCACATTTATAAACACCAGTGGAACAACATGACAAATACCAAAGATCCGACGTATGCCAGTTAGAATGTCAAGACTGCAAATACATCTACCTGGGAATCGACAGGCATACATTTCAAAGGTAGATAAAAGAACACATAAGAAGCTGGAAATACGAAAATAGCCACTCCAGCTTTGCTGGACACCTTATAAAGCTAGGACACGAACCAATATTACAGGAAACTTTCACATGCAAAGAGCTCATGCAATGTACAAGAAAGTAACAAATCACCAAATCAGTATAAGTAAAAACTCATTGGTCAATAACAAACAGAGATGTAGAACATACCCAGACTAAACAATAACTTAAAAAATATGCGTGCCCATTGCAAACAAACAAAACAAGATTAAACAATACAGACACTACAACACAAACAAAATATGAAGGAAAACACAGAGTGACAGTTGGCAATACTACATACAGTAAACAAACCAAAACAAAACACAGTGAACAGTGGAAGTGAATTGAAACATGCTCATAAAATGACAAAAATCGGACATGCTGTGTAGGAAACTAAGTACATCTCCTGGATGGTACATATGCACTAATAAGTCCACAAATTTTAAATGGAAAAAAAAAATATTTAATCTCACAAAACTTGTTCTACAAAAAGTTGTTTCGCACCTAACAGCAAAAGACTAACAAAAACCTGTAATGTAGTAACAAATCTATAATTGCTATGTGAAGCAATTGTTATATACAAAAGAAACATATATTGCAGGCCACTGAAAATGATTCGCGTATAAAAATAAGCCTCCCCCCATGAACCAAGGACCTTGCCATTGGTGGGGAGGCTTGCGTGCCTCAGCGATACAGATAGCCGTACCGTAGGTGCAACCACACTGGAGGGGTATCTGTTGAGAGGCCAGACAAACATGTGGTTCCTGAAGAGGTTTCAGTAGTTGCAAGGGCAACAGTATGGATGATTGACTGACCTGGCCTTGTAACAGTAACCAAAACGGCCTTGCTGTGCTGGTACTGCGAACGGCTGAAAGCAAGGGGAAACTACGGCCGTAATTTTTCCCAAGGGCATGCAGCTTTAGTGTATGATTAAATGATGATGGCGTCCTCTTGTGTAAAATATTCCGGAGGTAAAATAGTCCCCCATTCGGATCTCCGGGCGGGGACTACTCAAGAGGATGTTGTTATCAGGAGAAAGAAAACTGGCGTTCTACGGATCGGAGCGTGGAATGTCAGATCACTCAATCGGGCAGGTAGGTTAGAAAATTTAAAAAGGGAAAGGGATAGGTTAAAGTTAGATACAGTGGGAATTAGTGAAGTTCGGTGGAAGGAGGAACAAGACTTCTGGTCAGGTGAATACAGGGTTATAAACACAAAATCAAATAGGGGTAATGCAGGAGTAGGTTTAATAATGAATAGGAAAATAGGAATGCGGGTAAGCTACTACAAACAGCATAGTGAATGCATTATTGTGGCCAAGACAGATACGAAGCCCACACCTACTACAGTAGTACAAGTTTATATGCCAACTAGTTCTGCAGATGATGAAGAAATTGAAGAAATGTATGATGAAGTAAAAGAAATTATTCAGATAGTGAAGGGTGACGAAAATTTAATAGTCATGGGTGACTGGAATTCGGTTGTAGGAAAAGGGAGAGAAGGAAACGTAGTAGGTGAATATGGATTGGGGGAGAGAAATGAAAGAGGAAGCCGACTGGTAGAATTTTGCACAGAGCACAACTTAATCATGGCTAACACTTGGTTTAAGAATCATGAATAAAGGTTGTATACATGGAACAACCCTGGAGATACTAAAAGGTATCAGATAGATTATATAATGGTACGACAGAGATTTAGGAACCAGGTTTTAAATTGTAAGACATTTCCAGGGGCAGATGTGGACTCTGACCACAATCTATTGGTTATGACCTGTAGATCAAAACTGAAGAAACTGCAAAAAGGTGGGAATTTAAGGAGATGGGACCTGAATAAACTGAAAGAACAAAAGGTTGTACAGAGTTTCAGGGAGAGCATAAGGGAATAATTGACAGTAATGGGGGAAAGAAATACAGTAGAAGAAGAATGGGTAGCTTTGAGGGATGAAGTAATGAAGACAGCAGAGGTTCAAGTAGGTAAAAGATGGGGGCTAGTAGAAATCCTTGGGTAACAGAAGAAATATTAAATTTAATTGATGAAAGGAGAAAATATAAAAATGCAGTAAATGAAGCAGGCAAAAAGTAATATAGATGTCTCAAAAATGAGATGGACAGGAAGTGCAAAATGGCTAAGCGGGGATGGCTAGAGGACAAATGTAAGGATGTAAAGGCTTATCTCACTAGGGGTAAGATAGATACTGCCTACAGGAAAATTAAAGAGACCTTTGGAGATAAGAGAACCACTTGTATGAACATCAAGAGCTCAGATAGAAACCCAGTTCTAAGCAAAGAAGGGAAAGCACAAAGGTGGAAGGAGTATATAGAGGGTCTATACAAGGGCAATGTACTTGAGGACAATATTATGGAAATGGAAGAGAATGTAGATGAAGACGAAATGGGAGATACGATACTGCTTGAAGGAGTTTGACAGAGTACTGAAAAACCTGAGTCGAAAAAAGGCCCCGGGAGTAGGCAACATTCCATTAGAACTACTGATGGCCTTGGGGAGAGCCAGTCCTGACAAAACTCTACCGTCTGGTGAGCAAGGTGTATGAAACAGGCTAAATAACCTCAGACTTCAAGAAGAACATAATAATTCCAATCCCAAAGAAAGCAGGTGTTGACAGATGTGAAAATTACTGAACAATCAGTCTAATAAGCTACAGCTGCAAAATACTAACACGAATTCTTTACAGACGAATGGAAAAACTAGTAGAAGCCGACCTCGGGGAAGATCAGTTTGGATTCCGTAGAAATACTGGAACACGTGAGGCAATACTGACCTTACGACTTAACTTAGAAGCTAGATTAAGGAAAGGCAAACCTACGTTTCTAGCATTTGTAGACTTGGAGAAAGCTTTTGACAATGTTGACTGGAATACTCTCTTTCAAATTCTAAAGGTGGCAGGGGTAAAATACAGGGAGCGAAAGGCTATTTACAATTTGTACAGAAGCCAGATGGCAGTTGTAAGAGTCAAGGGACATGAAAGGGAAGCAGTTGTTGGGAAGGGAGTAAGACAGGGTTGTAGCCTCTTCCCAATGTTATTCAATCTGTATATTGAGCAAGCAGTAAAGGAAACAAAAGAAAAATTTGGAGTAGGTATTAAAATCTAGGGAGATGAAATAAAAACTTTGAGGTTCGCCGATGACATTGTAAATATGTCAGAGACAGCAAAGGACTTGGAAGAGCAGTTGAACGGAATGGACAGAGTCTTGAAAGGAGGGTATAAGATGAACATCAACAAAAGCAAAACGAGGATAATGGAATGTGGTCAATTTAAGTCTGGTGATACTGAGGGAATTAGATTACGAAATGAGACACTTAAAGTAGTAAAGGAGTTTTGTTATTTGGGGAGCAAAATAACTGATGATGGTCAAAGTAGAGAGGATATAAAATGTAGACTGGCAATGGCAAGGAAAGTGTTTCTGAAGAAGAGAAATTTGTTAACAACGAGTATAGATTTAAGTGTCAGGAAGTCATTTCTGAAAATATTTTTATGGAGTGTAGCCATGTATGGAAGTGAAACATGGCAATAAATAGTTTGGACGAGAAGAGAATAGAAGCTTTCGAAATGTGGTGCTACAGAAGAATGCTGAAAATTAGATGGGTAGATCACATAACTAACGAGGAGGTATTGAATAGGATTGGGAAGAAGAGAAGTTTGTGGCACAACTTAACGAGAAGAAGGGATCGGTTGGTAGGACATGTTCTGAGGCATCAAGGGATCACCAATTTAGTATTGGAGGGCAGCGTGGATGGTAAAAATTGTAGAGGGAGACCAAGAGATGAATACACTAAGCAGATTCAGAAGGATATAGGTTGCAGTAGATACTGGGAGATGAAGAGTCTTGCAGAGGATAGAGTGGCATGGAGAGCTGCATCAAACCAGTCTCAGGACTGAAGACCACAACAATAACAAAATCTTCAGACCTCTACTGTACACATAACCATGTCACATGCAAGAATGCCTGCAAAGACGATATTATCGTGAACTTCCATAGGGAAGATTTTACATTCAGTCTTGCAGGAGTGGACATGCACATCATGAGCCACTACTCCTTACACTCTGATAGAGGCAGCCAGTTAAAACTGAAGAACCTAAAGTAGTAATGGTACGAGGACAAAAAGAAGAGTACATAAGTATGTTAGTTGATAGATTAGGAAGTGCCGGTTGGAAATGGAAAAAGAGAAACTGAAATTACCTTTGATAACTTCTTTAAAAATTACAGTGATTTATTGTATTCTTGCTCACCAGTAAAAATAAAAAATATCCAAGTGAAATGAAAAAGAAAAGTCTGAACTGGTTTACAGAAGAGCTAGCAGAAATTAAATTAGAGGAAACATGCATATGCTGTACCAGATGCATAGGCAAATCACTAACCAAGGGGCAGAACAGAACATGAACATTCATAGGTCATATCTGAAATGCAAAAAAATCCTACACAGCTAAACTTTTTCTGGCAAAAAAACAAGCAGTGGAAAACTATATAGAAAGTGCTCCCAATAAATGCAAGGCAGCATGGCAAATAATAAAACAAGGAATACACCAAAATTCACAGAAACAGCTCTGCTTGAAGCACAGGAATTAAATAAGAATTTTTTAAACTCAGCTATAGAAATAAGTAACAGTATTAAAGCAACAAATTCATCTGCAATCGACCTTGTTGGAACACCATTGCCTGTTAACCTGGTATTTCACACCTGCTGATGAAAAAGCTGTATCCAAATTTTCAGGTTATAAAAGTATGGACTGTTACTGGTTATCAAATAACATAGATAAAAAGACAATGCACTCAATTGCCAAACCATTAGGTTTTATTTTTAACAAATGTGTAGAATTTGGACTTTTTGCGGATATGCTTAAGGCATCAAAAGTTGTCCCAGTTTTTAAAATAAGGGGACAAACATCTTCCCCAAAGCTACAGATCAGTATTCATCATTTCAATATTCTCAAAGATATTTGAGGCACTGATACACACACATGTAAGCACCTTCTTTGAAAAACACAGTATTGTATGTAGAAATCAGTTTGGTTTTCACAAGGGGAAAAACACAACAGGGGCCATTTTGGAAATCACTGACCAAACCTTAACAGCTTCTGAAAACAATAACATGGTATCACTGGTATTAGGTGACCTTAGCAAAGCTTTTTATTGCATTCCTGTTGACTTACTACTGGGGAAACTAGAGCTTTATGAGGTGACAGGGAGCACTTTAACTATGATAAATTCTTATTTAAGTAACTGAAAACAGGTGTATCACAAGGGTCTACACTTGGATCCTTCTTCTTCATTGTAGCTATTAATGATTTACCTAAAAACATAGCCCACCCCATCGTGTGTTATGCTGATGATACAACACTACTTACCACACATCAGAACATTTCAGATGTGAATAACCTAACAAAAGAAACACTTGATAAGGCCCTGGACTGGTTTGCAGCCAATAAGCTCCTGCGCAATCCTGAGAAAACCCAACAACTTTCAATGGGAATATCAAATGAAGTAGGCAATAAGTCGGTAAAACTCTTAGGTATTCACAGTGACTCAAAAATCTACTGGGAGCAACATGTCGATCACGAATGCGAAAAAATATCTCAGGTGGCACACCTTATCTCGAAACTAAGGGAGGTAGTGAGCTTGGAGTGCCTTAGGGTGACATACTTTGGGCTATTCCAGTCACATATTTCGTATCGTCTGATTATATGGGGGCACTTCCCTCATATCAAGAACATCTTGAAATTACAAAAAATGTGTAAAAGAGGACGTAGGGAGCACTGTCATCCTCTTCATTCCAGACTCAGAATACTCACAATTATGAATTTATTCATCTATGTGTCTGTATTCTATATTGAAAATAATATTTCAGAATTTATTGCCAGAAAGGAAGTAAATGAACAGAACACCAGGGCTAAGGGTAACTTTGACATACTGTGCCACAGATTTGCAAGAATGGGAAATTCACACAAAGTAAACCCACTCAAAATGTTCAATAAACTGCCAATTCACGTTCAGTCTATGGATTTTATTATTTTTATTTATTTATTTTTTTTATTTTTTTAATTAAGAGGTACAGCTGGCTGTCAGATCATCCATTCTATGACATTAAAGGATTCTTTGAGATACCTGAGGAGAATATTAGCATTTAAAAGTTGTCTGTAGTTAAGCATATTATTGTGTTCTGTGGTTAATCATGTGTAATTACATAGTGTATACAATAAACAATACAATACAATATTATATCATATTAGATTATAGTATAACTTATTGCATTAACTTTTAGAAGCTAT
Source organism: Schistocerca gregaria (assembly GCF_023897955.1). Classification (NCBI taxonomy): domain Eukaryota; kingdom Metazoa; phylum Arthropoda; class Insecta; order Orthoptera; family Acrididae; genus Schistocerca; species Schistocerca gregaria. The sequence continues at coordinate 56,676,557 of NC_064923.1, read as the reverse complement.
CCTAGTATAATTTGATAAACTGACATTAGTTTATCATATTATTCTGTGTGTACTAGTATATCTGGAATGAAAAAGGCAATGTCATTGTAAAATGATCTATGGTGAATAACATTCTTGATTCTTTAACAACAAAGTGAACCTACGGCAACATCAAGAAGCAGCACCTTGGATTACACAAGATATGTATAAAATTGATGGAGGATATTTTTTTGATGCTGGTAATGCGTTGCAGAATGTGGTCTATTGAACACTGTTTTCCTTTTGTTAAACTGCGATACACATTCCAAACTTCGCAAAAACATTTTCGCCAAACTTTATTACAACGTGGTGAAAGGAGCTAGGATGTGTATAAAAATGGCTCTGAGCACTATGGGACTCAACTGCTGTGGTCATCAGTCCCCTAGAACTTAGAACTACTTAAACCTAACTAACCTAAGGACATCACACACATCCATGCCCGAGGCAGGATTCGAACCTGCGACCGTAGCAGTCGCACGGTTCCGGACTGCGCGCCTAGAACCGCGAGACCACCGCGGCCGGCAGGATGTGTATAAAATTGCATTGTATGCTAATGGTTATTAAGTTGTTTACAATATCCTGTGCCATATAACATTACTGGAGTGTGAATAAAAACAACCTACATGGAAAAGGTAGATGTGTGAAGCAATGGACCAATACCAACAGCCAGCAGCATGGATTGTCAGATGAGTACCAAATATATTATTCTCGTAACAGAGTAGTAAAATAATTAACTGATATGAAGTGAAATTGCATGCTAAAGTATCAGGCAAAAATAATTGCATGTAACATATTTTGCAAATATTACAGGAAAGGTATTATTCAGAAGTGTTTGTCAAGTTGTGCAAAATTACTTAAAATGAGTAGAAGCAATATATTTTCTGTACGTGACCAAGGTGAAATCACAAGATCTGGTTGGCAGCTACATGCATCAACACCAAATCTAAATATTCAAAGCCACTAGAAATCAGCAAGTAGTATCATTTCACCTTTCCAAGGATTTCAACAACTTGAAAACCTATTGGAACAATTGTCTAAGTTACTAGATAGTAAACTGTCAGAGAAAAATAATAAAAATAGATATTATGCTGGAAACAATTTCAGAAAAATAGACAATATTCTCAAAAAAATGGACCAGAAACTGGAAGCAATTAGGGAAGATGTTAATAAGGCAAACAGACAAATAAACAGTGTAAATGAAAGAGCAGGCAATGTAGAATCTGAAGTGAATTATTTGAAGAGTTTTGCTGTTGTAGAGCTACAATTAGTTAACAAATGTGTTGATGAACTCTACAGACAAAAATCAGAGTTGCATAATACACAGCCTTGTATTGAAACTGACAATAATTTTATGGGTGAGAAACTAAAATCAAATTTTATACTTGTTTCAGAACAAATTTCTTTGGTAAACAGCAAAGTGAATTAAGTAACAAATAAGCTTCAAACAATCAACTCTAAATTTGAAAAACTGGACACTAATATGTTTAACATTATATCTAGTGGTAAAACATGTTTCAAACAATTGCAGTACATTATTATGAAAAATTTTCTGGGTGATTTTAAACTACACCTTGGCAATTGTACCAGCACCAGGGCAGACAGCTTTGCAACAGGCATGTCAGAACAAGTGAAAGTGAAATTTGCCAAGTAATTTTTAGATGGAGAAGTTTTATCCTGGGCGAACCAGCATGTTAAACCAGAAGTGATGTTTGTGGAGTTCAAAAACTTATTTTAAAACAGATTTTGGTTAGATAGTAGGCAGGCCAGAATACAATCAGAATTTATGAATGGAAGTAGATTTCGCAAAGAAGGTATGAGAATGGGTGAATTTTGAAAGCAGCAGCTTAGGACTTTAGCACACACAGATAAACCATTTGATGAATTAACCCAAATTACCATACTGAAATGGTGTTTACCTGGCCATGTTCAGTGGAGTCTTGTTTACAGACCAGAAGACACTACTGAGGAATTTCTGAAATTTGTAGATAAGTTAGGTCATGCTAGGGAGAACATTTTTCAGAATGGGGAGGCATCACAACACAACACAACAACAACAACAACAACAACAACAACAACAGAGATGTTGGTAATAGAAGTAATAATAATTTTGGTAACAACTATCACAACCAGACTAATAAAAATAATATGAAAGAGCAGGGCTTAGGTACTCAAAGGAGAAATGGCAACAGATCCTATCCAAATAACAATCAGAAAAACATGTACCCACCTCATTGTGAGACTGTCAGTTTGAGATGAACAGTTACAGAAATCAGGCTAGAGGCAGGAGCGGAAGGCAGGATTCAGGCCACATACACCATCATTACCAGATAAACACAGTTGATTGTGATACAGCATTTTGGGACTTCACGTTGGTGGAAATGAGTGAAGATAATAGTAAAGTAGAAAATAAATTTAATCTTAGTACACTTGATTTGACCAACTTATTTGATGAGAGCTGTGTGTTTAGTAATAGTAATATTTATGCTGATGCTGATGAGTATGGTTTAGTTAGCTTATTTTGTGACAATGAATTTTCAATATTGTCTGAAAATGATGTGGAGGAAAGTAAGAATTATATACCCACGTTAAATTATGATTATGAGCCTGCTGGCACAAGATCTGGTACTTGTGATAGTGATTGTGATGTGGAGATGTGTAGTTGAAGCTGAGGTTCATGTAGGTGCAGATGACGTTGCTAATGAGTATTTTGATACTGTTCATGCTGATGTTGTATTTTATGATGAATTAGATGGTATAGTTTATGTGGAAGTACTAGACAATGATATGAGTAATACACTCCTGGAAATTGAAATAAGAACACCGTGAATTCATTGTCCCAGGAAGGGGAAACTTTATTGACACATTCCTGGGGTCAGATACATCACATGATCACACTGACAGAACCACAGACACATAGACACAGGCAACAGAGCATGCACAAGGTCGGCACTAGTACAGTGTATATCCATCTTTCGCAGCAATGCAGGCTGCTATTCTCCCATGGAGACGATCGTAGAGATGCTGGCTGTGGTCCTGTGGAATGGCTTGTCATGCCATTTCCACCTGGCGCCTCAGTTGGACCAGCGTTCGTGCTGGACGTGCAGACCGCATGAGACAACGCTTCATCCAGTCCCAAACATGCTCAATGGGGGACAGATCCAGAGATCTTGCTGGCCAGGGTAGTTGCTTACACCTTCCAGAGCACGTTGGGTGGCACGGGATACATGCGGACGTGCATTGTCCTGTTGGAACAGCAAGTTCCCTTGCCGGTCTAGGAATGGTACAACGATGGGTTCGATGACGGTTTGGATGTACCGTGCACTATTCAGTGTCCCCTCGACGATCACCAGAGGTGTACGGCCAGTGTAGGACATCGCCTTCCCACACCATGGTGCCGGGTGTTGGCCCTGTGTGCCTCGGTCGTATGCAGTCCTGATTGTGGCGCTCACCTGCACGGCGCCAAACACGCATACGACCATCATTGGCACCAAGGCAGAAGCGACTCTCATCGCTGAAGACAACACATCTCCATTCGTCCCTCCATTCACGCCTGTCGCGACACCACTGGAGGTGGGCTGCACGATGTTGGGGCGTGAGTGGAAGACGGCCTAACGGTGTGCGGGACCGTAGCCCAGCTTCATGGAGACGGTTGCGAATGGTCCTCGCCGATACCCCAGGAGCAACAGTGTCCCTAATTTGCTGGGAAGTGGCGGTGCGGTCCCCTATGGCACTGCGTAGGATCCTATGGTCTTGGCGTGCATCCGTGTGTCGCTGCGGTCCGGTCCCAGGTCGACGGGCACGTGCACCTTCTGCCGACCACTGGCGACAACATTGATGTACTGTGGAGACCTCACGCCCCACGTGTTGAGCAATTCGGCGGTACGTCCACCCGGCCTTCCGCATGCCCACTATACGCCCTCGCTCAAAGTCCGTCAACTGCACATACGGTTCACGTCCACACTGTCGCGGCATGCTACCAGTGTTAAAGACTGCGATGGAGCTCCGTATGCCACGGCAAACTGGCTGACACTGACGGCGGCGGTGCACAAATGCTTCGCAGCTAGCGCCATTCGACGGCCAACACCGCGGTTCCTGGTGTGTCCGCTGTGCCGTGCGTGTGATCATTGCTTGTACAGCCCTCTCGCAGTGTCCGGAGCAAGTATGGTGGGTCTGACACACCGGTGTCAATGTGTTCATTTTTCCATTTCCAGGAGTGTAGAATGGTAGGATATGATGATTTGGTATCAGAGAAACAGGTACATGAAAATCAGTTGATACACACTGAGGTCAGTGAGATATTACATAGTTGCTACAGTAAGGAGGATCAAGATAAGCTAATTAGTGATAAGATACTGAAAGTATTGGAAGAGAATGAGGAGTTCATTTACTGTCAGTAATGTTGTATTTGAGCATGGATGTCTGGAAATAAGTACCTGAATGAGCACATGTTGTTAAGGATGACTTGGATACTGAAAGTTAATGCTAGGTTTGATTGGTTAAATATGAAGTTAAAATTATTGATAAGTGGTGTTCATAGTGAAACAAAATTACACATGATGTTTGATGCAAATTGTAGCAATAATTTAAGAGAGGTACAAGTATTTGATGACAGGAACTACTGATCTGCAGATAATGAGTATTTTGATAACCAGATAGTTAGTGAAGATTTTTCTCGGTTATTACTGGATAAAGTTAACTCAGCAGACAATTTAAAATTGAGACCACACGGACCATTTTTCATTAAATCTTATGGAGTACAAGTTTGCAAGAGGAAGATTGTAGAGGAGGAGTTGGAGAAATTAGAGTTGGGGGATAATAGAAAGGAGTCAGTACGATAATCCTATGGTTGTAGTGGCTAAGAAAGTTGGTGGGGTTAGAATAGTGCTCGACTCTCAACATTTCAATAAATTTCTGGAAAAGGAAACTTACTGACCAGAATCAATGAAGGAATTGTATAAATTTCATGAAGCAAATTTTTTTACAAGTTTAGATTTGACATCAGGATTTCATCAGATTACTTTAGAACCTAAACCTAGGCAATGCTGCATTTCTATATAATGGGAAAAGTTTTCAATACTGTGTGGTAATTCTTGGATTAAACTTACCACTTGCTGAATTTATCAGAGCTTTGGATTTTGTTTTTGGAAGAGAGTTACTTTCAGAATTAGTCATTTTATGTGGGCAGTCAGTAATACTTAGCACGAACATTTGGAAATTCTGAAAGCAACTGCAATAAAATTTAGCCAGGAGGTATGACATTAAAATTGGAAAAATGTAAATTTGGAGTAAAAGAGGTGAAATTTCGTGGCCACCTGATTAATAATGAAGGAATTCTGCCTGATGACGACAAATTGTTGGTCACTGCAGATTTTTCCAAACTAAGATCAAAGAAAATCATTTTATGATTTATGCAATTTCTATAGGAAACATATAAATACAAAAGAATCAATGGTCCATGTCTTCTTGCCTTTTTAAAAAAGAACAGTATTTTGCAATGGACAGATGAATTTCAAGTAGCTTTCGATGAGATTAAAAGACAACTTATCAATAGTGAAATCTTACATAGACCAGACTTAACTTTACCATTTCGTATGACGACAGGCGGGTGTGATTATGGGTTAGGTGTTTGTTTATTTCAACCCAAGGAAGTTGAGGGAGAGACCATGCAATGTACTATTAGTTTTGCCAGTAGAAGTTTACAAAAGCATGAAAAAAATTATACATTCACCTATAAGGAACTTTTAGCCATTGTTTTCGGGTTAAAAAAATTTCAAAATTATTTAGTTGGACACAAAGCCATTGTATACACTGACCACAAAGCTTTGTGCTACATTCTGGAGTGCAAACTATATCACAGGAGGATTAGCAAGTGGGCAATTTTCTTACTGTATTTCAAGGTGATCAGAATGTAGTTGCTGATGCTCTGTCTATAATACCAATAGAAGGTAACTTGGATAGTGAGAATATTCAAAAGAATAGGAATTTTAGGATCATGTACATTCAAGGTATTAAATAAGGGATAGAAATTGTATCTGTAGACAACTGAGACGTAATCAGAATCAGAATGAGATATGGGAACTAGTCAAGAGCTACTTGGGTAAGAAAGGATGTGATAAGGTAAAACAGTATTACAAAGCATTTAAAGGAATTTTATTTAGAACAGGTAGTCCCAATTCAGATAAGTGGATGGTTTGTTGGCCCAGACAATGTAATTATATGTATATGAGTTACAGTCATTGTGGATCTATGAAGTGTACCCAAAAGATACATGAAAATGTGTACTTTGATAATTTCTGCAGGAGGGTTGGAAAGTGTTTGAGTACTTGTCATCAATGTCAAACAGCAAAGGTTACTAATGAGAAGCAGATGGGATTCATGCAGAATATAATTCCACAAGGTAAGTCATAACTGGTGGTAATTCACGTATTTGGTCAACATCCCCACACTGAAGAAGGCTAGACATATTTGTTTGTTACTGTCGACCTTTTTCAAAACTGGTAAGCTGTACCCTTTAAAAAAGCTACAATAATAAATTATTTAGTGTTTTATTAATGATTATTTTAGGAATGTTGGCAAACCACATGCTTTACTGTCAGATAATGGAAGTCAGTTCACATCTCATACATGGAAGGAATTTATTAAAAATGAGAACATTAAGCACATTTTAATATCTGTTTATTATCCATCATGCAATGCTATGGTGAAATAACTGAAGGAAATTGGTAAGTTGTGTAGAACTTGGTGTTCTAAGGATCATACGAATTGGTACACTTATATAAATCAATTTGAAGGCATTGTAAATAGTTTCCAACATACAGCTGGATTCACGCCATATGAAATTCATTTTCATTAGAAACCTGCTATCTTACAAGCTGAACAGATTGAGTTTTGTAACTGATACAGAGTTAACTGCTGAAGAGAGGGAAGAGGTGGTGAAGAAAAATATGGAGGCGTGTCATGGTACGAGGAAGAAGAAGGATGACAAAAATCTTGAAGTTACACTGTTTACTGTAGGAGACCATGTGTTCACTAAAATTTATGAAAACTCAGTATCAGTTAACAAATAAACAAAAAAGTTTTTCTATATATATATGTTGGACCATTCCAGATCTTAGAGATACCGCATCAAAATGCATTTAGGTTAATTTATCCAAAGTCGTGTAAGCTATTTGGTTTAAGAAACATCACACGGCTGAAGCCATATGTTTCTATTTGATCAACCATCAGGGGGGTACACTCAGTGTATACCATGTGTGTGGAATGCAGAAGGTCCCCAGCTAATATAGTACCTGCTTCAAGATCTTTATAATTCAGTACCACATTCCTTATTTACACCATTTATACTTATTTTCTAGCCATACGTCTAAATCCCTTCTTGGTGGATAAAATGCTTCACTGATTTGATAATAGTGTCTTATCTCAGCATAATCAACAATAATTCAATGTCACATGAATCTGAAATACTTCATACACACATGATTGAATATTCAGAATGTGGAGATTTTTAGCATCAGTTGACATAATTTACATTGCATAAATTTAGCCTTCTATATGAAGGCGGAAGGGGTAAAATACAGGGAGCGAAAGGCTATTTACAATTTGTACAGAAACCAGATGGTAGTAATAAGAGTCGAGAGACATGGAATGGAAGCAATGGTTGGGAAGGGAGTGAGACAGGGTTGTAGTCTCTCCCCAATGTTATTCAATCTGAATATTGAGCAAGCAGTGAAGGAAACAAAAGAAAAATTCGGAGTAGGTATTAAAATCCATGGAGAAGAAATAAAAACTTTGAGGTTCGTCGATAACATCGTAATTCTGTCAGAGGCAGCAAAGGACTTGGAAGAGCAGTTGAACGGAATGGATAGTGTTTTGAAAGGAGGATATAAGATCAACAAAAGCAAAATTAGGATAATGGAATGTAGTCGAATTAAGTCGGGTGATGCTGAGGGAATTAGATTAGGAAATGAGACACTTAAAAGTAGTAAAGGAGTTTTGATATTTGAGGAGCAAAATAACTGATGATGGTTGAAGTAGAAAGGATATAAAATGTAGACTGGCAATGGCAAGGAAAGCGTTTCTGAAGAAGAGAAATTTGTTAACATTGAGTATAGATTTAAGTGTCAGGAAGTCATTTCTGAAAGTATTTGTATGGAGTGTAGCCATGTATGGAAGTGAAATGTGGGCGATAAATAGTTTAGACAAGAAGAGAATAGAAGCTTTTAAAGTGTGGTGCTACAGAAGAACGCCGAAGATTAGATGGCTAGATCACATAACTAATGCGGAGGTATTGAATGGAATTGGGGAGAAGAGGAGTTTGTGGCACAACTTGACTAGAAGAAGCGATTGGTTGGTAGGACATGTTCTGAGGCATCAAGGGATCACCAACTTACTATTTGCAGGCAGTGTGGAGGGTAAAAATCATAGAGGAGGGAGACCAAGAGATGAATACACTAAGCAGATTCAGAAGGATGTAGGCTGCAGTAGGTACTGGGAGATGAAGAAGCTTGCACAGGATAAAGAAGCATGGAGAGCAGCATCAAACCAGTCTCATGACTGAAGACCAACACAACAACAACAGCAATTATATAATGTATTACGTTTTAAGTATTTAAATTTTATAAAAAATTGTAAACAATTTGCGGCCATGTTTAGGAATTATTTTGATTAAGATAGTGTCACGTGACCCGACTCAGGACTGGGGATATGAGTGCGAAAATGTAGTCTTTTGGTCGTTGTCCATTATTGTGGCAAGTGTGGAGTGGGAAAGTGCCTCGAGTGTAAGCATGAATGCCAGTGTATGCAAATAAACTGTGAAGGAACCACATGAAAGTGTGTAGGTGTGAGTCAATAAACCATGTGTATGAACTGCACCGATTATTATCTATCCATATCAGATTTATTTGGGAACTTTAATATCCATTTTTTTTAACTTGTATAGTGTACCTCATTTTGCGCAAGTTTGTGGTATAGACAATTGTGTATTCAATTCACTGTTGTTCAAAGGCTAGCCAATATATGACTCAGTACTAGCAGTGAAAATGCAACTCTTCACTACCAACCCCCTCTGCAGATAAGCCGCATGTAAAATTGGTAGTGATGAGCCCAAGTACAGTTGCATTAGGAACCCTGCTCATTATGGGAATATAATGGATCTAATGGCAAACCTCTTTGATTATGTCCACGTCAAAAATGATATCAGTGATCATGACATGAGTGTAGCAATGATTATCAAAGTACAAAGGACAACTAACTCAAGGGCGCGCGTGCGTGTGTGCGTGTGCGTGTGTGCACGCACGTGCTAGCTCACGTTCATCAGAATAATTGACCATGCACTGGATAGATATGCACCCAGTAGTACAGTTCATACTGGGAGGCAATCTCCATGGTATACAGTCACTATAAAGAAACTTCTAAAGCATAGGTCTACAGATAGAGAGACACTGAATGAAATGTATTTGGCTGTCAAGCAAGCAATGCATGAACCCTTCAATGACTACTGGATTGTCAAATGACATTTCACAAAATTCAAAGAAATTCTGGTTGCATGTAAAGGCTGTTAGTGGCACCACAGTTAGTGTCCAGTTCCTGACAAAAGAGACAGGAACTGTAATTGAGGGTAGCAACCCTGTTTTCAAATATTGTTCAACACATGAAAACCCAGAAGAATTGCCCCAATTTAATCCTCATAAAACTGAAAATATGAATAAAATAAGTATTAGTGTCAGTGGTGTCGAGAAATAACTGAAATTGTTATCACTGAGCACAGCTCCAGGGCCCAATGGCATCCCTGTCAGATTCTATACAGAATTTGCGTCTGAGTTATCTCTCTTCTAGCTAGATTCCTTGCAAAAAAACTGAGCCCAGTTCTTGGAAAAAGGCACAGGTCACACCTGTTCACGAGAAGGGTAGAAGAAGTGATCCACAAAACTACCATCCAGTATCCTTGACATCGATTTGTTTTTGAACATATTCAGAGCTCAAACATAATGAGGTATCTTGAAAATAATGACTTCATCAATGACAAGCAGTATGGATTTTCAAAACATCAATCATGTGAAACCCAACTTGCTGTTTTCTCACATGACATACTGAAAGCTTTGGATCAAGGCAATGAGGTAGATGCAGTGTTTCTTGATTTCTGAAAAGAATCTGACCCAGTACCAGACAATTACTTATTGTCAAAAGTACAATCATGTAGGGTATGAAGTGAAATTTGTGACTGGACTGAGGATATGATGGTAGGGAGGACACAACATGTTACCTTCGATGGAAAGTCATTGTCAGATGTTGAAGTAACTTTGTGTGTCCCCCAGGGAAGTGTGATGTATACCAATCACCTTTCAGACAATAGTAATAATAAAATCATTCTTTTTGCTGTTATCTATAATCAAGTATTATGTGAGAGAAGCTGCACAAATATTCAGTCAGATCTTTATAAGATTTCAGCATGTTGTAGAGATTGGAAACTTACCCTAAATGTTCAGAAATTTAAACTTTTGCACTTCACAAAACAATAAAAGTAGTGTCCTATTACTATAATATCAGCAGGTCACTGTTGAAAGTGAGCAACTCATACAAATACCTGCATGTAACAATTTGTAAGGGTATGAAATGCAATGATCACATCAGTTCAGTCGTGGATTAAGCTGGTGTAGACTTCGGTGTATGTAGAATACCGGGAAAGTGCAATCAGTCAACAAAAGAGGTTGCTTAAAAATCAGCTGCTGAGAATTTTTTCAGGTTGTATGGCCATTGTTGACTGATGAGTCAGATGTCGAAGAGCGACCTAAATACTGTGGAATGTGGGCGTGGTCTGTATTTCATGTGATAGCAGAGATAAACCTCGTCTAAGATAAAAAAAAATTTAACTGTTGATTTTAGTACGTCAAAGGTAAAAACTTCTCATCCATTCTGTAGCGCCACAGTCCGTATATATGACTGAGTATCATATCTTCTTTTTTTCTGTTAAAATTATCCCCATGTTTATATATTTCGATGGCTTCTCTATATAGCTATGGATAATAGTTCTTCATAGCACATGAAACTTCAGTTTCTGATAATTTCACTATATGATCACCTGATTGAAGAGCATGTTCTGCCACGGCTGATTTGTCTGTTTTCACTAGTCAGCAAAGACTTTTATGTTCCTTCAACTGTGTATTCACACTTCTCTTTGTATTCCCACTGTAGACCTTGCCACATGTACATGGAATCTTATATACACCACTTACAGACAGAGGGGGACGTTTATCCTTAATGTAATGAAGTTCTTGGTCTATTTTCTTGGTTGGTCTGAAAATCAGTCGAACGCCACGTTTCCTTAGAATCTTGCTAAATTGATCCATTATTTTTTTGATGAAGGGATGATTAAAAATCACTTTTGCAACTCCTTCTAGAATACTGCTTTAGTGTGTGGGACCCACAAAACATAGGTCTAACAGGGGATATTGAACATATACTGAGAAGGACAATACAAATGGTCACAGGTTTTTTTTTTTTTTTTTAATCTACGTGAGAGTGTCACACAGACACTGAAGGAACTGAACTGGCAGACTCTAGAAGACAGCTGTAATCTATCCTGAGAAAGTCTTCCAATAAAGTTTCAAGAACCAGCCTTACATGACTACTCTAGGGATGTACTATGCTCACATAGGAGTTGTGAAGATAAAATTAGAATGACACTGCACACAAAAAGGTATTCAACCATCATTCTTCCCAAGCTCCATAGATGAATGAAACAGGAAGAAACCCTAATAACTAGTACAATGGGATATACCCTCTGCCATGCATCTCACAGAGAGCTGTAGATGTATATGCACTACTGTGGTGGATATTGGCATGTCTGTCTTGGCTAAAATAACACATTCGCTATGCTGTTCATAGTAAATTACCCACATTCCTACATCCTTATCATTAAACCTGCACTACTCTTATCTGGTGTCATATTTATAGCCCTGTACTCACCTGGCCAGAAGTTCTGTTCTTCCTGACAGTGCAATTCATTAATCTCCACTATATCTAAATTTCACCTATCCATTTCCATTTCTAAATTCTCTAATCTTCCTACGCTATTAAGGGATCTACCACTCAAATGCTCTCAGCCCTACTAGAATGCTAAATTTGTTTGTCTTGATGACAATATCCTCCTTAGTAGGTCTGACCCAGAGATCCAATAGGATGCTGCCCTCTTTAAGCCATACATTAGAGCTGGAAGCCTCTGGTGAAAAATAATATCTGTTGTTTCCCCTTACTTTCAACTGTTCACAGTGCCATAGCAAGATCATGTTGACTAATATTACAAGGCTAGGTCAGTCAATCATGAGGAGTATTATTCTTGCAGCTAATGCAAAGGCTGCTGCCCCTTTTCAGGAAACATGGGTTAATCTGGCCTCTCCATAGGCATACCTATGAAATGTCAACCTGTATCATTGAGGCACACAAGCCACTCTTCCTCAGCAATGTCCATGGTTCACAGGGGTCAGAGTATTTGCATGGTTAAACATGTTTATCATTTTGTATTACCGTAAACTTGTGACAGGGACTTCCAGTAACCAACAGTGTCTAGAAAGTCTCATAACTTACCAAGCATTCAATAACATTTTTTAATGAAGGAGAGTACAGTTACCAAATGGACAAGGATAAACAATCAAACAAAAAGTATCATTTAAAAAACATATAACTAATTTAAATAACAGTTTTTAAGTGGAGTCACTTACAGAGAACTTCAAGTTGAGAGAGCCAGAAAAGAATATAAGATAACAGAAATTAGTCTGAGAATGTGGTATATGTGATAGAAAATTGAGAAATTAGATGTGAGCTAGACATCTGTCAGTAAATCTATCAAAAGGGGAAATTCACTTGTGAGGACTACAAAATTATGAGGTGACAGAATTGTTGGCCAGTATTTACTTTCAGAAGACACAATTTTAAGCACTGCCAATAGAAACACATGAATGTATCAAAAGCCACCTTGTCTACTGGACTTGTTACTTCCTTCCTCAAGAAGGAAACAGCAGTGGTTTGGATAAGATTTGAAAAGAGGGGAAGATCATTCAGTCCCCAGGATGAGAGGGATCCACCTGTTGTGGGGGCAGGTTGAGTCTTTGTCTACACAGGATACTTCTGGAGTTGAGATGGAATAAAGATTTGACAACCTCAGATATTTAAGACTATTATATGTATCAATTAGAAATAATTAGAATTTTGCCTTTTGAAGGTACATTCTGCCCATCCAAACATATAATGAGAGACATCATGATGAAAAACTGCCTCAGCTGTAAGAGAAATACTTATTTATGACCAAACTAGTTGCTTTGCTTTAGAACTGCATCTTCAAGAGTACATACTTATTGCATACCTTTGTTCAAGCAATAACTAGTAGATGACCCACCAATCTCTGTCCAGTTGTAATAGAAATATTGAAAAGGTTGGTAGTAAAGTTAAAATATGGCAGAATGTGGGGAACATCTTGCTGACAAAGGAAGTCAACAGTGTAATATCATGAGGACATGAGGCAAGCAGTGACAGTCAAGATATTCTGCCATTGCCTTCTTTTATTGGAATGATATTCCCTTCATTCTGGCATATTTTATCTTGACTACTCTCAATGGTTGAACATTTTTACTACAACTGGGCAGAGAATGTTGACCTGTCTACTGCTTATGACTCTGAACTAAGACATGAAATAAATATGTATCCATGAGGATGTGCCTCTAAATTCATGGGCCTAGCTGGATCATAAATAAATATCACGCAGCAAAAGCAATGGGAGTGTGTCACAGAGATGGCCAGAAAACTGAACTGGCAGACACTTGAAAATAGATGCAGAGTACCCTGAGGAAGTCTGCTTATAAAGTTACAATTAAAGGCTTTAAATGATGACTGTAGAAATACACTACAACCTCTACATATTGCTGCCATGGGATCGTGAGGACAAGAAGATGAAGGGAATCAGATGGATGCCATATTCCTTGACTTCCAGATTGGGAGTGGCTCGAAGACTTCTTAAGTAATAGAACCCAGTACGTTGTCCTCAATGGTGAGTGTTCATCAGAGGTGAGGGTATCATCTGGAGTGCCCCAGGTAAGTGTGGTAGGTCCACTGTTATTTTCTATCTACATAAATGATCTTTTGGGTAGGGTGGATAGCAATGTACAGCTGTTTGCTCATGATGCTGTGGTGTACGGGAAGGTGTCGTCATTGAGTGACTGCAAGAAGATACAAGATGACTGGGACAGGATTTGTGATTGGTGTAAAGAATGGCAGCTAACTGTAAATATAGATAATGTAAATTAATGCAGATGAATAGGAAAAATAATCCCGTAATGTTTGAATTCTCCATTAGTAGTGTAGCGCTTGGCACAGTCACATTGATTAAATATTTGGGCGTAACATTGCAGAGCAATATGAAGTGGGACAAGCATGTAATGGCAGTTGTGGGGAATGCAGATAGTCGTCTTCGGTTCATTGGTAGAATTTTGGGAAGATGTGGTTCATCTGTAAAGGGGACCGCTTATAAAACACTAATATGACCTATTCTTGAGTATTGCTTGAGCATTTGGGATCCCTATCAGGTCGGACTGAGGGAGGACATAGAAGCACTTCAGAGGCGGGCTGGCAGATTTGTTACTGGTAGGTTTGATCATCATGTGAGCATTTCAAAAATGCTTCAGGAACTCAGGTGGGAGTCTGTGGAGGAAAGGAGGTGATCTTTTCGTGAATCGCTACTGAGGAAATTTAGAGTACCAGCATTTGAGGCTGACAGCAGTACAATTTTACTGCCGCCAACTTATATTTCGCGGAAAGACCACAAAGATAAGACAAGACAGATTAGGGCTCATACAGAGGCCTATAGGCAGTCATTTTTCCCACATTCTGTTTGGGAGTGGAACAGGGAGAGAAGATGCTAGTTGTGGTATGAGGTACCTTCTGCCACACACCGTATGGTGGATTGCGGAGTATTTATGTAGATGTAGATGTAATTAATTGCATAACGTAGGCATTTAATCAGTCATTCTTCTTACACTCCATATGTGAATGGAGCAGGAAGAAGCTTAATAACTGATACAATGGGAAATATCCCGTGCTATGCATTCACAGTTGTTTGCAGAGTATGGATGTAGATGTAGGTGAAACAGGCACTGGATAAGATTGCAGCAGTAATCACAATTTTGCCATTTGGTACACTTTGTAGTTTTTTTAGCTACTGTTTAACAGGTATCGATCTCTCTATTTTATATTGGAACATGGTATTAGTAATTTCAGTTTGTCACTTTTGAAGTAGAGGTTACATAAATAACAATTATGCATGTGATCCTGTGGCCAACTATCAGGAATTTGTTATTTAGCATTTATAATTACAACATAAAATTAAAATATTGCAAAATAATTACTTCATTTTACAAACTTAACTTCTGTAAAGTTAAATTACTGTAATGAACTGCAATGAATGCACAAAATATTGAAAATGAGAATTATTATTATTATTTGTAATCATGCAGACAACATATTCCAATATCTTTGTATGCAAGACTATCTTTGATTCACTTTGTAACAAAACATTTGGTACGAGATGTTGGTACAATAAGATTGTTTAAAGAGCAAACAGAGTGAAAGATACACCATTATGTATTAATACAGTTTTTAAATGTTGTGTGTTCAGGCAAATTTGAACAAATGGAAGAATTACTAAATTAAAATCTTGAAATTAATTCTAAAATCACCAGTTCCACATGCTGAGTGCAAAATGGAAAGAAAAAAAAGTCATGCAATTAATGGAACCCCACAGTTAACAGTCATCAAGGGCATTGATCAAAAAAGATAAGTACAATATATATTCGTTCTTGTTCTTGAATAATTTTAAAAACAAAGTTGTTATTCTCGAGTAAACTATAATTACAGTAAAAAATCTCAACAAATTCAATCATCAGGAACAATAAGAGCAGGAGTGTTACAACTTCAGCTGTAAAATTTTATTGAAAAACATTCACATTTTTCAGACCACTCTTTTCCTAGAAACATATTGTAACTGTCCAATCAGTTGTTTGTTTAGTCATACATGTTCCATGTTCCACTGATACTATTGCAAAAGAAGACCTTCATGGATAAGGAAAAAGTTAAGATATAAATTGCAAGCAGAGGTCAGAAATAAATAAAATATACTCTATTAACAAGTAACAATCACTGCCCTGCTGTATTCTATTAGTTTTTGTATTACTTACGGCAAAAATTATGAAATTGGTGAGAAAGCTACTATTTTTTAAAAAGTTGCTTCTCCCTAAGTTCTACTAAGTAACAGGTTTTTATACACTTACACTTCATATTTGCAAGACTGCTAACGTGTTATTGGAAATCATGTTAACTACTTGCTATTTGCATTGAACATTATTTACTGTTAATAGAAGTCTTCAGTTCTAGAAGATACATAATACAACAATTTATATGAGTCACTCATTATGGTTTTATTGCAGAACAGTTTTTTGTTTTGGTAAGGTGTGAAGTCATTATTTTCTTTGACCAAATTTGTTTACTGACTTAGAAGATATCATTAGTGAGGTCCAATTTTATTGTATTTCTAAAAATAAAAAAATTGTTTTATAATAATTGTGGTTTAAAGATATGGGCCCATATATTTTGCTGTGTTTACTATTATTTTTTTGCCTTAATAACAATAAGTAAAAAAATAATAACAATAATAACAATAAGTCCCCCCCATGAACCATGGATCTTGCCGTTGGTGGGGAGGCTCAGCAATACAGATGGCCGTACCGTAGGTGCAACCACAACGGAGGGGTTTCTGTTGAGAGGCCAGACAAACATGTGGTTCCTGAAGAGGGGCAGCAGCCTTTTCAGTAGTTGCAGGGGCACCAGTCTGGGTGATTGACTGATCTGGCCTTGCAACATTAACCAAAACAGCCTTGCTGTGCTGGTACTGCAAACGGCTAAAAGCAAGGGGAAACTACAGCCGTAATTTTTCTCAAGGACATGCAGCTTTACTGTATGATTAAAGGATGATGGTGTCCTCTTGCGTAAAATATTCCGGAGGTAAAATAGTCCCCCATTCGGATCTGCGGGGCGGGGACTACTCAGGAGGACGTCGTTATCAGGAGAAAGAAATCTGGCATACTACAGATCAGAGTGTGGAATGTCAGATCCCTTAAGCGGGCAGGTAGTTTAGAAAATTTAAAAACGGAAATGGATAGGTTAAAGTCAGATATAGTGGGAATTAGTGAAGTTCGGTGGCAGGAGGAACAAGACTTTTGGTCAGGTGAATACAGGGTTATTAATACAAAATCAAATAGGGGTAATGCAGGATTAGGTTTAATAATGAATAGGAAAATAGGAATGCGGGTAAGCTACTACAAACAGCATAGTGAACGCATTATTGTGGCCAAGATAGATACGAAGCCCACACCTACTACAGTAGTACAAGTTTATATGCCAACTAGCTCTGCAGATGATAAAGAAATTGATGAAATGTATGATGAAATAAAAGAAATTATTCAGGTAGTGAAGGGAGACGAAAATTTAATAGTCATGGGAGACTGGGATTCATCAGTAGGAAAAGGGAGAGAAGGAAACATAGTGCGTGAATATGGATTGGGGCTACGAAATGAAAGAGAAAGCCGTCTGGTGGAATTTTGCACAGAGTATAACTTAATCATAGCTAACACTTGGTTCAAGAATCATAAAAGAAGGTTGTATACATGGAAGAATCCTAGGTATCAGATAGATTATATAATGGTAAGACAGAGATTTAGGAACCAGGTTTTAAATTGTAAGACATTTCCAGGGGCAGATGTGGACTCTGACCACAATCTATTGGTTATGAACTGCAGATTAAAATTGGAGAAACTGCAAAAAGGTGGGAATTTAAGGAGATGGAACCTGGATAAACTGACTAAACCAGAGGTTGTACAGAGTTTCAGGGAGAGCATAAGGGAACAATTGACAGCAGTGGGGGGAAAGAAGAACAGAAGAAGAATGGGTAGCTCTGAGGGATGAAGTAGTGAAGGCAGCAGAGGATCAAGTAGGTAAAAAGATGAGGGCTAGTAGAAATCCTTGGGTAACAGAAGAAATATTGAATTTAATTTATGAAAGGAGAAAATATAAAAATGCAGTAAATGTATCAGGCAAAATGGCTAAGCAGGGATGGCTAGAGGACAAATGTAAGGATGTAGAGGCTTATATCTCTAGGGGTAAGATAGATACTGCCTACAGGAAAATTAAAGAGACCTTTGGAGAAAAGAGAACCACTTGTATGAATATCAAGAGCTCAGATGGAAACCCAGTTCTAACCAAAGAAGGGAAAGCAGAAAGATGGAAGGAGTATATAGAGGGTCTATACAAGGGCGATGTACTTGAAGACAATATTATGGAAAGGGAGGAGGATGTAGATAAGGACGAAATGGGAGATAAGATACTGTGTGAAGAGTTTGACAGAGCACTGAAAGACCTGAGTTGAAACAAGGCCCCGGGAGTAGACAACATTCCATTAGAACTACTGACGGCCTTGGGAGAGCCAGTCATGACAAAACTCTACCAGCTGGTGTGCAAGATGTATGAGACAGGAGAAATACCCTCAGACTTCAAGAAGAATATAATAATTCCAATCCCAAAGAAAGCAGGTGCTGACAGATGTGAAAATTACCGAACTATCAGTTTAATAAGTCACAGCTGCAAAATACTAACTCGAATTCTTTACAGACAAATGGAAAAACTGGTAGATGCGGACGTCAGGGCGGATCAGTTTGGATTCCGTAGAAATGTTGGAACACGTGAGGCAATACTGACCTTACAACTTATCTTAGATGAAAGATTAAGAAAAGGCAAACCTACGTTTCTAGCATTTGTAGACTTAGATAAAGCTTTTGACAATGTTGACTGGAATACTCTCTTTAAAATTCTAAAGGTGGCAGAGGTAAAATACAGGGAGCAAAAGGTTATTTACAATTTGTACAGAAACCAGATGGCAGTTATAAGAGTCGAGGGGCATTCATAAATGGAGTAGAAGGAGTTAGCGACTAGTAAGTCTTTCAGGCTCCTTTTCAACTGATCTTTATTTGTAACTAAATTTTTAATGTTTGCTGGCAAATTATTGAAGATGAGTGTTCCTGAGGAGTGGACCCCTTTTTGAACTGAAGTAAGTGCTTTTAAGTCCTTGTGCAGATCAGTTTTGTTCCTGGTATTGTATGTATGAACTGAGTTGTTTGTTGGAAAAAGAGATATATTATTTAGGACAAACTTCATTAAGGAGTAAATATACTGAGAGGCAGTAGTTAGTATACCCATTTCTTTGAAGAGGTTTCTACATGACGTTCATGAGTTTACTCCACAAATAATACATATTACATGCTTTCGAACTCTGAAAACTTGTTTGACTTGAAGAGTTACCCCAAAATATTATACCATATGATATTATGG
Organism: Schistocerca gregaria; assembly: GCF_023897955.1. Lineage (NCBI taxonomy): Eukaryota > Metazoa > Arthropoda > Insecta > Orthoptera > Acrididae > Schistocerca > Schistocerca gregaria. Next base: position 56,657,117 of record NC_064923.1, on the reverse strand, counting down.
AATGAAAGTAGGAAAAGTATGCAAGCTTTCTCATTTTTATGTCGCCTATGTCAGTTAACATTAAAATTGCAAATAGAGATTTGTTATGGCGTTTCTGCAGTTCTGTGGTGTGCTCCTCGCAACTGAATTTATTATCAAGTTGTAATCCCAGGAATTTAAGACTGTCAACCTCTTCTATCTGCTCTTCTTCATACTTTATGCATATTCTGGGTGGAAACCTCTTACAGGTTATGAATTGCATATAGTGAGTCTTTTCAAAGTTTAATGTCAGTGAGTTGGCTTTAAACCATTTATTAACCCTAGAAACACAAAGGTATTTTAGGTTACATGGAGCACCAACCAAGTGCAAATTTTGCCTGTGTTACAATAAGCTGTAAATCTTTTAATTTGTTGTAATATGTATTTATTTTATGTAATTCGTTTTGCATTGAGATATTAGTTTCACAGGAAAGAGTGACACCATAATTGAAATCTTAATTTTTTAACACTCATGGGGTGAATATAACAACCAAGAAAGGTCAAAACTTGGTCAATGAAAGTTTGTGTAAACACAATAAAAGGGTGTAATTGAATACAAAGGCTGTCTAAAATTTCTATGCACTCTTTGATCTATTAACTGAATAATTCAGCTTTGTCATGGAGAGAAAGTTTAAAAAAACAGAAATGAAAACAATTGCTAAAATTCATGTTATTTTACATTGAAAACTCTCGGGAAACACTTTTCACTTGGAGAGAATATTTTCATTTAGAGATGACATTTACCTCCTGCACACAAAATGGTTGATTCTGAATGAGTCTTACACAGATGGCGCCTACAGCTTCCACATGTTAACTTGGTTTTTGTAATGTTGTCTCTTGCGCTCTGGTTACTAGCATTCTTCAAGCATAAGTAGCACCTTGCTTTCCTAGTTGGTTCTCCATTTGCAGCAATTTTGTTTACCTCTAGTTTCTTTCCTAGGATCTCTCCCAACGCGCAAATAATAGGCAACTGGAGTTCTTTCAAATCCATGGATCGCTCTTCTATGTACGGTTTCAAAAGTTCGTGGCCTAATCCATGGATACAGTTTTCTGGCGTTTGATTTCCCTTCATTCCATTTAGGCGCATTCATCTTGAACAGTGTGTATAAGTTAATTGCAGCTATATCAAGTAGGCTATAGAACATTGACAGTGGCCAACATCTCGTACCACTTTTTTGTAGAGTACATCATAACCATTTGATCTACGGCATCCACTCCTCCCTTAGTGGAATTATAGTACAGGTTTATGTGTGGTTTCTTTTTTGGTGTATCAACTTCTTCTCCTGCATTACAATGTCATGTAGACAACATCAACAGATTTTTCTTTGGTTTTTTTCTTTGTGATGTAAGAGACAATTGTTACTGGCAGTTTCTTAGAAGATGTGTCTGTGAATGCAAATTTGCAGAATACAGCATTCTGCCTACTGCAATCTTTAGCTCTTGTGGTGCATGTTTTCTGTTTGATTTGAGTGTCCCAACCAATGTGAGTTTGTAGTTTTGATAGAGAATGTCTGCCAAATCCACAGAAGTGTAGAAGTGGTCATTTGTGACAGTGTAGCCTGTATTCTTTATTGGCTCCACCAGTCTCTTCACAACCTCAAGAGCACCTCATTCACTGGCAATTCTACTGTCTTTTCCAGCATACACTTCAATTTTTATTATGTATCATTCAGTTGTACTACAAAGCATTCTGACTAATATTCCATATCTTCCAGGTTTGTCTTTGAGGAAAACTTTGAAAGGACAACAACCTATGAAAAGACACAACATTTCATCAATTGTATTGTCAGGTCCACGTCTGAAGTACCATGGGAATATTCCATTGAATACTTCAAATACTTCACGCAGCAGCGCAAATTTGTCATGTATACATCTTTCTGACCTGGTGCCTTTATCATCAAAGCGAAGAATTTTCAATAGCTGATATGCTCTTGTCTTACCCATAGCTCCTCTATAAATCGTTCTTCCCAATAAATTTGACCATAAATCAGATAAAGAAATATTGGTGTCCAGGTAAACTCTCATTAGAATTAAAATTCCCATCAATGCATGTATTTCAGAATCGCTAACAGGAGATATGTTTTCTCTTTCAGCTTCTTCATTTGTATGGTCAAGTATTTTCCGTGCTTATTCGGGAGTGAATTTTTTTTAAATGATTCACATATGCTTGTTACTTTCCCAGCACTGGTTATTCCTCTACATTCATGGCCTATGTTACCAAAATCCCTTTTACTGTGTCTCAGGAGCTTCTGCAAGATACACTTCTGCCAGAACTTTTAACATATTTATTTTGAGCGTTACCTGCTGGTTTGTTTCTTCTTCATTGCCCTCTGCTTCTTCACTGGAATCCTTTTCTACTTCTGTATGATATGACTCAAAATCACTTAAATCTGATAATTCATCATCGAGTAACAGTTCTGCAAGAACTTCTGCGCCGTTCAAGCCTCTATAACTCATCTTACAAAATCTACTTCACAATAAAAGCATTGCTCTACTGTGACAAACTGCTAATAGTAATAACGGCAAGTCTAAAATCAAAATGAAACTCAACAATTAGACACTCAACAAACCACTGTAAAACTCATGTTCGAGGTAGGAAATTCAATAAAAGAAAGAAAAACATGCGGGCAAATTTTGCCCATGCTTGGTGGTTGCAGGGAAGGTGACAAGAATTATGGTCACGTGGAGTACCAACCCCGGGCAAAATGTGCCCTTGGGCGTAATATTCATATTTTGTACTTAACCATAGAAACGTACAGCATAGTGTATTATAAGGTAACAGATAAATAGAAAAAGACCCAAAAACATAGGGTATTTGCCATGACATTTTAAAAAAATAAAAATGTACGGGCAATTTTTGCCCCTGCTTGGTGTCCCTAGGGTTAATATCCATGAAAATATCATTAGCACATCTTTCTAGAACTACACTCGACATATTATTTATTGGAATACTTGTGTCATCTGCAAACAAAACGAACTCTGCTTCTGGCAGTGTAACTGATGAGAGATCATTAATGTACACAAGAAAAAGCAATGGCCCTAAGATGGATCCTTGTGGGTGACCACATGTAATTTCTTCTCATTCTGATGATGACTGATGACTTAATTCGCCAGTCCCTTGCACTTACACCCTTTGTTTCCTGTTAGCGAGGTATGACTTTAACCATTTTGCAGCACTGCCTGTGTCATCATAGAATTCAAATTTATTTAAAAGGATGTTTTAGTTCACACAGTCAAATGCCTTTGACAAATCACAGAAAATACCTGCTGCTTGTAATTTGTTATTTAATGAATTAAGTACATTTTCACTGTAAGTGTAAATAGCCTTCTCGATATCAGAGAACCCTTCAGAAATCCAAACTGTGTTCTTGTAATATGTTATTTGTGGTCAGATGGTTGAGAAGCTGCCTGTACATTACTTTTTGTTCCCTCAGACTCTAGTTTCTCAGAAGTCGACAGGTGGAAACGAGTGCTACAGCACGTCCTTGGTTCTTGCCACCCATCTGGCCTTAAATTATGTTCATTTCTTCTGGCCCAGCATTTCCTCACAGCAACTACTCCTTTCTTCATTCCATTTTAATTTTCTACATCTTTCATTTTCTCATCTGTGTATTTTTCACAGTCCCTCTCACACCTCAATTAAATATAATGAACTCAGCTTTTCACTCTTATTAACTTCTGCATGATGTATTAGCAGTAATCTCTGTCTTATGTATTACCCTGTCTTCCACCTTTAAGCTCTCAGGTTTTCAAATATCATCAGGTGCATTCTCCAACAATCAGTCTTTCCTTCTCATCCCATCTAGTAAGTCTTCCTTGACCTCAGATTCTGGGTGACTTTCCTGAATTCTACCCCTTTTCTAATGTCTTTCCAGCCCTTTTCCTTCGCCGCTCTTCCTTCTCCTTCAAAAGTTCTGCCACTGGCTTCAAAAGCTTGCATAAGCAAAACCTTTTTTATATATGTGTTCTCCTGCCACCACTTGATGACTAGATTTTTTGTCTATCTAGCAACATTATATTGTCAAAAATGATTATTTTCGTTGTTATACTTATGACAATATGTGCTTTAGGCTTTCACCTAGGATCAGTTGGCATATAACATATTGCAATTTCAAGGCAAACATATTTAAAAACACCAACAGCATCTCATACGGTGAGAGGTTTATTTGACCTTTGAGTCTTCATCACAGAGAAGCTGAAAATCCTGAACTAGCAGATCCTTGAAAATAGACACATACTACATCACAAGGGCCTAATTTTCATGCCTCACAAACCAGCTTTAAGTTAAGAATCTAGGAACATACTAGAATCCTTACATATTGCTCCCATTAGGACTGGAAACACAGGATTACACTAATTACACAACAATTTTAGTAAACATTTTCCCCATACTCCACCTGCAAATGGAATGGGACAAAGCCCCAATAACAGATACTATAAGAAGCACCCACTGCCATGCAGTTTACAGCGACTTCGCAGGATATAGATATGGACAGATGTGTACAAGGGCAGACTTCCGAGTTTTTATGAATAAACATGGTGCTGCTGAGATGCAACATCATTATTGTTTTAAAATTCATCATTTGTTATTGTTACAACAATGGCAACTGAAGCAGACCCAGCAGTTCATTTACAATTTATACTGAAAGAAGCAAAGTTGTGAAAAAATTAAAATTTCACATGAAGCTTTCATTGGATGATTTTCTACAATTTTTATAAAGGTCTAACTCAGTAACAGCACCTAAAACTCACTTTGTTTAATTTATGGTAACCAGTTGACTTGAGCACTCACTGTTTACAATTGGTCTGAAAACTTCTGTTGCAGTTGTGCTTTTGTCTGATACAAATATCACAAGGTTGGCCAAAATTGTATGTTCCATATAGGATTCACACTGTGTGCAACATGACTGAGAAGGATCAGCATGTGATTTACTGTGAAATAGAGGCATTCTTACATACGTACAAGACTTCAGCACAGAGGATTCTGCATGAATATTTAACTCTGATAGTTTTATGTCTCCAATGTATTCTGCATAATTTGACTTATGCTCAAAAACAGTCTCATGTCAATTGGTATAAGGAAATTTGTAAAAAATATGACTAAGGGATTTCAAATACATAACTTCATAATATATATAATAGAGGGAAACATTCCATGTGGGAAAAATATATCTAAAAACAAAGATGATGTAACTTACCAAACGAAAGTGCTGGCATGTTGATAGACATCCAAACAAACACAAACATACACACAAAATTCAAGCTTTCACAACCAACGGTTGCTTCATCAGGAAAGAGGGAAGGAGATGGAAAGACAAAAGGATATGGGTTTTAAGGGAGAGGGTAAGAAGTCATTCCAATCCTGGGAGCAGAAAGACTTACCTTAGGGGGAAAAATGGACAGGTATACACTCGCACGTGCACACACACACACACACACACACACACACACACACACACACACACACACACACACACACACACACATGTGCGGATGTGTGTGTGTGTGTGTGTGTGTGTGTGTGTGTGTGTGTGTGTGTGTGTGTGTGTAAGGGGAGGGGGGGTTGGGGGGGGGGGGGGGGTGAGTGCGAGTGTATACCTGTCCTTTTTTCCCATTAAGGTAAGAAGGTAAGTCTTTCCGCTCCCGGGATTGGAATGACTACTTACCCTCTCCCTCAAAACCCATATCCTTCCATTTTTCCCTCTTTCCTGATGAAGCAACTGTGGGTTGCAAAAGCTTGAAGAGTGTGTGTGTGTGTGTGTGTGTGTGTGTGTGTGTGTTGTGTGTGTGTGTGTGTGTGTGTGTGTGTGTGTGTGTGTGTGTGTGTGTGTTTGTTAGTGTCTCTATCAACATACCAACGCTTTCATTTGGTAAGTTACATCATCTTTGTTTTTAGATATATAACTTCATAAAGGAAAACGGTACCTTTATATGTTTATTTCTGTTATCTTCTGTACTACACCAATGTAGTGCTTTCTATGTATGGTCAAAGTCTCACTGAGCTCTGTTATGGTGACCAACTTTCTCAAATGTTGGCGGAAATGACTGAAAATAACAGCATTTCCCTCATTTACATCCTTGCTTAGCCATCACCTAAAGGTATGTTTTCACTATTTTAGAGCTTAGCATAGCACTGATAACTGAATGCACATTTCAATTTTGTATGATATAAGTTATGTCATTGTCAAAGTTGTGAAGCACCCAGGAATAATGTTGTACATGACCATTTTAGTGGCCCACACTGACCTCCAAATCTTTGAACACAGTATACTTATTGGTCAGTGTTATGTGACACTGTACTCCTTCCACATGTGCACCTTTTCAGGCATACATTTGTATCATACTTCATTTTTATGGACAAAATGTGCAACTGCATCAAATAGCGTAGATCGAGAATCTCTTGGAATGAGATGATATTCAACAAATGGACAGGCTTTCCCCTTAACATAAATCCCATTGAGCACAAATGGGATGCACTGATAGACAATTAGCAGCACATCTACATCCACCAAAGACCATTCAGCAGCTGTCAACCAAGCTGGTGGAGGAATGAAATGCCCTACAACGAGAACAGCTTACCAACCTTGTGGCCTGCTTGAGAGCACAATGCATAGAATGCATTGCTGTTCACAGCAATCACATACCCTATTAAGAACCATGCACCACCTTTCATATGTCCAGGGGACCATCATGGATTGTGGTAATTTCAGAGTAATTACTGTCTTTCAATAAACATATCATTTCTGTTCATCTGATTGAGTATTTCTTTCAGTTCTCTTCTGCACTATACTGAAGCAATTCTTTCTATGTATGGTTCAAGTTTCATCAAGCTACATTATTTGGCAGTGACTCAGCAGGAGGAAGTTACTTTCATCCTGAAGTTTTCACACCTTTGTGGAAGAGAAAGATGTTAACTTCACTTTTAAGTGAATTTCGCTAGTAATAAAAGTGGTGTCAGACAAATACATTCAGTTTCGTTAAATTAAAGTCTCTGGGTATTTTAGTAACAAGAAAATTGTCTGTATGTGACCACACAGACACATTAATTGTGTACAGAGCCAGTAAATTGATTCATTCCACATCATTTATAGAAATTATGCAAATTATCTACAGAACATGAAATCAACTAACTAATAAAGTTATTTGAAAGTAATTTACTGAAACTACCAGACATGCTACATTTCATGAGTGTATTTGACGATTTGTAAATTGCAACTATAACATAGTCTTCTGATTTAACAATCAACTGAGACACCTCTATACATTCTATTGTCAAATGAACTCAAAACATCAAGTCTATCTGTGTTGTGACTCGCCGATCTTTCAAAGTGCCGCCTCGCAGTTACGCGCGTCTTCCAAATGCGGCGCTGCCTGCCAGCCATGCAGCAGCAGCGCCACCCAAGCGGCCAGCCAGCCAGCGGCTGCTAGACTTGGACTCCGTTATGATTTGACTGTTAAGTGTATACACGTCTTCCTCTGTTTACTTGATCTGTGACTTTCATGTATTGCATCTTCCTTGAAATATATTTGTTCAACTTGAAGTTATTACAATTGGCGACGAGGATGGGATTTTTCTTTTCCATCGTTGACCAAATTGTTTCCATGGCTACTTTAGAGCAACTTGCAAGGTCTCGTAGAACAGCAAATGCTTCTCACAAATGCGATTCATGATTTCATCGCGGCATCAAATTGGGGGCGTCTCTCGTCGTTGTCTCTACCTACTTTTCCTCCTTACGATGAGACGGCAGAAGACCAGTCTGATTATGAAAAACGTCTTCAACAGCACTTCTTGGCATTTCATGTTGCGGATGAACAAACATGTAAGTCTCTGTTCCTTTCATGGGTTTCACCTCAAACGTATCGGATGCTGTCGCAATTGGCTCCTTTGAAAGATTCTGAGTCTTTGTCCTTTGCTGAAATGTGCTCGCTTCTGTCCGTCTATTTTCAAAAGCAAACGCATGTGGTAGCCTCTCGTGTTGCCTTTTACCATTGTCAAAAGCAACTGAATCAATACTATCACGCTTGGGCTGCTGAACTTCACGGCCTCAGTAGAAAGCGTCAATTTGTTACTGAAGTTCACAAAGAATCCAACGCTGATTCCATGGTATGGGATGCTATTATCTGATCGGCACCCAACAAAGAAGTTAGGCAAGATGCCCTTCAGGTGGCAAATCCGACTCTAGATGTAGTCCTATCGATCACTCAGTCTTTTGAAATTTCTCGCCCCACTGGAGCGCAAATAGAGGCATAGGGCAACGTTGGGGAAATACAGCCTCTGTGCGATGTTGACGAAGTGTGTGGCGTGTCCCCACTGGCCAGTGTGGCCGCAGTACACTCCCAAGCACATCCTTGACCTAACCATAAACAAACCTCTAAGAAACTGCAGCAAAACCCACGGCAAACCCACGGCAGGTGCATACTGGTTCTGCTGCCACTATCATCAATTCTCAGATGTATCTTCAGTTTGGTTTTCCAATCCTGTCACCTGTCACTAGGCAATTATGGACTTACAATAAACAGAAGATTTCTCTCTTGGGACAATTTGATGCTGAGGTATCTTACAAATCTGTTGTCTGCACTATTCCCATATTTGTGGTCAACCACAGTAATGCGGAGAATCTTCTTGGTTTCGATGCCTTTCGTGTTTTTGGGTTCCCGATAGATGGCTCTGTCAATATCAACTCTGATGCTATTCCTTATGCTTAACTGGATTCCTTGTCGGCGACATTTTCATCCCCTTTTTTCTCCTGGGTTGGGCCACATTTTTGGGCTCAGCCCATTCCTGTGGCCTTTCGTGATCAGGTCAAATGGGAGCTGGATCGTCTCACTGCTTCAGGGGTCTTGCTTCCTGTCACTTCCAGTTAGTGGTCCTCTCCTGTCGCTGTCATTGCTAAGCCAAATGGTGATATTCGTCTCTGTGGCTATTTCAAAGCCACTGTAAACGCTCAGTGCCTTATCGACACTTACCCTATGCCTCAACCTGAATGATTGTTCACTTAACTTGCTGGAGGGCAGTGTTTTTCTAAACTTGACCTGTCAGAAGGTTATCATAAACTTCCTCTCCACACAGCTTCCCAGCAGTTTCTGGTCCTTAACACGCCTTTTGGCCTCTATCAATACCAACGATTGCCATTTGGGGTTGCCAGCACCCCTGCTCTCTTTCAGCGATTCTTGGAACAATTATTGCTCACTGTCCCTGGGTGTATAAATTACCAGGATGACATTGTTGTCACTGGCTCCACCAGTGCTGAGTCACTGCCTAATGATAATCATGATCTGACAATAGTGACTCTAGTAGCAACATTCCTTCTCCTCAATGCATAGCATTACAACAGCTTTAATTTAATTCCACAGGCACTTTTTTATGTTTTTCTGGAGTACATTTAAAACTGTAGGTTTAAGCAAAAATGTTTCGCAGTACAAAATTAAATTTCCTATAAAAAAAGATCCTATTCAGCTCGTCTCTATAACTAATAGTTTCTGCATTTTAAGAGATGGCAAGATCACAGTTTATTAAAAATAGTGTTCTAATGGCATAACATTAACTTTTATTGTTAAATGAAGTGGGTTAAGAACAAATATTAAATGTGCATATAAGTGAAGGAGAGTTGTATTGTGGGATAAATTGTGTTCTGGAAACAAACAGCTAGAGATTCAGGAGGGAAGTTATGTCAGCGGATTGCGGTCATACACTTCCCTCCTTCATAGGTCTGTAAACTGATGAGCAAGTACGTAATTCCTATTTCTCTCCAACTCAGTACATCACAAAAAGCAATTACATGGTATTTCACAAAGTTATACCAGCCCTTTACAGTGCCTTATGCTTCACTGGTGACACAGCATACAGATGTGCCCAGGGGAGTTTACTTTCCATAAATTGCATGGCCCACATGGAACACAGATATGAATGACTAACAATACTAACACAAGAAACACATTAACACAGAATTAATTTAAATCACTGCACACTGTTCTACGCTGCTAGAGGTGAAGTTGATTCTAAGTCATCCTGTACTGCAGCTGTTGCATTCTCCCAAGAATAGCAACTTCCCCAAACACAAGTGCTATTTGCTTTCCACTTTACAGACAGACTACAACTTCCCAGCATTTCCTGTCCAGTTCTCACATGTCAGTTTTGCTTTAAATACATGCTGTCATGTTATGACAATTATCTACCTTTAAGATTGTATGTTGTGAGCTGATGCTAGTCAAGAATGCCTTTAAGGTGACAGTGAAAAATGTGTGCTCACAAGAAGATCAGGCTCAGGATAGCCACATAGTGCTACTGAGGGGGAAGATGATCATGTTCAGTGTATGGCTCTAGTGCACCATACTGCATCTGTAGAAACAAACTGAGTGGAAGTTGGCACCACAGTGACACAACAAATTGTTAGAAATTGTTTACTTTAAGGCTAGCTCTGAGCCAGATGCCCTGTAGCATACATTCTACTGACCCCAAACCACCACCATTTGCGACTTCAGTGGTGTCAGGTGAGAGCTCATTGGAGTGCAGGTTGGAGGCCTGTTATGTTTTCTGATGAAAGCTGCTTCTGCCTCAGTGCCAATGATGTTTGTGTGTTTTAACACAAAATTCAGTCTCTCGTTTCCCACTCTATATACTGACACAAGGTTTATGATACACTGCATATAAAAGTTTCAGCTGCAGAGAATGATGCTGCCAAAAGAAAAATGCGATAAGAATTAATCTTGCACAAGTTCAAGGTGAACACTCGGCATATAACAATATAAAAGATGATATAGTTTGTTCCAGAGAAGATAGTTCTGGAAAATGTTATAACATTTGACAAGCAGCAAGCACTGTCAACACCACATATGTAGCCTAGCGAAGTTTTTTTTATTTTTTATTTTTTTTTTTTTAATTTTATTTTATTTATTTATTTATTTTTTTTATTTTTTTTTTTTACAAAAAGCAACTCTGGGCCAATACCTGTTTATTACTAATTGAACTACAGATGATGTAAATATGTTTGTATGGGCAGAAAATATTGCTGAGAGTGGTGCTGACAAAATGTCATAATGTCATGTTTAGTTAAATATTACTCTAAATGCAAGATATTGGTAAATTAATTGTGTATGCTGACAACTGTTTTGCACAAAGCAAAAATAAGTCTTTAGTGTGCTTCTCATCAAAAACTACACACAAAAATAGAACACAAGTATCTAGTTTCAGGTTATAGTTACCTACCATGTGATAGGGACTTTGTACTAATACAGAAGAAAAAGAGGTAGAAGAAATATGTTTATACAGCTGCTCAGTGGGAACTGATTAATAAAGATACTAGGACAGGTAAAGAAGATTTAATGTTACTAAGATTCTGAATTTGTATACTCAAAGTCTTTACCAGATAAAATAACTAATCGCAAATTTACTGAGGACAAAATCCAGCTGCCTTTATTCATGTTATTCCCTGAAAGATATCTACAGATTACCCATGGAGATACTATGTGAAGCATTCGCACTCAGAAAAAGGTGTATGTAGTTATGTAAATGTTGTAAATTGAGTAAGGAGGAGAGATAAACACACCCTAGGTCTAAAATATGTGGACCTCACACAAAAATGTAACAAACTAAGGGCTGCAAATCCAAACAATGTTAGTGACATTTGTGACCTTTTAAAATATGTACCTGCTGTTTATTATTCATGTTATGATAGTGCCATATCTCAAAATAGGACTGAAGAAGCACAGATAAAAGATGTTGAGTACAAAGATGTTCTTTCTGATCTACCTGATAATAAACAAGTAACAACAATGAAGGATATTGATCAATTTGTTGCCAAAGGAAACTATTCCACAAATGACAAAGCCAGATAAATATGAGTTTGTATATACACTGAATCACCAAGAAACAGGTATAGGTATGCAATTTCAAATTCATGAGATATGTAAACAGGCAGAATATGGCACTGAAGACAGAAGTGCCTTTATAAGACAAAAAGTGTCTGGTGCAGATGTTAGATATGTTACTGCTGCTACAATGGCAGGTTATCAAGATTTACGCGAGATTGAATGTGGGATTATAGTCAGCGCACAAGCGATGAGACTCAGCATCCCTGAGGTAGCAATGAAGTTTGGATTGTCCATTACAACTATTTCATGAGTGTACCCTGAATATCAGGAATCTGGTAAAACAGCAAATCTCTGACATCGTTGAAGCCAGAAAAAGATCTTGCAAGAATGGGACCAATGATGACCAAAGAGAATCATTCAACTTAACAGAAATTGCTGCAGATTTCAATGCTGGGCCATCAACAAGTGTCAGCATGTGAACCATTCAATGAAACATCATCAATATGGCCTTTCAGAGCTGAAGGCCCAATTGTGTACCCTTGATGACCACATGACACAAAGCATTACACCTTGTCTGGGCCTGTTAACATCAAAATTGGTCTTGATGACAGGAAACAGGTTGCCTGATTGGATGAGTCTCATTTCAAATTGTGTCAAGTGGAAGGACGTGTTCAGGTATGGAGACAACCTCACGAATCCATGGACCCTGCACATCAGCAGGGATTGTTCATGCCGGTGGAGGCTGAGTAATGGTGTGGGGCATGTGAAGTTGGAGTGATATGGGACCCCTGATACATCTAGATACAACTCTGACAGGTGACATGTACATAAGCATCCTGTCTGATCACCTACATCCATTCATGGTCCATTGTGCATTCTGACGGATGTGGGCAATTCCAGCAGGACAATGTGACACCCCACATGGACAGAATTGCTACAGAGTGGCTCCAGGAACACTCTTCTGAGTTTAAACACTTCCCCTGGCCACCAAATTCCCCAGACATGAACATTGTTGAGCATATCTGGGATGCATTGCAATGTGCTGTTCAGAAGAGATCTCCGTCCCCTTGTACTCTTACTGATCTATGGACACCCCTGCAGGATTCATGGTGTCAATTCCCTCCAGCACTACTTTAGACAATAATTGAGTCCATTCATACTGTGTTGTGGAACTTCTGCATGCTCCGAGGGCCCCTACATGATATTAGGCAAGTGTACCAGTTTCTCTGGCTCTTCAGTGTATTTACTGGATAAAGAAGACAGTTGTATACCCCTTTTTATTAGAAGTTGTTTTTAATCAAATAAAGAACAAGGCATGAGCTGCTTACCTAAAAAAATTACCATTTTCACAATGTGTGTGGAATAACTCCCTCTGTAACTGAATAGAATTTTTGAAATTCTCAGGAAAACCATGCTCATGTAACTTTAACTTGCCTTTTCTCCAGTCTTTAAAAATGAGTTACAGCAGTGTCACCCTGACACCTCCCCCTTTGTAACACGCTGGCAAAATTTATTCGACAATCTTGATTTCATTGTCCCCACTATCAATGGCTTTACAATATTCTGTCAATGACATACAGCAGCAAGATGACACATTTACTGATCCAGTCCTCTCCCACCAACACTACATAGGTCACTGACAACATAACACTTACAAATTAAGCAATTCTTGCCCAGCTTACTTAACAACTGCCAGTAAGTACTCACCTAACACACTGAAAGTAAGTCCACTAGACAAACACAAGCTCAGTGAAGTTATTTCATCTATTGATATGTGAGGGCTGGACAGGAAATGTTGGGGAGGTAGTCTGTAAATTGAAAAGTGAGCAGCACTCATGGTGGGGCAAGTTATCTTTCCTGGAATAATGCTAGAGCTGCTTTATAGGATGACTAAGAATCAATTTCCCCTCTAGCAGTGAAGAACAGTGTGCAGAGATTTTTGGAGAATCTCTTCCATGCTTTTCTCACATTATTATTATAACTTTACTTAACGATTCACATCCAACGCTGTGTTAACACACTTTGTGAAAATATAAAACATACTATTTTTTTCTGGAATAGTAGATTGTGTGGCCCATCAAGTCTACATGGGAATGGACAGTGTTATGTGAATGATAAAATTCTTCTTCGGTGGATGAGGTACTACAGCCCAGTCAACAAAGCACAGACTATGTCAACAGAGGGAGAGAAAAAACTGTGTAGTCAGAAATTTTGGTACAAATGTAGGGAGTGTGTCATGAAAAACATACTACAAATTCATGAAGGTGTGTTCCATCTATGCAACTAACTGAAGGAAGTCTCTTTATTGTGATATGCAATTCACTTCTTTTATTTGTGAAATGTCTTCAGCAGCAATTTCCAGTGCTGTTATCTCATATGTATGGTCCTCGAGAAGTTGGCCAATTTCTGGAGTTCTTTCACTCACATTTGTGTGCAGCATAGAGACCAACGAACATGTCTCCAGGACCATACACATGGACTAACAGAGCTGTTAATTGCCACTGATGATAATTCATGAATAAAAAAAGCAAAAGACATATGGCAATAAACAAACTGCCTTAAATTAGTTGGACAGACAGAACATACCTCCATGAATTTTTAAGTACCTAACGAATGACGAAAAACAGAAAAAATGATGATACTAAAAATCTTTATCAGTGGGGGTCTGAGTGTGAGGGCAGAAGAGTGCCAGTGCATGCGGATGGGTGAGAGGGTTCAGTAGCAGTCATTGTTTAAAGTTTTTCTTAAATATTTCAGAAACTCCACCTTCTAGCAAAAATGTTTTCCTGTTCACATCTAAACTCAAATGTCTTACAAAAAAGGTCCTATTCAATTTTTCTCCAGTCAAATATTTGCTGCATTGTAAAAGATGGAAAAATAGCAGATTATTACAAATAGTGTTTTAAGGACCATCTTGTGACTGTCGCGGCCCTTATTATTTCAGTGCTTGCTAAGATTTTAATGGTACAAAATTAACGTTTATTGTTAAGTGAACTGTGTTAAGAAAAAATATTAAATGTGTGTATCACATCTAAGTGCAGGAGAACCATATTATGGGCAAAACTTTGCTCTGGGGGTGTAACAGGGTGGAAAAGGAGAGCTGGAGGTTAGAAGCATGAGGGAAGTTGGGTCACCAGATTGTGGTGATGCATTTCCCTCATTCACAGGACTGTAAAATGAAAACCAGAAAGGCAGTTGTCCATTATACCACCACCACCACCACCACCACCACCACCACCACCACCACCACCACCACCACACTACATCACTGCAGGGTATTTCACAAAGTTACAGCAAACCTTCCACAGCTTGCCTTATGAATCATTGGCAATGCAGTATAAGGAAAGGCCAGGAAGTGTTTATTTTGCACAAAGTGTGTTAACACTACACTGAAGATAGATATGAGTTTCTAATAATACAAATGATAGAGAGGAATATGGACAGACACTCTGTAAATCTCTGCACACTATTCTACAGTGATTCAAGGGAAATTTACTCTTAGTCCCCCTCACAGCAGTTGGGTTGTTGTTCTGGTAAAGTAACTTCCTTCACTATAAGCACTGCTTGCTTTTAAGTTTACAGAGACACTGTATCTCCACAGAATTTCCTGTCCAGTTCCCTTATCTACATAAACAAAATAACCTCACTGAGCTCCTGTTCATATAATGGAGTTATTGTCATTTTATAAAGTGAAAACTTATTCATATTTTTCAAGTGAGTTTTATGTGAAACAGGTCTCTGAGAATTGCTTAATTTGTAACTGTGATGTTGCAGGTAGTCTACATAATGTTGAAGGGGAAAGGAAAGGACTGAATTAGTAAATGTGGCATCTTGCTGTTGTCTGTCATTGGAAGCATACTTAAAAGCCATGTAACCATGCTGTAGTCACTTGGTGGTGAATTAATGAATGACCAGAAAGTTATTGCACTCTCTCACCAATTAATTATGTTGCTCTTAGACTGCAAAAAACTCTTCAGTTTAGGAACTGCCAAAACTTCTATAGAGGAGGCTGTACTGAATAGAGTCACTTAAACACACCTCTACAGTAAATCTTGCAAGATGGATGTGAATATGTCTGATGGAGTAGGACTGATCTTGTATAAATGTAGAAAAGTAATCTGCTGTAATGAACTGCTTCACCTGTTTCAAAATAGGTTAAGTTCCATAACACCTGGATGACCTACTTCTATTACAGAGGGAGCCAGTTTAAGCCTCGGGCTTCAGATGTTGGGAAAGCTGAAGCTGAGATGATGCATTTGGTACACTAAATCTAGTAAAAGTATTTGAGCCATTGATAGTGGAGACAATGAAATCGACATTCTCAAATATGTTGACAGCATGTTACTCTTGGGGCAGACTTTTCAATGTAGTAGATGGTTGAAGCTCCAGCTGTGGAACTTTTTTACATAAGTGTTATTTAACAATTGCAAATAAATACATAATCACTTAACACACTGAAAATTAGTCCACTATTTAAACACTAGCTCAGTAAAGTTATTTTGTCTATTCACATGAAAGATTTGGACAGGAGATACTGGGGAGGCACATCTGCTGGCAAAGTGAAAACTGAACAGCTCTAGTGGTGGGAAAAGTTGCTGTTTCTGAAAGGATGCAACAGCTACCATACAGGATGACTTGCAGAAGATGGTCTACATCTGAATAGGTTGGGCTCAAAAATATTCAGTAAGATGTTCATAGATACTTGCCAGGTTATAAAAAATACGCGAAACTGATAAGTAGTGATGGGGACAATAAACTTGTGTAACATTAAGAAAGATAAAACCAAACCATTATCTGGCAAGATATGTGCTAAGGCCCATAACTGATAGTCAAAGTAGGTATGTTATTCAATGGAATATAAATGGTTTAAACACTGATGCTTCTAACAATAAATGCTCCCAAATAGATGAATTGGAAATCATTCTGTCAGATTGTGCAAATATTAGAGTTGTTTGTTTAAATGAGCACTGGTTTTCTGAGGACACAGTTAAAATTCTAAACAAAATAGGGAACTTCAGATTAGCAAGTAGCTTTTGAAGAAGAAAACAAGTCATGTGGAGGCTCAAGTATGCTTCTACACAGTGCTATAAATTATGAGACGAGAAACTGTTTTAATTGTTTAAATGAAGAATGTGTGCTTGAGAGCTGTTGTGTAGAAACAGTGGACTCACTAGCAAATCTTATAATAATCTCAATATACAGAATTCCAGGGACATCAACAACAGAACTATTCTTATCTAAGCTTCACATTATTTTGGAAGACCATTGTAGGAAAAAAAAATTGTAATAACTGCTGATTTTAACATTGATATCACATGTGATAGTAGCCACTGACTTGGTGAAGAAATATTATTTCAAATTGAATTTCTCTGAATCTACCAGAGACAATGGGCAATCAGCAACATGTATTGACAATGTTCTAAATAATTATGTACGTGATGATTTGTATAAATTTTTATCTTGGTCTAGGTATTTCAGATCATTGTCTATTGTTCATTGAGCTGCCGCAGACAGACAGGAACATTTCATGTATGAGGACGCTTATGAGCAGGAACATAAACAAAAAATACTTGCTAAAATTTAGTGAGAAGCTAAAAGAGAAAACATGGTCTTTTGATCACTGTAATTCAAGTGACGAAAACTTTGTGAAAGTCCTGAGTAGTATTTTTGGTGTCTTTAATGAAACACTTCTACCTATACTCTGCAGCAATAAAATAACAAAGTAAAGTGTATTACCCAGCGCATAAGACTTTCCAGTGCAAGGAAAAGGGAGCTGCACAGACAACTAAAATATAATAAAGACATTGATTTCATTAAATATGTTAGACTCTATAGAACTATATTTAAAAGAGTTGTCAGGTCAGCAAAACAACTGGCAAATAACGGATTAATTTTAAATCATAAAAATAAGACATGAAATCTGAGAGTTAAAACCTATAACCAAGAAATTTCAAAAATTGATATTGAAAGAAATACTATTGTAAATCCAAATCAAATACCAGAGTACTTTAATGAATGCTTTATAAATGCTGCAAAGTCTGATGCAGATGTAACAGATTATCACAACACAATGAATCCCCTTGGCATTGGTGGAAACTCTGAAAGCTTTACAAAATTCTTAAGAGTTTTTGTGGAGGATGTAAAAAATGCTATTCTAACATTAAGAAACAAAAGATCTGCAGGTTGGAATAAAATACCCACCAAATTTATTAAAGTGGTACACAACAGAATTGCAAACCCATTAGCTCAAATAATAAATCAATGTTTTGAAGAGGGCTGTTTTCCAGGGGTACTGAAATATGCTGAAGTCAAACCACTCTTCAAGGAGGGATCAAGAGAGATCATGGGAAATTGTCATCCTATCTTGATTCTCCAAGTCCTATCTAAAATATCTGAAAAACATGCTGTTGCACAAATCCAAAACTTCATTGCAAAATATTCCATTATTCTAATCAATCAATTTAGTTTTCAGCTGGGGAAAACCATTAAAGATGCAGTAAACAGTTTCATTGACAAAATAAGTACATCATTAGACAAGAGAAATAAGGAGGCAGGAATTTTCTGCAAACTTCACAAAGACGTTTCATTCTGTAAAGCGTGCATTACTTGTTTACAAACTTGAAAAGTATGGCATTAGAGGCAGTGCCCCACAATGGCTTAAATCCTACTTATCAAATAGAAAACAAAGAGTTAGCATTTCTTCAAATGGCGCATATTATTTTTTTGACTGGGAAAAAATATCTCAGGGTGTTCCATAAGGCTACATATTAGGCCTAGTCCCCTTTCTCTTTTATGTTAATGACTTAACATTGAATATCAGTTCCCCATCAGTTCTGTTCACAGTTGATATTTCTTTCTTAGTTGAAGATCAGGATTTGGAAAAAATTCCCAAATGTGTGACCAGTACTGTCAGTACCTTAGAAACTTGGTTTCAGCTAAATTGGTTGAATCTAAACATACCTAAGGCTCACATGGTGCAGTTCAAAACCAAACAATCAAAATGTGACAAGATTAAGATTGTGCACAACAACCAAGGTTTAGAAGAAGTTGAATCAGTCAAATTATTAGGTTTAAATGTAGATAAAAATTTGAGCTGGCAGGCACGCATTGAATACCTGGCAAACAAACTGAGCAGCTTTGCATTTGCAATGTAAATATTAGCAACTGCAACTGACATGGACACACAAAAAGTAGCATTACAAGATATTTCAAATCCATTATTAGGTATAGTATTGTTTTTTTGGGGTAACTTTAATTACAGAGTAGATACTAAAAATACAGACAAAAAGTCATTCAAAATATGTGCACTGCAAATCACAAAGAACCATGTTGACCATTATTTAGAAAACTTAAAATATTCACTCTTCCCATCCATATATGCATATGAGATTATTATATTTTTATACACAAGATATCAATTATTTGATGAACACTATTTGCCCATTCACATGATACTAGAAGCAAAGAAAACTTTATGCTCCCCACCCACCGCCTCAGAATGTATGCCCAGGGACCTCAATACATAGGGGCAAAAATCTGTAATAAATTAAAAGGGAACAAGTTGATCCAGATGAATTTAGGTTCACTTAAAAGAAAGCTATGAGGTTCTGACACTTATGCGTTATTACTCAGTGGATGAATTCATGTAGGACAAACAGGAAATTTGAGCTGGATACAATGTGTTACACATTCCAAGAAATATCCTTATAGTGTTATTATTTATTATATTGCTATTATTTATTAATGTAAAAATCATTGCAACTGTTTTATAAATTTTTGCTATGTCTCCTGTATGCAAACCAAATGGATTGCAAATGTACGTCATGAGATGAATAAAACACAATTCACAATAGCCAATTTCACTCCAACATTGTAGGACAGTGTGCATAGATTTGCATAGATTCTGTGAATATGCATTTCTTTTGTTAATACTGTTAGTGATTTATATTTGTATTCCACATAATGTTAACACAGTAGGTGGAAAATAAATACCTCTGGTCACACAGCAATTGTTAGTGATTCATAATGTGTGCTGCAGAATAGTTTGTATAACTTTGTGAAACCCATTTAGCTGTTTTTTGTGCTGTACTGGAGTGGATGAGTGGTACGAAAGCATTCAAATATATCCCTTAAACATAATGGAAGAAATAGGCATCCTCACAAATTCAAAACAAAATTAACATAGATTCTGCAGACAGGCACAATGAACAAAACACACAAACGCGCGCGCGCGCACGCACACGCACACGCACACGCACACGCACACGCACACGCACACGCACACGCACACGCACACGCACACGCACACGCACACGCACACGCACACGCACACGCACACGCACACGCACACGCACACGCACACGCACACGCACACGCACACGCACACGCACACGCACACGCACACGCACACGCACACGCACACGCACACGCACACGCACACGCACACGCACACGCACACACAGAATTACTAGCTTTCACAACTGATGGTTGCTTCTTCTTTCCTGAAGAAGTAACCATCGGTTGCGAAAGCTAGTAATTCTGTGTGTATGTGTTTGTGTGTTTTGTTCATTGTGCCTGTCTGCCGGTGCTTTCCCGCTTGGTAAGTCTTGGAATCTTTGTTTTTAATATATTTTTCCCATGTGGAAGTTTCTTTCTATTTTATTAACATAGATTCTGTGTTATCAGCAGTGCACTAGCTCATTGGTAGCCACGAACTACAAGAGAAACCTTTTTTACATTTTATAAACTGGACAGAAGCCTCCACAAAACTGCTTCTACTCCATCAGAAAACTTTATCGTGTGTTTTGATGTAACTCATGTGTTAGGGATTAGTTTATTAGTTTATTTCAACCTACCACTGAAGTATTCAACATCTGTACATAATAAATCTGACTGTGCTTTCTCTGGTTTACTGTGTGAAGCAAAAAAATAATATTATATATAAGAACAGGAACTACCAAATAAGTGAAGTTTGTCATTCCAGTTTGGGATGTAAAAACTTATTTTTATACCATATGTTGACAAAAACGGTGTACCAATAATGCATAATCCAGTGTTACAAAACACCACTTTACCCTATTTTGTCAAAAACAAAGAGCAAATGTATCTACAAAAAACACATTTTAAACAAGCATTGTATAAATGTGGACAAACATTGGAGCCTAATGCCAAAGAAAATATGAAGGGGCAAATCTACAAATTATAGAGTTTTGCACGAGCCAAACTTAATCATAGCTAACACTTGGTTCAAGAATCATGAAAGAAAGTTGTATACATGGAAGAGAGCTGGTGAACCAGAAGGTTTCTGATTGATCATGTAGTGGTAAGACAGAGATTTCGGAACCAGGTTTTAAATTTTAAGACATTTCCAGGGGCAGATGTGGACTCTAATCTCAATTTATGGATTATGCATTGTAGATTAAAACTGAAGAAAATGCAAAAAGATAGGAATTCAAGAAGATGGAATGTGGATAAACTGAAAGAATCAGAGGTTGTAGAGAGTTTCAGGGGGAGCATTAGGAAATGATTGACAAGAACAGAGACAGGAACAAAGTAGGATTAGAACCGGGGAGAGGGGGGGGGGGGGGGGGGGGCGGTGTAGTACAAATCCTTAGGTAAAACAAGAAATATTGAATTTTACTAATGAAAGGAGAAAATATAAAAATGTAGTAAATGAAACAGGCAAAAGTAAGTACAAATGTCTAAAAAATGAGAACGACAGAAGCAAAATGGCTAAGCAGGAGTGGCTAGGGGACAAATGACCTTTTGATTGGCAAATGTGACATCTGGTTCATAGGACTACTTATAAAACATGATATGGGGAGAAGACGCTTTATACTGAAGCCACTGAATATTGAACCATTGCACCCTGGTATTTTGTGTCAACACTTTATGGTTACGTATTTTTCTCTCTAAAGGTACTGTGGACAAGAAATCATTCCTTGTCTTTGGTATAATGGTGGAGGGTTATTGTTTTCATGCAGTGATAATGACATTCATCCACTCAGAGGGTGTTTATATTGTTTGGGTAAAATTTCCTGTTCTTCGTGATGATACCGAAGTCCTGGTCACATGGTAGGTATGAATGCCCATTGACTAGGAATTAATGGTGGGTTACTTCTGGTGTGAAGCCTGCACGCAGAACCATAAATTGACACAGTAAGGCCATTTTTATATTCTGATTTTGCCCACCAGATTGATCCAAGTACATAATCACTCAATTTGTTTGGACATTATGTTTAATGTAATGCATAAGACATGATCCCATTTCTTTCTGTTCTTGGGATGCTTTGCTCTCACTCCTTAGACACATGGTAGCTTTCTTGGTATATGGGTCATGTATTCCAAGGCAGTACGTCCACAATTGCTGCTTGTAGTAACAGATACCTGTCATAAGTACCAGTGTCAGTAAATTCCTCATCAAATAAAAGGAAATCATGGTTGTATCACTGCCCCTTCTTCTGCATGGCAATGCATTCCCATCCACGCACTCTCAGCCTTTCATTGATGTAACTCTCTTGCACATTCCCCTTTACCCTTCTCTTCTACGGTGTCAGCTGCAGCATGTTTAATGTTACAGAGGTCATATTTATGACAGGAATCACTTACAGGGAGGTGAAAGGACAGATTAAATCTTCTATTAAATATCTGACCAAACATGTAGTACAAGACCGGATCATCATGCTCGGCTTTATATAAATGGTATAACTTCCCCATGCTGAGGTCTGGCGACAAATACTTCTCATCCACTGTTTCATTCATTCATGCATAATGGCTACAATATGCTGGAAACTATTTTATGAAGTTCTCTACCACAACCATCTTTGCTATTGATGTTTTGTTTTTAGCAGGGCATGTACCTCACTTATCAATGTGTGGCGTCTGGTGTTGCACTTTGTGCAAAAGAACACTTGTAAACCTACCATCTGATATCTGCAAAATGTTCTTAAAGAATGTTTTACACACCGTCACGTTCCTCTCCATTCCGGAAATTGTATAGGTGTGTTGTTACCTGTCTGTAGTGCCACAGAAATACATGTGTGCCATAGTAACTACCTTCACCGTAGCAAAAATGTATGCTGACTGCAAGTAAAATTACCTAATGTATAGAACATGTCAAATAGATGTGGCTGGAGTTCAGGTGAAAAATGTTGACCGCATTCCTTCTGACACCCACATGCTCTGAGGTGGAACATTTCTTTGGCACTACATTTCCCTTCACATTAATGTATTCTTTCCCTTTCAATCGCTTTACTTTTCGAATGTTCCGTGCTCACAGGAGTGCATTCCAGACCCATTTTCTTCCTCGTTGTGAAGCAGTTACAGTATCAGTACTACAATCACCCTTTGCTATGTCCATGGTTGACATAGTGGGTATGGTATCCTTCGATGTACCGGGTATATTGAGCTCTGCTAACATGATATGTAACTCATCCGCTGTACCACTTGCACACTGGCTGAATTGGCCAGGTGCACATTCCATATCAGAGGCATCGGTAGTTGTGTCCAATCCAAATAGGTCTGAAATGGAAATGTTCCTTATCCATATGAGTCCAAGGGGCCGTTCAATGGTGTGTCAACCACAATACTGTGAGTCTAAACTGCAGCTGTGTCCTTCGCCAGCTGTCACGTGCTGTATGACGAATGGTACGCTGTGCCACCAGCCTACTCGCTATGCAAACATGGCGCAATAGTGGCCTATGTGATATAGGCCACTATTGTTCCCCATTTTGTAAGACACTGCACAGTGTATAAACAAAATCTGATGCTCCCAATTTTTCATGGTTTCCAAATACATGTCTGGCAATTACAGGACATAATGGTAGGGTGTAAACTTATGTTCTGTGTGAATATCTCATTTTTTCCAAAAATGTGGGTTAGGCCACTACTGCACTGATAGCCTCAAATGTAAGGCTGTAGTGCATGTATCACTAGTGGTAAGATAGATGCTGCCTACAGGAAAATGAAAGAGACCTTTGCAGAAAAGAGAAACACTTGTATGAATAACAAAAGCTCTGTCGAAAACCAGTCCTAAGCAAAGAATGGAATGCGGGGGAGGGGAGGCAGCTGCAAGGTTAAAATCATAGACGGAGACTAAGAGATAAATACAGTCAGCAGATTCATAAGAGGCTTGCACAGGACAGAATAGCATGGAAAGCTGCTTCCAACCCAGTCTTTGGACTGAAGACCACCATCACAACAACAACAACAACAACAACAATAATAACAAGGATGCAGAAATTTTTTTAAAATAATTGCTTATAAAGAGAAAATTAAAATAGTTGGTAAATTGAAAAATTCTTTATAGTTACTCTGCTGTATGAAGTTATTGATTTTGGAGTAATGAATCAGAAAATGATTGTTAAAAAACTATAATTTTATATGCAGCAAAGACCACTGGCTACTGCTTTTGTGACAATTTTAGAGCAGACTATATGCGAATGTCTTGCATATTTATCAAATAAACAAAAGTTCCAGGAACTTTCAAGTTTTATTTGTTGAAATGACAGGGACCTATTTGTCCTGTGCCAAAACTGGGTATTTATATTGTACTACGATTTCATAACTTAACAGTTATATCTCCATCACTGGCATGTGGTGCTGTTCATTTATTTATACACTGTGTTCCATAAATTCTGTCACAAAGAAGAACATTCAGGGATGTAGAATGAGTCAAATTATATATTAACGAGCAGAAGCAAACACTTCTTCCTACTTTTGTATAGTGTGCAAACAACAAATTGTGACGTACACTTCTGCAATAAAACTATAATTATGGCTTTTACTTTGTATATGAATGTTAGAAAAACAGTAACACTGAAAACAGCTACTGCTCCTCCTCTTATACGACTCTGCTACTGTTTTTATCTAACACTTCAAACAATGCATTTGTATAGCTTCATAAAGACTACTATCAGCAGTCTGCATAGTGGAAAAATGATCTATCTAACACAAATATTAAGAGTTATGAAGAATTTACAATCTTGTTGCCAAGTATTCGGATAAACTGTAGAAGAAGTGATTACAGATGTAACCTTTCACTTTGTTTTTAAATATTTGCCAATATTTCCTGCCTGGGGTCCACTGGCAATATGTTAAGGAATTTTGTTCAAGAGTATAAAACTCCATTCTGAATCCTACAGAGGAATGCACAGTCTAAATGGAAATTATTCCTTCTACCAGTATTGTGGTTGTGAATTACTGGGTTCATCCCAAATTCACTCCTGTTACTAACCAAAAATAAAAACAGTGAGTATATATATCTCCTCTTCCATCCTCCCTCTGACATTGAGCCTTGTTAATTTTTTCGTAAACGGAAACCTGATTGGAAGCTGAGGTCACTTAAAATGAATGGACAAATTTGTTGGTAACATTGGTATGAGGAGTACGAGAGGGACCTCTCTGGCTCCTGGTCCTGTGTGGATAGTAGCTTCAGTGATACTATTTCAGATACTTATAATCTGTTAATGGGTAGGATTACAGCATTTTGGAAAATTTACAGCATTTTGGAAGATTCAGATTCTGTAGTAGTAGGCTAATCATGAGACAATGAGTCATAAATACTACATTTCTACTTTGAGTTAAAACCAACTGCAAGGAAGAAAACAAAACAGCACATTCTTGTGTACACAATTTTTGTTTGAAATTATACATAAAGAGGAAGAATATATTTGAAAGACACCATTTGCTTAATGCTTTAAATGCTCTGCTACCATAGTTAAAACTGACTAAAAAAGTTAACGAACTGGCACGTTTTTCACATAACAGAACAATACAAAACAGCATTTTCTTTATCACTGTCTTTTAACAGAAAACTTGCAAAATGTTTTTTAAACAAATACATATTCGTACAGTATCATGTGAAAATTTGAAGTAAATTGGTCCAGCACTTTTTGAGATTTTTGCTAACAACGTATCCCTATTACATATATTTATGTATTATAGATATTATAAACATATATCCTATGACCATCCATGTCTGTCTGTGTGTGTGTGTGTGTGTGTGTGTGTGTGTGTGTGTGTGTGTGTGTGTGTGTGTGTGTGTGTGTGTGTGTGTGTGTTTTTGTACAAATACATTAGAAAAATATGTAACACATGCCTGTCTTAACATTAATTTTTAAGTAAGCAAGTCGAGAACTATTCAACATTTGTTGTAATAACATTAAATGATGGTCTGTTGTTATATAGCAGTATAGATTGCTGTCATATGTAAACATTACTGTTTTTGAAGAGTACTCTAATTATCCATGTAAATCATTTATGCCAAGGTCATCAACCTTGTTGAATACCATATTTGCATTTAATATTATTCCTGTCATACCATTTGCTAAATTGTAACCCTGTGTTTTCTACTTCCTGCAACAGGAAGCCCTTCAGTGCCATACAATTTTAGTTTAACTTGCTAAATTTTATGATCCACAGAGTCAAAGGCATAGGTAAAATCACAGAAAATGCCAACAGAGTAAATTTTATTGTTTAGTGCTACTAGAACTGATTATGTGAGATCCATGTATTGCCTTTGTAGTAGCTGTTACTAGAAAGACGATCCAGTATTTTGCTATGAGCTGTTTTCTTAAACTATTTTTTAAAAAAAGTAAAGGATGGATATCAGTCTGCAGTTAGAGTACATTTGTTTATTTCACTATATATTATTATTATTACTACCACATACCTCAGTCTTTCAGACAATACACCTTGACCACCAATTAACTTGATCTAGAGATTTTCATGAACTCTCCAACAGATGGATTGGTGAAACTGATGTCTGGGGGCTTTGAATGCATTGCCTGTCTAAGTAAGTTTGCATATTTTGATGGACCATTTTTGTCTTTGTTTTTATAACCTATTGTTAGAAAGAATTGATTGAATCTGTAGGTGTAGTGTATTGAATTTCATATCGTCTGTCTCACTGCTATTGTCATCTGGGAGTTAAACATATAACTTGCCAAGTCTATTTGTTTCATATATATTAATCCTCCAAATAATTGTCTTTGTCTTGCATTTGAAATTTTGAACTTTTTTATGGATATTACACTGGTTTTCCTTTTTTGATGACACACTGAAGAATTTTGCAATACTACTTATAGTGCATTTTTAAACTTCGATTAAAGCTTGTTCTTTGCATTAAATACAGTTGTCACTACCTAATACAGTACTTTGGTACCACATGCATGCCAACTTTTTTCAGCTTGCGTTTTAAACATACCTGATCAGCTGTTGTGGAAAACTGGATTAATAATGGTGTAATTATATTTCTCATCTGCTGTGTGTCTTTCTCATTTTACATCATGTAAATTCACTCTGAACAGTGTCACTGAGTCAGCATTTACAATTCTTTGAAATCTCCTTTTTACTCTCTTAGCTAAGCCTGACTGATGGGGATGTTTCGTTGCCGCCATTTGACCATCATGGTCACATAAAACATTTCTTATGGGTCTCACATCTATTTCATCAAAGACAGATGAACTCGGAAACAAATTATCAATTGCTTTGCACTGTGTCCTTTTATTTTTATTGGAACATTACTGTGGGGATTAAACCAAATTTGGACATTAGTTACTCCAAGTATCATTGATAAGAACCATCAGAAATGAAATTCATATTGGAATCTCCCTTCACTTCATTATCACTTCGCAGTTATTTCCAGTAGTCTTTATTAATATCATCTCTAAATGCCCAATGAAGCTTAAACTATTTCCCGATCAGGGCCTACACACTGTCAGAATTGCTATTTATATGTTTCCAAGTTACTGCTAAAGTACAGCACTCCAACAGTTGTTCAATGCTGTATTCACTGAGGTCTGTGGCCTGGGACTTCATTCAAATTTTGTGTGTATAGCCACTCCCCCTGTCCTCACATTATACAAACAGTTATTTGATATTAACACTTTGTCATCTGGTGGCACCACGGTGGTGTCGTGCACAAAACAGTGGTCAACAGCTGGCGACACCACAATGATGTCGCGTGCTTAGTACCACTCCGTGGCCGGCAACACCACAGTGGTGTTGTGAGCATAGTATCACGCAGTGGCCGGCGACATTCTGTTGGTGTTTTGTTTAGGTAACACTAAGTTACACATGTCAACAAGTTTTTTGTTTTTATAAGTACTTGTGCTGTTTTATCATGGCAGACAAAAAGAGACGATACAATTATTTATGATGAATGTGTGGACGTCTTTTATGACATTCCAGGTGACTTGGCCGAAGACACTGGGTATAAAAAAAATGAAAGTGAAGCAGAATCATTGGAAGGTAGTAAAATATGTCCAAGAAGAATTATGTGAAATACCAGCTTTTCTGAACTGCGCAGGTGGGAACTCTCCCTCCAATATATCCTACATTCTCATAACCCTCCTGGCCTCCACCTTTATTAGTCATTGTCCTTATACATCTAGCCCTTTCCCTGTTCCCATTCCAACAGTGCATAGTCCACTATTGCATCAATGCAAACAGCCTTTGTGTTTCTCTCTCTTTCTGTTATCCCCTCTTTCTCCCCTGCTCAACATCTAGCCCCCAAGCTGCAACTAGCTGCCCTACAGTCTCCCCACCTTATCCCTACACGCTCCCACTAGTAGCACTTTACCATCCCCACTTCTATCCTGTTATCCCTCTCCCTCCCCACCCTAGCCTCCTCCTTACCCCCATCCAGTTGCCTCTCCCATGATGCACTGCTGCTTGTAGTCTGACTTCAGCTGCCAGAGACCGTGGTCATGTGTGTATGAGTACCAGTACCATTTGCGTGTGTGTGTGTGTGTGTGTGTGTGTGTGTGTGTGTGTGTGTGTGTGTGTGTGTGTGTGTGTGTGGTCTATTTTCAACAAAGGCCTTGTTGGCCAGAAGCTCATTTTGTGACAGTCTTTTCGTTGTGCCTACCTGCGACTCAGTATCTCTGCTATATGGTGAGTAGCAACTACCCTTCTCATAATATCGTTACATCTGTAGAAATACACTTATGTTTTTCAGTGACCTGTATTGATATGAGAAGCTTATTTTTCTTACTGAACAATATTCTTATGTTTTGATGGGAAAGTCCAAATGCATTATAATTGCTGACCAAAGTTGTCCAAACTGCCTTTTTTTGTTTCTCCATCTATTGCAGGAACTGTGTGTATAGTTATTTGGCAGCTCTTTCTTTCAGAAACATTTACCCTAAAAGAGGCCTATTTTTCTGCAATTCCTTCATGAAAGAAGATGAAGTAAATATTCCAGAATTCAAAACCAGAACAGCTGTTAGCAAGAGTGATATAAAAGTAGCTATCTTAGGTGTTGTAGGATTTTGGAGCATATACTGTACTCAAACATTATGAATCACATTGAAGAAAATGACCTTAAATTTGCAGTAGGATTTGGGAACATATACTGTACTCAAACATTATGAATCACCTTGAAGAAAATGGCTTACTGATACATAACCAACATAGATTCAGAAAATATCATTCTTGTGCAACACAGCTAGCTCTTTATTTCCATGAAGTAATGAGTGCTGTCGACAAGGGATCTCAGATCGATTCCATATTCCTAGATTTCCAGAAGGCTTTTGATACCGTTCCTCACAAGTGACTATTAATCAAGATGAGAACATATGGAGTATTTTCTCAGTTGTGTGACTGGATTCGTGATTTCCTCTCAGAGAGGTCACAGTTCGTAGTGATAGACAGTAAATCATCGAGTAGGACAGAAGTATATCTGGCATTCCGCAAGGTAGTGTCATAGGCTCTCTGCCGTTAATGATTTCCATGAATGATCTAGGTGATAATCTGAGCAGCCCCTTTAGATTGTTTGCTGATTATGCTGTAATTTACTGTCTAGTAAAATCAGATGATCAATTCCAATTACAAAATGATCTAGAGACAATTTCTCTATGTTGCGAAAAGTGCCAATTGGCACTAAACAAAGAAAAGTGAGAGGTCATCCACATGGGTACTAAAATAAATCCAATAAATTTTGGGTATACGATAAATTGCACAAATCTAAGGGCTGTAAATCTGACTAAATACCTAGGAATTACAATTATGAGCAACTTAAATTGGAAAACCACATATATAATATTGTGGGGAAGACGAAACAAAGACTTTGCTTTGTTGGCAGAACACTTAGAAGATGCAACAAACCCACTAAAGAGACAGTCTATGTTACACTTGTCTGTCCTCTGCTGGAATATTGCTGCGCGGTGTGGGATCCTTACCAGGTAGGATTGACAGAGGACATCGAAAAAGTGGAAAGAAGGGCAGCCCGTTTCGTGTTGTCATGCAATAGGGGTGAGAGTGTCACTGATACGATATGCGAATTGGGGTGGAAGTCACTGTAACAAAGACAGTTTTCTTTGCGGCTAGGACTACTTACAAAATTGCAATCACCAACTTTCTCTTCCAAATGCGAAAATATTTTGTTGACATCCGCCTATGTAGGGGGAAATTATCATCACAATAAAATAAGAAAGTATTCAGAATACCAGTTATTGGATAGACAGTTTTCTGGCTACACTGAATGCGTCTGGAAATTAGTCACACAAGTAACTTCTTATCGACATGTTCTGATGTAAATCAGGCCATGAATGGTGAATCTGTCTGAGGGGCAACACAACAATAACATTCATGTGTGATTACCCCAATCTGTTGAGAAACTTATAGAGCTCCACATTTACATGTCCAACAGAATGCTTCAGCCATGGCTTGTCATATCGCTTAAAGAAAGTCACAATCTTGATATTTGTGTGAAAAGCATTCTCTGCTATGTGCTTGATGTCATCCTCAATCACCCTGTTGAGGTTATGGTCCAAACTATTCCCAATCCCCCCACCCAATAACCATAACAATAACCATAACCTGTGCATTGTGTATGATATACTTCACACAGATCTTTCCCTACAGAGCTTAAATCCCAGGTGATATTGCTGAGCTTTGCACTTGGCTAAAACATTATATTACCTGGTATTCACCATTCAGGAATTTTGTACTAATCCAGACATTCCCCTCCCATAACCACACCTTAGCTTAAGGACCTTCTCAGTCTTTCTGACCCTATGAATACTACTAACCTTAACTTGCACATTTTCCCCTGTCTTGTCTGCTCACTTTGTCTACACTCTTCAGAGCTGTGAAGCTGTAGCAGACATCTAGACGAAAGCTAATAGGCTTGCAGCATCTCTTGACTATCTTGCCTGTTCTGGTAGGTTTGACTGCAGTCCAGCCGTGTACCCAATTTCCAACTTTTTGCTCCCAACTGCAGCCCGCAGCTGCTACAATTCTTTCTGTGTTACTGTCAGATAGTCTTCGAGTTCCTAAACTGACTGCTCTTTATACTGGAATTACTCCATGACCTCTTGACACTGTGCAGATTATTATTAGTATTACTATTATTATTTCTTACCTTTCTCAGACGTTATGTCTGGTTAAAAATGGGAAGGGATGCAGACCTTGATCAAGTATGACTTCCTGTTAACTGTATGGTATATGTTACATTGCATTTAGGAACTTTCGGGTAATTGAACATGTATCAAAAATTACAGATTTCTGTAGTTGTATATATATGTTTGGATGTAGCTGTATTGCGTTGATGTACTGGTGGATACTGTGTGGTATGGCTCCTGTAGTTGATAGTATAATTGGTATAATGTCAACTTTATCCTGATGCCTCATGTCTGACTTCCTCAGCCAGTTGGGTGTGTTTTTCAATTTTTTCTCCTGTTATCTTCCATATATTTGTTGTATTGGGTATGGCTATTTCAATTAGTTTTGTTAATTTCTTCTTTTTATTGGTGAGCATGATGTCAGGTTTGTTATGTGGTGTTGTTTTATCTGTTATAATGGTTCTGTTCCAGTATAATTTGTATTCATCATTCTCCAGTACATTTTGTGGTGCATACTTGTATGTGGGAATGTGTTGTTGTTTTACTTTATGTTGTATGGCAAGTTGTTTACGTATTATTTTTGCTACATTGTCAGTCTTCTGGTGTATTCTGTATTTGCTAGTATTGTACATCTGCTTGTGATGTGATCTACTGTTTCTATTCCTTGTTAGCAAAGTCTGCATTTATCTGTTGTGGTATTGGGATCTTTAATAATATGCTTCCTGTAATATCTGATGTTTATTGTTTGGTCCTGTATTGCAATCATGAATCCTCCCATCTCACTGTATATATTGCCTTTCCTTAACCATGTGTTGGATGCGTCTCGATCGATGTGTGGCTGTGTTAGATGATACGGGTGCTTGCCATACTGTTTTCTTTTTCCAATTTACTTTCTTCGTATATGTTGATGTTATGTGATTTCAAGGGTTGTAGAATTGGTTATGAAATTGCAGTGGTGTAGCCGATGTATTTATATGAGTGATTGCTTTGTGTATTTTGCTGGTTTCTGCTCGTTCTAGAAAGAATTTTCTTAAATTGTCTGCCTGTCCATAATGTAGGTTTCTTATGTCGATAAATCCCCTTCCTTCTTCGTTTGTGCTTAATGTGAGTCTTTCTGTTGCTCAATGTATTCTATATTTGTGGCATTGTGATTGTGTAAGTGTATTGAGTGCTTCTAGGTCTGTGTTACTCCATTTCACTACTCCAAATGAGTAGGTCAATATTGGTATAGCATAAGTATTTATAGCTTTTGTCTTGTTACTTGCTGTCAATTCTGTTTTTAGTATTTTTGTTAGTCTTTGTCTATATTTTTCTTTTAGTACTTCTTTAATATTTGTATTATCTATTTTTTTGTCTGTATCCTAGATATTTATAGGCATGTTTTTTCCATTGCTTCTATACAGTTGCTGTGGTTATCCAATATGTAATCTTCTTGATAAGTGTGTTTTCCCTTTACTATGCTATTTTTCTTACATTTGTCTGTTCCAAAAGCCATATTTATATCATTGCTGAATACTTCTGTTATCTTTAGTAATTGGTTGAGTTGTTGCTGCCAGTAGTTTTAGATCATCCATGTATAGCAAATGTGTGATTTTGTGTTGGTATGTTCCAGTAATATTGTATCCATAATTTGTATTATTTAGCATGTTGGATAGTGGGTTCAGAGTAAGGCAGAACCAGAAAGTACTTAATGAGTCTCCTTGGTATATTCCACACTTAATCTGTATTGGCTGTGATGTGATATTATTTGAATTTGTTTGGATATTAAGTGTGGTTTTCCAATTTTTCATTACAATGTTTAGGAACTGTATCAATTTAGGATCTACTTTGTATATTTCCAATATTTGTAGAAACTATGAGTGGGGTACACTATCAAAAGCTTTTTGGTAATCAATGTATGCCTAGTGTAACGACCTTTGTTTAGTTTTATCTTGATATGTCACCTCTGCACCTATTATCAGTTGCTCTTTACATCCTCGTGCTACTTTGCAACAGCCTTTTTGTTCTTCATTTATAATTTTGTTCTGTGCAGTATGTGTCATTAATTTCTGTGTAATGACTGAAGTTAATATTTTGGATATTGTTGGTAGGCATGTTGTGGGGCGATATTTAGCTGGGTTTTCTGTGTCTGCTTGATCTTTAGGTTTCAGGTAAGTTATTCCATGTGTAAGTGTATCTGGGAATGTGTATGGGTCTGCAATGTAACTGTCAAATAATTTAGTTAGATGTGAATGTGTTGAGGTGAACTTCTTTAGCCAGAAGTTTGCTATTTTATCTTTTCCAGGGGCTTTCCGATTGTGCGTAGAATTAATTGCTCGGGTGACTTCATGTTGAAAAATTATCACTTCAGGCATTTGTGGTATATCTTGTATGTGTCAGTTTCTGTTTGTATCCACCATGCATGTCTGTTACGTTGTACCGGGTTTGACTATATGTTGCTCCAGAAGTGTTCCATGTCTGTTATGTTTGGTGGATTGTCTATTTTAATGTGTGTGTTATCTATTGTCTGGTAAAATTTCTTTTGGTTTGTGTTGAATGTTTGGTTTTGTTTCCTTCTATTTTCACTTTTTTTTTGTATCTTCTAAGTCGTTTGGCCAATGCTTGTAATTTCTGCTTATTTTCATCTAATTGCTCTATCGCTTCTTGTTGTGAGATTTTACCTAACCTTTTTCGTTTTTTGTCTGATATTTCATTTCTTATAAATTGTGTTAGCTGTCCGATGTCTTTTCTCAGTTCCCCCCCCCCCCCCCTCACCCACCCCCCCTGATCTGTAGCCTGTGTTGCCATGCTGGTTTTGTGGGTTTCTTCTGTGTGTTGGCTGGTTCTGATCTCTGCCTAGTGTGTATATTTAGTGTAGTGAGTGCTCCTATATAAACCAGTAGTTGTAACTCTTCCATAGTTGTGTTTTCATTTATTTTGTTGTGTATGATAGCGTTGATAGTTTTTATTGTTGTTTCAACTTGTGGGTTATTTGGCGGTCTATGCAAGAATGGTCTAATGTCTGTATGCGTGTCTTTGTATTCTATATATGTCAGCTGAAATTTTTTCTTCTATATCTAACATGTGTGCCACTTCGTGTTCTATTTGTGCTTGTTCTGGCGGCCGTCTTAAGATTTCGTTTTCCTCTGATTGTTTTATTGATGTGTGTTGTTCTTTGTTTGTTTGCTCTGGGATGTGTGAGCCCATTACTGTATTTTCTTCTTCTTCTGATTGCACATTATTTTGTTCCAGTATTTGTTGTACTTGTTGTTTGATGTTTTCTAATTCTGACTGGGGTATCCTGTTATTTTTGATTATTGCACGGATCTGATCAGCTAGTCTTTGTTCTGTTAAAAATTTTAATTCTGGGTATCTGGTAATAAATGTTGTGTATACTTGTGATCTGTATCCAGTTGTGTTGGTTCCTAGGTTTGTTGCTTGGTAATAACAGAACATTATTATTATTGTTATTATTATTATTATTATTAATATTGTCTGATTTAGAAGTGAAAATGTTAAACTGTCAACTGAATCCTGGGTCGGGTGGATGGTGCTACTTGGTTGCTTTCAGACAAGATGTAGTAATAGGACACGGCCATAAAAATTCAGTGTTTCATCATCTTGCAAAATGACCATCGGTACTGCAAGAAGTTGAATTATGCAGGTGATTTGCATTTAATATGATGGATAAACCATTGAGGGTGGCTCAGCTGTTAGTGAAGGGACAAAATCTTGTGTCCACTTCTGAGAAAATACCCACCAAGAATTTTGTTCAGTGTTGTAAAGTATGGTGTTTAGGAACTTCGCAGTTAAGACCGCAGAGGAAAAAAAAACAAGGCAAAAGATTTGTGGGGTCTTAACCATGATGCCCACATAGGACACCTGAGGAAAGAAAATCACTTTGATCCTTAAGCAAGGGCTCTGTGTAATAATTTTATGTACTGACAAGGGCAACACCTATATCTTCTTCTGGTAAAAATATGAATTTATAGCACAACTGATTACACTGTCATTCTTGAAGGAAACTAAAGACATGAAACAACAGGAAACATGTGCTCATCCTATATCCAACTGCTTTCCTGGCAAACTTAAGAGTAGAATATTAAGACTTTACGGTTTGCCAAATATACATAAAGAAGAGGCTCCACTGTTCCTTACTGTTAGTAAAATTAGAGCTCCAACATAATGCATTCTTTGGTCGAAATACTGGTTTGATCCAGCTCTGCACACACTAGTATATATCATACAGGCTTCTTCACCTCCACAAAAATACCACTAAATTGTGTGACACATTTTGTAATATTTTGAAAGATTGAGGGACCAACACCAAAAAGTAATAACAGCTAATACTGAATGAATACAATGAAGGGAAGCATTAATGGTTGTGTATTCGTTTGATGTGCAGAATAGTATCATAAAAATTCTAAAAAATCTATGCTGGAAGACAACTGAAGATAGATAACAATTATCTCATGAGACTTACAAGTATTTCTGAAAAAACAGACACTGTTAATGACCCATTGCTGCACAAAATAATTTGAAATTAATTTATGGAATGCAATATCCTTAACATCAGATTTATTAGGTATAGATCTACTACACAATAAATTGATGTCAAGGAATTAATTTTCAGCAAATTAATTTCAAATTATCTCATGAAAGCCTCCTTACAAAGTTTAAGGAACCAGTATTATCTGAGAAGTCTCAGAACCCTGTGCAGCTCCCTACATATCATTCCCATAATGAGCACAATGAAAGATTAGATCAATCACTGAGTGCACAGAACCATTTAAGCAGTCATTCATCACACTCTCCACATATGAATAAAATGGAAAGAAATCATAACATGTCATCCAGTGGTAGGTACTCTCCATCAGAGAGCATTGCTGTAAATGAAATCTTGTGAGGTTCCAGGGATGGTGGGACGATGTAGAGTGTAATCATTATATAATAGGGACAGCTCTGATCGATATCTCTCTCTCTCTCTCTCTCTCTCTCTCTCACACACACACACACACACACACACACACACACACACTCACACTCACACTCACACTCACACTCTCACGCTCGCTTGCGATACAGTTGGAATGTTTTGCAGCACCAAGAAAAAACAGGATTTGTGTGTGTATGGCGGACGTAACTGCTAGCTACTATTTTTGTATCTTCCATAGTTATATACGTTTATTTGTGTTTAACTTCTTTTGTGTTTCCTTTCCTCACAACTTTCCTTCTCCAGTCTCAGAGCAGAGGAGTGGAGTTCAGCGACAGCTTATCATTTGTACACAGATTGTAAATCATTTAGTTTAATGGTATTCTTGGTGGTGGTTGGTGAATAGTGGCAAGGTTTTGAATCTCTGGGAGAAAGACAAACGTGAATACTGACTGCACAGCTGTCCCCTTACATTTTATAACCTAGTTTCAGGTGTTTCTTAAAGCTGAAAGGAAATCTGAGCCAGCATGAGGCTCCTCACCTGTTGAGACTGTGACAATTGTGTTGGAGAGGTCTGGACAAGCACAGAGGAGGGCAAGGGGGGTGGGACCGGGGGGGGGGGGGGATTTTTTCTCATTGTGAAATCCAGTGTTAAGTGGCTGATGGAACCCTGCAAAAAATAGCAGGCAATAGATGTGGAAGAGGATCTA
Source organism: Schistocerca gregaria (assembly GCF_023897955.1). Taxonomy (NCBI): domain Eukaryota; kingdom Metazoa; phylum Arthropoda; class Insecta; order Orthoptera; family Acrididae; genus Schistocerca; species Schistocerca gregaria. Next base: position 56,620,320 of record NC_064923.1, on the reverse strand, counting down.
CCAGCAGCAAATGAGCACAATGAGTGCACCAAGCTATAAATTGTGGCTCAGAGAGTCATGAATTATGCCTGCTGCCTGGATTCAGAGGCCATCCTTTGTGCCTATAGATGACTGACTGACTCAATGAAGACAGGCAGCCTCACCCACAGGGGGCTAACAGAGCTACAGTTTTTCAGCATTGTTCCCAGAAAAAAATCATGGTGCTCTGGTTTGAAGCTGATTGGAAGGCTTAGACCAGAGGTTCAGAAGGTTCTTTGACACTCTTGTATGTGGATTTTTCAACCTCTGCTACCGGGTGAAGAATTTTAGGACCCCCCCCCCCTTCTCCCGCTTTTTGGGTTAGGCATCCACTAGATGCACCACACAGCAATTCAGAGAAAGAAAGAGTTAATAGACAGTGTGTCCATAATTAATGTTTCAAAACACTGTAGAAGGAAACACTGCTCAGAATTAAGTCAAATTTGAACAACATAATATTGACACAGGGGGAAATGTTATGGAAATTCTGCATGGCTACTGGCACACAGCTGTCATTCTTGAAAAAGAGCTTCCCCCAAGCCCCTCCCCCACCCACCCACCTACCCACCCACCCACCTACCTCCAAACCACTGATGTTTCCCTCTGAATCGATAATATGCTGTTCAAATTTGACACTATTCTGAGCAGAGATTCTCTTTTTAGAGTGCTTTGAAACTGGAACTTTATTATTAATTCCCTGTAGTATTAGTTAACTGCAGGAGCATTAATGGGTAGGTCCTATAACTAGTCTCACTTACAGAAGGTAACAATGCCCATATAATACTAGGGACAGAAAGCTGACTGAAACCAGATGTCAATAGCAATGAAATTCTAAACTCTGATTGGTATGTATATCACAAAGAGCTATTGAATGTCAGTGGCGGAAGCATATTTATAGCCATATAAAATATAGCGAGTGAGATTTCTACAGATTAAAAACCTGAAAAAAGTTGAAGTAAAATGTTAAAGATAGATCAAACGCTGTTATTGGATGCTTTTATAGACTTCCTGCATTAGATGCAGTAGCAGCGGAACATTTGAGGGGAACCTTGGAGAACATTTCACATAAATTTACTAGTCATACTGAAGTATTAGGTGGAGGTTTCTGCCCACCAGTTTTCCCAATTAAGTGATTATGGTGGGTAGTAGGGACAATGAATCATGTGGAATTGTTCTAAATTCCTTATCCAAAAATTAGTTTGAGTAGTTAATCTGAGAATTAGCTCATGAAGGCAACAGCTCAAATCCACTGGTTACAAACGGACATGAACTTTTCGACTCAGTTAGTGTAGAACAGGGAATAGTGTTCATAAGGCTGTCACAGCATCACTGAATATGGCCACAAATAGGAACACAAAGAAAGGTGTGAATATTTTCCTGCTTAGTAAGATCAGCAAGAAACAGATTTAAGATTAGATGAATGATCAGCATGAAAATTTCATCTCCAAGGCTAACAACATTTTGTATCAATGGTCAAAGTTCAAGAGAAATACACAATAATATGCTTTAGACATGTATGTGCTGAACAAAGTTGTGGGGGACAGATGGGAGGGGGCAGGGGTGGGAAATACCCAATGCGATTTGACAGCCCTTGTTGCAAAAGTATTGAGCTTCACAGGAAATTTAAATGTAACAAAAGCCTCACAGACAAACAAAAACTAAACAAAGCCAAAATTAGCATAAAAAAGAGCCATGCACGAAGCTTTCAGCAAATTCAAAAGTAATAATTCTGTCTACCAATGCGAAAGAAAATACAAAGAAGTCCTGGTCATAGGTTTCATCAGTAAATCAATGGAAACCATGTTTGTCCAGTGAGTAATAGCTTTGAAATGGAGTACGACACAGAAAGGACCAAAATACTAAATGTGTTCCTTTAAAACCATTTCACAGAGGAAGATATGCTCTGCAGTACCTCCTTTAAATCATTGTATGAATGACAAAGTTACTTATATCAAAAATAAGTCACCATGGGATAGCAACATAACTGAAATAATGCAACAGAGAGACAGAAAATGGACCTGACAGAATACCAGTACTGTAACACAGAGTATGGGGGGGGGGGGGGGGGGGGGAGACATTACCCTCTTCTAGCAGCAATGTACTGCTGAGGAGTTATGTATTCCTGATGTTAGAAACAAGCACAAGTCACTCTCATTTTCAAAAAACTAAAGGCTTATATCTTAGACATCAGTCAGTTGTAGAATTTTGGAACATGTTTTAGGTCACATCTCATGACATGTCTGGGGATGGAAAACCACCTCTGTAGGAATCAACAAGAGTTTCAAAGCTGAAGACAGCATGAAAACCAGCTCATTCTGTTCATCCATGAGACCCAAAATGCAGTAGATACTGGCACTCTGATAGACAGCATGTTTCTTGCATTCTGTAGGTAATTCAATACATTCCACACTGCCACATAATGAACAAAATACAAGCATACAGAATATCAGACCAATGTGTGATTGGATTGAAGAGTTTCTAGCAAATAGAACACAGTATGCCATTCTCAATGGAGAAGAGTCTTCAGACATAAAAGTGAATTACAAGTGTACTGCAAGTGACTGTTATAGGTTGATTACTTTTCACAATACATATAAATGACATAATAGACAACACTGGAAGTTCCATGAGCTTCCCATGGATGATGCTGTAGTACAAAGAGAAGTTGCAACACTGGAAAATTGTAATAAAATGCAGGAAGACCAGCAGGATAGACACTTGGTGCAGGGGGTGGCAACTGACCTTCAGTCTAAATAAATGTAATGTATTTTGCAGAAAGAGAGACCACTTATTGTATGATTAAACAATTGCAGAAGAGTAATGTGTGCAAGATGGCGACGAGTGTAGTGATGCATAGTGAACAAGTGAATAAAAGTTACTGTTCTGTCGTAAAAAAAGGAATTCTGTAAAAACTGTAAAAGTGAAATCGAAAAACTAAATGAACGCATTTCAAGTTTACAAAAAGTTGTAGATGTTCTAAGACGTGAGATTTCACATATAACTAATGAAAACTGTGAGCTGAAGAAGTTGTGCCATATTCTAAAAGATAAAACAATGAAGCCACAAAACGGGAACCTGGTGAGTTATGAGAAGCGGAAAGGAAGCGATAGACAGGCATCAAAGGCAGCAAATGAAATTATAATTACAGATAAAAACAGATACAGTGTTCTGTCGAATAGTAGTGATGCCTGCAATAAGGATATGCAAAACGCTAGTGAAGTGATGCAAGACAGTGAAACAACGTCCGAGTGGATAAAAGTGTCGCTAAAAGGTAATCCCTTGTCCACTAAAAGAATAACAAACTCCGTAAAATCTGTCACATTTTCTGATAAAAACAAATACGACATTTTGCAACAAAGTGAAAATACAAATAAACAAAAACCAACGTGTGTGACAACGAAGAAAGAATCAAAAGTCAACGTCTTTGGAGACAGTCATGCCAAAGGAATTTCTCAAGAACTGCAAGTAAATAGTAAATCAACAACAGTCATAGGCATGGTTAAACCAGATGCTGGTTTCAAAGAAGTGACGAAAAACATCGTAAAATATAACTATGACAAGCAGGACAGTGTTGTAATCTGCGCAGGGGCTAAAGACATTTACGAAAACAATGCTATGAAAATGTATAAACAGCTCTCGAGTCTTTTGCTAGTACTGTCAAATACAAACATTTTACTGGTGAACTTTACCCATAGGCGTGATTTACCTGAATGGTCATGTGTGAATAAGGAAATTCATAGAATTAATGCAAAACTTAAAAGTAGTTGTAGGCTATTCAGCAATGTGAAATTAATTGACACTTGACAGGGAATGTTTTACGAAGCATGGGCTTCACCTTAACAGAAATGGAAAGGCCAGGTTAGGAAACTTAATAAGGGAAGCAATTAAATGCAATTACAAAGTGACAGCCACTGAACTGGGATGGTATAAATCTCCAATAGCAGAAACACCAGCAAAAACAGGAGCAGCACGCAAATGGACCATCCGAAAAACAGTAGTGACAGAGGAACCTACTACTGAACCAACATTAGCAGCAGCAGAACTAACAACAGAAGCAATAGTTACAGCATCAAAAACCAACCAACCAGAATCATTAACAGTCACAGCAACATCAGAAGCAGTAGTTCCAACATCAATAACCAAGCATCCAGAATCACTGGCATTCACTGCAACAGCACACAGCAGCAGCGGAGGTAATAAGAGCAGTCATCACACCAGAAGAAGGCAGCCACTCTTGTGAAGCCAGGATTTTTGCTGGGGCAAAGCAGTGAACAACAGCACATAACAGGAAGAGAGATAAATGCTTGCAAGCAGAGGAATCTACAACAAGGATTTTTGGTACCCGGCCTCAGTTACAAGACTAACATAAGGCAGATACCTTCAGATACACCAACTTCCAAGTCTAACTGGCAACAGACTCACCTCCACTGTCATCAACAGAAGAATAACCATACCACCAGCCCAGGTAAAGGATTTTTTAGCATCAGGTCTAAAGGGAAAGGTGCCACCAAGATAAGTGAAAACAAATGCCTAACAGTGTTTCACCAAAACATTCAAGCCATAAAGAACAAAGCACAACAGTTAGAAGTAGAATTGGAAAATTTTGATAGCCAAATTTTATGTATCACTGAACACTGGTGCAAAGGGAAGGAAATTGAACACATTGCATTAGCCTCATTTGACCTTGCATGTTACTATAGCAGAATCTCCATGAATGGTGGAGGTTCATGAATCGATGTAAAAAAAAAAAAAGAAGAGGTATGTCATTTAAAGTTAGATATGATCTTTTAGATCTAGGTGAGGACAAACATTTCGAACTTTCTGCTGTTGAAATAATAGGACCCGGCATAGCAAAAAAAAAAGTCATATTTTGTGTGTACCACTCTCCCAGTGGAGACATTGATATATTCTTCTCAAAAGTGAATCAAAGCTTAGACAAGGTTTCTGGACCAAAAGCAAATGTAATTATCTGTTTTGACTTAAATATTAATATGATGAAGCCTGAGAATGCTAGCAACATACATGTGAATATTCTAAGCTGTTATGGAATATCCTCTATTGTTACTTGTCCAACTAGAGTAACGAAAGAATCCTCCTCATCTATAGATCATGTAGCTACAGATATTGATAGTAAAAAATGTCATATTGTTGTCCAAAACCTGTGCCTATCAGACCACCTCTGCCAGATCTTAAAAACTAACATTCATGTAGAAACTCCTCCTAAACTTTGTACATACAAAAGAATGTTTTCCAAATCAGCCCTGTATCAATTTAAATCCCAGCTAGAATATGAAGATTAGAGGAAAGTCTATGCAGAAACCAATGCAAATCAGAAATTTATCAAGTTCATGTCAATTTTTAAACTCAGATTTGAAGAGATGTTTCCCAAAACGCTTTATCAAATTAAAACTACAAAGAGAAATCAATGGGTGACTACAGGTATCAAAAAATCCTCAGAAACTCTTAGATATCTCGACTCCATATAAAATAATCAATCTAACCCAGAAGTTCTGCAATTCTACCAAAAATACAGGAAAATATACAGAAAGGTGTTGCTAGCTGCAAAAAAACTTGCAAACAACAAAATATTACTTTAAGCTGAAAACAAGAGCAAAGCAGCCTGGAACATCGTCAAACAGGAAACATCTAACTCTGCTAAAAAGGACCTCAATTCACATATTAAAAACAAAGATGTACCAGTAGGCAATCTTAAAAAATTTGCTGATTTTGTAAACTCATATTTCAGTAGTATTGCAAAAAAATTACAGCAGACATTTCCAGATACATATGATTTACTTGCTCAGAACCAGCCAACAAACTCAATGGTGCTCTTGCCAACTACAGAGAGGGAAGTGGCACTAGTAGTACACCAACTAAAAAATAAAATTTCAGTAGGACTTGATGAAATCCCAGTCTGCATATTCAAAGAATGTATAGACTCCATAAAGGGCCCATTAACAGACATAATTAATGAATCTTTCAAATCTGGATACTTTCCGGAGTAACTAAAACAAGCAAAAGTTATACTTATCCTTAAAAACGGAGATGTGGAAAACGTAGAGAACTACAGGCCGATCTCTATACTGTCTATCATTTCTAAAATAATAGAAATACTAGTCAAAAAGAGACTGCTAAATTACCTGAATAAATATAACCTTCTTTCCAATGACCAATTTGGTTTTAGGCCCAGAAAAGGCACACAATCTGCTATAGCACAGTTCACTAAAGTAATTTTAGAAGCACTGGACAAAGGTGAAAATGTAAGTGGTATCTTTCTAGACTTGTCCAAGGCCTTTGATACAATTGACCACAAAATCTTCATAAATTAGGGCAATAGGAATAAGAGGTGTGACAAATAAGTGGCTCGAATCATACTTGGAAAACAGAGTTCAACGAGTTGAGATGTCGCAAGTTTCAAACAATTTCCTTATAAAACACCTGTCTGGCCCAGAAAAATGTGAATATAGGCATCCCACAGAGAAGTGTATTAGGCCCAATATTGTTTCTTATATACATTAACAACTTCCCACAAAGTATCAGACATGGAGAAAAAATACTTTTTGCTGATGACAGCAACATAGTAATAACAGGTGAAAATCCAACAAAACTGTCAGAAAGAGCAAATGAGGCTCTCAATGATGTCCACAACTGGTCATTAAAAAATAAAGTAACCCTAAATGTAAAGAAAACTAACTATATTAACTTCCAATTGAACAAAAAACACAATGCCACTAGAATAAAAGTTAATAGTACTGAATTAGAATGTGTAACAAGTACCAAATTCTTAGGGATGAATGTAGACAGTCAACTGAAATGGACAAACTATTTTGGCAAAGAAATTATCCACACCATGCTATGCTTTTAGAATCCTTGCACCATGCAATAATACCTGTCTTAAAATAACATATAACGGATATCTACACTCAGTCCTCAGCTATGGGATTATGTTTTGGGCAACAAGTGCCAGTAACATACAAACTGTGTTCAAAGTACAAAAAAGAGCCATAAGGATAATAACAAACAGCAACAACAGGGCCCACTGTCTAGAATTATTTAGAAAGCTAGGCATTCTAACTGTTTCTTGTGAGTATATCTTTCAGAACATAATGTTCATTAAGAAAAATTTCAACATGTACAACACAAACAGCCTAATACATAACCATGAAACAAGAGCTTGTCACCACCTCCATCTAGATAGAAAGAACAAGGCAAAGACACAAAAAAGTATATTTTATAATGGGATAAAACTGTATAACAAATTACCACAAGAAATTAAAGAAATAAATGAGCCCCTCACTTTCAGACAAAAGCTTAAAACCTTTTTAGTAAGTAAAAGTTGTTATACTGTAAAAGAATATTTAACACAGATTGAGATTATTAGCAACATATGACATTATCACCAAAATATTATGTAATTATAAATGTGTGTATGACTAGTTATAAAAGCTACACAAAATATGAGAAACCTGTTTCATTGTAAATGTAAATCTGTGCTCATGTGTTGTAAACTGACGAAATCCATACAATATTTATTGTTCCATAGATGAATAAATAAATAAATAAATAAATAATTTGAAGCAGCTACTTCCATAAAACACCTATGAGTACGCATATGAAGTGATTTAAAGGGGAACAATCACATAAAATTAACTTCAGAAAAAGCAGATGCCAGGCCGAGATTAACTGAAAAATCCTCAGAAAATGTAGTCGTCGACAGAGGTGGAAGCTTACAAAATCCTCATTTGACCAATACTTGAATAGTGCTTGTCAATATGGACTGCACTGACCGAGGAAATAGAGAAGATCCATGGGACAGCAATGCATTTCATTACAGGTTCATTTAGCAAGAAATGATCAACTAACTCCAATTCTGCTGCAAGAGAGGCATTCTGCTTCATGGTGTTGTTTACTACCAAAGTTCCAGGAGTGTAGAAAAAACAACAAATATAGTATATTGTTTATTCCTAGGTACATCTTACAAAAAGGCTGTGAAGATAAAATTAGATATATTTATGGCTACACAGAATCTTACCAGCTTTTGTTCTCCCTGTAGACCATTTGCAAGGAAAGTAGAGAAAGTGACAGTAGTACACAAAGTACCCTCTCCCACACACTGTAGGGTGGCTTACAGAATACAGATGTTTATGTAGACATGCTCAGAGTAGTGATGTCATCAATACTTCAACAGTTTTGATCTTATGTTGAAAAATAACATTGACCTAGATAATTTTTAATCTCTTGGAAAAATATTCATACTTAAAGTAATATTACCTTTACAAAAAATGTACTTTTTTCTCACCTGTTTTATCTCCCATAGTAATTTCTTACTTATGTCCAGCTTCTTCTTGATTGTGACTTTTTTAATAGCAACTCTTGTACCCTGAAAAACAAATATTATAAGAGGATTACTGTCAGGTCACATACTAAGTTTTTAACATATTTTGAAGAATGAAAATGGAGTGAAGTGGAGGTTTCTTGAATGGAAGGGAATAGGCTTAATTATTTTTGTAGTGGTATTTATAGTCCTATGCCTTCCATCCTCTTGTTTTGTTTCCACATACATAATATGTTCTGTATCACATATTCAGACTCTTCCATTTATTTCTGGTGGATTTTGTCTCTATTAGTGCCAATGTATAAAACAGCTGACCTTACATTAGCACAAGAAATGAAGTCAGATCAAGCTCAACTTAGGTATTGTCATGTTAATCTCGCATTATTTTGCAGTGAACTAAGATCAACACTGACCAGCAAAATTTTGGGCATCAGTTCAGCTGAAGGCATCAGTTCACAACTTAGTTCCATTACATAAGAATAGAGTTCATAATGTGCAAATACAAATTGTAAATAAGTAAACAATAAAGAAGTTGATTCCTTTACATACCTAGGAGAGTGGATTACATACAATGCAAAAGAAAAGAGAGCTACAGAAACTAGGGTGCACAAAATGGAAAGTGTGTTTCATATGACCAAAACCGTTTATAACAAAAAGTCATTGGCCTGGAACATAAAATTAAGACACTACCAGACAGTGGCCAGACCCAAATCTCTGTATGTGGCAGAAACACAAACTAACAAGAAATGGAGATCTTGAGAAACTAGAGAAGGCTGAAAGAAGAATTTTATGGAAAATACTGGGAGCTTAAAGGAACGATAATGCTGAATACAGGTTAAGACCAAACAGAGAGCTATACTTGAAAACAGAAAAACTAACTGATGCAATGAGAAAGAGAAGACTACAGCTTTTTGGAGATGTATTCAGAATGGATAACAATAGACTAACCAAGTGGATTCACATTACTCAAGAGCTATATGTTCATAAAGACTAAAAAGGACATGGAAAATGATGAAATTACAATAGACACAATAGAAAACAGAACACATTTAAGAAAGGCTGTTCCAAAGGCAGAATTTCAGGAGAGAAAGAAAACATCTACACAAAAGTGGCCTCAAGAAGAAAAGGAACAACACTCTAAAAGGATGACAGAAATTTGGAAACTAAGGAAATTAATACAATGAAGAGTAGCCAAAGCAGATTCATCATACCCTCCGCATGGGTTATTTGAAAGAAGAAGCAGAAGAAGAAGAAGGAAGTTGTAGTTGACACTCCAACACTGCTGAAGTTAAGCATAGTTCTTTTGATATAAGAAGTTGAATTAAGCTGTCTATGTACATAATGAGGCCCATAATAAATTCTCCTGTACATATTCTTGGAAATGGCTCATAATTAACATCAGCATGTCTAAAGGCATTTCATAGACACTTAGCAACAGAGTAAGAAAGGGAAATCTGAGGGATTTGCAATGAGCAGTTAAGTACATGGAGTTCAACAGTTGCCAACAATGCTTGAACATCTCTTACAAAAATGCTCTCCAGGCTTGAACAAAAGTAACTACACAATTTGTATTATATTTTTAACAGTCAAACAAGTGCTTACACTGCTGTAACAACGGTATGTGCATTGGCACAAATACTAGGCACATTTATGACTATTAATAAAGACAAGTTGCCAAAGTGATATCAAACACAAAGTCTTGTGCTAGGTAGGTGAAGAATCACAGATGGGGCCTTCCAGACAATAATGCCATATGAACATTCCATCCCAGTGATGTTTTGGACTATGGTTGTTCAACTCTGGGGTTCAATCCCATGTGTCTGCTTTTCTTATTTTTTACCATTTCTTCCACCTCTGACAATGTTTGTTATTGTGTTTTTCTGTGTCGCATCACAGTTCAGACACCATGTCAAGCTGTAGTTTCCCATATGTCTGGATGGGTGACACTCTTCAAAGATTTAAAAAAGTCAAGAGCATAACAACACCAAAAGAACTGTGCCCAGTAAATCACTGTGGTGTCAAACCAACCTCTGGGCTGATGATACCTCTACATCTATAACTACACACATATTTCACAAGTCACTGTATGGTGTATGTGGGAAAGGACCTTGTACTGTTATTAGTCGTTTTCTTACTTGTTCCACTCACAAATAGAACAAGGAAATATGACTGTCTAAAAGCCTCCTTATGAGCCTATTTCTTGTATTTTATTTTCATGGTTCTCACACAAAATGTACGTTGGCTGTTGTAGAACCATTCTGCAATTGGCCTCAAATGCTGGTTCCCTAAATTTCTGCAATTATGCATTGCAAATAGAGCATCTTCTTCACTCCAGGGAGTTCCAGTTCACAAAGTATCTTCATAATAACTGTGTGTTGATCGAACCTACCAGTAACAAATGTAGCAGCCTGCCACTGAATTGCTTGAATATTTTCCTTAATCCAACCTGGTGGGATCCCAAATACTCAAACATTACTCAAGGAAAGGTTGCCTAGCATTCTGTACACCATTTCCTTTATGGATGAGCTACAGTTTCCTAATATTCTCCCAATAAAATGAAGTGAAGCATTTGCTTTTTCTTCAAGCAACCTGACATGTTCACTCCATTTCGTATCACTCTGCAGTGTTACAGCTAGATACTTAATCAATGTGACTGCATCAAGCTGCACCCTACTAATGCTGTATTCTAATGTTATAGGATTTTTCCCTACTTATCTGCATTAACTTTCATTTCTCTACATTTAGAGAAAGCTGCCATTGGTCACACCAACTAGAAATTCTGTTTAAGACATCTTGTATCCTCCTATGGTCACTCAACAATGAGACCTTACTGCGCACTTCACCATCAACCAATTACAGATTGCTGCACACCCTATCCATCAGATCATTAATGTATGTAGAGAATAAAATCAGCCCTATCACACTTCCGTGGGGCACTCCTGATGATACACTTCTCTTTGGTGAACACTTCTCATTCAGGACTGCATATTGGGTTCAATTACTTTCCTATCTAAGCAGCTTTGGTTCTGCTATTTACCCACCTAAGCAGCCAATACAAATATATAAATCTGCCAATCTCTGCATCAGTAGTTTTGTTAGTATATAAGATAGAATAAAACTGCTTGATCAGCAACTGCTCAATGTTGAATACCTGAGTGATAAGTGATCAAACCATAAAAACATCAGCTCTTGAACTTTCAGAACATGTGATCTCCTTACTCAGTGTAGAAATGAAAAGCAATACAAAAGAAACATAATTTACAAATGGAAGTATTGCAGTGGGCACAGAAAAGCCATTTGGAAGTACAAATGAAAAGGGACACACATACCATAAACTTTTTTATTTTACAATCATCTTTTCTTCTCTATTTTAAATTTATACAGGGTGCCCCACAAATTTTGTGACAAACTTTGAGGGGTTGTAGAGTGTGTCTTGATGAACAAATCAAAGATAGGAAGTGCTAGAAAACATCTTGCAATAACACTACAGAGCATCTGATTATGAGATGCTGGCATTTGCCACCAGATTACCCCTTCAGCAGCAAACAAGACACTGTACACTGATGTGTTGTAGGCATAATATCTCAAATATTGTTCACTATTAAGTGATTACTGCTGACTGCCATGATCATCGGTGGAGAATATAGAGATTGATGCTACATAAGGAGACCTGTATTCAATGAATGCAATGGTTTATTGCCTTGGTGGATGACAGTTTCAGACACAGGTTTCCATCTGGAGTTTATTTTCCTCCCATATGCCAAGAAACACATGAGATTTTAGACTTTTATAGGGTTCCAGGAGAATAATAAACTGCAAATGGAAATCCACATCCAAAACAATCATCCACTTTGATGCTCTGTAGCATCGTGGGATAACATTTCCTGACACAAATTCCTATCATCAATTTGTTCCCTTAGACACCCTCAACAAACCCATGAAGTTTGTCACATTTCTGGGCCACCCTGTATACTTATTTGCAACCTGTCGACTGTTATTTGCAATACTAGCAGTATATTTGGTGAGTAATTCTAACTTGTGGCACATTTTCAGCATTATGTCAGACTCAATCCTTACATTTTTTTCTGAGTTTCTCTCTTCTCATTTTTTGAAAGGTGAAAACTCTTTTGACCAGGAAAGTGTCTCTCAGAAGACATGTATCTTCACTTGCTGTTTCTACTTTAGATGTACACTCTGTTTCCCTAGTTCTGTAACATATATGTTAGATCTTCTCTTGGGCTGCTTATTACTGATACATGTTCTGTGTGAGCAGTCCTACTAATTAACAATCTTTTGAGTTGAGTACCTTTATGATTTGATTTCACTAGCTTCATTTTAGTTTTCTACTCGATGGATTTAAATAGGAATCTGCACACTGTATTTATATGAGGGGTAGGCATAAAATTTTAATCATCATCTTTGAAGATAAAGTTACATAATTAATGTATTGTTTGCTTGTAGGTACATGTCATCTGTCAGTCCTGGTACACAATCAAATCCCAGCTCGCATCTCGTAGTCGTGCGGTAGCGTTCTCGCTTCCCACGCCCGGGTTCGATTTCCGGCGGGGTCAGGGATTTTCTCTGCCTCGTGATGGCTGGGTGTTGTGTGCTGTTCTTAGGTTAGTTAGGTTTAAGTATTTCTAAGTTCTAGGGGATGACCATAGATGTTAAGTCCCATAGTGCTCAGAGCCATTTGAACCTTCTTTCTTTCTTTCTCTCTCTCTCTCTCTCTCTCTCTCTCTCTCTCTCTCTCTCTCTCTCTTTTTTTTTTTTTTTAATGAAATCCCATGCCGCAGTACCAGAGCATGCTGCTAGAGGATCCAAAACAAAATGACACAGTCTGCCAGTAAAGTACTGTGTGGCAATGCATTTGAAGAGGAAAATGCTGGTTGCTGGAAGTGTACAGGAACAATGCAGTGGCACAGCGGTCATGTGGCACAGACGCAATCAGTATGGTCAAACATGTCAAAGTGATTAAGAACCAATTGGAAGACCATCTCTCTCTGAAGAACCAAGATCTGCAAGAGAATTGGAGGCCCTGATGCTCAAAAGACCACCATATCACATTCAAGGTAATAGTGGAAAAACTTAAAATCGGGAACAGATCAGTTCTCAACTTCTAATATGATATTTTGAACATCACTAAGGTCATCATCTGCTGGGTTTCATGACTGCTAAGAATCAATCAAAAAGGCCACCAAATTGATGCAGCAGTGAAACGTTGCAGTTGTGTTATAGCAATCCACATAATTTGCAGAATGTTTAAGAAGTAATAACAAATTACATTTTGGGACAGTTTGAGTTGTTGTACATTTATTCACATTTCTCATTATATGAGAACCACCAGTGAGAATACTGACATCTTTTTTAAAATCCCAGGGCATCTCTGGTGTCTGAAAATAAGAGTATAAATTAAAAAAAAAAAAGTCCTGAGTTATCTTTCAAGTTATAGGTTCTACGGGAGGCAAGATAACACCCAGTAAAGCAATTCCTCTACATATGTCTCAGATTTTGGGATCATTTTTATTCATCATGTCAGCCATTCACACTATAGGTATAATTTTATGTTCATCTCTCAGAATTTCTTTCAGGGAGTTTGGTTCCTTTTCTAGCTCTAAACTATAGCTCTACTATGAGTAACTCTGATATCTACATATTATGTAATATTTACTATTTCCTAATTATGGTAAGAATTACTTATTTGAAACTGTATAATACAACCATGTTACACTTGATATGTACTGTTTACTACATATTAGTTATGATCTTGTTCAGCTATCATCTGATAATCATCTAGTATGACTAACAATGCCTGATTGTTAAAACTTGGGACAGTTATTCATGCAGATAAAATCATTAGAGGTTCATTGAATAAACTACAGGAAAGGCTCCCACTGACTTATAGCAAATTGACATGTGGAGCAACAATACTCACTGTAGCTTTCAAGTTCTTACCCTTTTTCCAATAAAAGTATACACAAAACAAAAATTTACCTATAACCCACATCAACACATCTTTCTACCAAAAAGGTATTTTCTACATCAGAGTTAAATTTCGTAACAAACTTTCCAAAAACATAAAAGCTATTACTGAGATGAACACCTCTGGAAAATCTGTAAAGTCATATTTACAGCATCACTGCTTTTACTTCACTGAAGAACATTTAAATTTATGAGGTGTGCTATATAAATATTTAATGTATAATATTTAGTATATAAATATGTGTATAAAGTGTATTATTATAACCTTACATCAGTATGCCTAGAAGCGATTTTTTAAGCTGTACTTGTAACTTGACTCATCCAGTGTCTTATGCAAAATATGCTTTTGTAAACAGGACCAATAAATACATTACAATACAATGCAATACATTCTCACACGCAACCACACAGACACCCAAATGCACACTCCCTTGGCCTCTTTCAACTCCCCACTGCCAGCTACTCCTTTTGTCTCCTGACCATCCAATCATAAATTTCTGCTCATTCTACCTTTGCCCTTGTAAAATCCCAATGATGCATTCTCATTCTCAAATTTTGTTTCACACATGATCTACCACTTAATGAGCTTACTGTTAAAATTGGTATCTCAGCCTGTCATCCATCCTACCACAAGGAACTTCACTTTTTCAATTCTATCAGTCCCTCGCCCTCACCAACCTGTTCTTTCATAATCTTACAATGCTAACTCAGACCATACTTAGCAGCCTCTACTCTTTTTGCAAAATCATTTTACTCTGTGACCACAACTTAATGAATACTATCACTACAATAGAAACTCTTTGGTCTTCCACAGTTGGATCAGCATTTCCAGCACCATCTGATGAAGCTATCAGAGCTAATCTTGTCATATGCCCATAAGAGATTCTGAAGCTGTCCCAGCTAATCCTGTCTTATGCCTGCATGGGATTCCCTCTAACCAAGGAAAAGCCTACCATTCTGATCCAATCACATCTCAACACCTTACAGCTCCCCGATCATGCCTCGCCAATTTACTCTGCCTTCCACATCCCCAAACACCCTCTCCACCTTGTGTGAAACACACTGCTACTGAACGAAGATCCCATAAAACTTTTGCCAATCTTCCTGTCAAAACTCTGATTCCTGCATAAATCTCAGTACTTTCTAAAGGACTCACCTTTAGACCCCATACTGCACTTGTGAAGAAATTTCTTTCCTTTACTCATTATATGCTCTTTTCAAAAGAACCATCCTGGCATTTGCCTTGTGCAATTGAAGGAAATAATGGGAAATCTAAATCTGGATGGTTGGACAGGGATTTGAATTCCTCCTAAAGTCATGTCCAGTGTGCTGTTAACTCTTGCCTATACATCTCTTAAAGTTTATATTTTTAATGTAATGATAGTTTCTTTTTCAATGGCAAGCCTTAGAATTTTTATTGTTTTGAAGCACATGTGGCATATCAGACAATCTACACAAGTCACCAAGTTAGCAGCCTATCTGCATTTATCTTCATTGAAAATTATGTCATACAAGTGAAAAGTACATAATAGAAACTAAATATTTTTGAGGTAATGCATAAAAAGTTACTTACCTTGTAAATGCCAACTGTAGTGTACACATGTGCTGACATCATAGTATTGCAGGAGACAATGGATCCATGGGAACTATTAATTTTGTCTGTCAGCTCATTTGTCTGTGAGAAATAATAGAGAGATGGATACACATAAAAATTATTTATGTTCTGTAGACTTCTTACACTGGCATTGCTTCTAACACCATGTTTTGAAATATACTGCATTAATTTATATGCAACCACAATAAGCAGAATGCAGTCATATGTTTATTTGTCATAACACAACAGTCATTGCTTGGTGATATTTAATAACCCACTGAAATTTTGTTTCCATAGAATCAATTCAACTGAAGAGTAAAAACAAATTAATTAAAATTCTACTATGCACAGAAAATTAAAAATATTTATTCACATATATACAGGTGACTAATTCATATTTTCTTACTTAACACTTTATATTCCTATGAATATTCATGCTCTGAATTCAACTGTCATGGAACAAAGTATGGATCCCATTGCACAATTTTGTCAGAAAAAAATAAAATTTTTGGAATACTATGAAAACTGTACAAGAATACTACATATTCAGCTTGTCAATATTGCCATAATTTTTAACTGAATCCAAACTCTAAGATTAATTTACATTCTTTTAGTCTTCTTTATTATATGGATACACTTGATGCAATTCAAGGAGACATTTATCTTACTAGTTACTGTAACAAAATAAATACATGAAATTGTCCCCTTAGTGGAAATGGGGGAACATTACGAGATGGACAGGTACCAACCATTCAGAAAGAAAACTACAACATAAGAATACTCTCTATTCCAAATAGCTTCAGAATAGAACTATTTGAAATTCATAATATTTTTCATGTTGGCCAGTTGGATGTGCAGATATTAGTTATGTACACAGACATAAGTACACTTCTTGTGCAAATGGGATAGAGTTCTGTGTCCTACCTTCCCTGAATTTGCTCTGATTTAATACTTCTTCCTTCTCCTGTAATTAGATATTGACCACTCTGTTAAGTATCTTTGTAAATTCCACAAATTTCCAAATGAAATCTTCTTTTGTACAGAATTACAAATAATGGAACAATTTATAATGTATTTCCTATCCTGTTTTGTAACAACACAAATATTAAAAAAGCAGTGAAAGCATATCATGTACCAATATATAAACATTTATTGTAACAAAAATGCGTGAGATACTTGTATGTTCACTGAGCAAGGCGGCACAGAGGTTAGCACAATCGACTCACATTCGGAGGCCGCCGGTTCAAACCTGCATTCAGTCATCCTGATGTAGGTTTTCTGTGCTTTCCCTAAATGACTTCAGGTAACTGCCGGGATGGTTCTTTTGAAAGGGCACAACTGAGTTCCATCTCCATCCTTCCCTAATCCAATGGGACTGATGACCTTGCTGTTTGGTCCCCTCCCACAAATCATCCAACCAACCAACCAACCAACCAACCAACTTGTATGTTAAAAATAACTAAGGTTTATTCAGTGAAGAATACTTTTTTAGAACAGTAGTTTTTAAAGAGACTGAAATGATCTGTGAATATTTTTCTGTTCCCATTGTCTATATATGTTGCATCAGGACAAAAGGTAAATGAAGTAGAGACAACATTCACTGAGCAGCTGGATGATGTGCAATGAACAGAATTTAGGAGAGAGTAAGCAAATTTAGTTTACAAAAGTTATTTGCTCATTGTTCTGGGAAAGGAGCATGGGGGGGGGGGGGGGGTCCAATTGACTGTGAGTGGTATGTCAGTAGTAGGTCCAGGGGTGTGTACAGGGGCAGCAGGGACCTGAGAGATCTCAAGAGTGTCACATTCATCCCTTAACCAACAAGTATGAGGTGCCGTATCTCACTGAGCCTGAAAATCAGCTACTATGACACACTTCACCTATTAGGAATCCTGTCTCTCATGTCATGGGGAAGCAAATGGAAGAGGGTAGAGATCTGTAATCATCATCAGAAGTTCAAACATACAGCAAATAATGTTATTTGTCAGAAGGAAGACACAAAGTTATGGAAAGGATCTTCTAGTGCACTCTTTCTGCAGTCTGTGTCTAGAAGCCCTATTAAATGCTTAAGGGGCTTTTCCAACAGTCATTGAGCAACCAGCATATAATCACGTGCAGATCGAGGCCCACATAACAAACAATGCCTGTTGTCCATGCTCCAAGGTGACTGGTCAAGTGACTGGCAGAGAATGTTGAGAACTCAATCCTATAAATGGGCCAGGGCTTCAATATACAACAAATGTTTCTAGCCAGGTGGATGACTGCATTGCACTCAAGGTTTTTTTGTGATAGATGTAAGAGAACATGGGGTATTAGTGTATGATACAGTGAAATTCCTCCTACAGACGAGAATATCAAAATCCTAGTGATTATCTGCCAGAGCATTTGCAACAAAGTGCTAGAATTTGAAGTGCTCCTCAAAAGCAGCAAAGCTCATATAATGCTGAGTAGAGAAAGCGACCTAAATTCCGAGATTCACAACAGTGGGGTAAATCTAAGGGTATATTGAAAGGATAGGCTAATTAGAAGCGGAAATAGTGTAGTCGGCACAGCAGACAAGAAACTGAAATCATCTGAGATCGAAATTGAAGTTGCATGTGAGCCGATTTACACTCAGTATCAAGGTTGGGGATAGATTTAAAATTTGATCCTTCTACTGACCAACAGACTCAGCAATGTATCCAAAAATCTTTGACTACCTCATATTGCCAGTGGGTATGTACTCTAGACATATTGTCATTATTAGATGAGAGTTAGTTTGTTCAGTGACTGAATAAAATAATTACAGTTTTGTAGGTGGAGGTCATGGTAAAATATCCTGTGAATCAATACTAAACACCATCTCTGAAAACTGTCCAGAATAGGTAGTTCTGAAATGCAGTCAAGAAGGACTATATCAGATCTAATTGTCAGAACAAACCCTGATCTCTTTGAGAATGTCCATGTCGAAATTAGTATCAGGGACCGTGAGGTAGTTACAGAAAAAACAACTGCCAAAATACCAAAGCCAACTAAAACAAGAATATTGATTTATATGTGCAGTAAATTAGATGCAGAGGCAGTAGTATCTTATCTCTTGCAGCAACTTGAAACATTTAGCTCTGTGTGGGTAGGTAGGAGCATGTAGAGCAACTATGGCTCATAGTTGAACAAGCATGTGCAGTAAGAAATATATCTAGCACAATAGTTGATAATGACAATGACTCTAAATGGTATACAACCTTTGTAAAGAACCTTCTAAGTTAATGTTAAGTGTAAACCAATGAATAGGACTGCAGATAGAAATGCACCAAATGAAACACATTTCATTGTTGAAAGGGCAATGCAAGAAGTCTGTAAATAATACCAAAGTAGAATAATCAAAAAGCCTCTCACAAACTCAAAGAAATTCTTATCATATGTAGAGGCCGCCAGTGGGACTATTTTTAGTGCTCAGAGACACACTAAGGATGACACAGGAACTGACATTAAGGACAACAAGAAACAAGCAGAAATACTGAATTCAGTTTTCAAATGTTCCTTTACAGAGGGAAATACATGCTACCCCAGTTTAATTCTTGCATTACTGCAAAGATGAGTGAAGTACTTATTAGTGTTAGTGTCGCTGAGAAAAGAGCTAAAAATACTAAACTTAAACAAGGAATCCCTGTCAGATTCTATTCAGAACCTGTAGCGAGTTATCTAATATTTTAACAATAATATACCACACATCCCTTGAACAGCGAACTGTGCCCAATGAATGGGAGATAGCAAAGGTCACACCCACTTACAAGAAGGATGGCAGAATTATTCACAGAACAATCATGCAGGCTCACTGACATCTATTGTTATAGAATCATGGAACATACACTGAGCTCAAACATAATTAAGGGCCTCAAACAGAATTACTACATTCATGTCAGCCAGCATGGATTCTGAAAAAAATCAGTCGCACAAAATCTAACTTCTATTTTTCTCACTGGGCTACCTGAAAGTAGGAATCAAGGCAATCAGGTAGATGTAGTATTTCATGACTTCCAGGAAGCATATGGCTCCAAACCATATCAATGTTTATTAAAAAGAAGTATGATCATATGGAATATCACATAAGTTTATGACTCGACTGAGGACTTCTTGATAGGGAGGACGGAACTTATCTTGGACAGAGAATCATTGACAGCTGTAGAAGTAACTTCAGATGTAGCACAGGGAAGTGCACTGGGAGTCTATCTGTTCATGTTGTATTTGCAGTTCTCTACAATGAATGGCTATCTGAAAAACTTGCACAAATTTTCAGTCTGGTGTTGATAAGATTTCAAAGTGGTACAAAAACTGGAAAGCTCCTTCAATTTTTCAGAAATATAAAGTACTGGACTCAGAAAACGCAACAACATGCTATTTTAATACTGCAACATAAAGGAAACACAACAGAAATTTGTCATCTCATACAAATATCTGGTGTTACAGTTTTTAATGATATGAAAAACAATGATCTCACAGGGTAGGCAGTTGACAGACTTCCACCAGTCCAATACTGGGAAAATGCAACTAGTCTGCAAAGAAGATTGTTTACAAAATACTTGTGCAGTCCATCTTAGAACACTGCTCCCATAGGGGCTGTGAAGACAAGAATAAACTGGTGGCAGAGGGTTTTAAATAATCATTATTCCAATTCCCAATTTGTAAATGTAATGGAAAAAACCCTAATACACAATGCAGTGGGGATTGATTACCCACTGCCATGCACTTCGCAGTGGATTTCAGAGTATAGATGTACGCATAGAATATGTGTAGGAAAACAAACTGTGCGCAGTAGGGTTGGTTGGTTGGTTTGTGGGGGTTAAAGGGACCAGACTGCTACGGTCATCGGTCCCTTTTTCCAAATACTAAAAACACCCACAGAGGATAAAAACGATCAACAGACGATAAGACAGACGACACAGAACAAGAGAAACGTAGACAAAGACCAGACAAGACGAACTAAAATCACACAGAGTGTGACGGTGGTTGGCCGACCATACAAACAAAAGGGGAAAAGCCAACCACCAAGAAACACATGAAAAAAAATCAGACAAATCGTAGGCCATAGGCCAGAATCAACACAAAAACACACACTTACATTAAGCAATAAAATCCCCCTGCCCGAATAAAACGCAGAACTATGTCCGCTATGGAAGAGTCGTCAGATAAAAGCGCAGAGAGCCTATCAGGCAGCGCAAAAGTCAGCCTGAACACAGTTAAAAGGGCGCACTCCAACAGAATATGGACCACCGTCAAGGACGCCCCACAACGACAAAGAGGGGGATCCTCACGAGACAGTAAATAACTGTGCGTGAGTCGGGTGTGGCCAATGCGGAGCCGACAAAGGACGACTGATTCCCTGCGGTTGGCTCACATGGATGACCGCCACACAGTAGTCGTCTCGTTGATACGGCGGAGTTTGTTTGGCATGGGCAGGTTGCGCCAATCAGTGTCCCATAAAACGAAAACTTTGCGGCGTAATAGTGCCCGCAAATCAGTCGCCGGGAGGCCAATCTCCAGAGATGGTGCACTAGTAGCCTCTTTCGCCAGGCGGTCAACAGTTTCATTTCCCGGTATCCCAACATGGTCCGGGGTCCAAACGAAGACCACAGATCTGCCGCAATGCGCAAGAGTATGCAGGGACTCCTGGATAGCCATCACCAGACGAGAACGAGGGAAACACTGGTCGAGAGCTCGTAAACCGCTCAGGGAATCGCTACAGATAACGAAGGACTCACCTGAGCAGGAGCGGATATACTCTAGGGCACGAAAGCTGGCGACCAGCTCAGCAGTGTAAACACTGCAGCCAGCCAGCAACGAACGTTGTTCAGAATGGTACCCTAGAGTTAGTGCATAACCGACACGACCAGCAACCATCGAACCGTCGGTATAGACAATGCTAGAGCCCTGATACGTGGCCAGGATGGAATAAAAGCGGCGTCGGAAGGCCACCAGAGGGACTGAGTCCTTCGGGCCCTGTGCCAAGTCGAGCCGAAGGCAAGGGCAAGGCACACACCATGGGGGTGTACGCAGAGGGGCCCGGAAAGGAGGTGGTACAGGGAAACACTCAAGCCCGAAGAGAAGCTGTTTGACGCGTACGGCGATCGGACAACCCGACCAGGGCCGACGTTCTGGCAGACGGACGACTGACTGCGGGAACAGGACACGATAATTTGGATGCCCGGGCGAGCTAAAAACATGGGCAGAATAAGCAGCCAGTAATTGTTGGCGTTGTAACCGCAGTGGAGGGACACCTGCCTCCACAAGTATGCTGTCCACAGGGCTGGTCCGGAAGGCACCAGTGGCAAGGCTATCCCACTGTGGAGGATTGGGTCCAGCAGCCGCAACGCAGATGGGGATGCTGAGCCATAAGCCAGACTCCCATAGTCCAGACGGGACTGGATCAACGCCTGGTAGAGTAGATCGGTCAGCGCCCCACCCGGTGTGGCTCAGTGGCTCAGGCATCGCATAGCGTTTAGATGCCGCCAACACGCCTGTTTAAGCTGCTGAATATGAGGCAGCTGAGGCAGCCAAGTCAACCAGGCATCAAAAACCACCCCCAAAAACCTATGTGACTCCACCACTGAAAGAATCTTGCCGTCAAGATAAAGCTGCGGCTCCGGGTGAACAGTGCGTCGCCGGCAGAAATGCATAACGCAGGTCTTGGCTGCCGAAAACTGAAAACCATGCGCTACAGCCCAAGACTGCGCCTTGCGGATTGCGCCCTGTAGCTGACGTTCAGCAGCTGCAATGCCAATAGAGCTGTAGTAAAGGCAGAAGTCTTCAGCATGCAGCGAAGCGGAGACAGAATTTCCCCCGGCCGCAGCAAGCCCGTTAATGGCTATTAAAAACAGACAAACACTTAGAACAGAACCCTGTCGCACACCGTTCTCCTGGACTTGGAAGGAACTATATGAGACCGCGACGTGCACGCGGAAGGTACGATACAACAGAAAATTGTGGATATAGATCGGCAGAGGGCCCCGAAGGCCCCATCCATGAAGCGAAGAAAGGATGAGATGACGCCATGTGTCATATCATACGCCTTCCGCATGTCGAAAAAGACAGCGACCAGATGCTGATGGCGGGCAAAGGCAGTACGGATGGCTGACTCCAGGCTCACCAGATTGTCGGCGGCGGAGCGGCCTTTACGGAACCCACCCTGAGACGGAGCCAGAAGGCCCAGAGACTCCAGTACCCAATTCAAACGCCGGCTCACCATCCGTTCAAGCAACTTGCAAAGAACGTTGGTGAGGCTAATGGGACGGTAGCTGTCCACCTCCAAAGGGTTCTTCCCCGGTTTCAGAATGGGGACAAGAAGACTTTCCCGCCATTGCGACGGAAACTCAACCTCGACCCAAATGCGGTTGTAAAGGTCAAGGAGGCGTCGCTGGCAGTCCACTGAAAGGTGTTTCAGCATCTGAGAGTGGATGCTATCTGGGCCAGGAGCGGTATCAGGACAAGCGGCGAGGGCACTGCGTAATTCCCACTCACTGAATGGAACATTGTACAATTCAGGATGGTGGGTGTGAAAAGAAAGACTCCAACGCTCTATACGCTCTTTAATGGAGCGGAAGCCCAAGGGGTAGTTGGCAGAAGCGGAATTCAGAGCAAAGTGCTCTGCCAAGCGGTTTGCAATGACGTCGGAGTCAGTACAAACTGGTCCATTCAGTGAGAGTGCAGGGACGCTACCAGGGGTCCGATAGCCACAGAGGCGGTGAATCTTGGCCCAGACCTGTGATGGAGTGACATGGAGGCCAATGGTGGACACATACCACTCCCAGAACTCCTGCTTGCATTGGCGGATAATGCGGCGGGCTCGCGCACGCAGCCGTTTGAAGGCGATAAGGTGTTCAATTGAGGGATGTCGCTTGTAACGCTGAAGCGCCCGCCGGCAAGCTTTAATCGCTTCAGCGATCTCAGGCGACCACCAAGGCACAGTCCGCCGCCGAGGGGACCCAGAAGAACGGGGAATGGCAGATTCGGCGGCAGTAACGATGCCAGTGGTGACCGATTGAACCACTGCATCAATGTCGGCAGTGGAGGAGAACAAGTCCCAGTCAGCCTTATTCAGAGCCCATCTGCTAGGGCGCCCAGAAGACTGACGCTGTGGTAGTGACAGAAAGATCGGAAAGTGGTCACTACCACAAAGGTCGTCATGCACTCTCCATTGGACAGACGGTAAGAGGCTAGGGCTACAGATCGAAAGGTCAATGGCGGATTATGTGCCATGCGCCACACTGAAGTGTGTGAAGGCACCATCATTTAATATCGAGAGATTGAGCTGCGCCAATAAATGCTCAACGATGGCGCCTCGACCTGTTGCCACCGACCCACCCCACAGATGGTTATGGGCGTTAAAGTCGCCCACCCAGTAACAAGAAAGGTGTCGGCAATTGGGCTATCAGAGCAGCCAGGACATGCTGTGCGATATCACCATCCGGTGGAAGGTAAAGACTGCAGACGGTAAAAGCCCGTGGCGTCCACACACGAACAGCAACAGCCTCTAAAGGTGTTTGGAGAGGTACAGACTCGCTGTGAAGAGAGTTCAGGACATATATGTAGACGCCACCAGACACCCTTTCATAAGCTGCCCAGTTCTTATAATAACCCCAGTAGCCACGGAGGGCGGGGGTTCGCATTGCCGGAAACCAAGTTTCCTGCACAGCAATGCAGAGGAAAGGGTAAAGGCTGGTAAGTTGGCGGAGCTCAGCTAGATGGTGGAAGAAACCGCTGCAGTTCCACTGGAGGATGGTGTTGTCCATGGCTAAGAAAGGCGTGATGGGACTGGGAAGGGAGATTACGCCGCTGGGTCACCTGCTGCCTCCGATTTAGCACCTGTGATAGTGCTTTCCATGGCGTCTGATGGACCGGCGAGATCGAGTTCCTTAGCGGACGCCAGAATCTGCACCCTCAGACGCAGATCTGGAAGGTTGCGATGGGATGGCTGCCACCGCGAGTTCCTTGGGCTGAGAGGTCTTCTTGGGTTTCTCACGCCGTTCCTTGGGTCGCACCGACTGGGAGGGCTTCACCGATTCAGTCTCCGGGATGGAGGAGGATCATGAAGCCCTACGACCAGCGGATTGCGAGCACTTACGCCACTGTTGGTCGTCAGCCTTCTAGCTGGCGGAAACCTGGGAAGGGAGGGACCCAAGGGACCCCTTGCGAGCGTGAGAAGCCGAAGAAGTTGGACACTTCTCCGACTTAGAAGTGGGGACGGACGTCCCCCATGGGTGGGATGGTGTTGCTCCTGAGGTAGGTGGCGCAGGAGCAACCCGGTGGGTAGAGCCCCCCACTGGCGAGGGGGCAGGAGGAGTTTTACTACCCGTCGATCCGGCCACAATGTGAGAAACACACGGGGATAGCACAGGTGTTGTAGCAGCAGCGTAGGAAGATGTCATTCTCACAGGATGGAGTCGGTCGTATATCCTCTTGGCCTCAGTATAGGTTAGTCGGTCCAGGGTCTTGTATTCCATGATTTTACGCTCTTTCTGGAAAATTTGGCAGTCTGGCGAGCAAGGTGAATGGTGCTCCCCGCAGATGAGAGGAGGGGCACATGGAGTATTGGGATGTGATGGGCGTCCGCAATCTCGACATGTGAGGCTGGAAGTGCAGCGAGAAGACATATGGCCGAACTTCCAGCACTTAAAGCATCGCATCGGGGGAGGGATATAGGGCTTAACATCACATCGGTAGACCATCACCTTGACCTTTTCCGGTAAGGTATCCCCTTCGAAGGCCAAGATGAAGGCACCGGTAGCAATCTGATTTTCCTTTGCACCCCGATGAACGCGCCGGACGAAATGTACACCTCGAAGCTCTAAATTGGCGCGCAGGTCCTCATCAGACTGCAAAAGAAGATCCCTATGGTAAGTAGCTCCCTGGACCATATTTAAACTCTTATGGGGTGTGATCGTAACGGCAACATCCCCCAACTTGTCACAAGTGAGTAACCGTCATGACTGGGCAGAGGATGCCGTTTGTATCAGGACTGACCCAGAGCGCATTTTTGACAAGCCCTCCACCTCCCCAAACTTGTCCTCTAAATGCTCGACGAAGAACTGAGGCTTTGTGGAGAGAAAAGACTCCCCATCAGCCCTCGTACAAACTAAGAAGCGGGGCGAATAACTGCTACTGCCATCCTGAGACTTACGTTCCTCCCATGGTGTGGCCAGGGAGGGGAACGTTTTCGGATCATACTTCTGAGCGTTAAACTGAGCCCGGGAACGCTTAGAGACTGCTGGCGGCTGGCCACCAGCGAGAGACGATGTACCACGCTTCATTGCGGGTCGGCGCAGGCATCAGTAGATAGATCCCTGTGTTGTCAGGGGGCTACAACCAACAGGGTACATGGCAGCCCCACCACAATGGACTGGCTACCGTGCTGGATGTTAGGTAACATGTGGTCCATGGTCGCCGCCGGTGCAGAAAGAGGCACTGCACAGTGCAAGGTATAATCTGCACGCAGAAACAAAGTCATGCCCAAGAGATGGAGAGCAGACAGGACTGCAATTCAATGGTGTATAAGCTGGCGAAAAGTCTGATCGTAAGATGGACACAATGCACCAAGGAAGGCGCCCTTCCCCAATCGGCTCGCTCTTCGGAAAATTTTGAGAGATGGAGGTCAAACCCAACAGGGGACCGTCATATAAGGCCAAAAAGTTTGAGACTCCTTTTAGTCGCCTCTTACGACAGGCAGGAATACCGTGGGCCTATTCGAACCCCCGAACCCGCAGCGGGAGCGCAGTAGGGTAGTCTGCATAATTGTCTGTGAGGATTGTTATTGTATCAATATCACTATGTGTAAAGCTCACACATAGAGGAAGGAGATCATTGCAGGTATTACTGATTTTGTTGATTCTAAGATGCTAATGATGAATTCATTTCATAAATTATGTCAGCTGGAATATTTGAACTAACCTAAGAAGAAGTCAACAACAGTCACAACTTACTCACAACAGTAGGTAAAAATTCATTCATCGTACTCTGCAGATCACATCAAGGAGAACTTCAGGGATATGGAACAAATCGCGGTATACATTAAATGACACAAAGACATCATAGAAACTTTATCTGTATATTTCATTACCAATAAACAATCATCAAACTGCCTAATGCCATTCACACTTACATCATATAAATTTAATCAAGTAAATTAGTAATAAAGTTGGTACTTTGAAATATGCTACTGTCTCCTCAGTTTTATTCAACAGCTGCTGTTTACCAGCTGTTAGTATCTTAATATTTACTTGATTAAAATGATATTTGTAAAAGAAAGTATTTTTTACATCTACAAATACTATTTGTCATACTACTACTACTACTTGCCGTTTAGGTAACCCTCAATCTAGATATACAGATAATTTTTAGGTATGTTTTTAACTTTCTTTTGAATGAGACAGGGATTATCAATTTCTGGCTTTATGTGAGAGGAGAGCATGTTGGCTATCTTGCCACCACAGTAGATAAAACCATTCTGAACCCTAGGCAGGGATGCAAAGTCTATATGGGTATTATTTTTGTGTCTTGTATTGTGGCTGTGTATATCAGTTTAGTTGAAACTGATTTTTATTAACTGTGGAAAAAAACTACTGAAGAGTAATAGATTGAGAAGGCAGTGTAAGTTCTCAAAGGTACTTAAAAACGATCTGAGCTGTACGCCGAGGTTGTATTTGGATCCTTGATTAGTACACTCATGTGATCAGCAAATATTACTTTTTCTTTTTTCTATAGATGATTTTCATGCCTGACATTCCCTCTACTTTCTTTTATGAAGGTAAGATTGTACCTACACAAGAGGGACACCAGTACAGTCACAAGACTTATTTTGTGAATTAGAATTTGGAGATCCACACAGCCAAAAGCTATGTAAAAGTTACAGAATGTACCAACAGGATAATTTTTCTTGTTTACCTCTGTTCACCCTTCACTTGTTACAACTTGGACTAAATTTTTTGTGGAGAATCCTTTAAAACAGGCAAACTGAAAAGTGACTGTGTTCCGCTCTTTTAAATGAGTCAGTATTCTACTACAGGCCATTTTATCAAATATTTTTGAAAAGACTGGAAGGATGACATAAGTTTGTAATTAGAGGCAGTTTGCTTATCTGCAGTTTTGTGGATGGATGTTACTCCAGCATATCATGTGAAACCCAAATCACACTTTCCTTATGACATATTGAAAACTTTGGCTCAAGGCAGTATTTCTTGATTTACAAAAACCATCTGACTCAGTATTACATCTATGATTAATGTCTAAAGTTCAGTTAGATGGAGTATCAAGTGAGATTTGTAACTGGATTGAGGACTTTTTGGTAGGGAGGATGCAACATGTTATTTTGGACGGAGAGCCATCGTCACATGTGGAAGTAACTTTGGTGTGCTGTGACCTTTGCTGCTTTTATATTATTCTCGAATCAGAAACATACAAATTTACAGTAGCCATAAACATATATATATATATATATATATATTTTACATGTGCCCAGTACTTTGCAACCTCCAATGCACTTGGAGTTGCTTGCAAGAGATCAATCTTAGTGCAGGATGTAGTGCACTTCCGTAACTCCAGCCTTGCCTTCTCTGGTGAAATGGTGAGCTTCTCGGATGTTCTCAGGAAGCTCTTTCATGATCTCAGCCATTGCTGTGGTGGATTATGTCCGTGCAGTGGATGGGCACTTTCCTGTTCCACTTTCAGTCTCTCCTTGTTGGCAGCCACTGTTCTGCGTATCCATGGTGGCGCTATTCCAGCCAGGCAGTAGAGCTTATCAGTTGGGGTAGGTCTTAAGCAACCTGTGATCAACCTGCAGGTTTTTTTGAGAGCAATGTCTACTTGTCTGGCATGAGGTGACCTGTACCAGACTGGAGAAGCATATTCAGCAGTAGAAAAGCACAGTGCCATTGCAGAACAGCGAATAGTTTGTAGATGTGAGCCCCATTGCGTCCCCGCTAGTTTGCGAATTAGGTTGTTTCGAGCGGTCAGGTTTCTCTGGCGGCTGATCCTTTCACGCCAGAAACATCATTTGGCCCTTTTCAGGACCACAGTTGACCTTTGCTGTTCATGTTGTGTATTAATGACCTTGTGGGCAATATTAACATTAACCTCAGACTTCTCGCAGATGACGCTGTCATCTGTAATGATGTGCTGTCTGAAAGAAGGTACTTAAATATCCAATCAGATCTCAGTAAGATTTCTAAGTTCTGCAAAGATACTAGCAACTTGCTTCAAATGTTCAGAAATGTAAACTGTGCACTTCACTTCACAAAATGAAGAAAATCAGTATTCCATGTCTACAGTATCAATGAGAGACAGCTGGAATTGGCCAACTTATACAAATACCTGGGTGTAACACTTTGTAGTGATATTAAATGGAATGATCAATTAGGCTCAGTAGTGGGTAAAGCACATGATAGAAATTGGTTTATTGGTAGAATACCAGGGAAATGCAATTAGTCTATAAAGGAGATTACTTACAAATCACTTGTGCAATCAATTCTAGAATATTACTCAAGTGTATGGGACTCATACCATATAGGACTAACAAGGGATACTGAAAATGTATGAAGAATGGCAGCATGAATGGTCACAGGTTTATTTGACCTGTGGAGAGTGTCATATGCTGAAGAAACTTTACTGCAGACTCTTGAAGACAGATGTAAACTATCTAGAGATATTCTGCTAACGAAGTTTCATTAACTGGATTTAAGTGATGACTCTAGGAATATACTACAATCCCCTACTTATTGCTCACATAGGTATCATGAGGACAAGATTAGAGTAATTACAACACACACAGAGGCATTCAAACAATCATTCTTCCCATGTTACGTACATGACTGGAATGGGAATAAACCATAATACCTGTTGCAATAGAATGTACGCTCTGTCATGCACTTTGTGGCGATTGGTAGAATATGGATGTAGATTCAGATGTAGGTTAAGTCTGGCAGAATATATGCTTTGAATCATTATTGTCTACAAAGATAGCTTGACAGTAAGCCTGTTGAGTCAGCATAATATTTTAATATTCTGTTAGCGTATCATAGCAAGCAGAATCAATACTTCTTAGTGACCTGATGAATTCAATAACCTCTTTGGGGGTTGTATTCTTTAAACTAGTGTCTGTAGGTGGTGCATGCAATGTCAGCACAAGAAAATCTAATGCATCTGTGTTTAGTTGTTAATTTTTGGGTAGAGGGTTTGCACTCACTGTAAGGCAGGAATCATTGAACTTTGTGACAAATGATTTGAAAGTGCCACCATTGCTGTCAAGAGTATTATCTGGGGCTCAAATACATTTTGATGTCTACTTTTATCCTTTATTTAATAACTTTTGAAATAGTTTTTGCCTTTTTGATTGAGTGATTTGTTTATTCGCTGAGTTACATAGAGCTCTCTTTTCCTAGCATATGTTAGTTTTTAATCCCAGGAGTTAAATACCTTCTATCCTTGCTTTTGTTCAATTCTGGTCTTATTATTTTGGGGGAAAACAAAACTCAAAGTGCTGTAGGAAAATGTATACGAAAGAGTTTAGTTTTCCTTCAACACAGTATGTTTTATAAACTTCTCCCCACATGTATCTCACTTTGTGATCCAGTCATTGTGTATGATTCTCTGATATGATGCTTTCCTTCAATGATCTGTACCTAACTATTTAGTATATAAAATAGAAAGAAACTTCCACATGGGAAAAATATATTAAAAACAAAGATTCCAAGACTTACCAAGCAGGAAAGTGCCGGTAGACAAGCACAATAAATAAAACACACAAACACACACACAAAATTTCTAGCTTTCGCAACCGACGGTTGCTTCTTCAGGAAAGAGGGAAGGAGAGGGAAAGACGAAAGGATGTGGGTTTTAAGGGAGAGGGTAAGGAGTCATTCCAATCCTGGGAGCGGAAAGACTTACCTTAGGGGAAAAAAGGACAGGTGTACACTCGCAAACACACACATATCCATCCGCACATACACAGACACAAGCAGACATTTGTAAAGGCAAAGAGTTTGGGCAGAGATGTCAGTCGAGGCGGAAGTACAGAGGCAAAGAAGTTGTTGAAAGACAGGTGAGGTATGAGCGGCGACATTACCCAAGCCTGCCAACCCAAAGTTTGGTACAGATTTATTGATGACATCTTCATGATCTGGACTCAAAGTGAAGAACAACTCCTGAATTTCCTCTCCAATCTCAACTCCTTTGGTTCCATCAGATTCACCTGGTCCTACTCCAAATCCCATGCCATTTTCCTTGACGTTGACCTCCATCTGTCCAATGGCCAGCTTCACACATCCGTCCACATAAAACCCACCAACAAGCAACAGTACCTCCATTATGACAGCTGCCACCCATTCCATATCAAACAGTCCCTTCCCTACAGCCTAGGCCTTTGTGGCAAACGAATCTGCTCAAGTCCTGAATCCCTGAACCATTACACCAACAACCTGAAAACAGCTTTCGCATCCCGCAACTACCCTCCCGACCTGGTACAGAAGCAAATAACCAGAGCCACTTCCTCATCCCCTCAAACCTAGAACCTCTCACAGAAGAACCCAAAAAGTGCCGCACTTGTGACAGGATACTTCCCGGGACTGGATCAGACTCTGGATGTGGCTCTCCAGCATTGATACGACTTCCTAAAATCCTGCCCAGAAATGAGATCCATCCTTCATGAAATCCTCCCCACTCCACCAAGAGTGTCTTTCCGCCGTCCACCTAACCTTCGTAACCTCTTGGTTCATCCCTATGAAATCCCCAAACCACCTTCCCTACCCTCTGGCTCCTACCCTTGTAACCGCCCCCGGTGTAAAACCTGTCCTATGCACCCTCCCACCACCACCTACTCCAGTCCTGTAACCCCGAAGGTGTACACAATCAAAGGCACAGCCACATGTGAAAGCACCCACGTGATTTACCAACTGACCTGCCTACACTGTGACGCTTTCTATGAGGGAATGACCAGCAACAAACTGTCCATTCACATGAATGGACACAGGCAGACAGTGTTTGTTGGTAATGAGGATCACCCTGTGGCTAAACATGCCTTGGTGCACAGCCAGCACATCTTGGCACAGTGTTACACTGTCCGGGTTATCTGGATACTTCCCACCAACACCAACCTATCCGAACTCCGGAGATGGGAACTTGCGCTTCAGTATATCCTCTCTTCTCGATGTCCGCCAGGCCTCAACCTCTGCTAATTTCAAGTTGCCGCCGCTCATACCTCACCTGTCTTTCAGCAACTTCTTTGCCTGTGTATTTCCGCCTCGAATGACATCTCTGCCCAAACTCTTTGCCTTTGCAAATGTCTGCTTGTGTCTGTGTATGTGCGGATGGATATGTGTGTGCGTGCGAGTGTACACCTGTCCTTTTTCCCCCTAAGGTAAGTCTTTCCGCTCCCGGGATTGGAATGACTCGTTACCCTCTCCCTTAAAACCCACACCCTTTCGTCTTTCCCTCTCCTTCCCTCTTTCCTGAAGAAGCAACCATCGGTTGCGAAAGCTAGAAATTTTGTGTGTGTGTTTTATTTATTGTGCCTGTGTACCGGCGCTTTCCCTCTTGGTAAGTCTTGGAATTTTTGTTTTTAATATAACTATTTAGTATGTTTTATTTTTAGCATTTTACCATGATGACTAGATAAACCATTGAGTATAGGTTTCACATCTGCATCACTGGAGGATTTTGGGTCTCAGAACAAACTGTTAATAGCTATTACACTGTCTCCTTCAGTCCTAGAAGGGAATTTTGCTGTGGAAAATAATCCAAAGCAGGATGTCAAAACTCTGTGCGCCCTTAGTCACTACTGCTGACAGACAAATCAACATTTTCCAGTTAAACTGTTTCTAGCTGCTTGTTGAAACTTAAATATACCTTCTCACAGTGGCTCATAAATTTTCAGTACTACAAGTTTGTATGTCTCCTGATCTACTATTGTGGTGCGGCACTCGTTGACTTTTACAGCATAGTATTTATTAACTGCTAACGGCCTATGACTTAACTCTAATTTTTGAATATATAGCCAATGCTCATTTCTTTCTATTTGTTCTACAGTGACATGATATGAATCCATTCAATTACAGTGACTTCCAGGTTATGTTCTGATGTGCATAACAAGTCTGCTGATATTCCATTTGTTCTTTCATTTTTATGAATGGAAATGAGAAGTTAATATTTTTATTTACAATGTTTATTATGCATTGATGAAAAGACTGAGTACATATTCTTTAATATGCTTGGCTTTGTTCAAGCTCAGGCTGGTTTCTCAACAGTGGAAAAGAAAAACCCCTGGAAATTCCAGAAATGAGGAGGAAGATGGTATCATAAGAAGATCTTGACAACTTAACAGCAGAACAGGGCAGGTGGAGGGTGGGGGGAGGAGAGTGCAGGGAGCATATCAGAAAATGGATTTTCTTTCCCCATGACTGAGACATATTAGCTAATAAACAGTAGTTTAACCACAGTTTTTAGATATTGATTGTACAGAGGAAATATTATTCATATAATTAACAAACTTTTTAAATATCAAGCACTTTAAAAGTCATGATTTATAAACCTTAATAATATTAAATATAATGCTAACCTAAGATTTTCCATGTAAAATCTAACTCACTGAGAATTTCAGGTTTTCTAGAAAAATCATCACCCTGAAGTTGCAGTACTTTGGAGTGCTAGTAGCTGTATCAACTGTAACAATACTTATTCCAAAGCCCTGGAAGGTCCAGGAAGGATCATCATCAATGTTATGAAAAGGATATATTGCTACTTACCATAAAGATGACATGATGAGTTGCAGACAGGATCAATGAAAAGACAATTACACATTTAGCTTTTTGCCAGAGTCTTCTTCTGCAAAAAACACAAACACACATTCACAGAAGCAAACACATTTTTCACAGATGTGACCACTATCTTGCTGCTTTGGCCAGAAAGCAATGGTGTCACGCTGAGCACAAGTAGCAATCCAGAGTGGGGTAGGGAATGGCGAGGGTTAGCAGGGTACGGATGGAGGAAGGGGAGTCAACACTGCCTGGCAGAGCATACAGGTACTAAATATAGCCAGACAAGGCTGCCAGGCATAGCGTCGGGAGACCACTTTGCCAATGTACCCACCAGTATTTTAACCCTTCTCTGCTCCTCTTCTTTTACCAATCTCCATTTACCCCCTCCCCCTTCTGCCCCCTCACACCCACATAGCCTCCCAGTGTTGCACCTCGCAGCCTTGTCTGGCTACCATGTCACCCTGCACATTCCACACAGCCAGCACTGGCTCTTCTACCCTCATTCGTATCCTGGTATCCCTCCCCCTCATCCACAGGATTGTTGCATGTCTTCAATGTGACACCACTGCATGCTGGCCAGAGTGGCCAAAGGTAATGGTTACGTATGCAAGGCATGCCTGCTAGTGTGAATGTGGGTGTGTCTTCTTTACTGGAGAAGGCTCTGGATAAAAGCTAAACATGAAACAGTCTTTTTCTTATGCCTGTCTGCAACTCAACAGTGTCAACTTTACTGTGAATAGCAATCTACCCTTTTCATAACATTGCTGATATTCTCAAGCTCTTTCTGTACTGGAATAAGATGGGCACTGCACTGGGCAGACTAGGTGCTTCTGGCAGTTAGCCACGCAAGAAGCCTCTTACCACAACGATTCAGATGCAAACCATATTGTGTATGACACAATCAAGTGAGGGGTGATTGATCAGCCACATCCATGTCTCAATATCTCCCTTCTGTGAAGGATTTCCCATGCTCTGGATTAATATATTCCACAGAAAGCTTCATCCAGTGCTTTCATAACTACAAAATTGTAAACAACAGCATTTGAATTATTAATTTAGCTAATGTGAACAGCATTTCAATACTGAGATGTCCCTCAAGTGCAACAATCATTAGAGGAAAATTTAAATACTACAGTGGAAATTTACATTAAAAATTCATTTCAGTAAATTATACTACATATTATTATTCAACATGTTGGAGCAACTACTGCATCTGTAGATATTCATTTGAAAAAAATCTTGGGAACACCCTTGCGCAGAAAGAAGTCTCTGCACATATCTCATGAACAATAATTTGTTACCTCAATGAACTCTACCTGCACATTAAGGAAACATGTAGATACCATTTCTAAAATATCACACGTCTGCAAAAACTACACAATGTGGTTAAGTTTTGGTGGTAGCCCTGTTCAACATTGGCTGCAAAGGAAACCTGACAATAAAATCACAAAAAGTTGTGATCTGTTAATAGACTGACACTTTTACTTCAACTATTCCTGATCTGAAACTCTTTATGATGAAGCATTTGCTTATTTTATGACTCTCTATAAAATGTTTCAAGTTGTCACCTCCTATCATGTAATCATCTTCTTCCAAAAACCTGTGCATAAGACATTAATTATGAAGCATTTCCAGTGCTTGTCATTAGTCAAATTTCAAAAAATTAATGGTGAAAATAATTTTCACCAACACAAAAAGTTTTCATAGTAGTACGTATATTTATCATTTTCCTTTATCAAAGTAATAATGAACTGTGTTTGAATATTTTCTTGTTCTGCCTAGGGCTGTAACATTCACTTCTACCTACAACTGTCCTTGCCTTTTCAGCCTACCTGTTAAACATCACATTTGAGATTATTCTGGATACAATCTTTTTGGTTTATCATAATGCCTGCCTGATGCTCTCAGTTTTTTTGTGCCTTTATTTATCACCTGTTTCTTCTTTTCTCCGTAATGCTTTCCAAATATTTTATTCCTCCAGTGCCCGGAAAAGTTTCACTGAGATACCGTATCACTGGTTTTGAGGTATGTACTGGAATATTCCAGTGCATGTATTACACATCTCCCATTTACTTGCCTGTTAGTATCAGGAGCATTGTTTTGCTGAATATGCTACCAAAATAATTTTTGTACAATAATTTTAACAATTTTCCCACTTAAGTTCTTATATGCAGTAATAGTATTATATTACTTCAATCTCAGACTGTCTTTCATCTCTGAATCATGAAAGTTATTTAAAATTGTAGCTACTTCCAATAATGATATATACAAGTTAATGCAATATCTTTAAATTTCTTTACTTTTATGCCATTATGATGTGGTTGGCTAATTTGGTTATAGAAAATACCCCCCCCCCCCCCTTTTTCACTATTCTTTATTCATATTTCCTCTTCAATCTCATTTCCTTACTGTTTATAACAAAAACTTAAAACTTTGAACAGAACACTATGTTGTTTCATTTCAGTTTTAATTTCCTTTCGATCCTTACTTACTTACTTATGTGATGTGTACATAACACATGCAATAACAGTAAACAGTTGTTGGCATTTTTGAGAGTTATGTATTACCTTTTTACAGTTGTAACAAATGAAACTATAATCGGATCTTCATTAGCTTCGGTGTTAAAGAAAGGAATGAAGAAATCTGAGACTGGCAGAATATTTAATATTTTTTAAAATGATGAAAGCAAGATTACAAAATATCTACTATTGCATGGAGTACTGTGCCAGATGTTACTGTACATTAATTAACATAATTCAGTTTTTTGCAGCACTTAGAATATTTAATTTAATATTGAATGAATAGTGTACTTTGTTGTATGTAATCAACAGTCAATTCCACCTCACACCAGGCACACCATGTGGGCAGTCACCCTCTGAGAGGACATCAGAAATGGCTCTCCCATCAAAGCAAATGGCTCTCATCAAAACAGAGATATTTTCCTTGTATGGCCTCATCTCTTTACTACAGAGTTACATAATCCTCCAAAGCACCTGGGGGGGGGGGGCGGGGGGGGGAGGGCTGATCTTGCTGACAGGCAGCATACCTTTTGCAGTGGAGAGTGCTGTTGGTGGGGTACTCTTTTCACGTGCCAGGTCACATGCCCTCACAGCACCATGCCCATGTCCATCCATTCCTGAATATTTAGGCTACCACTGGGCCATGTGAACAGGTAAACAGTACCAGCAGTTCCTTCTGGCTACACCACCAGTACAGTTCTAGCACTACAAATTGGCAGTACCAACCCTTTTCTCTCGGTGCTCGAAGCCAGCAGACCTAGCCTACATCATCCTGATCTTCACCAGCAGTACATCTTAGTAATTTTTGTCTTTTTTACATAACCAAGTGAAGTGGTGCAGTTGTTAGCACAGTGGACTCTCATTTGGGAGGATAACAGTTCAAACCCATATCCTGCCATCCTGATTTAAGTTTCGAGTGATTTTCCTAAATTGCATCACACAAATGCTGGGATGGTTCTTTTGAAAGGGAATGTCCAATTTCCCTCCCCATCCTCTCCTAATCCGAGCTTGTGCTCTGCCTCTAATGACCTCATATATGACAGTACATTAAACACTAACCTCCTCCTCCATCTCTTCCTTCCTGCATAGTTCAGGCATTTCATTATCAAGTGTACCAGTGTGAATTCTCATTCATGCTGCTCCTCTAAGTTGTTTTCAGTGTTCTATGGTTCAAGTTTCTCATGTTCTGGCAGTGTTGTCCCACACAGTTTGTGTGTTCAAATGTATCGCAATGTCTTTTTCATTATCAGAGCTGCAATTGTCTCAACTCATTCGCTGCAAGAGCAGTAGATTCAGAAGTCGTTACAGGGCTTAGCTCAACTCACTCAGGTCTTGTCTACTACACCCAGTCTCGGCACACTTCAAAAGACAGAAATCATCATCGTTGGTCAGTCGTAAAATGTAAACATATCTTTTCGAAGACTTTAATTTAGATATTTTTAACATGTTGACAGCCACGGCCAAAATGAGTGAACTGCTCCCAGAACCCATGTTAAACGGTTCATACAATTTGATTCGTCTTTCAGTTGTAGTCCATCGGTCTAAGAATTTTTTTAAAAAACGACCACTGCCGAGAATTGTCTTGCAGTTGGCGTGAACTGTGGAAAGTTCACCACAGATGCGCAATAATATCGTCTTACACTTTAAAGAAATGGAGAAGAAGGATATAGTACATTTTCCAGATGAGTGGTGTACGCCTGTGTACTTTTTAAATGATTCTACCCTTAATCGCCTTTTACCAGTCTCGTGGTTTTTTGACCAATTTGGAAATAAACACCAAGTCTTTGCGTGGAAGAATGCTTCAAGACAGTGTTCCCCAACTGAGAGCTCGCGATCCGGCAACCGGACAAGAAAATAAAATACCGGGTCGCAAAAATATCTCGTCGTCGTAATTGACAACTTACAGTTACGAACGTTCTTAAATAATCACATTTTAGCAATAGCAAGTTAACAAAAAAAACTTAGTTTCTGAAGGGAATCATATGCCATTTGTATGTTACACAGAAGTTGTACTCACTCTAATATATACTGAAATTGCGCGTCGTTAAGATACTACTTTACTGACGACCGTCCTGCAGTTGGCCTAACACTGAGGCTTGCTCAGACAATTTCAAAGAGAGTACAACATATGTTCATTTCCGCTCGATACAGCAACTCTTACCAAGGAGCATTTAATGGGACTGGACAGTGGACACTAATCCGAAATAATGTTTTCCTACAGTCAACAACAACCGAACGTGGATAAGGAAACTATTTTCAGTCAATTTAGAATCCTGTAATTTGTCAGATTTAAATGCTGCCTCGTTAACTGTGTTGTTGTGTTACAGATTTTTGGTACATTGTCGTCAAGAGATTCCGCTTTAGCAGAACAAGATATGAAATTTCTAATGCCTTTAGATTCAATACATAAGTGTGAATCAGGGTTTTCAACATTGGTGTTTCAGAAGAAATCAATAGCTTTATATAAACCAATTGGAAGTTGAACCCGTCCTAACAATAAAGATAACGTCTTCTGAAACGAAATTGAACTTCACAGTTGAAAGTAGATAATGAGATAGTGAGCAGGGGAGGTGAGGGAGAAGGGGCAATGCAGTAGGGCTGACAACGTTTTCTCGCGCAGAGCTCATGCACTTCAATAATGCATCTTCTCCGTATTCTCCCAAGTGTTGGAATCAATGTGGAAAGCAGGACTACTAGCGGTTGGGGCGATAGCTCTTCCAAATGTTCTACTGTATAGTAAAAAAAATCATTGGTTCAGGAAAAAAAAACTGGACAGGACAAAAAGATTGGGAACCTCTGCTTTAAGACACATTGACAATTAAAACAAAACTTTGTTTCCATGTCCTTTAGCGACACAGCATACATTTTTCGTCTGAAATGAATATTTTTTTATGAAATTTTGTGTGCATTTTGTCTTACTTTATTCCAAGTGGAAAAATAAAAATTCTGTTTCGTCCCGTCCAGGTGACTTACTATGCCTGTTCCTGACACCCAAAACTTTTAAATCACACGTATTTGCTACGAATGTTTTCGTATCTGGCTTTATGCTGAAACTTGTTTCCTACGAGTTAACTCGCAGTTGGCGACAGTGGCCAGTTCTTTCGTAGTTTAGTTTGCAGGCAACGTGTTGAGCTCTGCTATCTGGCATTTCGTACTGTAACTTGATGTAGCTCTTAGGAATCGTATTATATAGCGTATCAAAAGGGAGCTAGCATAAAACTTTTTTTACTTAAAATTTAGCTGGTGATATTTCAACTGCTGTACAAACTTTCATGGAACATAGCTAAGAACCATTCTCATTAAATCCGCTGTCAACTAAAAAACTGCATTACAATCGGACCTTTCGTTTCGAGGTTATTATGACACACACACACACACACACACACACACACACACACACACACACACAAACACGCTTTAAACTTTTAACATCCCTCCGTTTGCATCGCTGGTTAATAAGGAAAAAACTGCAGTTCTGGCATCCGTACATCACATCCAATAAGTAGAGCCAACTTCGATTCACGTAGGTGTCTGATAACATCACGGTAGAAAAAAAAAATGTTGCGCTCTGGGAGATGATCCATAGTAGCAGAGTTACCACTGTTCATGACACTGAATTATGGATACTTTACTTACCTCTCATGAAGTTCGGAACTAAAATCGCAGTGACGTATGGGCATTGCGAAGATGTTTACAATCTGTACGTGCTACAATAATCAAGCCAACAAAACCAATCAGGAAAGAGCTACCACCAGGGAAATCCAGCTCAGTAATATCAACTTCAGCGCAGGTATTGTTGAAGGTCTCGATCTTGAACGTGTCAACAGACACGCCATGTAAACGTATTCTATAACGTGGTTATGTTAGGTTTGGGAAACGATATGGAAATAAAGTGTGAAACACTTTTACAATGCTAAAAATATGAGAAGTTACATGTTGAAACATCCCATGATCGAGACTTGGATTTGATTTGTAAAAACTGGAACATTTAGGCACCCAGCTGAACCAGGTCGGGTCAGGGGACAGGACTCCAAAAGCCGAAACTGTCCCGGCCAAATCGGGACGCCTGGTCACTTTAGTTTATTAAGATTTTATTGACAGCCATTTCGACGACATCACCCCATGAATAGTATTCTTCCCATACGTTACACTTTTCTGCAGTAACAGAATGTAAGTGACTACAAGATTCTGCATATTTGTTGCATACAAATTCCCTTTATATTTTGGTCTCTCCAAAATGCCATTTGATCATGCCTATACTATGGCGTTCAGACTGCAATCATAAAAGTTATCACAAGAGAAATGTTTATGTTGCAGCGAGTAGATAAATCGCAGTTTGATGGCACACCTTGTGGATGTTTTTTTAGTTTTTGTATTACGGTAAGATGCTGTATAAGTAACACAACAGACAACAATTGCTACCGCACAACACTATCAGCTGCGGTAAGTGCTGCCGCTGTTAGCTGGCAACAGCGCTGTTAGCTCATGGGGGTATTCTTATGGCGACTGGGTTTTCTGACCCTCATGGAGCTAGTACCCGTCGCAGTTCGCCCCCAAACCCCCCTGCAACTCTTTGCTACGCCATTGTGCCACAAGTCAATTGCTCCATCTG
The DNA here is from genome assembly GCF_023897955.1 of Schistocerca gregaria. Classification (NCBI taxonomy): domain Eukaryota; kingdom Metazoa; phylum Arthropoda; class Insecta; order Orthoptera; family Acrididae; genus Schistocerca; species Schistocerca gregaria. The sequence continues at coordinate 56,579,489 of NC_064923.1, read as the reverse complement.
TGCTAGCGGTTTGTCTTTCAGTTGTGTATCAAAATGTATACAGAATATCGAGCGGAACAGGAGATTTGGATTGTTGACGAACTACGAAAATGCGCGAGCTAAAGATTTCCCTCTAACATCGGAGGGTCATAATAAAATAAATATTCGCGTCGTCACATGTCACTTGCTGCACCAGTACTAGGGGCATATCGGGTTCTGTAAGAAGAGTTGAACGCAGGTCAACGAGTCGATTAAGAGCTGTAGGCAATTTAACCTACAGCAAAAAGCCCTACCTGCAGTTTCCGCACTGAGGTTAGAGAGCAATAATTAAATAGATATTCACCGCTGGTACGAGCAACTGTGTCCACCAGATTTATGTTTCAATTCCCCCAAACATGGTAGATACTTAAAAAGTCAGGCATTGCAAATTGAGAATAAGTGGTTAACTAATGATATTATGGACACCTTTGTAGCAATTATTTTTAAAAACGATGAGAATGATTTGTACTGTTAATATGAACCTGAAAGAAGCTGCAACTTATATTTGGATTCATTTGGATAACAGAATGAAGAAGAATGACTTGTCTAGCTTCAGACATATTTGCAAACTGAGCAGATATATGACTACATTTCATAAACTGACGTGTAGGGATTTTAAGTTGGTGCAGCTGGAAGATACAAGGCAGAAAAATTGTTCCGAGTTCTCAAATATTTCTTATTAAGTACTACAATAAGATGTCCAGGGAAGCCGGTAATTTCTAAGAATAGTTGCCTATCGATTTCGCAAGCTTCCAACGATATATATCGAAAGTACGATTGCACGTCGACCAAACGCCTCTGGTGTCGTAAGTTATGGATCCTTTTTACAGCGTTCACTAGGACCTCAACAGAAGACGAACCTTTACCAAGTTACAACTAATTGCAAATGAAAGCTGTAATATTACTTACTTCACTCGTCAGACACGTCTTCTTCACGCACTATTCCTCGTGTTGTACAAGCCGCCGGCAACAATCCTTTTTTCCCCGTAACCAAAATACACAATTGCGATGTCAGTCGGAAATATCGGGCCAGCATCAGGAGCGACATTCTGTGTGAGGACTGCTGGATCGTCCGATGATGCAAATTCAACAGAAAGATTCAGAGATTCATGTTGAAATCCCTCTCTCTTTAACGTGTTCTGTAATTGAAAGCCGTCTGCCATCACTTTCGTATCTGGCTATATAAATTGCTTTATCAGAGAATTGAAGTTTTATTTCCCCTTGATTAAACGGGAAAAATAAAGCTCTTGTGAGATTCTCTTTTAAAGCCGTCAATTAGTCAAATAAATTCAACTACATTTTTCAACTGTCGTCCGCTCTGGTATTCCTAGTAGGTATAAGCGATTCGTCTATTTCGAAAACCTTGTTTGTTTTGTCCACTAATTGGAACCATTCAGTCGTGACTATAACGTAACAGACTTCTTGGAAGAAACAGCAGTCGTCACACAGGCAGTTCGTGGACAATCGTGCTTCAGTAGCTGTCACTTGTAACGTATAGTCGATATCGAACAAGGAATTAAAATGGTGCTCTTCTCAGTGGATGACTTACCTGTCAAACCACGCGTTTTTTCTTAAAGATGTTTTCTTGTGGCACTGGATACAGTACGACTGAAAGAGAAAATCAACTTCCGTACATTTCTTGCAAAGTTTCACTAAGGTCATTACATCCTACACAGTTCCTGCTACCCTTATTCGGAAGAAATCCGAAGTCTCAACAGAATTTCACGTAATTTCCACACTATATAACAGAGGAATTAGATTTCGCTGCGCGATATAATCGGCACTCGAAATTGTAACGATTCACCCATTACTATCCACAACTGAAAACGATAAACTATGTTGCCCTGGAAACGTACTAAACATTTACCACGATTCGCGAGTCGTGTAGTCGACATTGTGTCGCACGTTCGATATATATCGTAAGGAGCCCGCGCGTTCGAAAAGCAATTATTCCTGGAAATTACTGGGAAGTGAGTCTGTCTGATACAAGATAATTTTGGCAACTGAAGCGGCTACAGCTACATTACAGTGTGCGCTGTTTTTATTCTTCCAGTAATTTAAGAGTAAATGATTGCCAAAATTTAGAGAAGCAGAAACACAGGCAACTGATACATTTCCGATGTTGTGAAGGTAATCATAGTTTGATAGGCGTAGATAACTTCTATTTTACTTGGAAAGTATGTTGCGGCGCTCTCTTTCTTGAATGAAAATGTAGTCTTCGACCTTTCGGCGAGTAGATTAGTTAACACCGGCAATGTTACTACTTATTCATCCCAATAACAAAAAGTGAATGCCTTTTTGAAATCGAATATGCGTGATCAATATTATAGAACTCCATTTTCAGGTATCACATCACGAGTCTAAAAAATTGTAGTTAATACAAAATTTTCAACATCCTATGAAGTTGCAATTCAACATTTTATATGAGGTATACGACAAATACAATGTACTAAATACCTATTAAATACATATTCTGTTGTATGAGTTAAACACATATTCTGTTGCACTATTTTCATAGAGGAGGCAGAGATTGTGAACGAAATAAAAAAACCATACTAACTGAAGACTTATTGTAATCTAGGAGAATTCAAAGAAAATTAAAAAAACAATAATATTATCCATTTACACGAACAAGTCAACAGTACTGCTGTCATTTAGATGAAAAACTTATCATGCCACATGTTCTCCTGTGCTATGCAGGACCACCAAGATGCTCTATCATCCCTAATATCTCCTTTTCATTTCTTTAATGTCTTTATGCAACCTTTCACATTATTCTTCACTCACTGACCCAGAGAATTCTGGAAAGTTGTGTACATGTGCGCTTCTCAACCATTTCTATGAAACTAGTCCAACTTTCCTTTTCTTGAAGAGTCATACATTCTTCAGAACTTTTATCCTTACATAGTTCTTTGATCTGCAGCCCTACAAATATACCCTCTTTGATTCTAGCCTCTGAGAGCGCAGGAAACTTGCTGATCAGATGTTTAAAACAATTGCCATTTTTATCCAATGCCTTTGTTAGTAGTTTCATTAGTCCCAATTCAATATGCAAGGCTAATAGCTGAATTTTTTGAGCATCTACTAAGCTTTTCCTGATGATGTTCTTGGATCCTAGAATTAGTGTATTTCTTCGAAGCCATTCTCGAGTTGCCAGTGGTTCTTTTTATTTCGGCAGTCCCATTAACGAATGTAACATGCGTACATGGTATAACCCTGTTGTTGCCCTAAAAACATACACAAACCTTCAAATCACCACAGACCACCCATTGATGTTGTGAGTTATCGAGTATTTCGCTCTCATTTAAGTATGTGGCCGAAAGAGTGAGCCTTCAGGAATTGTAAAACGAACCCTGTCATCCACAACCGGATGCCACAAAGGGCGCAGATTCACCACGAGATGGGGAAACTCACAGGCGTCTGTTTTCTATTGAGGTCCAGGCGCTGTAGTGTGCGAGTGAGTCAGACAAGAACCTACATCATAGGGAAACCCAGTAGAAGGCTTTTGTGGCCAAGGAGGGTAGCAGTGTTAAATATGGCGCACCTAAGATCGGCCTTAAAGGGAAACATTTATGAAAAGTATTTAATTCTGTAGTAGTACAGGGAATGAAGCCACAGTAATTTCAATCTGCCATCTTCCATACAATTTCTTGGGGTACCCAATAAAAATTGAATACTGATCATATCTCTAATAGTTTAGGATTTATTGTTAAAGTGGAATTAACAAGTTTTGTAACAAAGACCTGAATACTAAAATCTAAACGCTTTGGTCGATCTTAACGATCGACATTACATATAGAAGCGCATCATCAAAATGACTCTGTAACTTACTTTGTTTAAAAGCTATAGTAAATTTAAATTATCAGTATTTACACTTAAACATCAGTTCGTCATTTACTCCACACAAAACACTCTGAATGACGACAGCATGACACCTTATTGAATCATTAGGTAATAGAATATTTGTTGTAAAGTTTAGTGCATAATAGTAACTTATGTTCTTTATTTATCAGAACGCACATTGGTGCAAGTCTACTGGCCGTGGCATTGATAGCTAAGAAGAAAATTGTATTGGTTTTGCGTAACAGAATTTAACGTTTATTATGTAATGGATATTATTGTTACTTTATTTAGAACATGAAAGTGGTCAAGCTTTGATTATTTGAATATGTTAAAATGTAAAATAATGTAGAATAAGCTGTAGCCAATCTGATGGACGGCTTGAGGAAAGGGAACAGCCCTAGCGAGTTGAGTGACGATGTTCGGCGCGCGGGAAACGCGGCGTGAGACTGGCAGAGAGGGAGAGTTCTGGTCTAGGCACCAAAGAGGACAGTTCGGCTGGAGACACCAAAGTGAACAGTGCTGGTGGTGACTTGGAAGCGGACGGTCGGTTTTTAGGTAGCTAGGAAGTGAAACGACTTAGAAGATTTCGCGTTGTGTGGTATCGCTATCTGAGCATGAGCAGCCGCGCGCCTGCTGTGAACTAACTTTTCGTGTGGAATATTGGACTTGTCATTCGCGATGAGATTGTGAATGCTCGAACCGTGTCAAATGTATATGCGCTTGAGTGTAAAAGTAACTCTAAATACAATCACTTTCGCTATTAGTTTGCTTTCTGAATAAACATTATTGTAACAAAATCGCAACTGTGTGGCCTAAATCATTTATGGGCCGTTAATTTAGTTCCCGATATTATTATTATTATTATTATTATTATTATTATTATATGTTACGTTAACTTTGTATTTTGCAGACTTCCCCATCAGCCAGACAATTTAACCAAAGGGCCATAAGTGTCTAATTTAGGGCGTGTAATGCGACACGTGTGGTTCAACCCCTAGACGAGTTTGAGCCAAGATATTTCAACGAAGAGGAACCGCATGCGATCCTGAACATCTCTGGGGTGTTAGCTTGCAATGTTCACAATAATTTACTTTTACTTTTACGAGTAGCAGTTCTCATACGACTCCTTCAAATGGACAGAATGAGCGACTGGAACTGATGCTAGAATATTGGCGTTATGCAGCAACACACCTTGTAAACTTCTCGCACTTGAGTCAATGAAGGGAGTCATGTCATCGGTCTTGTTACCTACTCCTAATTTGTTAACGAGGCATGGAAGGCGTCGGGGTATTGGACATCTTACATGTCGGGCGTCCCAGTTTTACGTGTTGTTTATAATGTTGCAAGACAGTGGTTTTGCAACATGGCATGGGTTTTCGTGTGTATATTTCACTTTTTTTGAGATTTAATACTCGGGGCATGGAGATTGACGAAAATAACTCCCTTACATAAATTTGCACTTTTAAGTTGGTAGAAAAGGGTGGAAGCATCACTGAAGGGGAAGCCAATTTTTGTTAGCCACGCTGTGACACAAAGGCCTGCAGAGCCACAGACTAGTCACGGTCAAGCGCACGACAGAGAACTGGGGGGGAGGGGGGGGGGGGGAGAACAGTAAATCACATGAGCGGCGCGTGAGGATGAAACTTACCACTCTTGTGGACGATGGGGAACAAACCTGGATGTTCCCATGAAAGTCAGCCAATTATACGACACTGTACTTATTAGACTATTTGCTGATTGGGCAACCATGGTTACTAGAAATGAAATAGCGACTGTCATTGACTGTTCGATCCAGTGTCTAGTCCCACTGCAGAGGGAGGGGAAGCTAGGCTGAGGAGACGTGCAACTTCCCTGCATGACGGGCACTTTCCCATGAGACGTTGCTCGTAAATCTCCTGAGTAGAGAACGAAGAGAGCCAATATACACACTTAAAAAAGGTAGTGCATCACCCCAGTTCCCAGAACTCCTGAAGATAGACGTAGACTGTGGATATTTTATCACAGACGCAGTTCCTTTGACTGTTCCGAGATGGCACGAAACCCGCCCAAAAACGTCTATTAGACGGAGGGAGTCCGACAGCCGTTTAGTTCCAGTCGTTCCACCAGGAAGGGGGTACACAGCTCGTGTTGTCTTTAGTTCAACCATGCCTAGACGGTCAATACCGCGGTTCAATCGCGTCCCCATTGTTACTTTGTGCCAGGAAGGGCTCTCAACAAGGGAAGTGTCCAGGCATCTTAGAGTGAACCAAAGAGATTATGTTCTGACGTGGAGGAGATACAGAGAGACAGGAACTATCGACGACATGCCTCGCTCAGTCCGCCCAACGACTTCTACCTCAGTGAATGATCGCTACCTACAGATTATGGCTCGGAGGAACCCTTACAGCAACACCACCATGTTGAATAATGCTTTTCGTGCACCCACAGGACGTCGTGCTATGACTCAAACTGTGAGCAACAGGCTGCATGATGCGCAACTTCACTCCTGATGTCTATGGCGAGACCCATCTCTGCAACCACGATACTATGCAGCGAAGTACAGATGGGTCCAACAACACTCCGAATAGACCGCTCAGGATTGGCATCACGTTCTCTTGACCGATGAGTGTCGCATATGCCTTCAACCAGACAATCGTCAGAGACGTGTTTGGAGGCAACCCAGTCAGGCTGAACGCCTTAAATACACTGTCCAGCGAGTGCAGCAAGGTGGAGGTTTCCTACTATTTTGGGGTGGTATTATGTGGGGCCGACGTACGCCGTTGGTGGTCATGGAAGGCGCTGTAACGGCTGAACGATACGTGAATGCCATCCTTCGATCGATAGCGCAACCGATCGGCAGCATATTGGCGGGGCATTCGTTTTGAAGGACGACAATTCACGCCCCAATCGTGCACATCTTGTGAATGACTTCCTTCAGTATAACGTTATCGCTCGACTAGAATGGTCAGCATGTTCTTTAGACATGAACCGCATCGAACATGCCTGGAATAAATTAAAAAGGGCTGATTATGGACGACGTGACCACTCCGAGGGATCTTCGCAGAATCGCCGTTGAGGAGTGGAACAATCTGGACCAACAGTGCCTTAATGAACTTATGGATAGTATGCCACGACAAATAGAGGCATGCATCAAAGCAAGATGACGTGCTACTGGGTGTTAGAGGTGCCGTTGTGTACAGCAAGCTGGACCACCACCTCTGAAGGTCTCGCTGTATGGTGGTACAACATGCAATGTGTGGTTTTCATTAGGAATAAAAAAAGCGGAAATGATGTTGATCTCTATTCCAGTTTTATGAGATGTTGCTGAACTCTAGGCACTAAGGTGATGCAAAACTTTTTTGATGTGTTTAGTTAAATTCTTGCGAGAACAGCAAGGGCAGAGTAACACAAGGCGCGCCAGCCTTGCGCGTGTGCTTAGCCATTAAAAGCAGACTAGGGTGAAGTTAACGTTTTTTCGCTTATCGAAAACGTAGGGCAAGTTTGCTCATATAGAATCAGCCAGGCTCAGTATAGGATTTTGATAGATTTACGGATCTGATGACAGACGGCAGCAGCCATGCCAACGACGCTGTGCGATACAAGGTAAAGAACGCAGAACGCCATTAAATGAAAATGTCGTGTCGTAAGCCAGTTTTTACTCCAGTGATTCGAAGCCCAAAGTAGGAAGAATTGTCCTCTTTGTAGTATTTCACGAAATTAATTTATTTTCTTCGTGCGCTCGATGGTCACGTTTGTTTAACATTTGTTGGGAAAGAATAAAATTTGTGAGGACCAACAACATTGTTCAGCTCGACCTTAGGATAGTCTTCCACCAGAGAGTCTTTCTCTCAGTTAAAGTAGGTAACTATCGCTAATTTTGTGATATTATTGATCTTTTCTATTTTATGTTATTTGAGAAATTTAATACTAGGATGCCCTTGTCTGAACAGGTGATACCCGAGATTACACTTGTGCATTGTAATGACTTAACATGTGCAAAAGTGATTCCAATGAATCCAATTACAGGTAATAATTGTTGTCTATTCTAGGACAGAGGTCTCCTTCCTACCTCACTGGAATATTTTAGGAACACTGATGGCAACTATTCTTCTGAAATCTAAATAAATGTGAGTAATAGCACATTTCCTTACAGATCGTGTTCAAACTCCGTTACGCGTGCTAAGTGGAATCGTGCATACAATGCAAACATAGCATTCACTGATTACCAACCAGAGGCGAGTTTAGAATGTCAACGCTATACACTAAAGAGTCTTCCTGCTCAAAATACTGTTATAAGTCTTCCTCTCTCTGTCTACAAAATATTACGCTTGTTCCTGGAGCTGGAGCTGGTAGTTCTTTTCTCTCATTCTTAAAGACAGGAGTTGTGAAGTATCCTTGGGGAGATTTAAATCCTTGACTAAATCGTTTAGCTCAAGTTGTATGAAAGGGTGGGGTCTGTCCTGCACACAAGCTCAATCACAATATTCAGAAGGCTCGTCTGATATACAACTTGATTTGATATGCAGTACGTGAAGGTTCTTAGGAGGGATAGGTGCAGGTACATCACGACCATGAGGTACAGTTCTTCGTGAGGATAAATCATTCGTTGTTTGTTTTTCACATTGAAGCCTTTTACTTTTCAAATTAAGTAATAAGTCATCCAGGAGTTTCTTTGATTACCGACACACCATTGGAATCCGAAACTAAGGGACTTTGGACAATAATTTTCTCTTTGACAATTTTATTAACTCCACGACACAAACACTACATGCTCCATGAGCGGCCCATGATTTATCATGATCCCCTAGTTTCACTCCAAAATAAGCAAAATAAACATATTTAACAAATGAGTGTTTGTTCAATGCCCATGTGGTGACGGTAAAATGTCCACAAATGTAAAAAATATATATTTGGTTTGTGAAACACCTTCTCCTCCTGATTGGTTACAAGTCAACAAATAAACGAAAACAACATAGTCCACTGAAACACCTTGATACATACTGTTGACCAGCATTACTTGAGTAAATTGTATCCGATTTCCACCATTATAACACTGGAAACTGCTGCCGACTGGTGACATGTCCTATATTATTATACTTTCATCTGCAAAGACGGTAATGTCAGATTAAATACTACAAACTGTTCATTAACTTTTAAATAAATACTTGTACTTCTATTTCGGCATTTTAATTACATTTTAATTACAAATAGTACAAGTTTCTTAGAAAATCTATATGTGGTACATCAGAAATAATATTTTTGGATTTTGGTGAGCAGAGCCAATATCAAACAAGGGTCATAATCAAAAATGAAAATCAGTTTGGTTATATAGCTACTCCCGATCTTACATCTACATGTACATAGATAATCTGCAGATCACACTTAAATGCCTGGCAGAGGGTTCATCGAACCAGCCTCACAAGAATTCTGTATTGTTCCACTCTCGAAAAGGCACAGAAAAAAGCACCTATATCTTTCCATGCGAGCTCTGATTTGTTATTTTTATTATGATGATCCCTATGGAGGTCGGCATCAAAAAACCATTTTCGCGCTCGTGAGAAGATTCCGAAACGAGAAACGGCTTTGTTTTAATGATGTCCATCCCTGATCATGTACTATGTCCGTGGCACTCACTCCCCAATTCTTCGATAATACAAAATGTGCTAGTGTCGTTTGAACTTCCTCGATGTACTCTGTTATCTGGTAAGGATGCAGCAGCACGTAGCAGTACTCCAAAAGAGAATGGACAAGCATAGTGCGGGAAGTTTCTTTAGTAGATCTGTTGCACATTCTACGTGTTTTACCCATTACCCAAAAGTCTTTGGTTCGCCTTCCCCACAAAATTTTCTGTGTTCTTTCAAAATTATGTTATTCACAATTTTAATTCCTAGGTATTTAGCTGAATTTACAGCCTTTGTATTTGATATATCGAGTAACCTAAGTTTAATGAATTCCTTTTAGAATTCATGTGGATGACCTCACACTTTCATTATTTAGGGTCAACTGTCAACTTTCGCACCATACAGGTATTTTTTAATATCGTTTTGCTATTTCTTTTGATCTTCTGATGACTTTATAAGACGATATATGATATCATCAACTGCAAACAACCTTTGTCTTTCAAACAGTTTATACCGGCTGTTGAAAAAAGTGTCAAATAAAGTCACTGAAAGAAGGGAAATAAGTCCAATAAACATGGGGCCGGAAAACACGTGTTTATAGTAAGGGCTGCGCAATGCTTGGTTGTGGATAATAGCACAGTTGTTGCATTGGCGCTCTGTCAAATGTGTCAGCAGGGTATTATGAGGCATTGCTCACAATACTCTGACATGAAGTGGTCTGCAGACAGTTGTGTGGTTTGAGCAGCGTTGTAGGTCACGTTAGTTTTCATCGTGTTTGTGTGCCTTATTGTACAGTACTGTCAACCCTGGGCACGTATCATAGTGTTTTACCTTCTGGCAGATGGGGATTCACTTATGTGTTTACTGTTACTGCGATGTTTGTATGCACGAAGGGCGTTTGAAAAGTCCATGCAAAGTCCGAGAGATTGTACCACCGGTGTGTGTCGAGGTTATGTTTAGTTAGTAGCATCTTTGGAAAGAACGCAAACCAAGTGTCAGCCATATTGGTTTATTTCTTTGTGTTTGGCATTCGTGTGAATCAAAGAAGTCGAGTAATTGACAAAAAATGGACGAAAACGTATTTTGTGTGGTAATTAAACATTACTTTATGAAAGGTAAAACGCCTCAGGAGACTAAAGAGAAGCTTGATAAACAATACGGTGACTCTGCACCTTCGATTAGAAGAGTTTATAGGTGGTTTCAAAATTTTCGGAGTGGGTACAAGATGCTGAAAGTTCTGGACGCTCTGAGGAGGTTACGATTCCAGAAATAATTGATAAAAATCCATGATATGGTGATGGATGACAAAAGAGTTAACGTGTGTGGGATTGGGCATCTTGGATGAATGGGTTCATAATATTTTGCATAAACATTAGGACATGAGAAAATTGTGAACTTGGTATACTACTGTTGTTATTGTGGTCTTCAGTTCTGAGACTGGTTTGATGCAGCTCTCCATGCTACTCTATCTTGTGCAAGCTTCTTCATCTCCCAGTACCTACTGCAACCTACATCCTTCTGAATCTGCTTAGTGTAGTCATCTCTTGGTCTCCCTCTACGATTTTTACCCTCCACACTGCCCTCCAATACTAAATTGGTGATCCCTTGATGCCTCAGAACATGTCCTACCAACCGATCCCTTCTTCTGGTCAAGTTGTGCCACAAACTTCTCTTCTCTCCAATCCTATTCAATACTTCCTCTTAGTTATGTGATCTGCCCATCTAATCTTCAGCATTCTTCTGTAGCACCACATTTAGAAAGCTTCTATTCTCGTCTTTTACAAACTAGTAATCGTCCATGTTTCACTTCCATACATGGCTACACTCCATACAAATACTTTCAGAAATGACTTCCTGACACGTAAATCTATACTCGATGTTAACAAATTTCTCTTCTTCAGAAACGCCTTCTTGCCATTGCCAGTCTACATTTTATATCATCTCTACTTCGACCATCATCAGTTATTTTGCTCCCCAAATAGCAAAACTCCTTTACTACTTTAAGTGCCTCATTTCCTAATCTAACTCCCTCAGCATCACCCGATTTAATTTGGTACATTCCATTATCCTCGTTTTGCTTTTGTGGATGTTCATCTTATATCCTCCTTTCAAGACACTGTCCATTCCGTTCAACTGCTCTTCCAAGTCCTTTGCTGTCTCTGACAGAATTACGATGTCATCGGCGATCCTCAACATTTTTATTTCTTCTCCCTGGATTTTAATACCTACTCCGAATTTTTCTTTTGTTTCCTTCACTGATTCCTCAATATACAGATTGAATAACATCGGGGAGAGACTACAACCCTGTCTCACACCCTTCCCAACAACTGCTTCCATTTCATGTCCCTTGACTCTTACAACTGCCATCTGGTTTCTGTACAAATTGTAAATAGCCTTTCGCTCCCTGTATTTTACCCCTGCCACCTTCAGAATTTGAAAGAGAGTATTCCAATCAACATTGTCAAAAGCTTTCTCTAAGTCTACAAATGCTAGAAACGTAGGTTTGCCCTTCCTTAATCTAGCTTCTAAGATAAGTCGTAGGGACAGTATTGCCTCACGTGCTCCAACATTTCTATGGAATCCAAACTGATCTTCCCCGAGGTCGGCTTCTACTAGTTTTTCCATTCGTCTGTAAAGAATTCGCGTTAGTATTTTGCAGCTGTGACTTATTAAACTGATAGTTCGGTAATTTTTACATCTGTCAACACCTGCTTTCTTTGGGATTGGAATTATTATATTCTTCTTAAAGTCTGGGGGTATTTCGCCTGTCTCATACATCTTGATCACCAGATGGTAGAGTTTTGTCAGGACTGGCTCTCCCACGGCCGTCAGTAGTTCCAATGGAATGTTGTCTACTCTGGGGGCCTTGTTTCGACTGATGTCTTTCAGTGCTCTGTCAAACTCTTCACGCAGTATCGTATCTCCCATTTCATCTTCATCTACATCCTCTTCCATTTCCATAATATTGTCCTCAAGTACATCGCCCTTGTATAGACCCTCTATATACTCCTTCCACCTTTCTGCTTTCCCTACTTTGCTTAGAACTGGGTTTCCATCTGAGCTCTTGATGTTCATACAAGTGGTTCTCTTATCTCCAAAGGTCTCTTTAATTTTCCTGTAGGCAGTATTTATCTTACACCTAGTGAGATAAGCCTCTACATCCTTACATTTATCCTCTAGCCATACCTGCTTAGCCATTTTGCACTTCCTGTCGATCTTATTTTTGAGACGTCTGTATTCCTTTTTGCCTGCTTCATTTACTGCATTTTTATATTTTCTCCTTTCATCAATTAAATTTAATATTTCTTCTGTTACCCAAGGATTTCTACTAGGCTTCATCTTTTTACCTACTTGATCCTCTGCTTCCTTCTCTCCCTTTTCCTACAACCGAATTCCAGTCACCCATGACTATTAAATTTTCGCCACCCTTTACTATCTGAATAATTTCTTTTATTTCATCATACATTTCTTCAATTTCTTCGTCATCTGCAGAGCTAGTTGGCATATTAACTTGTACTACTGTAGTAGGTGTGGGATTCGTATCTATCTTGGCCACAATAATGCGTTCACTATGCTGTTTGTAGTAGCTTACCCGCATTCCTATTTTCCTATTCATTATTAAAGCTACTCCTGCATTACCTCTATTTGATTTTGTGTTTATAACCCTGTAGTCACCTGACCAGAAGTCTTGTTCATCCTGCCACCGAACTTCACTAATTCCCACTATATCTAACATTAACCTATCCATTTCCTTTTTTAAATTTTCTAACCTACCTGCCCGATTAAGGGATCTGACATTCCACGCTCCGATCCGTAGAACGCCAGTTTTCTTTCTCCTGATAACGACATCCTCTTGAGGTGTCCCCGCCCGGAGATCCGAATGGGGGACTATTTTACCTCCGGAATATTTTACACAAGAGGACGCCATCATCATTTAATCATACAGTAAAGCTGGGTGCCCTCGGAAAAATTACGGCCGTAGTTTCCCCTTGCTTTCAGCCGTTCGCAGTACCAGTACAGCAAGGCCGTTTTCGTTATTGTTACAAGGCCAGATCAGTCAATCATCCAGACTGTTGCCCCTGCAACTACTGAAAAGGCTGCTGCCCCTCTTCAGGAACCACACGTTTGTCTGGCCTCTCAGCAGATACCCTTCCGTTGTGGTTGCACCTACGGTACGGCTATCTGTATCGCTGAGGCAAATACTATGGTTTAGCAAATAGAGGTAGCCTGCGAGCTCCTGCCCTCTATGCTGAAAAATATCCACAGTGCAGAGTGCCCTCTGATAAGCTGTTCGGTAGACTTTTCCAGCGCCTGGAAAGGAATCTCGCCATCGCACCTCCCCTCAGGTTTAGTGGCATGAAGACTCAGTGGACAGCCCATCAAAAATTGAACACTGAGCAAGCATGAAAACAGGAAGAAGGTGTACTGAGCTGTGAAAAGGGTAAAATAGAAACAGTTAACGATACAAGAATAAGAAGTGCAGTATAGAGGAGACAGAAATAGTAATGGCGTCTGGTTGAGTGGTCATGGTGTTGGAATATCGCTGGGTCGGCACCGATACCTGATTACGACACATGCTACTTCATTTTTCTCTTTTTAAGTGAGATATAACACTATCTTTTCACAAATACAATAAATTACATTAAAATGTTACTTCTGAGCGAGAAAATTGCTTCGTAAGCTTTTCTTACATATACAGTGCAGATGGCGTTATTCGTGCTACGTGTTATTTCAAATTAGCGTACTCTCTGCTATGGAGGGGAAATTCATTGAGAGAAGTTGACGCGATCGATCATTCGGCCGAGAAATTAGTAAAATCAGGTTTGAGCACTGAAGCAGTACACACCATCATGGCTGCTTTCCACAATATTCTTCTGGACAGAAGAAACCTCACCTCTCAGGCAAGAAGTGTAGTGGGAAAAAAATGGTAAAAAGCTTGTAAAAACAAGGCCGCAAAAATACTTCTTTATCTGCAACAACCCGGTTTCGACCGACTTAGCTGTTATCTTAACTCCTTCAAAAATTGTTATAAAACGTTCATTTTGAGTTGAACCTCTTGCCAGGTTGTCATGTTAGTGTATAAAACTTAGCACTTTATACAGAGGTTTGTCATAAATAAAAATCAAAAAGCACCTCGTGCACATAGCCCGGTCCAAATTTGTAGAGCTCGCAGATGATTGTTGCATCATAAAAGCCACGGTACACAATGATATGCACAGTACCACCTCTGAGTGTGGATTGTTCAAGAGGCTGTTGTTAAAAGAGAAATGGATAGGTCTAAGTCTAGTGAAATGGGAATTAGTGAAGTGCTGTGGCACGAAGAAAAGCACTTATGGTTATGTAAGAAAAGGGTTACCACCGCAAATTAAAAGAAGAGTAATACAACAATAGAAATTATAATGAAAAAGGAAACAGCAATGAAGGTGTGGAAGCGTGTAAAGGTTTGACCGACAAGGTGCACGACAGGAGCCAGTCGGCATTTGGGTTTAGGAGGTGGTTGCAGGCTACGAAATTAGAAATGTTAAAGTTTAATAGTGAAACTGAATCATGGGATGATTTATTGGTCATCCTTAAGGGATACAGAAATGAAGTCTGAATATTTCATAGAAGGTGGAGGCCTCACGGCCGGAGAGGAGCGGAAGCTGTGTCTGAACAGTCTGAGAACTGGCAGAGAAGAGACTGGCCTGACGTCACCCGCTCGCGCACCTCAGTTGGCCGCCGGACCACTCTTCACCGACCCCTTTGCTGTGACTGGATGGGCCCTGTGCAGTTCCTGGTCCAACAGCGTCGGCGACGCTTGGTCTTGGCGTGACGATGTCAGCCAATATCACACTTCCATCACACGGACGGTGCATAAAGTGGCTGGCATCCAGCCAATATCCGGTGACAGCGAGCCCAGAGACTGATATAGTTTAGGATAACTTCACGAGGTACCCATGAAGGAAAATTTAAAGAAATAAATCAGTTTGTAGCGTATTCTGTCTGCCTACGTTGTACGAAGGTGAGCTACTATGAACAGCAATGTGAACGCATTATCATAACTAAGACAGACACAAAGGAAACAAACACCACAATATCCACTAGCTCTGCAGCTCAACACACTGAAGGAAATATGACAAGATAAAATAATTATGCAGTTTGATCAGGGAGACGAAACTTAAAACTGTGTTGGCGGACTTAAATCCGATATTAGGAAAATGAAGAGAAGGTAAAGTAATAGTAGAACATGGACTAGCGGAAAGGAATGAAAGAGAAACCGCTATGCAAAATTATGCACAAATCGCGAGTTAATCTTTGCAGACACTTGGTTTACGAGTCAGAAACACGTCATATACGTGGAAGAAACCTGGAGATCGCAGAGGTTTCAGGTAGATTACATAACGTAAGTAGATTTTCAATTGCAAAACATTTCCAGGGTTGCATGTGGTCTCTGAAGATAATTCATTGGTCTTGTAGTGAAATCTTAAGTTTAGTGTCAGAGCGAAGTGTGGGGAGTAAAAAGAAAGTAAGAGGTTAAGTCTTGATTGCCTTAAGGACGCCCAAATTGATGCAAGATGCAGTAGTTATGTAGAGAGAAAGCGACTTGCAACAAAAGTATGATCATATGGGGTATGAAAGGAAATTTGTGTCTAGATTGGAGATTTCTTGATAAACAGGATGCAGTATTACATCTCAGATGGAGAGTCACAGACAAATGTAGAAGTATTTTCAGGCTTGCTCCACAGAGTTGTGTTGGGGCCCTTTGCTATTCATGTTGTATGTTGACGATCTGACAGACGAAACTAAGAGTAAGGCCAGACTTTTTGTAGATTATGATGCAGTTATTTGTAATAAAGAACTGTCTGCAAGAGTTACACAGATATTCAGCCAATTATTAATAAAATTTAAAAGTCTTTCGGAGACTGGCAAACTTCTTCAGCTTGATTTATGGAGTCATCCATGTTTAAGGTGTGCGAACATGGTGACTTGGCATGTAGTAATCCCTCGGAAACGTCTTGGTAGCTAAATACTTTATTTATGACGCGTTTAGAGTAATCACCAGATAACCGTGGCGAAAATTAACAAGAAGGCAAAATCAGAAAAGCAAGTATATAAATACTGCAAGACCAATGTAATATCAAGAACGAAAGAACACAGAGTATAAGTACTTAGAGAAGCCCATACAAGTGAGCAATTCAAAAAAAATGTACACTCTCATTTGCAATCGCCGATAAGCGCATTTTCAAAAGACGCAACTCTGAGACGTCGCATGCCAGACTCGTTTTTTAGTTTTTAGAAATGTAAAACTTTGCACTGCACTGAACAAAATCCGATAACTACAATGTCAAACAATCACAGTTGGAAACAGTCAGCTCATAAAATGCCTAGAAACAACAATCTGTAGAGACATGAAATGGAATGATTCCATAGGCTCCGTCGTAGGTGAACTGGATGGTAGACTTTGGTTCACTGATGGGACAGTGGAAAAGTTATGAATCTAAAAAGGAAGTAACGTATGAAACAATAGTGTCACAGATATTAAAATATTGATCAGGTGTGTCGGACCCATGCCGAGTAGGATTAAAAGGGGTATTGAATGTATACAAAGAATAACAGTACGTTGACGCAACAGGTTGATTTAACCCACGTGAGAGCTCACCAAGATGCTGAAAATCCTGAACCTGCAGATGCTTTATGATTTATGCCAACCAGCCCGCAAATGCACACTAACGAAGTTCCAAGAGAAAATATTAATTGAGGAATTTAGGTAGATGCCCCAACACCCACCGTGTCACGTCTGTAACGACAACGAAGAGAAGGTCAATTATAGCACGAGCAGAGGAAGTTAAGCTGTCATTCTGCTCAAGCTCCATTGGCGACTAGAACGGAAAGTAATCCTAACACAATGGTAAGTATTCTTTGCTATGCACCTCTCAGTGATTTTCAGGGTATAGATGTCGATATTGATGTAGTGATGCTGCCAGAAGCAGATGGTTTACAACAAAAAGAAATGAAACTGCTAGGTGGTAGCCTTTAAATCGGTCGCGGTCCGGTAGTATAAGTCGGACCCGCGTGTCGCCACTATCAGTGACTGCAGACCGAGCGCCGCCACACGGCAGATCTAGAGAGACTTCCTAGCACTCGCCCCAGATGTACAGCCGACTTTGCTAGCGATGGTTCACTGCCTACTTAGGTTCTCATTTGCCGAGAAGATAGTTTAGCATAGCCTTCAGCTACGTCATTTGCTACGACTTAGCAAGGCGCCATATTCAGATACTATTGATATTATGAATCATGTACCGTCAAGGGCGACGTTAATCATTAATGGATTAAAGTTAAGTATTCCACCAGCTACGTCCGTTGTTTCTAAATTCTAATTTCCTTGTCCTGTTCCAGACCTCACGCCAGCCTGCGTTAGCTAAATCGCGTGCCTTTCGGCCTCCTCTAGTAACACGGTGTTGGCTCTCTTGCCAACCACAACATTGGCGACGAGGCAAAACCGCGTTCTTATCGATATTGCCCTGATTTACTTGTGTAATGGCTTCGCCACAATCTCCAGATGTATTGTCCGAATTTTATCGCTTACAGAATCAGCAGACGCAGGCATTTCTGGATGCCCTTGGACAGCTCGTCCAGGGTCAACGTGCAATGCAAAACGTTGCGGCAGCAGCCGCTCCACCGCTAACGCAGCCACAACACGCTGTTGCACCAACTTTTCGACCTTTTGATGCTGCACTGGAAAGCTGGACGGAGTGTTCACGCCAATTTGGATTCCATCTCGCCGCCTACAGAATTCAAGGTAACGAGCGGCACCCTTTTTGTTATCTTCAGTCGGGGTGACCACGTACCGTATGACAGTCAAATTATTTCCCCGACGCGACGTAGCAACTCTGTCCTACGAAGAAATTTTGTCTGCGTTAGATGATTATTTCAAAGAATCAGTCAATGTAGTTGCCAAACGGTATACCTTCTTTCGTACAAAACGTACGGCAGGTCAGACTAATCGGGAGTGTGTTGCAACCTTGCAAGGCCTTACTAGGGATTGTGCTTTTGAGTGTCAATGTGGAATCCCTTATTCAGATACTATGGTACGTGATGCAATTGCACAGAACGTTTCTGATGTTCGTGTAAGGGAACAGATTTTGAAACTAGTAAATCCCTGCCTTCAACAAGTGATGGACATATTGGATCGGCAGGACACACTTGACTTTGCTCAGGAATCATTTGAAACTTCGCCAGCAGTGTGTCAGGTTAACCGGCCCGCCGGGCGAGCTGCACGGAGCAGTAAACAGCCCTCGCGCCCTTCCGCGGCGCTGCCGCCAGGCTCTCAGCCACGTGTGTCGCGCCGGCAAGCAAATGCTGTGATCAAATCATGCCCGCGGTGTGTTACTAAACATTTGCGTGAGAATTGCCCGTCACGCCAAGCTATTTGCTTTTATTGTAATAAAAAAGGACATGTTCAGAGTGTTTGCCAGAAAAAGCTCAGATCGGAAGCTCAAAACCGTTCCAGGCTTTTGCTTCGCGCCGGAATCGGAATCGAACCAAGGATACTCAGGCTCGCGAAACTTCGCCCATGGAAATTCATGTAGTTCATTCTACTCCGCGCAGTGCCACTCTCTCTAACAGTGACTGTGTTCGTCCCAAAAATAGAGTGCGTCGACATAGCCGGAACTCCCGTCAAGTCGCAAGTGATTATGTACCAGTGTCAGTTCACGTTGCACGTGACAGTCGCTCTTGTCAGCAGGTCAATAAACTTTCTGTAGACTTGGACATTAACGGCAAAGTGATACCATTCCAGCTCGATACCGGAGCTGCAGTTTCACTGATCAATCAAGACACTTACAAACTGCTGGGCACACCTCCGTTGCGTGCCGCAAATGGTAAGTTAACTAGCTATTCCGGTCAAGAGATCCCTGTGTTAGGACAGTGCAGCCTTCTTGCAACATACAAAGGACAAACAAAACTTGTGTCACTTTACGTCCTTCGTTCTTATTCTGCACTGAACTTGTTTGGTTTCGATTTATTTCAGTTATTTAACTTGTCTATAGTAAATCAGGTCCTCTCAGTGAACCAGACTGTACCTTCAAACAGTGTTTCTCGTCTATGTGAAGAATTTGCAGACATTTTTGCACCGGGCCTCGGTTGCGCTAAGAACTATAAAGCACATTTGGAACTGAAAGTAAACGCGCAACCGAAATTTGTCAGAGTGCGCAATGTTCCCCACGCATTGCGTGATGAGGTCGCAAAAACATTACACGAATTGGAACCACAAGGTGTAATTGAACGTGTGCAGGCTTCTCTCTGGGCATCACGTTTAGTAATTTTGCCAAAACCTTCCAGAAAGTTGAGACTTTGTGTGGACTTCAAGGCAACAGTGAATCAACAACTAGTGATTGCAACTTTTCCTTTACCCCGCCCGGAAGATCTTTTTGAAAAACTGTGCACAGGTAAATATTTTTCGAAGTTGGGCCTAGCAGATGCGTACTTGCGAATACCGGTGGACAAAGAATCCCAGCACGTTTTGGTGGTTAACACGCATCTTGGTTTGTATCAATTCAAACGACTGCCATTCTGGTGTGCGTCCGCCCCTGCATTGTTTCAGCAATATCTACAAATTGTTTGTGCGTCGGGCCCTAATGCAGCAAATTATTTGGACGATATTGTGATCTCCGGAAACATTTGGCCAATCTCAGAACATTATTTAAGGTCTTGCGACAAAATGGTCTTCGCTTGCGGAAGGACAAATGTGTGTTTTTTGCTCGTGATTTGCCATACTTGGGACATGTACTCAATGCCCAAGGCATACATCCCAGTCCAACGCACCTCCGTGCCATACAAGACTTGCCGTCGCCGCAGAATTTGAAGCAGCTACAGAGTGTGCTGGGAAAATCACAGATATGTGCCGCATGCCTCTTCCATTTCAGCTCCGCTTCATCGCTTACGCCGTAAGGGTATTCCGTTCGTATGGACGACGGAATGCGAACACGCCTTTCGCCGGCTGAAATCGGCGTTGCTTTCCAATACTTGCCTTACGCCATTCGATCCCAAGAAGCCCCTCTTGTTGATGGTGGATGCATCGGATTTCGGGATCGGTGCTGTGCTTGCGCACAAAGATGTATCGCACGATCGCCCTATTGCCTTTGCGTCCCAATTGCTCTCGTCTCCTCAAAGAAATTATTCACAGATCGAGAAAGAATCATTAGCTGTCGTCTTTGGTGTTACAAAGTTTCATGATTTCTTGTATGGTCGTCACTTTACCATAATCACAGACCACAAACCTTTGACATCGCTTTTTCATCCGACCAAGCCTGTACCTCCACGTACAGCGCGGAAATTCATTCGCTGGTCTATTTTCCTCTCGCAGTGCCGCTACGATATCTTGTATCGGTCCACTGCTAAGCACGGAAACGCCGATGTGTTGTCCCGCTTGCCTGTTGCTGAGGATAGGGCATTCGATTCCTCCGAACTTGCTTGCATGTTCGTTGATTCGGAAACCGATGACATGGTGGAATCGTTTCCGATTGATTTTCGGCGTGTAGCTACAGCCACAGCTGCCGACCCTGTCCTTGCTCCCGTTCTGCGTATTGTTGCTACGCAATTACCCTTGTCAAAGTCACGGATCGGGGACCCGTTGGTTCGCCGATCTTTTGCTCACAAGGAGAGACGTTTTGTACGTCGTGGTGTTTTGCTGTTGCGTACTGATAATGTTCAGTCCAGGGTCGTGGTACCACGTTCGTTACAGTCCTCTATCTTACAGCTTCTCCACCAAGGACGTCGGGGTATAGTGAGAGCGAAACAACTTGCTCGTCAGCACTATACTTGGTTCGGAATCGATGCCGCGATTACGAATATGTACTCTTCTTGCATAGTGTGTGCCGAACAGCAATCAGCGCCACCGCGGAAATTCTTTGCATGGCCAAAAGCCACTTCCCCTTGGCAACGTTTACACATCGATTTTGCTGGTCCATTCTGGAATGCTCGATGGTTGGTTGTGGTCGATTCATTCAGTAATTTTCCTTTTGTTGTCCGGATGTCTTCCACGACGTCATCTGCCACCATCCAAGCGTTATTCGCTATCTTTTGCATTGAAGGTCTTCCACAGACTATTGTTTCCGACAATGGCCCACAATTCATGTCCGCAGAATTTGAGTCATTGTGCAAGGCCAATGGTATTCAACATCTGACGTCCGCGCCGTTTTCGCCACAGTCAAACGGTGCCGCTCAGGACTTTCAAGTCACAGATGTTGAAGTTGAAAGAGTCGCATTCTCAGGAGGACGCGTTATTGCTCTTTTTGTCCTCGTATGCTCTCAGCCCCGAGATGGTCGCTCGCCGGCTGAGTTGCTCCACGGTCGTCATTATCGAATCTTGATTTTATTGCTACATCCGCCGAATCAGGTTCCCGTGCAGCGACAGACACCTGCTTTTGCTCCAGGCGACGTTGTCTACTATCGCCACTATCGAGGTTCACGGCGTTGGCTCGAAGGGCGCATTCTTCGCTGCCTCGGCCGCGCTATATATCTGGTTTTGGGGGCCTCTGGTGAGGTGCGTCGGCATCTCAATCAGCTGCGCCTCTGTCGTCGCACGGGATCTGCCGCTCGCCGTGTGCTTTCAGCGACGGTGCCGTCCGGTCAGCGCCCCGGGGACCCATCTACTGGCTCGCCTCAGCCCCAGGTGTTACCGACGCTGCCTTCCATTTTGCCCCATGGCGACGCGTCGCCGCACCGCCACCGCCGCCGCCGCCGCCACCGCCGCCGCCGCCGCCGCCGCCGCCGCCTGTTCTCCCGCCGGCAACGCCCGCAGTGGACGCGTCGCTGCAACCGCCTGGCGCCTCCCTGGGTCAAGCGCCGCCGATCGCTTCCCGGGACCAGTTGTCCTCCGACATGGAACTCTTGCCCGCTCCGGATCATATGTCGTCTTCGCCCGTCGGGTGCTCCGGCCTGATAGAGGTCGACCCTTCGACCCCTCTTGTCTCTCTGCGGGTGCATACACCGCATGCTGGCGTGCAACCTGGAGCAGGTTTTCAGCGTTTCCTAGCTCCCCGCGGTCCGAATGGCGGGGTGCGGGTGGCACAGCCTCACCTGTTAGGCACCCCACCAAGTCGCATACGTCAACATGGGGTCCTCCCCACGGCGGGCGGAAGCCTTATGCCACAACCGTACGCCGATTTGCGGGGGAGGAATGTGGTGTCACCACCAGACACCACACTTGCTACGAGGTAGCCTTTAAATCGGTCGCGGTCCGGTAGTATATGTCGGACCCGCGTGTCGCCACTATCAGTGATTGTAGACCGAGCGCCGCCACACGGCAGGTCTAGAGAGACTTCCTAGCGCTCGCCCCAGATGTACAGCCGACTTTGCTAGCGATGGTTCACTGCCTACTTACGTTCTCATTTGCGAGAAGATAGTTTAGCATAGCCTTCAGCTACGTCATTTGCTACGACCTAGCAAGGCGCCAGTATCCGTACTATTGATATTGTGAACTATGTACCGTCAAGAGCGACGTTAATCATTAATGGATTAAAGTTAAGTATTCCACCAGCTACGTCCGTTGTTTCTAAATTCTCATTTCCTTGTCCTGTTCCAGACCTCACGCCAGCCTGCGTGAGCTAAATTGCGTGCATTTCGGCCTCCTTTAGTAAAACGGTGTTGGCTCTCCTGCCAACCACAGAAGTATGCGTTCATAAGAATTTTACAGCACAGTGCATCTGAAATACTTACAAAGATCATTTAAAAGTAAACTAATTTAGTACCAGAAGTATCTATTTGAGGCCCACGAGATACGGCGACTGTTTTCCTACCTTACCCAGTAGAGAATTTTACGGACTGATTGCATGCTTGATAGGAACGGACTGTACGTATGGATGGTCGTGACACTTTAGTTGTTGACAGGCTATGCTTATTTTCCGCGAACCGCGAATTCAATTAAGATTTGTTGCGTGCTGTTTCACAACAGAACACTAAGCTTCCCAATTTCCCTAATGAAAACTTGAACATGAACTGTTCATCATGCAAAGGAAGCACGTTGACTATGTCCTCAAACTAACGACGTATTTAACAGAGCGAAAATAAAAGAGCTTAACTTGAGAAAGGAGCAATTATTGTAAAAGGAAAAGAATAACAAAATTTCGAACAAGGTGTGAACCTAAAGTGCCTTGGAAGCGCAAACTATGAATAGAGACACGTCTTTTCGTCAGGTCTTGCACTCACAGAGACTAATTTCTCTTTGTAAATAATTTTTAAACATAACTGAAAAGGTGATAGCTATGGACACGTGGTGAAATTCCGCGTTGAAGTAATGTTATAAGTTCTGGTACCACGAAACCACGATATGAAAGCCGAATAGTGCAAGTGAAT
Organism: Schistocerca gregaria; assembly: GCF_023897955.1. Classification (NCBI taxonomy): domain Eukaryota; kingdom Metazoa; phylum Arthropoda; class Insecta; order Orthoptera; family Acrididae; genus Schistocerca; species Schistocerca gregaria. The sequence goes on along the minus strand of NC_064923.1, from coordinate 56,555,694 downwards.
AAGTGTTGTACTTACCTCAGCTGGTAGTGTACACCACTTCACGGGAATATTCAACACAGATGCGAAAGTTACCGTGTCTGCTGCTCCCGTATTCCCCAGTCGATGAAAGAGTGTAAAACTTAAACAGCACTGATAGTAGTAGTCAAATGCTCTGCTTCGCGCAGCGTTGTCGAACCGTCAAATTAGTATCACGTGACTATATCAAACGAACCTAACACTGCGTACGCTGCGCGCTCAACAATCCACATTCCTTTGCACAACGAGCGCGGGTGCCAAATGTGTTCGAATAACTATCAAAGTAAACTATGATATAACAGTGAATTAAGCACTCATATACCTTATGAAATTATAAAGACACTAATCAGAAAAATCTTAAGCTCGACTTTGACAATTGTTACCGACCAGGCCAAGCAATGACGAAAAGTGTCAACAAAAAATAAAACAAGATAGTTGAATCAATAGGAAAGCTAAGCACTCAGAAAAGAATGAGACTTTATGTACATAAAAAAGATTGTTATCCTTACCTAATCCAATTTCGTTTTAGACTAAGTTATTAGTAAGTCAGCACATTCTAATAATACAGGTATTCTCTGTATTTTTCATGTACGAGAACATGAATGGAAGCTCGAACATGTGTCAAACGAAACAGAGACCGCCACCAAACGGCTCAACACGTTGCAGAACCAGTCTTCCAGTTCTTGATCCACGACGTATTTCCAACGTTTTTTCCCCATCACATCCGGACAACCACTTCAACCTTCACGGTGAAAGTGTTGGCCTAGTTTTCCTCCACTTTGAAAGTGTAATCAATATCCCTCACTCAAGTGCAGTGCTACCATTTATACCCGAAGTTCTACCACCCCCAGTGCAAATCAGACCTAAGTTCAGAGAAACTTTTTTTTTTGTAGGTCATGAAAGCCACAAATCAGTAAAGTGCTACGTGTTTACTAGAAAATGTCTTCGTCGAAACCACGGAAAAAATATTACTATGATATGCCACTGTAAAACAAGAATGTCAGTTCTTTGTAATATATTTTTCCAAGATGCACAATTCACCAAGACTTCCACCGACCGAGCAGTCGCAGTGATTAGCACACTGGACTCGCATTCGTGAGGACGACGGTTCAATCCCGCGTCCGGTCATCCTGATTTAGTTAGGTTTTCCATTTCCATAAATCGCTTCAGGCAAATGCCGGGATGGTCCTTTGAAAGGGCACGGCCGACTTCCTTCCCCATTCTTCCCTAGTCCGATAAGACCGATGACCTCGCAGTTTGGTCTCCTCCCCCACCCCCAAATCAACCAACCAACCAACCAACCAACCAACCAACCAACCAACCAACCAACCAACCAACCAACCAACCAAGACTTTCTGTGAAGTCAAATAATACATCTATTATTTTTAATATTAGTTATGCCATGTATAATGTATCTATGTATGTGTATCTTTATCCTAATTTCATTGTCTCCTACCGAGAAATGAACATTCGTTATCTTTGTATAATACATTAGAAAGAGTACGGCTCAATTGTCATGTAATTACCCTATGAACAAGTTACCATCAATTTCACTCGTACGTATATATTTACCTGTTATTCTTTATGTCAAACACTCTGTCTAATGTCATATATGAAATCTATTGTAAAGAATTTTAGCAAGTAATACTAACTTGATTCACGAAAGCAATAATATTACGACTACGCGGGAAGCAATATAATATTATTGGATTTCAGATACTTTGTATATGAGCTATTTGTCATAAAAGAAGAGGACAGAAGACGAGCTGCAGTTCTTAAAGATGCTAAGCATCACAGCGTGAGAGTAAAGAGACGAAATATTTTTATAATGTGTGTCTATACCAAAGCCGGCTGTTGGGGCCGAACGGTTCTAGGCGCTTCAGTCTGAAACCGCGCTACCGCCACGGTCGCAGGTTCGAATCCTGCGTCGGGCATGGATGTTTGTGATGTCCTTAGGTTAGTTAGGTTTAAGAAGTTTTAAGTTCTGATGAACTCAGATGTTAAGTCCTGTAGTGGTCAGAGCCATATGAAACATTTGAGCCTATACCAAGACTTGCGTCCAGCGTTTAAATACTTTAAACAAACACTATGACCTGCTGGGCGCAGATATTTACAATCATTGCCGCAGCGCTTGATAGCAAGAAGCTGCGAAACACGAGAAAGAACAATCTATCTTTTGTTAAGAAGTATTCTAGAGACTTCATTATCCTTTGCACTTTTGGTCGCCGACATGTTAAGTCGTACTACATAGCATTGTTACAAGGTGTATTTTTATTTTGCGTAAAACTATGTGAATCGATGAACAAAAGTTTCGGTAACACGGATGAAATAATGTACTAACGCACACGCAAGGACATTTAATTTTAAGAAGGAACAGACTGAAAGCACCGATTATTGGGCTGCGCTATGTACGAAAGAAATATCAGAAGTAAGTTATATATTCAGTGTGTATTTGTCAATGTCTAGAAGTTTAAAGCCATTTTGTTCAATATGTTAATATTTTACGATGCAATAATTTTCTTCTTATTCTTTTCCTTTACTAACCAAAAATGATGTTCAAATGTATGAGCTTTTTTACAGGTTCGTTCTTTAGCGCGGTGTCTCTATTGTATTTGGGAGACAACTAATGTGATCAATTTCCGATCTGTTAATCTTTTTCTTGCGAAATTCCACTGATTTGCTTTCATTTACATTTTCATATTCAAATAGGTCAATACGTACGTCTCCTGAACACAATCTAGAACCAACGCATCGGTGATAAATTAATAATCTCTCTCACTTTTCAAGTCGTACTGAAAAACGCCCACACAGGATAACCGTAAATACGCAATCTAATGTTATGTTGCATTTTGCCAGTAAATATTACCAACCAACGGTGACAGCATCGCTATATTGTTTAGTACCATTTCTTATACAGTATAAGCGAGTTCCTAAAGCCAGACTGTACATGCATGGCGTAAGCGGCATCAGGCACGACGTTTTAATGTATTATTCTGTTACTACTAAATCTATTCGCAACATGTTTTGCGTACGGTATACACTTACATCACTAAATGTGCTGGCAAATTTATTTCACTGTACGACACATAGTTCAGGATATACGACGTCATGAACAACTCGATGAGTGAGAAACTACCACGTCAGGCATGGAATTTTGTTGTATTACTTTTCTAGTGCTAAAGCTATTCGCAACAAATTTCGTAAACGTACTAAAAAGTATATAAAATGACGGGCGTATTCACAAAATTTCAAACCGATCGATCAAGAACATTCCGAGTTTTGCTATTAAGAACAAACGATTAGAATATGTAAATGTTCCTAATCGCATCCGAACGATTACAACAGATATGCTACTGGAGTTCAAATGCTTGCAGTTTCCGGTACGACTCGCATTTGCAGTGATCATCAACAAGGCCCAGGGACGGTCGCTACAAATGTGTGGACTAAATTTGGGAAAAATGCATCCTTCTCATATGGACAACTCTACGTGGCTTGATCACGCGTCGGGAAACCGTCTGACCTATTCGTGTACACACCAGACAGAAAAACCAATAACATGACGTATCCAAAAACACTTCAATAGGCCGCCCGGGGTGGCCGTGCGGTGCTAGGCGTTACAGTCTGGAGCCGCGTGAGCGCTACGGTCTCAGGTTCGAATCCTGCCTCGGGCATGGATGTGTGTGATGTCCTTAGGCTACTTAGGTTAAAGTAGTTCTACGTTCTAGGGGACTGATGACTTGAGATGTCCCATAGTGCTCAGAGCCATTTTTGAACACTTCAATAAACAGATTACAAAACCACAACACTTGTTTTCTTCTTCCGTTGCACTGAAACGCAAGCCGGGTGCAGCTAGTTATAAAATCGGCAGAAGGCCAAGTAATGTAAGCTTCCGTAGCGATAATACTCAGAAATGGATTTTGAGGGTGTCTAAGGTACTGCAAGTTTTGAATCACTCACAAATTGAAATAGCGTGTAGAAGGACAATGAGTGCGAAGTAATTCAATTGTGCCCAATTCCATAAAAAATAATACTCCAGAATTATTTAAGAACAAAAAAGACATTCTTGGTTGTCAAATTATTTAACAACAATCACGCGTCTCACCATTTTGAGGCATAATGATGTCTTTTATTGAAACAACGAACCAGTCAATTAGAAACACATAGAGGAAGGGACATGTTCCTATATTGTTCGACTATGCGGGTAAAGTCAACTAAAACTAATAGAAACTTACGTCAGAGTAGCTGGACATATAAGCCATCCGTCACACAGCCCTATAAAATGGACGCAACAGTAACTGAATATGTAATGCATCCGTCACAGAAACATAAAAAAATGCAAGGCGGACCTAGTTAAAAGAACAGTTAGTTAAAAGAAATGAAGACCGCCAGTTCATCATTAAGAAGGTAGGAAGCCGGCGGAAAAATTTCAACGACTATCGCATGTTACCTTGAGCTCACCTGCTTACAGCAGTACAAAATAGGACCACGTTTACAAAATAAACACAGTATCAGCCGCACGCAGCGCAAAGGCCATTTTGTACACGGATACTACAGTGACAGAGTTGGATGCAAACACAGCGTTTAGTGCGACTGAAGGTGACCAGGTGGAGCGCATGTCAGGCGTTAGGCACATTTACGAAATACAAAACCTACGCAAAACTAATAAATTCAGATGCACATAAGAAAAAAACTTTTATCTCCATTTTACAGTCACCCCTTATTTAGTCTATTGCCTTCCATGATGTTCCCCCTTTTTTATATCTATGTTCACCATATTCTCTCCTTTGTTATTCTTAAATGTCTTCTATTTGTTTGTTCTATGTCTTTCGGCTGAAGAGCAGCGCATATGCTGCTGTCAGCTCGCCCCGACTGGGAATTGAAATACAATAAAGAAAAAAAAACCCATTGCATTTATTTACTGGCCGCGTTTCAAAGGTTTAAACCTTTGAAAAACTATTGCAATCACATGAAACCAAAAGTACATTAAGGTACCCCTATATAAAGCAGAAAATGGTTCAGATGGCTCTGAGTACTATGGCACTTAACTGCTGCACACATCCATGCCCGAGGCAGGATTCGAGCCTGCGACTGTGGCGGTCACGCGGATCCAGACTAAAGCGCCAGAACCGCGCGGCCACTCCGGCCGGCCTAAAGCAGAAAAAATAGGTGAAATGACGACATAAAAATAGGAAGTCAAAATAAGTAATTAAAATTGACATAAAGAGTAAAATAGCTAAATTTTAAAGTGCTTAACACAACGTATGCATGGAAGACCAACAACCCAAACATCGAGGCACGAGCACCAGGGTAGTCGTAAGCATTTCAAACTAGAGACAAAAGTCCTATAAAAATAAATATGTTACAGACTATAAAGAGGTAAAATACCGCCATAATAAGCCCCCCTTGAAAGATAACTTCCCTGTCTTCATTCACAACATAGCAAACAAGTTAAAAATTATGCTGTCGACAAAACGAAAGGTCTCGCTATAGCAACACTTCAAAACTTCTAGCACTGCATCACGATACCAGGTGTAGAAGTATGTAAATGAAATTCGGTTGCAATAATTACAAGTCTGTTGTTTGAAACTGATAAACAATATTTTGATCAAAATAATCTCCATTGCTATTTATACATTTCTCCCAACTCTCCGGCAGGCTCTAAAAGCCACCCCAAAAATACAGTTATTCTTTTGAAGCGAAACAGTCAGCGAGCCATTTTCGTGCTTTTTCATGCGAATTGAAGCGTTGTTAAGCGAGATTTGTCCCAGTGTTGCAAATAGATGATAATCGGACAGATCCAAGGCCATATACCCTAGTATTTCACAACTGACCGCCTCGATCATTTCCCTGTCCTGTTTTGCTGTGTGTGACGGGGCTTTATCATGGAGCAATATGACATCGCGTTGCCTTCTTCTACACTCCTGGAAATTGAAATAAGAACACCGTGAATTCATTGTCCCAGGAAGGGGAAACTTTATTGACACATTCCTGGGGTCAGATACATCACATGATCACACTGACAGAACCACAGGCACATAGACACAGGCAACAGAGCATGCACAATGTCGGCACTAGTACAGTGTATATCCACCTTTCGCAGCAATGCAGGCTGCTATTCTCCCATGGAGACGATCGTAGAGATGCTGGATGTAGTCCTGTGGAACGGCTTGCCATGCCATTTCCACCTGGCGCCTCAGTTGGACCAGCGTTCGTGCTGGACATGCAGACCGCGTGAGACGACGCTTCATCCAGTCCCAAACATGCTCAATGGGGGACAGATCCGGAGATCTTGCTGGCCAGGATAGTTGACTTACACCTTCTAGAGCAAGTTGGGTGGCACGGGATACATGCGGACGTGCATTGTCCTGTTGGAACAGCATGTTCCCTTGCCGGTCTAGGAACGGTAGAACGATGGGTTCGATGACGGTTTGGATGTACTGTGCACTATTCAGTGTCCCCTCGACGATCACCAGAGGTGTACGGCCAGTGTAGGAGATCGCTCCCCACACCATGATGTCGGGTGTTGGCCCTGTGTGCCTCGGTCGTATGCAGTCCTGATTGTGGCGCTCACCTGCACGGCGCCAAACACTCATACGACCATCATTGGCAACAAGGCAGAAGCGACTCTCATCGCTGAAGACGACACATCTCCATTCGTCCCTCCATTCACGCCTGTCGCGACACCACTGGAGGCGGGCTGCACGATGTTGGGGCGTGAGCGGAAGACGGCCTAACGGTGTGCGGGACCGTAGCCCAGCTTCATGGAGACGGTTACGAATGGTCCTCGCCGATACCCCAGGAGCAACAGTGTCCCTAATTTGCTGGGATGTGGCGGTGCTGTCCCCTACGGCACTGCGTAGGATCCTACGGTCTTGGCGTGCATCCGTGCGTCGCTGCGGTCCGGTCCCAGGTCGACGGGCACGTGCACCTTCCGCCGACCACTGGCGACAACGTCGATGTACTGTGGAGACCTCACGCCCCACGTGTTGAGCAATTCGGCGGTACGTCCACCCGGCCTCCCGCATGCCCACTATAGGCCCTCGCTCAAAGTCCGTCAACTGCACATACGGTTCACGTCCACGCTGTTGCGGCATGCTACCAGTGTTAAAGACTGCGATGGAGCTCCGTATCCCACGGCAAACCTGCTGACACTGACGGCGGCAGTGCACAAATACTGCGCAGCTAGCGCCATTCGACGGCCAACACCGCGGTTCCTGGTGTGTCCGCTGTGCCGTGCGTGTATCATTGCTTGTACAGCCCTCTCGCAGTGTCCGGAGCAAGTATGGTGGGTCTGACACACCGGTGTCAATGTGTTCTTTTTTCCATTTCCAGGAGTGTATATTCCGGTCTTTTTCCACGTAATGTTCGATTTGAATCATTCATTTGCTTTTGATAGCGATCAGTGTTAACGGTTTCAGCAGGTTCTAGCAGCTCATAATAGATGACAACCTTCTGGTCCCACCAAACACAGAGCATTGTCCTCTTTCCAAAGCAATTTGGTCTTGAAGTGGATATTTATGGTTTGCCTGGATTCACCCATGATTTACGATGCTTATGGTTCTTAAAATATATCCAATTTTCATCACCTGTCACTATTTGATGGAGAAACGACAATGTTTTGTATCTGGCGAGCAGCATTTCACAAGAGGTCTTTCAATTTGCTTGCTGTCTTTCATTCAGTTTATGCGGAACCCATTTTCCCACTTTCTGCATCTTTCCTGTAGCTTTCAACCGAAGAGGAATGGCTTTCTGCGTCGCATTTAATTGTTCCCCTAGTTCCTGTTGAGTTCGAGTATCATCTTCATCCAATAAAGCCTGCAATTCGTTGTCTTCTAACTTTTTCGATGGTCGTCGTCTCTCACGTCAAAATCACTTTTTTTTCTTTATTGTTATTTGTAAACCTGTACAAACAGCACGCTCAGCAGCATGTTACGCCGCTCTTCAACCATAGAATAGATAAATAAACAACAGAAAGAATACACATAAGCGACATAATGGTGGGTAATAAAACAGTAGACACATAAAGACAAACACGGTGCCGTTCACACTCGACGATAATCCACACTAGAAACTGTTGACACGACGCACAAACACTGAAGATGTCGATGGCACAGGTGAACGATGGAGTGCAACGGTGAACACTGAACACTAAACACGACGGCACACACGAGACACTGATGGCGATGATCTACGGCACGCGAATGTCCACGTAGCGTGTGCGAGTCCGGGGACTTGGCAAGAGGGGAAGAAGTGGGAGGGGGGAGGGGAGAACAAAGATGCCAATGCCTGAGGAGATGGGGGGAGGAGTAGAGGGACAGGGGAGGGGTAGCCCGAGGGAGGAGTGGGGAGGAGTGGAGGAGGGAGGGAAGAGGGAGAGATGGGAGGGAGGGTGCCCAAAGGAGCAAACACAGGAAGAGGGAGGGAGGATCAAAGTTGGTAGAAGGGGTAGATGGAGGGGAAGAGGGCATCATCAGGGAGAGGGAGCTGGTGGAAGCCACCTTGGGAGAGGGTAAGGAGGGTGGTCGAGATGGAGACTGGGTGGGATGTGGGAATACAAGCGTGGCAGTGGGCGGGGGTGGGAGAGGATGGAGCAGACAAGCGGGTCAGGGGGATCGAGTTTTCGAGAGGTCTACAGGATCTGTATCCTTTCAAGGAAAGAGGTCATACAGGATCCGCATGGGGGAAGGGAGACGGATGCGATAGGCGAGGCGGAGAGTATGGCGTTCAAGGATCTGAAGGGATTTGTAAAAGGTAGGGGGGGCGGATATCCAGGCAGGATGGGCGCAACAGAGGATACGGCAGATGAGGGATTTATAGGTGTGGAGGATGGTGGAGGGGTCCAGACCCCAAGTGAGGCCAGAAAGGAGCTTGAGGAGACAGATTCGGGAGACGGCCTTGGCTTGGCTTGGATTGTTCGGAGATGGGAGATCCAGGAGAGGCGACGGTCGAGGGTGAAGCCAAGGTATTTAAGGGTGGGGGTGAGGGCGATAGGACGGCCATAGATGGTGAGATAGAAATCAAGGAGGCGGAAGGAAGGGGTGGTTTTTGCCTTCAATGATCGCCTGGGTTTTGGAGGGATTGACCTTGAGCAATCACTAGTTGCACCAAGCGATGAACCGGTCAAGATGGGATTGGAGAAGGTGTTGGGAATGCTGCAGGGTCTGGGCAAGGGCAAGGAAGGCGGTGTCATCGGTAAACTGGAGAAGGTGGACTAGGGGTGATGGTGGCGCCATGTCCGCCATATACAAAAGGTATAGAAGGTGGGAGAGGACGGAGCCTTGGGGCACACCGGCGGAGGGAAAAAAGGTATAGGAATCCGTGTTATGGATGGTGATGTAGGAAGGACGGTGGGAGTGAAAGGAGCCGATCAGGCGGACGTAGTTAATGGGAAGGGTGAAGGTTTGGAGCTTGAAGAGGAGTCAAATTCACCATTTTTGATTTTTTTGAACCACTTGAGACACTGTGTTTTCCGAGATCATGTTCGCCGAATGCTTCGACAAACATTCGATGCGATTCTACAGACGTTTTCTTCAAATAATAACACAAAACCAAAGCTGTCTGCAAATCGTAGTTCGTAGGCACAAAAGTCGACATATTTACGGGTTTGAATCAGATGCCGGTGTGTGGAACTTGGTTTACTGTGTGTTGACACTCGTCGTCAGCCGCTATAGGAAGCAGATGGCGCTGCAGACGCGGTATCACGGGCCCTACCCTGACGGCTTGACCATCTATAGGGAAATTCAGGTTTCATTCATCTACACATTGCATATTTGATTTCTGCTAATCAGTTGATCTTTCGAAAATTTGTCTTTATCAGCATAGAGATGTTTAACAAATTCCAGCTCCTGGAGTAGATTCAGCTCTTCCCTTCTGAGTAAGCAACCTGGTCTTAAACATCCTGCCAGTCTGACCTAAATATGACATTTCACAATTTCTACAATCGCCTCCTTCCCGTTACCCAGTGTGGCTTTCGGCCATCCTTCTCTTACGACGACCTTCTCCTGCACCTCACTCATCTCCTTTCCAAACAGCTTAATTCCCGTCGCTCTGCAATCTTCCTTTCCCTGGACCTCGAACGTGCTTATGACGGCGTATGGCATTGAGGTCTCCTCTTCAAGCTCCAAACCTTCGCCCTTCCCATTAACTACATCCGTCTGATCGATTCCTTTCTCTCCCACCGTCCTTCCTACGTCACCATCCATAACATGGGTTCCTACACCTTTTTTCCCTCCGCCAGTGTGTCCCAAGGCTCCGTCCTTTCTTCCCTTATGTACCTTTTATATACGGCGAACATGCCGCCGCTGTCACCCCCCGTCCACCTTCTCCAGTTTGCCAATGACACCGCCTTCCTTGCCCTTGCCCCCACCATGCAGCGCCTCCAACACCTTCTCCAATCCCATCTTGACAGGTTCACCACTTGGTGCAACCAGTGGTTGTTCAAGGTCAATACCTCCAAAACCCAGGCGATCATTGTAGGCAAAACCACCCCTTCCTTCCGCCTCCTTGATTTCTATCTCACCATCTATGGCCGTCCTATCGCCCTCACCCCCACCCTTAAGTACCTTGGCGTCACCCTCGACTGTCGACTCTCCTGGGCCCCTCATCTCCGGACAATCCAAGCCAAGGCACGCTACCGACTCTGTTTCCTCAAGCTCCTTTTCGGACGTACGTGGAGTCTGGACCCCTCCACCATACTCCACACCTATAAATCCTTCATCCACCCTATCCTTTGTTATGCCCATCCCGCCTGGATCTCCGCCCCCTCTACCTTTTATAAATCCCTTCAAATCCTTGAACGCCATGCTCTCTGCCTCACCTATTGCATCTGTCTCCCCTCCCCCACGCGAATACTGTAAGATCTCACTCATTCCATTCCCCCACTTCCTCCTTTTCCTTGAAAGGATACGGATCCTGTACACCTCTCGCAAACTTGATCTTCCTCACCTGCTTGTCTCGCCCATCCTCTCCCGACCCCGCCAGCTGCCACGCCTGTATTCCCACATTCCACCCAGTCTCCATCTATCCACCCTCCTTACCCTCTCCCAAGGTGGCTTCCGCCAGCTCCCCGTCCCTGATGATGTCCTCCTCCCCTCCATACACCCCTCCTACCAACTTTGATCCTCCCTCCCTCTTCCTGTGTCTGTTCCTTTGGGCTCCCTCCCTCTCTCCTCCCTTTCTCCCCACTCCTCCCCAGGGCTTCCCCTCCCCTGTCCCTCTACTCCTCCTCCACCCATCTCCTCAGCCATTGGCATCTTTGTTCTCACCTCTCCACCCTCTGCACCCACCCTCGCTCTTCTTCCCCTCTTGGCACGTCCCCAGACTCGCACACACTACGTGGACTTCCGCGCGGCGGACATCATCGCCATCAGTGTCTCGTGTGTGTGATGTCGTTTTGTGTTTTTAGTGTGCGCCGTCACGCTTCTACGTTCACTTGTGCCGTTGGATTCATCAGTGTTATGTGCGCCGTGTCAACGTGTTTTCAGTGTCGTTATTGTCGAGTGTGAACGGCTCCATGTTTTTTGTGTATCTGTGAGCACTATTTTTTGCCCGTCACTGTGTTCATTCTGATTCTCCATTCTGTGTACTGTTATTGTCAACACTATGGCTGAAGAGCGGCGTATCATGCCGCTGACAGCTTACCTGATTGTTTAGGTATTAAAATAATAATAAAGGAAAAAAATTCTACAGTCTAATTTGTATCCACCCGACACTCCATACTTTTCATTATTGAGGTGTTCATTGTGAACGTAATTGTGCTGAGGCTTATTATCAGCAGTTAGAACCACACGCAAATATAGTTTTTTAAAAAGCTTAGCCAAATCATAAGAGAGGTTCCCATGAACGTAATCTTCACAAAATTTGACATCGAAAACAGCGAGACAGGGAAACCTCGGTGCTCAGCTACCAATGATTTTTCTTTATGTAGCTAATCAATGATTGCAGGATTATAGGCCTTACTTACAGCGATGTATTTCAAATTCACTAACTGTTTTTCTATGGAGGACTGGCTGAGCGGTGTCTCACTAATGTTGTGCAACATAGATCTGCAGAAACTCAGCTTATGCTCTCGAGGGTGATAGTAGGAAGCGTGGGTTATAGAATCACAAGTCGTAGGTTTACGATAGATGACAAACCGAAAAAAAAAAGATTCAAATGGCTCTGAGCACTATGGGACTCAACTTCTGAGGTCATTAGTCCCCTAGAACTTAGAACTAGTTAAACCTAACTAACCTAAGGACACCACACACATCCATGCCCGAGGCAGGATTCGAACCTGCGACCGTAGCGACTGCAGCGCCTAGAACCGCACGGCCACTTCGCCCGGTTGACTAACCGAATAACACCCTTAACAAGCAGAAGTAGAAAGTCTAAGTAGTTAAGCGTCCTATTATGGTCCATCGCTTCGTGAGTGAATACCATATTTTCGTGTAAGGCATTAAATTTCTTAGCTAGCAACGTTATATTAGGGATAGGGCCGTCAAAGACAGTAATCATTTACATACCGGCAATAAAATAGCACCTGTTGAGAGAGATCAGTGTTCTAAGATATTTACACTCTAGATGACTGACAAAAATATCCGCAAGACAACCTACGTAACAGTTGACAATGGTCAGACCATCACTCTGTTCGTAATACTGACCACTGAAATCGAAGCAGTTGTAGGATGTAAGCAACCTCAGTAAGGTGATTAATTCTCCTATCTCGTCTGTTCTCAGACGCCGATGTTTCGGGAAATTTTCTTGTGTGTTGAGGACTGTTTCATCGAGAGGTGATTTGGTATACAGATGTTTAATATCGAAGGAAAGCAAACTGAATCAGGTGGGATAAATTTTACTACCTGGAAGGTGAACCACCTGTTTTCTATAGCAGATTGCAAAAAATTTCTTTATAGACAAAATTTTTCCGTAGTAGCAAGTTCATGTTTTTCCCTATACCGTTAATTACGGACGTCTCGCATATGTTTTGGTGGGATAATAATCTGTTTGTTGGATGTTATTCTCCTCAAAAAATTATAATGTTCTGGCGATATAATCTTTCCTACAAAGGAGGACCGATGTATTGCCCTTATCAGCCCGTACAATTATTTCTTCTTCTGACCTCCTTAATAGAATTTAAAATGTTTTAAATGGTTCTGAGCACTATGGGAGTTAATTTCTGAAGGAATCAGTCCCCTAGAACTTAGAACTACTTAAACCTAACTAACCTAAGGACATCACACACATCCACGCCCGAGGCAGGATTCGAACCTGGGACCGTAGCGGTCGCACGGTTGCAGACTATAGCGCCTAGAACCGCTGAGCCCCGCCGGCCGGCAATAGAATTTAAAACACTTTATCTTTAGTATTGGATTTTTTATGGGTAGCCTTTTAAATGAGATCATTGGCCTTACACATCAATTTTAGTTTTTCTGACTTGTTGCATATGATCGCATGCAGCACAATTTTTAAATCTTCCACCAGAACTGTAATTGTCTTACAATGTAGCTGCGGGTGGATGTTATATTTAAGCCCTTTTAGTTCGTAAGTCCCACTGCTGCGTACTTAAGTAATTCTTGTCAGATTTATTACCCACTCAACAAGGGGAAGATACGTATTCACGTCCTTCCGCAACTTCTGCAATTTACTTTCATGCGTCTGAGCCATCAACTGATCAATTGACTATTTTCTGAAACCAGAGAATTTTTAATACTCATAATATCATCTAAGAGACACTTAAGCAAAATTTTCACAGCAGAAAAATCAGCATCAAACGCTAAAACATTGAGTATTTTTCTTTATAAAGGGATGTAATGCCACAACCAATCAATTTCCTTGCGCATTTAGATACATTATTGCTAGGGTATTAGTTTCTACGTATTCTAAGATGTTTATGGAGATGCACTGGAATGAGCTTCTCACTGAAACACTGTCTATTAAACCTTATATTAATAGAAGCCTTCATAATCTTGAATTTAGTTTTCTGAAAGGAGACCGCTGTCATCTTGTTTGTCTGAAAAGGCAAATTTGTGTAAAATTTACCCTGTTCTGTTGCGGCAGAGTGTTACAGGAACTAGTTTCGAATTATTTCAGAATAAAAAACAATTTTCCTCTATTTGTTTGTAATTGATTGGTTTCTTGTTTGTATAGACTGTCTGATGATGCCCCAAATGGGCGAAACGTGTTATTGATATTAAATAATTTCGCAACCAAGGCTGCTTTTAATCCTGAAATAATTCGAAACTGGTAGCTGTTGCATCCTGGCATAGTGGAATGGCATAATTTTTAACAATCCAGAACATTTCTAGTAACAGTTGATCATCACAGAATAGAGTTGGAGAGCAGACAGTGAAACCTTCGAGAAATGGAAAATTCAAATCGGAAATGAAACCGTTTCATATTGTAAAGCAATGTGCTCCAAAATCTATTAAACAGAATACTGAAAAAAGAGACTGCTTACAAAGCACTTGTGTATGGGGTATACTGAATGTATACAATGAAGAGCAATGTGAATATTGTTACATTTTGTTTGACTTGTGGAAGAGCGTCACAATAATATCGAAGAACATGTACCGTCAGGCGTTTGAAGAGAGATGGCGCTTATCCAGCCAAAGCCTAATTTTTTTTTTTTTAATCTTCAGCTCTCTATGTATCACTTACGACAGAGGGCGAAGATATGATTAGACTAAATACTGTATCCAAAAGTGCATTTAAGCAGTCATCGCGCACTCCATACATGAAGAGATGAAAATTTAATGAGTTACTAGTTTAATTCGTCTGCTGGAAGGGGTACCGCAGTTGAAGATCACCATGACGCGAGCCGGCCAGTGGTGGCCGAGCGGTTCTAGGCGCTACAGCCTGGAACCGCGCGAACACAACCGTGGCAGGTTCGAATCCTGCAGCGGGCATGGATGTGTGTGATATCCTTAGGTTAGTTAGCTTTAAGTAGTTCTTAGGGGACTGATGACCTCAGAAGTTAAGTCCTAAATGCTCAGAGCCATTTGAACCATTTGAACCATAACGTGTCAACAGAGACAGCCGTCGATGTCTCCGAGGAAGCCAAAGCGTATATCTGAATGAAGGGGTTCCACTCGTGAAACACACACAAATGCAAACAGTAGAGGAACATACCGCGGGGAGGCAGGCCCTGACTGAGGCGACGCGCAGCTGTGGAGGCGCTGCAGCCGCCAACCCAGCCGGACAGGTCTCTGACGTCAAGTCCGCAACTGACACCAGAGCCTCCAGCATTTCCTTTCGGAGCCTCTGACACTCGTCGTCGTCTAACAGTTCCACTAAGGTCACCGTCATACTCAGCAGTTAGAATGGTACAGAACGATATCACCTTCATACAAAGCAATCACAGACGCATCACCATGATTTGCAACAGTGACAGCCGCGTCAGCATCGCATGCAGCCTTCGTGGCATGCAGCCACTGTAGTAGACAGACAGAACCGCGTGCAGCCATCTCCGCACCTAGCTTGCATTTATCGCGAATCTACCGTCCAACGTCAAGTCCCGGGCGACTGGAAAAAAGCGCGGGTGACGCCTGTGTATAAGAAGGGTAGGAGGACGGATCCTCACAATTACAGACCAATATCCTTAACATCGGTTTGTTGCACGATTCTCGAACATATTCTCAGAGCGAATATAATGACTTTCCTTGAGACAGAAAAGTTGCTGTCCATGCATCACCACGGCTTTAGAAAGCATCACTCCTGCGAAACGCAACTCGCCTTTTTTTCATATGAAATCTTGCGAACCATGGATGAAGGGTATCAGACGGATGCCATATTCCTTGACTTCCGGAAAGGGTTTGATTCGCTGCCCCACTACAGACTCCTAACTAAGGTACGAGCGTATGGGATTGGTTCCCAAGTATATGAGTGGCTCGAAGACTTCTTAAGTAATAGAACCCAGTACTTTGTCCTCGATGGTGAGTATTCATCAGAGGTGAGGGTATCATCTGGAGTGCCCCAGGGAAGTGTGGTAGGTCCGCTGTTGTTTTCTATCTACATAACTAATCTTTTGGATAGGGTGAATAGGAATGTGCGGCTGTTTGCTGATGATGCTGAGGTGTACGGGAAGGTGTCGTAGTTGAGTGACTGTAGGAGCATACAAGATGACTTGGACAGGATTTGTGATTGGTTTACATGGCAGCTAACTCTAAATATAGATAAATGTAAATTAATGCCGATGAATAGGAAAAAGAATCCTGTAATGTTTGAATACTCCATTAGTAGTGTAGCGCTTGACACGGTCACGCCGTTGGGCGTAACATTGCAGAGCGATATGAAGTGGGACAGACATGTAATGACAGTTATGGGGAAGGCGGATAGTCGTCTTCGGTTCATTGGTAGAATTTTGGGAAGATGTGGTTCATCTGTAAAGGAGACTGCTTATAAAACACTAATGCGACCTAGTCTTGAGTTCGAGCGTTTGGGATCCCTGTCAGGTAGGATTGAGGGAGGACATAGAAGCAATTCAGAGGCGGGCTGCCAGATTTGTTACTGGTAGGATTGATCATCATGCAATTGTTGTGGAAATGCTTCAGGAACTCGAGTGGGAGTATCTAGAGGAAAGGAGGCGTTCTTTCCGTGAATCGATACTGAGGAAATTTAGAGAACCAGCATTTGAGGCTGACTGCAGTACAATTTTACTGCCGCCAACTTACATTTCGCGGAAAGACCACAAAGATAAGATAAGAAAGAATAGGGCTCGTACAGAGGCATACAGGCGGTCATTTTTCCCTCGTTCTGTTTGGGAGTGGAACAGGGAGAGAAGATGCTAGTTGTGGTTCGAGGTACCCTTCGCCACGCACCGTATGGTGGATTGCGGAGTATGTATGTAGATGTAGATGCACCAGCTACAGTTCCATCAGCTTTAATGTGTCTTTCAACCGACGATGCTCTGGGCCTCAGAAAACCGAACATCCTCACAAAGAACTTCTCAAAATAATCTTAATAATGGACTCAGCATTGACACTACATCCATTCCAGAAGTCAAAATATTACCATGTAGACGTGAGATCAATGAACCCACAAACCTAGTGCCAAAAACCCTTGAAATCTCTTTTGTTCTTACCAAACCTGACCAAAAATTCTTTAATCCGAAAACCTTGAACTCTGAACTAGATAAGTACCTGCCTAACTAAAAAAAGTATCAACTTATAACACGTGAAGACTTCATCATAAGATTTCATTATGATCTTTGATGATGGAGTCTTCACGTGGTATAAGTTGGTACATTTTTAAGTTAGGCAGGTACTTTTCTAGTTCAAAGTTTAGGGTTTTCGGATTAAAGAACTCTTGGTCAGGTTGGGTATAAACCAAGGAGGTCTAAGTGTTTTTGGCACTGAGTTTGTGGGTTCATTGATGTCATATCTAGGTGCTAATGTTTTGACTTCTGGAATGAATGTGGTGTCAATGCCGAATCCCTTATTAAATCTTCAAATTCCCACTTCTACTCCCTCCTGCTTTGCAAATTCCTTGCTGTAATCTTTGCTCCTAATTCATCCTTGCTCCTACTCAGTCCTCCACACACCAAACAACTCCAACCTTCCTGGCGCCCACCTACACTTACTGTTGTGATTAAGGGAGTAAATCCTAAGGTTACAGAAAGTGAGTCTGAATGGAAATTAAAACACTAATACTGATTTGCTGATCCGAAATGTCCTACACATCTGCGGCAACTCTGGTCCCACATTACCAGCCTACATCTTTTCAAAGCTGCCTACAATTACCGATCACCTCATTACCAATGGGGCTCTCCTCTACCACCGAACACACCTCATTGAAACTTCTAGATGCTTGCCCACCTGTCATACCGCACGTAAGACTATAAAACCCCGCACCTGCCCTGTATTTAAAGGCAATCGCTTCTGACCCAATATTCGAATCTACAATACCCACCCTTTCGTAACATCTGCAACCTATCCCACCCAGACCACTCCTATAAATGCAAACTACATCCTTTTCCCATGAAACCTAATTTAACAGAACCCATGTGTCCCAACAATAAGCTTATCTATCCAAACAAATCCTTATGTACAGCACCAACCAACCATGATAAAATCGGATTTGTGGCCTCAGTTCTCCAAAATATCAATTTATTCGTGTGACTCACATAATCCAACACGCATCACGGGCTTCCCGTTCTATATTTCACGTTAATACCACAGCGATATACTCTGAGAGCTACTCCTATTTTACTTGTCTCAGCTAGAAGCCGTTGTTTCATTTTAATCCCATCACCCCTTGCACAGCATCCGATTCTCCTGCACTGAGTCCTTTCGATTATCACAGTCAGATGGTACTACTTCTCCAATCTATTCATTCGTTTTTTTGTTTTTACCCAGAGCTTATAATCAATCTACTGAAGACGACCTCCGGTTGAATTACCGCAGCTCCAACACAAACACGTTCAGGAGCATTACTATCGCAAACACCCATCGTCACGTCAAACTCATCCGATTCATTCTCATACAGTTTTATATTCAAATTTACTGTAATTTGTGCTTGGATAGGAAGTGGCATATAGCTGCTCAGCTTGTCGAACAAGTCATCATATTTTCTCTCGATAGTTATAAATACAGTTACACATACATCAGGTCTTCAATTTTTTTTTCTGACCATTTTTCCCCCCATTTCGGACCAAGGTCTTCGAGAAGTTTCTCTCGACTGCAAGGTAAATGCCTGAGCTGAAATTATCTCCAAAATATTTCCATTCAGTGTTTCCTCTGCCACAATACAAGTTCACCTGGTATTTGATTTAAAAATCCTTGAGATTCCAGCTGGTCATTGCTCTCTATCTTTGTTGTTGTGGAATGAAAAGCATGAAAAAAAGGTCGGAGCAGATCACAGTGCTATATGAAACTGTTCAAAATGTTCCATGGTAGACCAGTGCTGACGATTTCAACGTGTAAGTGAATTTCGTTTTTCTCGTTGTACACCTTGTATTCTGCCATAGACCGGCTTTGCTGTGGTTATGGAACGGTTGACTTGCAACTTCTTCCGCGAAGTCTCTTGTCCCCATCTGCTGGCAGGTACATAACTCTTAAGTTCTCCAGTTAATCCATAGGCGCTTAGTGGTTGTGGAAAAGACGCTGAGTACTGCTTCTCGAAACTCGCGATCTGTTTATTGTTCAATTGAAACTGAGCATCACTATGAGATTCTATTGTTCGGCGCAGGTTATTGGGTTTCTTTGAGTATAAAAGAGGCGACGAGGACTCAAACCCCGTGTACTTAAAGTCAGTGCGCAAAGTTCTGGAAGTTGTAGCAACGGAAAATGGCGTTGCTATAATAACAGCACAACTACAAAAATTGCTGCATCTTCTTAGGAAGTGAGACAGTGTGCCAGTACAACATCATTGCCTCTTCCGTTGCTGTATTTGAACCAGTCGAAGCAGAGCTGGGAAGTTAATCACCGCCTTTTGTTTCTGTACTATCAGGCATATGATGATTTCAAGATTCTGTTTATCAAAGGACATTATTCATGTCTTCTAGTAGTGCTTTGTATGGGGTGGTGCAAAAGCTATAACCCCTTACTGAACCTACTAGCTCATCTTTTTCCAATATCTGCAATTTTCTGTCCAAACGCTACGAGCACCAGAAGTATGCAGTATCTATTTGCATTCGATTTAATCGGTGCCACATAAAAGTGGTTAGACTCGGTAATGGTTGAAATGGCTGTGAGCACTATGTGACGTAACATCAAAGGTCATCAGTCCCCTGGAACTTAGAACTACTTAAACCTAACTAACCTAAGGACATCACACACATCCATGACCGAGGCATGATTCGAACCTGCGACCGTAGCAGTCGCGCGGTTCCGGACTGAAGCGCCTAGAACCGTTCGGCCACCGCGGCCGGCGACTCGGTTATCCTGAGTAGCTTATTTAGAAAATTTTTGCCACTAATGTAACTTCAGATGTCAGCCGTGTGAAGCACGACCATACGCTGAATCTCTTATCCAAGATGCATTGGTAAATTTAGCAAGATATCATGAAGTGTGCACAAAAGTACTAAAGAAATTAGATTCAAGTCTTAATGATGTTCTACAGTCAGTCAGTCATTCGAGGCAGCTTGCGTTGCTCAAAGAACATTGCATGACGACGTCGAAGGAGTGGCGGATACAGAAAAATCTTGTGGACTGGGCGCTAAGGATATCGTGAGTTACCTTCACGGTATAGGAATCTGTCGTTCCGTTAATAGTAAAAATATTGTTGCTAGTCTCGTAACAAAATATTTGCTGAGAAATTACTATGAATTATTATTATTAATACTTTGCAATCAACTGATCACTCTCACTCTTGGCTAATCTTCAAAATATCAAATGTGTGTGAAATCTTATGGGACTTAACTGGTAAGGTCATCAGTCCCTAAGCTTACACATTACTTAACCTAAATTATCCTAAGGACAAACACACACACCCATGCCCGAGGGAGGACTCGAACCTCCGCTGGGGCCAGCTAACCTTCACACACTTGCACTTGCTACAACTAGGACTTTTTACTTACTCATTATTCAGTCTTAATATTTCTGCTTTCTATTCGCCGAGTAGTCCGTATTTATAACGCTAATTATCGAAGGTTCTCTGTACAAGAAATATTCGCGACCTTTCTCGAACAAATGACAGACAGAATAACGTATCGAGATCACTAGAATGGCCGTGACTTTAGTCGTAGGTATGTGTTAGCTATCTATGTGCCAGACAGAAACGTATAAAATACCACGGCGAGGACATGCATGCTACATGGAAAATTACAACTACTCGATTACTCGATTCAGTCGAGTCGACTGGCGAAAGAAACGAACGGATAGCGGGGAGAGAGAGGGGGGGGGGGGGGCGGCGCAGCTGGCAAAGCGGTCGGCCCCGCAAGGGAGGAGGGGCGGGCACACTGCGCTTCCGTTCATATTGTAGGGGACGAGGGTTTATTTTTAGGAAATATGGTGCGAAATTGTGATTTAGTGTGTTTCAGTGCGCGATGCGCCAGCCTCACGGCAGACGGCAGACGAAGGCTGGCCGGCGCGTTATGCTGGTGACACAGTTTTGCAACGAGCGTCGGTATGTGTGTACTGCGCGGCAGCCATCAACAACCAGAACGCAGCATCACCAGAATTATGCAGGCGCGGGGCGCGTGTGGCGCGGTTGTGTTAGCCAACTCATCGAGAACATTCTAATAAACGCGGCGCCGCGTAACCGGCGGATTCAGCAGCAGTCTGCACTATTTAAGGGCATCAGAGGGGGACGTCGGCATCGGTTCGACCGATTGGGCGTTCGATCGCTGTTACGTTGTCGTCGTCAGTGACGCTGTCCCTGAGGACCGGCCGGTGGAGGACGTTGCCCACTGCTGCACCTGCGACTCGCGGCGTGATCACGAGCCGCAGCATCTGCAGGGGCCACACTGGGCCGGGCCTTCTGCTGCTAACCTCCTACCACCTGCCCCGCTGACAAAGCACAGCGCTGCGTTCCCCGGGGTGCACGCATCCGCACGTCTCCACCACGACGGGCTGAGCTACCGGAAAATGTATTGGAAGAACCAACAATAAAGAGGAAGACTGCTAAAAACAGCCACCTTCTTCTACCCAGCCACGCCCTACAACCCCGACCATGTCACCCACTCCGGTCATCCTATTACAATATGTATCTGCCACTGTGTTGTAGTAGCTAATATTTAACAATGCTGTCTTCACCAATGAGTGGCTGAAGATAGTTCATCCACCAGTGCAGACAAGCCATCATGAAGCAATAAGGCAATGACTGTAGTTATAGAATAATGAATAGAGAAGTAATTGGCATAGAAACCCACTCGGCTTCAGTAGGAGCTCGCAATAAAATGAACCTTGTACACTGGCAATCCTGTTCAGCAAATTCAGTTTTGATGGCCGCGGTGGCCAAGAGGTTCTAGGCACTTCAGTCCGGAACCGCACGACTGCTATGGTCGCAGGTTCGATCGTGCCTCGGGCATGGGTAGGTGTGATGTCCTTAGGTTAGTTAGGTTTAAGTAGTTCTAAGTTCTAGGCGACTGATGACCTCAGGTGTTGAGTCCCATAGTGCTCAGAGCCGTTTCAACCATTTGAATTTCAGCTTCTGTTAAGTGCTGCTCCTCCACAAAACTAAAAACAGACCATTTTGGAGTAAACAGAGTGGTGCAGCAGTAGGGGGATGAGAGGGACGTCACCCAAAGTACCGTCATCCAAGATGGCGGCGATGACGTCATCCAAGAAGGCGGATGTGTCATCATCCAAGATGGCGGATTTTGGAGGGATGTTTAAATTATGGCTGGATGATAAGTCATTGGGCTACGTCCGCTAACCTAAACCCTCCTCCCCTCCCCTCCCCCAGAAAAATGGCAGAAAGTTGAAGTTACATCAGGACAATGCAGAACACCTAAGAAAATGGAGGGAAGAAAAGGGCACTTGGACTACCTCCACTAACCTATCACACAACCACCACCTCCTGCTAAGGATTCATGGGAAAATGACTCAGCCTGCACTAGGCTGATGGAGAGAGGAAGGAGTGTACTATATTTATTTTGAAGCAAATTTATTTAGTGATGGAGTATATTTAGCACAGTGATACAGAACACATGCTCTGACATACCCCACAGCATACACACCTGCAAACTACTTCTACATAACTCATGTATAATGCTCCACACACACGCTTGGTAATTGTAAAATGTCAAAAATAACGCATTGCACAGCCACTCGTAAATAATACAATACGACCAGAGAGCCAAAGAACTCATAAACTGTCAAAATAATAATCCATCTACATGCAGAGGGCACTGTCGTCCAAGGTGGCGGCCATGATGTCAGGTGATGACGCAAGTACCATTATCCAAGATGGCGTCAAACAGTGGGTTCTCCACAAGGTCTGGACCTAGTACTCGATACCACCACCAGAGAGCACTGTCGTTTGTTTTGTGATGTAACACAAGATGGTGTGGCTAAAAGCCAGGAAAACGACTCTGCCTGTACTGAACATGAGTCTTTATTTAGGAGGTAGATTCCAATTGACCTAGTACACAGTACTACCACTAGAGGGTGATGTCATCCCTCCTGTGATGTAATCCAAGATGGCGGTCTGTAGGGGAAGAATGGCTCGAAGATGATTCAGCCTGCACTGGGTTGCTGGGGAGAGTTGGAATATTTTATTTAGGGATGGAGTATTTTTATCACACACACAAAACATTAGCTCTGTTGTTCTTGGGGTTACAATACACAGTCTGTACACATGCAAACACCTCCTAATTTTCTGAAATAATTTCAGTACAGACTTGCAAACTACTCCTAAATAGTGCAGTACACAAAAGTGCAGTCACGAACTCAACTCGTAAACTGTCCAAATAGCACATAGCACAGCCTACAGGCCTGCTTGCAAATTAATGCAATAGACACACAATCAAACTCCCCCACCATTTCTACTGGATTGCACAGGAGGTTAGCAACAACCCCTACAAAGTGACATGGCCGTCAGCTGTCAAACCACAGACAGGTGCATGAGGTGGTGACATCCCTTTCATACTTGACACCTGAGAAGTTCCTATCAAAATACATATTCACTTAGAGACCGGTGCTAACGCCCCAGGGGTGTGCACAGCGACAAGAAGCTGGAGGACACAGGTGAAAGTCGTCTCTACTTTCGAGTATACAGTCACTGTTATACTGACATTACAGAACTCCTAAGCTCTCTCATGCTGGGCTCTTACGTGAGACACCTCCGGGTAGCACTTGTCTTTACCATTGATGACAGAATAGCTCGGGCTGCTTTCCCCCTAATGGAACATATGGGCTGTGTCCAGCCGTGCCTACCTGCCCCCAGTGTGCCTGATGCCACGCCGTGAAATGGTGGCGACTCGCCATCTAAAAGGTTCTCAATGTTATTCTTACGTCTCATGGCTTTGTATAAAATAACAGCCAAGTCGACCTCTCAGAAATTGTATAGTGACCCAGAAGCAGTTAAAGCTCGCTTTCTTCATGTCTGAGCTTGTATGCACGTAAATTCTTGCCCTAACAGAACCTGTTTACGAAAATAACGCTGAATGAAGTCTTCCTCGCAAAACTGACGTGATACCCAGTCCATCACATGTTACCGTTCCTGCTTTCAACACACACAATAGTTTCATCCGCTGTGCAGAGGCTCCTATATCCCAGCACAAAAGATGTGAATGAATCGAGCATTTTGATTGGCTCTTATCGAATTTAGCTGCTGAATTACTGATGCCACCGGTATCAAGGCCCTGTCAGCCGTTTTTTTACTTCTGCAGACGAGACTTTAGTGGCAATAAAATAGTTTACACTGGTGAACATATTGCAACGACACCTAACGTTGCAAAGTGCCATACATATCGTCAAATACGCAAAGACTCTTACTCAATTACACTGC
This sequence comes from Schistocerca gregaria, assembly GCF_023897955.1. Classification (NCBI taxonomy): domain Eukaryota; kingdom Metazoa; phylum Arthropoda; class Insecta; order Orthoptera; family Acrididae; genus Schistocerca; species Schistocerca gregaria. The sequence goes on along the minus strand of NC_064923.1, from coordinate 56,531,310 downwards.
TCTCTCAACCAGGACAAAAACTTGAATATTAGTCCGCGAAACTGATCGCCAACCGAGCAATATATCACCGCATACCGTGTTGATACAGTAAACATATAATTCATATACTCTGGCATACAAAATCATCCCTTTTACATCATATGGACATATACCGCAAAGACGGACAGTACCGTATATATACTCTCAGAACTAGGGCACCTACGCCTGACGGATGCCCACAGCGCCTCAGTGGGCCGAAGTCGCTCTTAGAACTGTTCTATAAGTTCGGTATCGTTTCCCATTGGCACAAACGAGTTACTGTTTCTGCCCCGAACCTGCTTCCTTACTTGCTCGCTTTTCTACGCTCATCTCCAGACTCAGGGATTACAAGAGCACATGTATTTTTTTGCATGGGCAGCCATAATATTATACCATTTTCGCGGTACTTCTCGATATAAAGCACTAGGCAACATCCTATCGATCGCTAGCGCAACATAATTCCCGAGATAGAGACTGGAAATTATTTTTCTACAATTTCTAAACTTTAGTAAAGTGCGGCATGGTGTAAACACTTGAGTAACTACAAACAAATAGAGGAAACTGATAATGCCACTCTTAAATACCAATGTCGGTGATGTACCAGATTCCAAATCATTCCTATAATTTACAAACCAAGTAAGGTCTTTCTGATGTCTAGAGAACAGGCAAGTGTGTCTTCCACATGCTAAATGCACACCCCACAATCTATCTTCTCTCAACTAAACAATGGCGAGAAATGTGCAGAAGCAGTCAACCGAACAATTTACGTGGAAGGAAATAACGATCCAGCGCAAACGCACATCTGTACACAATCTTCTCAAACTTCCACTTGATTACGAAAGCCACCCAACACATCCTAAGTACTAGTTCGCTATTCGGCAAAGTTAACTCAGATGCATTCCTACAGGCCTCTGCATTCGGACAGCTGCTGCCGTTAATGGGAGACGTGAATCATTTCAACCACAGGCCATGCAGACACGGAATCATTCTAGAAAACCAATCACATATATGTTTTATCATTATACTTACAATTAAATGTTATGATCGCGATCTCAATTAAAAGGCATTCGACAAAGAGCGAAGTATTGGAAATACACTCTACTGTCGCCAGTGGCTCTGGAAATAGAAATATCACTACCTTTCTTATGACTTGACATACTCTTCCCTTTGCTATCACAGTACTCCGAGTCAAATCCATACCCTCCTTATGTCTGGACATACTCACTTCCATTCCACAAACACATACTGTAGAAACTTCATGCTTAAATGCGAACATATGATGCATCCCCTACTACTCCTAAGTATAATACTTCGTCAATAGCTGATTGCCTATGGTACGACATGATACTGACCGAAAATCAACGATGGGTGGACAAGTCTCTTAGGTTTTTCTTCCGAGTGCTAGCACTGTGTCTTAGAAAGAGAGACGTAATCGACCAGATGTTAAAAAACCCGATCTCAACAACTACTGCATGTTACTGTCACATGTGATCTTGGTTCTACAGGCTAACACAAGTATCCATGTTAAAAGCTATACCCACTTTACGAATCGAGGTACGACATTACCTCTGAATGAGGTGGTTTTTTTTTTTTTTCAAGAAAATACTGTGACGGTGATTGTAGGAATGCGTATTATCAGATCAACATGTAACTCTCGATGGAAACTCGTGATAAAATTACTGCATTTTGAAAGAGATTTGGTTAAGAAACGTGGTATGTAATCGGTATTTGCGACTCCCTCACACCGCCCCAGCTAGATAACTCTATAGTATTAATAGCGCATTCTGCCTCGAGACTATATCAGAGGTTCCGCAATATATCCACTGAGTTATGGGCGATGAATGATTAAGAAGGAACACAAACAGTAGTAGTAGCAGATGATGTGCCGATTCAGGTCGTAAGAAAATGTACACTAGCTTCTCAGATTCCCAGTCTTACATTATCCGCTAGAAATGATGTCCATGAGTTTGAATCGGGTCTTTCCATTCAAGCACATACCTGCGCTGCATCCTATTGACAATTCCTTTAATGATTACAACCACTACATATTTCTGGCATTCTCATATCTCGAAACAAGTCACTTTTCCTGAACCTAGCTGCTACAGTAAAATTCCAACGTGGCTTTAATCCCCCCTACGCATCTTGCAACTGCTCCAATTTCTACAGCTCTCTGCAAGTGATTGTTCCAATTTAAGTCAGAACTGAGCAGAAGTTGGAGAAAGACAAATCCATCACCTTCTGCAACCCATGTTGTAGAAACAGAACGGCCTGACTTACTGCAAAGGGCCGTGTTTTGACCATTCGATGCGTGCCATGTGGTACGTCTCCAAAGTAGATACAGATACTACAGCCTGAAGCAGGTTCACGTCCATTCAAATCAATCAGCCCAACATCCTATCATCGTTATTCTCCTACCACCCAACAGAGAAAAATTACGAACTATAATAGCTCATCGGATTTAGAAGTCACCTGGGCACCGATGCTAGTGCAATGACGCATAGCTGTGGTGCGGTCCAGAGCAGAGAATGATATTTCACAATGCTCCCCAGAATAGAGGAGCATGCAGCCATTCAAGCATTCCTACGGTATACCCAGTCCCTCGGCGAATTTACACCGTAAACTGCTGCTGCTACTCCTTCTGCCTGTATGGCACGATCCTAATAAGTATACAGACATCGAAGAGGCCACTTTAAAGTTTGATCATCTATACTCTAGGCAAATGATCGTATCCCACAGACTATACCAAATCGCATGAGACGCTCCCTCTGGTCCTGTTTAGTTGTTTCAAACACTGTTTTCTAACACACTTTTGTACAGTGCCAAACGTTCCCTTTTTTCTGCCACGACTTCGAGACCTGTGCCAGGTTCTAAAATGACATTAATAAGTTCTGAGCCATGGCCTTTCGCAGGAAACTAGACGTTGCACGGTGTAAATCATATTCTTACAGCGGATAGCATAACACACCACACATAGGCTGATTTTAAATAAAAGGCAGTTACATCATAAGCAAACTGGAAGAGTTTTATGGCATTGGCATAGGTTTCCAAACTACAGTCCGAAGGTGATTCACGAGCTCTACGTTTATACTCGTCACTCACGCTGACGGAATAGCTGATGGCTCTGCATTCCCTTAGACTGATTCCCCATATTGCACTCATGTACGTGATCAGTGTTGGGCGCTATCCAAACCCAGAAGGTGCTGTCCATCCACCCAAAACTTTTTCCCCAACTCAAACAAGCAATATCAGTCAATCACTATGCAGTAACCAACAGCGTGTCAGTGCATGGATGGGATGGAAAGGACACCATCGATGTACTCTAATAATGAGCATCACAGTTTATAGCGCAAACAATTTTAGCAATTTTACAGTAACTTCAGCACCGGCCAATGATGTGAGAGAATGTTTCCCTAATTTCAGTATCATAGCTAAACCACCTCCTCTCCTCTTTGCGAGTATAATTTCGAACATGGATAGATGACTGTACAGCATGTCCATTCAGTGTTAATTCTAGAACACATTAATCATCAAAGTATACCAGACAGTGCCCCACATATTTCTGTCACTTCGAGCATATTATTTAATTTAGAATCTATCTCCCTACATATGGGAGTCACAGACCATTCTCGCTGTCTTGGGGCAAAGTTAGAGAGTGAAAGACTCTCCTCACACTGCCATTGACCAACTCGTCCTGCAGCACCGTTAGAAAATTAATCTGCAACTGCCCAGAAGAAGACAGCTTTCCGAGTTCTCACCCATCTCAAGATGTGTCCATGGCGAGGAGCTCAGCACTCCTTATGAATGTATAGTAACAGATTTCAAAGTGCTATGATGTAATAGCAGACAGTTAAGAAGAACGACAAATGAATGGTTTTTATACGTGATGGAGCTCTAGACGGATGGAGTTCTTCGCATTTTTACGTAAATCAACCAAGCTACCAACTCTAAATTATTGTTCTAGAGTCTAGGATCGGCACCTGGAAGGTGTTGGTAAGAGAGAACATAAACACACACAATCCTAAGGCTACAATGCTTTGCACTTAAAACGAGCTATAATGTTAGATCGCCTGCGTTTCCGAACTGTCAGCCATATGGAGTGTAGCGTTGTTAATATTCCATTGTGAGAAATATATTTCAAGCGCATGACATACATCCTTCTTTCCGGTTTCTCTACGATAAACTATGTTATGAGATCGTAAAAACGAAAAAAACTACTTCTGTAAAACATTTGCTCTGCGTGATACGAGGACAATATAGCTTTCCGGAGACGTATAGTGTCTACTGTTCACATCTGAACGTTGTTCAGAAATTATACGATGCCTGCATTAGGCCTATATAAAATCATCGTTTGTAGCGGGGGATACATCCTACAAGAAAACAGATAAACGCATAGCAGCAGCATCCTACATGTGAAAATTACAAGTCATTCTGTCACTAATTCTGTAAACAGCACATCTGTCAGGCAAATGTGTACACGGGGATTGCAGCGTCTCACAAGCTCCTATCGCTAACTTAGTTATGACGCTGAAGTCTCGATTTTACACCCAAGATGCGACAGGGGGAATGGAGTACATCACATAAATCAAAGTTCGTTTAGAGGAATGTGTCAAGTTTCATCACACATGAGATGTAAGTCCTCTGATGACCGACAGGTTTACAGTTGACGATCGCAAGTAGACAATGCTTTAAACCACATACAGAACACGTGACTGTGTATGAGTAGAACGCAGATTATGTCACGCTACTTATGCATCTGGACAGAACACTGGAATAAAAATTGACCTACAGCAACTTCTCCTTCTCTAGAATGCACTAATAAAGCATTAAATTGTACCTCCTTACAACTGAATCTCAATCGATCACTCTGTCCACTCTCTGTTATCCTTTAACGAAAATGCAAGTAAGTTTAGAGGTGAACGGTTGTCTGTCCTCCTGAACAACATCAAAAACAGTAGTCAGCTCGGGTGTATGACTAGTACCTCAATGGAAATACAGTATAATACTGCCTCGACCAAACAAAATTGACTGCCTCCCTGATTCCCTTCGTTTCGATGTCGAAGTTTTCCCATATTCCTCTTGTTGAAGCATACTTGTTCCCATATACAAATTGTACGGCGTGAACCAGAAGATATGCAAGCACTTCCTCAATTTCCCCTCTTTTTTGTGTATATTCAGTCAATTTATACCTATTCCCTCGTCATTTTTCGCTGTTTTATCAAATGGTTCAAATGGCTCTGAGCACTATGGGACTTAACTTCTGAGATCATCAGTCCCCTAGAACTTAGAACTACTTAAACCTAACTAACCTAAGGACATCACACACACCCATGCCCGAGGCAGGGTTCGAACCTGCGACCGTATCGGTCGCGCGGTTCCAGACTGTAACACCTAGAACCGCTCGGCCACTCCGGCCAGGGCAATTCTATCGATTTTACGTCAGATCTCTCCATGCAATCATGACAAAACATCTCGTTTTGTATTCTAAAATTACTTGTAAATCTAGCACAGCTGCCAACGTGTAGCCCAAATGCACTGATCGGGAGGTGTAATATTACACTGTACTTCACTGTATCCGGCCACCTATACATTCAGAGAGTGTTTGCTCTGTTTTCTGTATGTCTGTGTACATGCACGCCTCGCGGAAGTCTCCCAGGATCCGCAGTAGACCCGACTTAGGTAAATGCCATAAGAGCCAATCATAATGCTCGATTCATGCACATCCTTTGTGCTGGGATATAGGAGCCTCTACATAGCGGAGGGAACATTTGTGTGTGCTGAAAGCCAGATGGGTAGCACGTGATGGACTGGATACCATGTTAGGTCCATGAGGAAGACTGGATTTGGCGTTATTTTCGTAAACAGGTTCTGTTAGGGCAATAATTTCCGTGCATACAAGTCGAGACATCAAGAAAGTGAGCGTTAACTAATTCTGGGATGCTATACAATTCCTGAGAGGTCGACTTGTCTGTTATTTTTTACAAAGCCAAGTGAAGTACGAATAGAATTGAGAACCTATTAGATGGCAAGTCACCACCGTTTCATGGCGTCAGTCACGCTGGGGACAGGTACGCACGGCTGGACACAGCCCATATGTTCCATTAGAGGGGAAAGCAGCCTGTGCTATTCTGTCATCAATGGTAAAGACAAGTGCTGCTTGGAGGTGTCTTGCACGTGAGACCAGCGTAAGCGTACTTAAGAGTTCTGTAACAGTGACTGTATACTCAAAAATAGAGACGACTTTCACTTGGGTCCAGCGGCGGCTCGCCGCTGTGCGCGCCCATAGAGCGTCGGCACCAGTGTCTAGGTGAACATGTGTCTTGATAGGAATTTCTCAGGTGTCAAGTATGAAAGGGATGTCACCATCTCATGCCTGAGGGCACCTGTATGTGGTTTGACAGCTGACAGCCATGTCACTTCACGGCGGTTTCCAGTAGCCTCCTGTGCGGTCCACTGGACAGCGTGTGGGAATGTTGACTGTGTGTGTGTTGCATTATTTTGCGAGCGAGCCTGTATGCTGTGCTATGTGTTATTTGAACAGTTTATTAGTGTATTTTGTGCCTGAACATCTGTGTACTGCATTATTTACGAGGAATTATTTCGGAAAATTAGGAGTTGTTTGCGTGTCTGGACACTGTGTATTGTGACCCCAAGCACATCAGGGCTAGTGTTTTGTGTGTGTGATAAATATACTCCATCCCCAAATAAAATGTTCCAAAATAAATAGAGTGCGCTCCTTCCTTACTCTCCACAGCAGCCCAGTGCAGGCTGAGTCATTTTCGAGCCATTTTTCCCCTACAGACCGCCATCTTGGATTACGTCACAGGAGGGATGACAACACCCTCTGGTGAGAGTATTCTATACTAGGTCAGTTGGAGTCTAGATCTCACGGTGGAGACACTGCCTGCTAAACAAAAACTCATGTTCAGTACAGGCAGAGTCGTTTTCGTGCCATTTAGCCATTTAGCCATCTTGGGTTACATCACAAAACAGTGCTCTCTGGTGGTGGTATTGAGTACTAGGTCCAGGCCTTGTGAAGAACGCTCTGTTGGACGCCATCTTGGATAATGGTACTTGCATCATCACCTGATGTCAAGCCGGCCGTAGTGGCCGAGCGGTTCTAGGCGCTACAGTTTGCAACCGCGCGACCGCTATGGTCGCAGGTTCGAATCCTGCCTCGGGCATGGATGTTTGTGATGTCCTTAGGTTAGTTAGGTTTAAGTAGTTCTAAGTTTTAGGCGACTGATGACATCAGAAGTTAAGTCCCATAGTGCTCAGAGCCATTTGAACCAATATTTGAACCTGATGTCAAGGCCGCCATCTTGGACGACAGTGTCCTCTAGTGGTGGCAATGTGTACTAGGTCAGTTGGCGCACTGACCTCGTAGCGAACACACTAGATGGTGGTGCTGTGTCTAATTGTTTAAATAAGGACTGGTGCATGATTTCGACAATTGACGATTAGCAAACATATTTACAGAGTCTTTTAGATGGATTATTATTTTAGCAATTTACGAGTTCTTTGGCTCTCTGGATGTAAATGTATTGCATTATTTACAAGTGGCTGTGCAATTCGTTTTTATTGACAGTTTATAATTAGCAAGTGCGTCTGTAGAGCATTATACATGAGTTATGTAGGAGTAGTTTGCAGGTGTGTATGCTGTGGGGTATGTCAGAGCATGTGTTCTGCATCACTGTGATAAATATACTCCATCCCTAAATAAATTGCTCCAAAATAAATAAAGTACACTCCTTCCTTTCTCCATCAGCCTAGTGCAGGCTGAGCCCTTTTCCCTCAAATCCTTAGGGGGAAGTGGCGGTTGGGTGACTTAGGTTAGTGGAGGTAGTCCAAGTGCCATTTCTTTCTCTTATTTTCTTAGGTGTGCTGCATTGTCCTGATGGAACTTGAACTTCATGTTGTTTTTTCTGGGGGAGGGGAGGAAAGGAGGGTTTATGTTAGTAGAGGTAGCCCAATTGACTTATCTTCCCGCCAAAATCCGCAATCTTGGATGACGTCACAGCCCCCACCTTGATTGATGTCATCGCCGCCATCTTGAATAACGGTACTTGGGGTGACGTCCTCCTTGTCCTCTTACTTGCAGCATCTTGCAGGTCGTATCCACATAACAAGCATAGCCATAAATACTGCCACACGTGAAATGCAGGGCAGGACACATGGGGGTGCAGTCTGTAGAGGCCGCTGTGTGGCATGCATTGAATACAACAAGTCAGTTGAATGAACTGAACCAGTGTCCAACACAGTCTATGGAAGTCGCAGGCAGTTACGTGTTCGGTTACACATCATTTCCAACCAAGTTGAGCTTCAGGTGTGACACGGTCGCTTTAGTGTAGGGATTCGAAAAACAGACCGGTTAAAACCGATACCGGTATTGAAGGTCTGAATAATCTGTAATTTTCGGTATTTGTTTGATCTTGGTTAAAACAGCTATTTTTAACTACACTCCTGGAAATGGAAAAAAGAACACATTGACACCGGTGTGTCAGACACACCATACTTGCTCCGGACACTGCGAGAGGGCTGTACAAGCAATGATCACACGCACGGCACAGCGGACACACCAGGAACCGCGGTGTTGGCCGTCGAATGGCGCTAGCTGCGCAGCATTTGTGCACTGCCGCCGTCAGTGTCAGCAGGTTTGCCGTAGCATATGGAGCTCCATCGCAGTCTTTAACACTGGTAGCATGCCGCGACAGCGTGGACGTGAGCCGTATGTGGAGTTGACGGACTTTGAGCGAGGGCCTATAGTGGGCATGCGGGAGGCCGGGTGGACGTACCGCCGAATTGCTCAACACGTGGGGCGTGAGGTCTCCACAGTACATCGATGTTATCGCCAGTGATCGATGGAAGGTGCAAGTGCCCGTCGACCTGGGACCGGACCGCAGCGACGCACGGATGCACGCCAAGACCGTAGGATCCTACGCAGTGCCGTAGGGGACCGCACCGCCACTTCCCAGCAAATTAGGGACACTGTTGCTCCTGGGGTATCGGCGAGGACCATTCGCAACCGTCTCCATGAAGCTGGGCTACGGTCCCGCACACCGTTAGGCCGTCTTCCGCTCACGCCCCAACATCGTGCAGCCCGCCTCCAGTGGTGTCGCGACAGGCGTGAATGTGTCAATAAAGTTTCCCCTTCCTAGGACAATGATTTCACGGTGTTCTTATTTCAATTTCCAGGAGTGTAGTAACCGAGTAAAAAAACAAACCATCAATTAGCTATTTTTCGTTCATAAATATTTTTTGTACCAAACTAGTAACTAGTAACTTTTTACTGGTAAAATTTGTATTTGTTTAAAATATTGCGTTATTTCAGAAAATGAGGAAGGCGATCAGTGCTATGTTAATAAAAAGCCGGCAGAAACGAGCAACACACATACAGCATAAGAAGTGGTAGGGCATTGCTGAGGTAGTAATGTCCCTGTCGCCGTGTGTCGTGGTTTAGAGTACGTGTGTTCGTGCAGTGTGCAAGACTTGCCCCCTCTTGATGTAAAAATAAATAAATAAATAAATAAATAAAGTGTGTGAAATCTTATGGTACTTAACTGCGAAGGTCATCAGTCCCTAAGCTTACACACTACTCAACCTAAAGTATCCTAAGGACAAACACACACACCCACGCCCGAGGGAGGACTCGAACCTCCGCCGGGACCAGCCGCACAGTCCATGACTGCAGCGCCTAAGACCGCTCGGCTAACCCCGCGCGGCCCGCTTGGTTATACGGTTGGTCCTCGCTGTCGTCGACGGACATCTATTGTATTGCAGAATAACACCAACCTTAATGTGTAAACATATGTACGAAATGACGTACCAGTAAAGTTCAACGCATCATTTGCTTTGAAAGATTAAATATTTGTCTGCCATTTCTATTAAATAATTGAAGTGGAAGGAGATTGTGGCAACAATATAAAATTAAAAACTTAACATTTCATTCGAAGCATACGATAAAAATAGAAAGTAGCCGACCTGCTACCTCTATCTACGTAATATGATTTAATCTCCGTGTAGCCCTTGAAAACGGACGAAGTAATATGAAAATCAGAGCTCTTCATCCTCGCTTTTCACCCTTTAGCATTGACCATTCGTAATGTTCAAATAGTGTTATGATCTCCGATTACAATATGATACTTGAGCAGACTTTCAAAAAATTAGAATCAGTTGAAGAATACTGGTGATTTTTTTCTAGTATTCAACCACTTATCACTTTTCGAGCAAAGTAGCGAATGGTGGACGGACTCAGTTTCCATTTATTTGCCCATTTAATCTAATATTTTGGATCTATGCATCTTGAAGCTCACATAGTCAATTTTTTTTCAGTGTACGCTCGATTTGTATGTTTGTTGTAGGATACCTATATAAATATAAATCAGCTGCAATATGTATGAAAGATCGTTACCTGAGAACGGCGTGACCGATTTGGTTGTTTGCTTTTATTTTTTAATTTTTTTGTATGAAAGAATATTTTTGGAAAATCCAACAGAAAAATCGGCAATTTATGAAGTATCATCAGTTAAGAACGGCTCGACAGCGTTGGTTGTTATTTCTCTTCGTTGTGATATTTTTTTTGTGTGTATTCGTAATTGCGGAGGTAATGGCATTTTTGTTATGAAAAAGGAAATAAAAAATTGAGTTCAGGATGACATTCCTGCTGCCACATGTCTTGGTAGCAGTTATTGGTATAATATTAAATATATAAATACATATGTAATATACAGAGAGAATCACCTAAAACTTGCGTTGTAGATATTGCAGAAATGGAAAGTGCTACTGATGAGCGGTTTTCACGGAGTGGATTGGTAGTCAGCGGCTCGTATTGTTAGCCCGTCACTAGATTGTAATAATAATTAAAAACTGCATTTTTCTTGAAAACATGTACTTTTTTAAATGGAACAATGCCCATCACAGTAACAGACTAAAATGAGAGTAAATTAGAATGTCAGTGGTGTTTATTGGAGGATTCTTGTGCGAGTCGCTTACGAGATATAGTATTTTGAAAAGTTCCCATCGACAATTGCATATTACCAATGGTAGCACACACTAAAGAACAGCACACGTGTTTACACTATTTTTGTGGATTCTGACCAGTAACGAGACAATTGACCATCACAGGTTGTGTTCAGAATGACCACTGGCAGCGGCAATATACGCTCCCAATTTGGTATGGAACGACTGCTGCATACTTGCTAGCATTTCAGCGGTGATATTCAAGCAGGCTGCAGTAATACGTCGTTACATATCATCGGGTGCTGCTGGTATCTCCTTGTAGAGCTTCTTTCAGCTTTCCCTACAGAGAAAAGTTATAGCGTCAAACCCATGGAATGGGGCGGCCGAGGTACAGGTCCTCTGTGTCTAATCCAACGATCTGTAAATAATTCGTGAAGATATGCTGTGTTATTTCGTGCACTGTGGGCAGGACAGCCATCATCTTGGTACCACATGTTCTAACTAGTCTGCAGAGGAACGTCTTCTAGCAACCGTGGAAGATGGTCTGTTAGGAGGCTGCGAGACCTGTGCAGGTTCAGTGTTCCGTCTATAAAAAACAGGCTTGTGAGCTGATGGTTCATTACCCTACACCACACGTATACACTTCATGGAAGCTACGTTCCATCTAACGAAGCCAATAGGGATTGTCAACAGGTCAATAGTGCATGTTTCAGAGGTTTACCTCTGGCCATGATTGGTAAATGTGGCTTCGTCACTAAACAAAATACATGATACATCCGGAGTACCCTGTCGTGATGGTTTCGTACAGAAGTTAACGCGAGTCTCTTAACAGTTTCCATGCAGCTCTTGTAGAGAAAGATTGTGGTAGGAATGGTACAGATGTCGATGGAGAATGCATAGGAAACTTGCCTGACCCATTCATCTGCCGTTACTTGTTTCCTTCTGTTATGTTGTCTAGGTGTTGCAACACTACTTTCATGAGACTAGTTGAAGAGATTGAGAAATAAGTGCCTAGTTGGTTGACGTCTTGTCACACACACCATACAAGACCAAACTCAGTTCCTGCTACACACTCCGTACGCTGTGAACACGTCGGCTTTTTCTGTCCCTCCGCCCACTCACGACCTCCTGCTTGGGCTGCCACCCACTAGTTGTGCAAGCTGCGACATGGTCGCGAGTTGAACAGTGACCCCAATATGGAAAAAATTTCCTTTACTTCACGACAATGATCATAAATTTTTTGTCATCAGACTACCGCTTTCGGTCTATAGTGTCCATCATCAGATCTGCAGAAAAATACGGCAAAAACACGAATACGCCAACAGATTGTCTACAGCTTAAAACAATAAAATAGCCCACAATGAAAAGTATTACTGACTTACGTGTGAATTTGTGCGCTTGAAACACAACCATTTTGTTGCTACTGTATAGCAGTTTGTTTTGAACAGCAGTGCTGCTGACAAGATGACTCCTGTGTATACTATTATTTATATATATTTGACGATGCTGGTGCTGATTAGGTGTTTAGCATTTGACGATGCATCTATGGCTCTAGTACTGTATATTAGGACATGTTTTTATAAAACAGGTATGCCTCTTCATATTTAAAGTGCACAAATGCACATGTGTGTCAGTACTACTTTTCATTGTGGTCTATTTTACTGTTTTAAGCTGTAGACGATCTGTTAGTGTATTCGTGTTTATGCCGTATTTTGCTGCAGATCTGATGATGGTCACTATAGACCGACAGCGGTAGTCTGATGACAGAAAATTTGTGACCATTGTCGTGAAGTAAAGGAAATTCGTGCCACACACTAACTGACTAGGAAGTCGCAGTGCACTCTAGGACCACACAAGCACACTGCAGGCAAATATAACAACATCGTACCTAGCAACTATGAAGGTTGAATTGCACAAACAAGTATTAGTATGGGAACTTTTCAAAATACGGTATCTCGCAATAGAAACCGGCAACAAACACCCTTAACATTCTAATTTACCTTACTTTTCTGACACAGCGACAAGTTACAACTGTTGTACCGACGCTTCCGGTATCTACGTTCGTCCTGCGTTCGGCCTGCACCCTTTGAGACTGAAACCCTTTTTGTGTTGTCCCGAGGTCCTGTAACCCAAAAAAACCGCTCAGTCCATGCCACACAGCCCTACTATCTGGGGAGGCCTTACTGCGGCCCTCTAGGTAGTCTTTCGCCGCGTGCCACATTTTAGTTTGTTTATTACAATAGGTATTGATCCATTTAAAAAGTTCATGTTTGCACAAGAAATACCCTTTCTAAGTATTATTACAATCTGTCGATTGGCTAACAACAGCCGCTGATTACAAATAAATTCTGTGGAAACCGCACATCAATACCACTTTCCGTTTCCGCAACATTTGCTGTGTAAGTTTTAGGTGATTCACCCTGTATTAAGTGGAAAAGTTGCTAGCGAAACTCTCATAAAGTTATTGAGTGATTTACTGCAAAGTTTTACACGACACTCTAAACAATGTGCAGATAGACATAGGCTGTATATTTTTATAACATGTATATATTTTTATAACACACACACACACACACACATTCTAACATTTGGACAGGCATAGGCAGACAGGATATATATATTTTTAATATATGTAATATACACACGTATGTGTAATACATAAACAGGGTAGCGTTGTTACCATAAGCCTCAAAAAGTGCTACACTGAATTACTTCCAAGTTTTACGTGATACCCTACAGAACACTCGGATGGAAATGGACGCAGGGAGGGGGAGGAGGAGATGGACAGAGAGAAGATGGAGGAAGTGACGCACAGAGAAATGGGGGGATGAGGAGACGTATATATAGACGGGGGTCAGAAGATGGGCCGGGAGAGAGGGGCGGCCAAGTAATTTAGGATATATAAGCAATTCCCATGCATATTTAAAGACTACGAAATTTTGCTGGGTTCGCTAGTAATAAGAATAAAAAACCGAAATTCCATTATTTCAGAAACCTGTTATTCTGAATGGTTTTAACAGTCAGATTAGACTGGCATCGAAAAAAAATCGGTTGTTCCAGCGATAACCGCCACTCCTACTACAATGTCGCACATCAGTATGGACACGCATTGGCGTATTGACTGTCCACCACTCCAGCTATCACTGCTGCGAGCGTTTTCATAGAGTGAACAAACAATAAGACTGAAAGGCCAAATTATAGTGCAGGGTAGGTATAAAAAGTATGTAGAGTACTTACAGTTTTAGTGGTAACTTTATCGATAGAAAATAACCTTATTGATCTTCATGATTTTTCATTGTTCGGATTTCAAATTAACGATGATATATGTGGATGAGTAAAAACATTCACTGCCCACTGCGGGACTGATGACCACCTGGTGCCATTGTGGACACGTGACGAGGTAAGGAAAGTACACAAGCGAAGCAGAGACGAGTGGGGAATCGTTTTACAGACCAGACCCAACCCTGTCCTAATAAAATAAGTGTAAAATCGTATGGCGTTGTTGGCTGGGATACGCCACAGGGTTGGCTAAACATACTAATAGAAAATATTTTTCTTTGCTACCCAACGTAATGTGTCTCATCCTTCGCTAAGCGTGAGAATTATGTGTTTGAAGTGTAATGGGTGTGTGTAAAGTGTGTTGTTATGTTTGTCTTAGATGGCGATGATGAGAGATGGGAGAAGGTGAAACTCGGTGCCGGCGCACTGTCTACTCCTCTCGAACAACACTGAAGGGGCCGCCAAGCTTAACGTCCCCATTCGACGGACGAATCACCATGAACGTTGTCACATTCTCTCACTTCATGAGACATTCCAGAGAGGACTGGAATTTAATCCAGGACCTTGGCGCAAAGACTGGTGATCAGGGACTTCACTAGGTCACTGCCTCTCCTCCCCTCTGCCTTAAACGAAAAGGGAAAACAGCCAACAATATTGGTCATGCCTACCGTTGCTTAATTTTGGTGATCTTGCAAGAAAATGCAATTCCTTTTCCCCTGTCCTATACATCCATCCCGACAATTTCAACACTAGAATCCTGTCGAATACAGCGTGAGGCTAATTTCCAACACACCATCACAAATGCAACTGCCAATAACATCCCATTTCGAAATATATGCTATGGCCATCCCACATTCCATAACTGTGCTCTTGCTCTGTTCTACTCGTGGCCCGAGACATGCTCACATGCTGTCGACAGCTCCAGTGACACATTCACAGTTACTTCCAAGTTAAACGATGTCTGCTCTGGAGCATAATATGCTCTAAACTAAGCGAACCCTCTAAAAGCTCTACAAAATACTGGAAAGAATTGTATAGACTCTCAGGAAAAAATTCCACTCACACACATCCCATCCTCTGTAACAACTTAAAAAAAAGAACGAAAATGTGCCCTGCTTGCCTTCCTTGATATCCGAGAAGCCTTTGACTGAGTATTGGATTCTGAATTGCTTTGCAATCTGTAAATTTATGCACTCGCAGTTGAGTATAGCCATCTTATAACATCCTCCTGTCATCACTGCCTTTCATAATTATTTTACAGTCAACTACATCTGCTCCCACTTCCTTCACCCTGCTGTAGATGCGCCTCAGTACTCTTTCATGTCGCACCTCATTTGTATCCTGTACACTGGAGACATTCCCAAACCACCAGCCACCCACCTACCTTTTGCAACATACTGACAACACCGTCTACCTGGCTACCCACGACATTCTCCAACGCCACTTGAATCTATTGATGAAATGGTGTAATACGTCAACAAATCCACAGAAAAACCAAGCCACAATCTTTGTTACGTCCCTCGACATTTTCATCGTCCTGATTTCCACTTTTCCAACTGCAACCAAACCATCCTTCTAAGACAACAAACTATTTAAGAACTACACATTCACAGAAAAGCAACACAGATTGCACGCTTCCTTGCCATCCAACACAACTCTGAAACTGACTAATGTTCTAAAACTACTAACACAGTTCACCTGGTAACTATAGCCTTCCACCATTGTCCTCACTTATAAATCCCTCAGCTGTCCCATCCTAACGTATGAAAACATCTTCACCTGCCCTAACGTCTAAAAAATCCTTGAAACCCTGGAAAGATATGCACTCCATCACTTCCTCTGTGTCTGCCTACCTTTCCCAACTTCCTGTAAAATGTCAACCACTTCCCAAGGGTTCTTCTTATCTTGGAGCACCTTCAGACTCAATACATTAATCACAAAACCGAATCACAGCACCCAATATCTTACTCTTTAATCATATATCCAGTACATCATCTTGCCACTACATCAATAGCCCATGTACCACGCATTATCATGCCTTATGCATTCTCCCCCCCTTCCCCCCCCCCCCCCCCCGAACTTAAACCGTCTCCCTCTGTCTAATGATCAAATGTGTCCCCATATATATGCTTGATTCCAGGGCTAGTCACAAAGCCACACCTCACACTATTCCTTCCATTTTCCGACCTCCCCTTTCTCCCCCTCAGTGACCTTTAGTCGCTGTCTGCCATTGCACAGGGTCTCATAGACATTCTCATCATTGCTCTTACATAATTAAAATGATCATTTTCATGTACCACTGGCGTCATCAGCATACTATAGCAGCCTTAATATTATCATCAGGGATTATGTTTCAAATGTAATGCAAAATCATCTAACAATTTTTAAAAATCATAAAAATTATTCAACAATTTTTTTAAAATGATTATTTATTATCGTCTGTTTCCAGTGTATTTTAAAACTTCTTTTAGATATGTAAAATGTTTGGTTGAAGAGCGGTTTTATCAGCTGTCAGGATGCACCCTAAGTGGAGAATTGAAATAACAATGAAGTCCAAAAAGAATCTGGACTCATTCTAGCTACGATACGGGCAGAATATGAAGAAATCCAGAGAGGTAGGTGACTGTGGCGAAGGGCAGATTGTTATGGCATTGAGCCTGGGAATTAAGATCTCGGAACAGCGAAGCTGATCGGCTGTTCACGTGCTACTATCTGAGCATCTGTGAAGTGGCTGTCAGACAGTGAAACTATCAATAAGTGACAAGATGTTGGACGTCAATGCCTAATCACAGAACATGGTGGGCGGGGACTTGCCCCCTATGTAAAGCAGGATAGAAGGCGATCTGTGACATATTTGATGACAGTAGATGTGCAGCCATAAGTGTATCAAAGGATATCATTCAGCACACATTGTCCAACATAGGACGCTGCAGCACAGGATCCTCATTCATGTTCACATGTCGACTGGAACTGCAGTGGGAATTGGATAATCGGAACTGGGCCGCAGGTAAATGAAAATGCATCGCCTTATCAGATGAATCATGTTTCTTGTTACACCAGGACGATGATAGTGTCCAGATACGCGATCATGCAGGCAAATGGCTGCTCAAAAGAAGCAGAGTGCGACGGACCGTGGCTGGTGTGGGTGATATTATGGTATGGAGGATATTTGCCTGGACTTCCGTGGCACCTGTGATAGTAATCGAGCTACAGTGGCTTGAGGAACACATTCATGTCTTGGTCACCAAAATCGCGTGATCTGAACCATAATGGAACACATTTGGGACGTTACAAGGCGGCTGTTCTGCGCCCACAAATGATCTGTCCGTAATTTATGGATATTACGTGACGTATGCATAGATATCTTATGTCACATATCTCTGGAAACCTACCAAGGACTTTTTGAATCCATGCCATACAGTACCACTGCTGTATTACATTCCAAATGTGGAGCATCACGCTATTAAGCAGGTGGTAATGACGTTTTGGCACATTACTTGAATTGTCTCTAATACCTATCGTTCATCCATTTAACTAATATTTTTCCATAATACATGCAGTCATTTGAAACTGACCTGGGCTGATGCAGAAAGTTTACAGCTCACAGATCGCTTAAATCCTAGGTTTAGCTGCAGTTTTTCAGAGTTCTCCTAATCCTGTTGCCACACACAGTCTGGTAAAAGTGGAACTGGATATAATGCAAGGAATGGTGTGATAACATCCATTAACCAGGTCAACAGGCATCGTCCATAACACATTTGGGACAGTTAAAAGACTGCCATCAATGCCCAAAGCAATATTGACCTCTGCCATCTTCAGAGACTAGAGGAATTATTCGAAAATCCAATAATTTTCCAAAACGGATTCAGTGAATGTATAGGCCTACTTACAGTTGCAACTAAATGAAGGGACCAAGAAACTGAAAGTGATAAGTACGCCATATTGACTACATATTTATAATAGATTTAGAGATATAGGTAGGTGGCGCCATGGTTAGTACAATGTATCCGCATTTAGGAGAATAACAGTTCAAATCTTCTTCTGCCATCTAGATTTGTGTTTACTGTGATAGCCCTAAATCACTTGAAGTGTAGGTGAGATGGTCGCACACTTTACCTCTGAGGTGATTACAGACAGAAATATCCAGAGGATTGATGTCTGGTGTTCTTTGACGCTAAGATATATGCCCTACTCGATGTGTCCATCTCAGACCATAGTGGCGCATTAAACATTGTCTAGCATCAGCGCAAATTCAGAGTTATAATAAGGTGTTTAGATAAAATTGTAGGACCATCGATACTTTATATTCTATTATGATTTAATATAGAGATGATGATATAAAGAATATTAAGGAAGTTGATTTTCTTGTGAGAATAATATCTGATACTCTTTTGTTTTTGTTTCATGATAATGTGATATATTGAACGGAAGAACTGTATTGTGTTAACTTTTTTGCAGGTTTGAGGATGTTATTTGTAGAAATATGGCAAGATTTAGTGAAATTGCAGATTCAAAGATGATAGTATATGGACAAAATTATATGGTGTAAAGTAATAATAGTCGTTTGACGATGTGAAACTTACGATTTTAAGTTGTATTAGGTATGGTGCAACATGCATAAGCAATTTTGAAAAAAAATTGTTATCATTATCTATTGAATGTATTAACTAGATAATCTTTCTATCAGTTAACTTTAATTTCTAGTGGATTAACCACACTCAGCCAGAAGTGCGCAAATTATGAAGTAGGTTACACCAGAGTGCACAGACGAGTGCAGATGTTATGCCTTACAGAAACGCAGCACAGCCGTCGAGTGTGGCAAGGCGAGCCACCCAGGTGGAATGTCGAAATAGTTAATACAGCAGCACCTAAGCAGAAGAAGGCGGCAGCTTTTCCACACCAGTAACCGCAAAAGTGTTTAGTAAAAGTGCCACAAGGCAAATACAGCGCAAGCAAGCAGATCCCACTAGTGTATAAATACGTAGCCAATTTTGTACTGAAATTATCTCGTATTTCTACCGACACAAGGCTGGGACGCTTGAAGCACCATCCAGATTGCTATACTGAGCCCGCAGTTAGACCAAGCATTAGGGCAGCCTACCCTGAGACATGAGACACGGAGTGTCCACATGACTGTGGAGCCAGCTGAGCCCAGGGACAGCACGCCTGCCACTACTCTACTGCGATTGGTCACAGTCGCTGCATCGCCCACTGCTGCCAGTTGGGCAGCACTGGAGACAACAGCTGTACTTTGGTCATCACCATCTTAGCTTGCAAGTCCAGGACGTTGCTGACAGAAGCGATGGCTTTACACCACCACTCAGACGTACTGTACTCTGTCGGGTGTGCGGGACATCACGCACACACACACAGGAGGAAAATGGATGCCTCAACTACACTGCTGCTGCTAGTAATGAGTCATGTTGGAGAGCCATAATAAAGGAATTTGAAAAGCAAAAACCAGTCTCTCTGATTCGTGCCATCTTCAAAAATTGTTCAAATGGCTCTGAGCACTATGGGACTTAACATCTGTGGTCATCAGTCCCCTAGAACTTAGAACTACTTAAACCTAACGAACCTAAGGACATCACACACATCCATGCCCGAGGCAGGATTCGAACCTGCGACAGTAGCGGTCACGCGGTTCCAGACTGAAGCGCCTAGAACCGCACGGACACACAGGCTGGCCCTGCCATCTTCACTGGCGCTGGAAGTGGAACTTGATGGCAAAACTAATCTTGGAAAGTGGACTGGTGCCAGCTGAGCCAGCCATAAGGATCTGTCATTTTGGTGTTTAAGGACAGTCTAGTTAAGGTGACCTGAGTGACCAGATCTTTTTAAGATGGAGGGCAGTGTGGTGCATCGACCATATTCAGTCAGAAACATACAATGCAGGAAGTAGACTACAGCAAATCCGGCCACAGGCAAGTGCGGTAGTTATGCCTTACAAAAAGACAACACAGCTGTTGCACATTGTGAGGCTATCCAGTCAGGTGTGGTTTGGAAATAGCGGACAAAGCAGAAACCATGGAAGTTAGTACACAATGTGATCAAAAGTATGTGGGCACCCACAAAAATGTACATTTTTCCTATTAGGTGCGTTGTGCTGCCACTTACTGCCAGGGACTCCATATCAGCGACATCAGTAGTCATTAGAAATCGTGAGACAGCAGAATGGGGCGCTCCACGGAACTCACAGACTTCGAACGTGGTCAGGTGCTTGGGTGTCACTTGTGTCTTATGTCTGTATGCGAGATTTCCACACTCCCAAAAATCCCTAGGTCCACTGTTTCCGATATGATAGTGAAGTGGAAACGTGAAGCGATACATACATCACAAAAACGTACAGGCCGATATCGTCTCTTGGCTGACAGACCGCCAACAGTTGAAGAGGATCGCAATGTGTAATACATAAACATCTATCCAGATCATCACACAGGAGTTCTAAACTGCATCACAACCCACTGCAAGTACTGTGACAGTTAGGCGGGTGTTACGCCAGTACCTGGCCGTGCTACACTCTGTCCGCATTGCGGGACGTCATACATGCAGTAGGCACTTGTATGCCAAAACCACTCTGCCACTGTTTTTAAGTAATCTAGAAAGCGAGCCATAATAAAGGATTTTGCAAAGCAGAATTCAATTTCTCTGACTTCAGCCATCTTCAGCTGTTTGAAGAATCAGAGATTTATAATGGAGTAATGAATGTATATTTAATGTAATCTACGCATGTAAAGGAAATTTGAACATAAGAGAAAAATCAAGATAATTTCTTTAGTCTTCCTTTAACACAAACAAAGGGCATGTAATCATCCGCATTCATGTGCAGATAGAGAATCAAAAACTATAGCAGTACTATCATATTCAATGATTTACTTCAATCTTACTCCTGGGTCAGTGTTAACAAGAAAAATGATGTTGAAAAGAAATCCTTGTTGAGAAATCCTTGACACAATGCATAATATGTGTGAAATCTTATGGGACTTAACTGCTAAGGTCATCAGTCCCTAAGCTTACACACTACTTAACCTAAATCATCCTAAGGACAAACACACACACGCATGTCCAAGGGAGGACTCGAACCTCCGCCGGGACCAGCCGCACCGCAATGTATAATCACTTCAAAATGACCTTCACAGAAAAAATGAATCAGGATGCATCTTCTAGACAGGAAAGTTCGTAATGGCTGGATCACATTTTGCATAAATGTGGTTTATAAGATTAAGAGGACATTTTATGAGCACAATTTAAGAAGAAGCTTCCACAGTTATTTGAACCTCTACGTAATGACTCTCCATAAGTAATATCTAAAGAAAACAACTAAAAATCTTCGCCTGTGTAAAATATTCAAATAACAAAGAGAAATCTTTGTGCGAATTGCCAGAAAGAAGTTACAAAATGAAACCAAACAGAGAACAACAGAATGACTCTAATTTAATGTTTGGCTAATGACACACACCAAATATGTAGGTTATGTATTGAATAATAATCTCTCTGATATAGCTAGCAGGTTTTCAGTTGGTCACTCCTATCAACAAAATCTTGCCCTACAAACTGCATAAGATCTGAATTATCCATTTTTTATTACCTACAACTATGACAGAAGTTCTACATCTGCATCTTCTTTTATACTCCGCAAGCCACCCAACGGTGTCTGGCTGAGGGCACTTTACGTGCCACTGTCATTACCTCCCTTTTTTGTTACAGTCGCGTATGGTTCGCGGGAAGAACGACTGTCTGAAAGCCTCCGTGCGCACTCGAATCTCTCTAATTTTACATTCGCGATCTCCTCGGGAGGTATAAGTAGGGGGAAGCAATATATTCGATACCTCATCCAGAAAAGCACCCTCTCGAAACCTGGCGAGCAAGCTACACAGCGATGCAGAGCGCCTCTCTTGAAGAGTCTCCCACTTGAGTTTGCTAAACATCTCCGTAACGCTATCACGGTTACCAAATAACTCTGTGACGAAACGCTCCGACCTTCCTTGGATCTTCTCTATCTCCTACGTCAACCCGATCTGGTACGGATCCCACACTGATGAGCAATACTCAAGTATAGGTCACACGAGTGTTTTGTAAGCCACCTCATTTGTTGATGGACTACATTTTCTAAGGACTCTCCCAATGAATCTCAATCTGGTACCCGCCTTACCAACAATTAATTTTATATGATCATTCCTCTTCAAATCGTTCCGCACGCATACTCCCAGATATTTTACGGAAGTAACTGCTACCAGTCTTTGTTCCGCTATCATATAATCATACAATAAAGGATCCTTCTTTGTATGTATTCGCAATACATTACATTTTTCTATGTTAAGGGTCAGTTGCCACTCCTTGCACCAAGTGCCTATCCGCTGCAGATCTTCCTGCATTTCGCTACAATTTTCTAATGCTGCAACTTCTCTGTATACTACAGCATCATCCGCGAAAAGCCGCATGGAACTTCCGACACTATCTATTAGGTCATTTGTATATATTGTGAGAAACAATGGTTCCATAACACTCCCCTGTGGCACGCCAGAGGTTACTGTAACGTCTGTAGACGTCTATCCATTGATAACAACATGCTGTGTTCTGTTTGCTAAGAACTCTTCAATCCAGCCACACAGCTGGTCTGATATTCCGTAGGCTCTTACTTTGTTTATCAGGCGACAGTGCGGAACTGTATCGAAGGCCTTCCGGAAGTCAAGGAAAATAGCATCTACCTGGGAGCCTGTATCTAATATTTTCTGGGTCTCATGAACAAATAAATCGAGTTGGGTCTCACACGATCGCTGTTTTCGGAATCCATGTTGGTTCCTACAGAGTAGATTCTGGGTTTCCAAAAACGACATGATACTCGAGCAGAAAACATGTTCTAAAATTCTACAACAGATCGACGTCAGAGATATAGGTCTATAGTTTTGCGCATCGACTACCCTTCTTGAAGACTGGGACTACCTGTGCTCTTTTCCAATCATTGGAACCTTCCGTTCCTCTAGAGACTTGCGGTAAACGGCTGTTAGAAGGGGGCAAGTTCTTTCGCATACTCTGTGTAGAATCGAATTGGTATCCTGTCAGGTCCAGTGGACTTTCCTCTGTTGAGTGATTCCAGTTGCATTTCTATCCCTTGAACACTTATTTCGATGTCAGCCATTTGTTTCGTTTGTGCGAGGATTTAGAGAAGGAACTGCAGTGCGGTCTTCCTCTGTGAAACAGCTTTGGAAAAAGGTGTTTAGTATTTCAGCTTTACGCGTGCCATCCTCTGTTTCAATGCCATCATCATCCCGGAGTGTCTGGATATGCTGTTTCGAGCCACTTACTGATTTAACGTAAGACCAGAACTTCCTAGGATTTTCTGTCAAGTCGGTACATAGAATTTTACTTTCGAATTCACTGAACTCTTCACTCATAGCCCTCCTTACGCTAACTTTGACATCGTTTAGCTTCTGTTTGTCTGAGAGGTTTTGGCTGCGTTTAAACTTGGAGTGAAGCTCTCTTTGCTTTAGCAGTAGTTTCCTAACTTTGTTGTTGAACCACGGTGGGTTTTTCCCTTCCCTCACAGCTTTACTCGGCACGTACCTGTCCAAAATGCATTTTACGATTGCTTTGAACTTTTTCCATAAACACTCAACATTGACAGTGTCGGAACAGAAATTTTCGTTTTGATCTGTTAGGTAGTCTGAAATCTGCCTTCTATTACTCTTGCTAAGCAGATAAACCTTCCTAACTTCTTTTATATTCCTTTTAACTTCCATATTCAGGGATGCTGCAACGGCCTTATGATCACTGATTCCCTGTTCTGCACATACAGAGTCGAAAAGTTCGGGTCTGTTTGTTATGAGTAGGTCCAAGATGTTATCTCCACGAGTCAGTTCTCTGTTTAATTGCTCGAGGTAATTTTCGGATAGTGCACTCAGTATAATGTCACTCGATGCTCTGTCCCTACCACCTGTCCTGAACATCTGAGTGTCCCAGTCTATATCTGGTAAATTGAAATCTCCACCTAAGACTATAACATGCTGAGAAAATGTATGTGAAATGTATTCCAAATTTTTTCTCAGTTGTTCTGCCACTAATGCTGCTGAGTCGGGAGGTCGGTAAAAGAAGCCAATTATTAACCTAGCTCGGCTGTTGAGTGTAACCTCCACCCATAATAATTCACAGGAACTATCCACTTCTACTTCACTACAGGATAAACTACTACTAACAACGACAAAGACGCCACCACCGGTTGCATGCAATCTATCCTTTCTAAACACCGTCTGTGCCTTTGTAAAAATTTCGGCATAATTTATCTCTGGCTTCAGCCATCTTTCTGTACCTATAACGATTTCAGCTTTGGTGCTTTCTATCAGCGCTTGAAGTTCTGGTACTTTACCAATGCAGCTGCGACAGTTTACAATTACAATACCGAATTCTGCTTCGTCCCCGCATGTCCTGACTTTGCCCCGCGCCCTTTGAGGCTGTTGCCCTTTCTGTACTTGCCCGAGACCATCTAACCTAAAAAAAAAACAGCCCAGTCCACGCCACAAAACCCCTGCTACCCGTGTAGTTGCTTGCTGCGTGTAGTGGACTCCTGACCTATCCAGCGGAACCGGAAACCCCACCACCCTATGGTGCAAGTCGAGGAATCTGCAGCCCACACGGTCGCAGAACCGTCTCAGCCTCTGATTCAGACCCTCCACTCGGCTCTCTACCAAAGGTTCGTCAGACAAACTGAGGAGGCCTTCAGTTAAGCTCTCCGGAATGTCCTTCGCCCCCTGCCACACCTCGAAACGACCTCCCACTCTACCACAGGTGAGGGATCAGACTCAATGTGGGCAGTATCCAGGGCACCCACAGTCATAGTCCGATCGGGGGATGCGTGGGACGAGCTGGCCGTCCCAGAAAAACTGCCATCCAGACCCCCACAGTGATGCCCATTGGCAACAGCCTCAAGCTGTGTGACCGAAGCTAACACTGCCTGAAGATGGGAGCGAAGGGATGCCAACTCAGCCTGCATCCGAACACAGCAGTTGCAGTCCCTATCCATGCTAAAAACTGTTGTGCAAAGAGCGTCTGAACTAATCTATAGAGAGCACAAACAAATCGACACAAAATTTAAATGGTTATTAAAATACAAGATTGCCTAGTAAATGCAGTAATGCTGCTACTTACGCACTGCAGACACACTGCTCGGCGGTGGAAGGAGACTACGCCATTTTACACTATTCAGATACTAAAACGCGATGCTACAACTCTCAAATACTATAATACGCCCGAAATTTATGAATTACACAATGCAAGTACCAAAAACACGCAAAGAAATTAAGAATTAAATTATGTAACAAATAGGTGAGCTAAGAGTATTATTTGAATTACTGTATATTACTCCTCATCTGGCCGTTAGCTACATAAGAAACTGGGTGATTAAACAAATGATAAAACTATTATGCAGCATAATCAGGTGCTGAGCAGGGAGTTGCACTGTGTAAAATAAAATGCAATAACTTAAATGTTGTTGATGAGAAAGTTCTCGAAACAGTGTAGTATGGACTCGTTTTCCCACGTTTGTCCCATTAAATTCATATATAAGGAAAAGAATAGGATGGCTACTTAAAAATAAAATTTGTAATTCTGAAAACAGAAGTATGGTGTACAGCAAAAATAACACCCAGACAGTCCTGTAGACAAACTTTAATATTATGACAATAGTGCTGTGTGGCATTGGAAGATACATTTGGTGTGACGATGGGTTGTCGAGATCAGGAACTAGCTGGCTCACTGACCCTAGATGAGGATGAGCAGTAACTCAGTGTTTGATGGCTTGTCAGATGCCCGGAGGAGCCACTGAAACATGGTAAACGTATATTGCCCAATGATGTACAGCTGTCCTGATTCTCAGAGCAGGAGTGACATGCGCCACGCCAAGAATGTGCTGACTCAACCTGTGGCTTACAGTCTCATTCTGCAGCAGCAATGGACCCATAGTGTCAACACCCAGTGACGTCACAGGGCGAGAGGCGATGCTGTGTGGGCGATGTCGCTAACTCTGGCCATGACTGCTAGCAGCTCCCAAAAGTGGGTGATCGGAAATCGACTGATTGTAACGTAGACGACATGTTGCACAGCACCACCAGCTCTGCACAGAGTGCATGTAGTCGTGTGGAGTCATGATGTAGTTGGCAACAGGAAAATGGCCGGCAACATTGAACGCTGCTTACAGGAATAGAAGGTGGGTGGTGGCATCTTCATGTCCCTTTGATGATGGGTAATGGTCTGCTCCCTGGACCCTCTAGTTACTCCCTGGACCCACTAGCTAGGCCACGAGAAGGCCCGCTGTCTAATGGTGACCGCAGCTCCCTATCAGTATTTACTCAGTTGGCAGTGCTGTGATTCATGGGAGCAATGTTCCCCCAGTAGGACTCATTGCTCCACCAAAGATTGAGGATAGTTGGCTTGGCCAGAGACAGGCCATTATAGGTCCAACCTTCAGACTGAAAGACTGAAAACAGAGCACATTCCCAACCAGAACAGAAGGAATTAGCTACCCAGTCCAGCGTCACACTGGTAGTATTAAGTATCCAAAATGAGACGACATGTATGGCGTACCATGCATTAAGTTATGAATAACTTTCAGAGTACAATGTTAAGTAACTAAATGTCATCACTTTCATACAAGTTATATGATGTAAGTAGCACATGAAGGAAAGTTATGAATGCTAAGTGATCCATACTGAGGTGGCGTTTGGAGTGACATATCATGGCAATGGTGACAGCACATCACGATATAGCTAATATGTTTTAAATACTGTATGCAAACCATGGAGGGTTTTGTGTGTGTAAGTGACTCAGTAGGTATCAGAGAGAGGTTCAAGTGGTGCAAATAAAATAAAAAAGTGAGAAAAAACACCCTTCATTATATTGTGTTACTGCCCTCCTCTTGTGAAGTTTAGTGCGTGCTCTGATCCATCGTTGAGACTTAATACCATAGTTTCTTTTGGTGGCCTCATTACGGCAGGACTTTTTCACCACGCCACGCACTGAATCATATGCACATGTAGGTTGAATTTCAGGAAGGCAGAAAGCTGAAAGCTGAATCGTTTGTTGTGCTACTGAAAGAATATACTGTACGTAAACGAATCAAAGTTGCTGAAGTAGTTTTTTGGAAAACATTTTACTTGTAGCATAAAAAATAAAACACTACTTACGAGTACTTCTATCCCGATTGATGTACACAAAGTGTTTCTGTGTGGACTGAGAGTAAAGAGGAGAATTGGCAAATAAGTTGTTGATTTTTTTTTACTTAATTCAGGAAAAGTGTATGTTATTTATTTTAGATGAAGAGAGACGCGTAGGTACTGGTATACTTGCAGAAGTACGAAAATCGCCTTACTTGGCAAAACACCTACATCCTGCATAACTATCTAATTTTTAAGCAGCTATATCCCGTCTCTGTACAGCGACAAAAGCTTTCACTCACAATCAGTGGTTGGTGACGAAGTATTTTCTATTTATATCACATGAGTGGCTGTAATAGAACAGTTTCACAGGCATTAATTTCTGTGGATAAGATTTTTAAATATCTGTCCTTAAATAATTTTCTCCTCCTTTTGAGCTCACTGACTTGCAAAAGTAAAATTGTAATTCTTTTATATAAACAAATTACTAAGGTATGGATCACGTAACTTACACATGCTGACGAATCAGAACGGCTGATTTATATGCATGATACGTCCAAAAAAATGGTGCTCGAAAGTCAGTATTGACAATGGAGAAGTAAAATTGATTCTTGTCCTACATATAAACACGACAACGTAAATCATTTCCCGAACATGGATTTTCGTCTTCGTCTGTTGCTTGTGATTAGTTTAGCGGCGCTGATGGTAGCCAGGACCGTTCCAACAACACAGCTGACCCAGAGCTGTAAGATGAAGCATGTAAATAACCTCTGTCATGAGGAACTTAATGGACAACATTTCTCTTGTTTGCGTCCAATGTTTTTAATAGTTAATTTCTCCTCTCCTGCGCGTTTTCTGAATCCATTGTTCATGGTTCTGGCGCCATAGGTAGGCAGACCTTGTTGCATCTTTCGGAAGTAGTTGAAACTATTAAAAAAATTTTCTCATCCCACCTCACGATTACGTTCCGTGTCAATTCTCTTTAATTCCACAGGTTAACTAAAGTGCTCACAAAAATTTATACCGTCCTCTCAGCTTGTGACTATTCTTGATCGTCTTTCTCAAAGCTCTTTTAACCACAGAAGATCACTAAGTAGGGCCAATTGTGTAATGTAAGTAAAAGTACACTCCTGGAAATTGAAATAAGAACACCGTGAATTCATTGTCCCAGGAAGGGGAAACTTTATTGACACATTCCTGGGGTCAGATACATCACATGATCACACTGACAGAACCACAGGCACATAGACACAGGCAACAGAGCATGCACAATGTCGGCACTAGTACAGTGTATATCCAACTTTCGCAGCTATGCAGGCTGCTATTCTCCCATGGAGACGATCGTAGAGATGATGGATGTAGTCCTGTGGAACGGCTTGCCATGCCATTTCCACCTGGCGCCTCAGTTCGACCAGCGTTCGTGCTGGACGTGCAGACCGCGTGAGACGACGCTTCATCCAGTCCCAAACATGCTCAATGGGGGACAGATCCGGAGATCTTGCTGGCCAGGGTAGTTGACTTACACCTTCTAGAACACGTTGGGTGGCACGGGATACATGCGGACGTGCATTGTCCTGTTGGAACAGCAAGTTCCCTTGCCGGTCTAGGAATGGTAGAACGATGGGTTCGATGACGGTTTGGATATACCGTGCACTATTCAGTGTCCCCTCGACGATCACCAGAGGTGTACGGCCAGTGTAGGAGATCGCTCCCCACACCATGATGCCGGGTGTTGGCCCTGTGTGCCTCGGTCGTATGCAGTCCTGATTGTGGCGCTCACCTGCACGAAGCCAAACACGCATACGACCATCATTGGCACCAAGGCAGAAGCGACTCTCATCGCTGAAGACGACACGTCTCCATTCGTCCCTCCATTCACGCCTGTCGCGACACCACTGGAGGCGGGCTGCACGATGTTGGGGCGTGAGCGGAAGACGGCCTAACGGTGTGCGGGACCGTAGCCCAGCTTCATGGAGAAGGTTGCGAATGGTCCTCGCCGATACCCCAGGAGCAACAGTGTCCCTAATTTGCTGGGAAGTGACGGTGCTGTCCCCTACGCCACTGTGTAGGATCCTACGGTCTTGGCGTGCATCCGTGCGTCGCTGCGGTCCGGTCCCAGGTCGACGGGCACGTGCACCTTCCGCCGACCACTGGCGACAACATCGATGTACTGTGGAGACCTCACGCCCCACGTGTTGAGCAATTCGGCGGTACGTCCACCCAGCCTCCCGCATGCCCACTATACGCCCTCGCTCAAAGTCCGTCAACTGCACATAGGGTTCACGTCCACGCTGTCGCGGCATGCTACCGGTGTTAAAGACTGCGATGGAGCTCCGTATCCCACGGCAAACTGGCTGACAATGACGGAGGCGGTGCATAAATGCTGCGCAGCTAGCGCCATTCGACTGCCAACACCGCGGTTCCTGGTGTGTCCGCTGTGCCGTGCGTGTGATCATTGCTTGTACAGCCCTCTCGCAGTGTCCGGAGGAAGTATGGTGGGTCTGACACACCGGTGTCAATGTGTTCCTTTTTCCATTTCCAGGAGTGTACATCTGTTGCTCCAGTGCAGTTCAGCTATGTAACTGTGTCAACCATCGTAAATGATACAATGTGGCTTGTGTAGGTCTGCACTCTCGGGCAACTTACTTCAAAGGGTATTTCAAACTTAGGCTGTGCATACATTATCACCAAGAGCAAGAAGGGCTTTTGGCTCTGGAAGTTACCTGCTGAATAACTGTACACCATAGCAGTAACATTCGAATATCAGCTGCTATCATGATGCATATAACTTTGAAGATACAGTTTGTTGCATTCAGCCATCGCCAGTAATATCACCTGAAGATAAGATACTTCAAATTATGGCCTTTTACATACTCTGTAAGAACGCAAAGGAAGTTTTTGGAGGAAACTGGGAAAACAGACAGCTGTAGCATGGAATTTACTATGTGGAGTACCATGTAGTATCTCCTAACGTTAACCCAAATAACATGCCTTGAGCCACTTAACCTTGCAGTGTGTTGCCAGAGAAGCCCTCTTCAAACACCAAAAAAATCGATTTAAACCTGGAGCAGTCTTGAGCAGCAACGTTTCAACCAGTTTGCAGACAGCATCCCAAGGACTAATCAAGGAATTTACAATGCCCAGAACTGAACAAAATGATTTCACTGGTACCCACTTGCAGATTTTTATTTCATGGATGTGTAATTTCTACCAGGATGCTTTTAGTTTGGTTATTGTTTTAATTTTATTGCGCAATTAATTTTTTGGTTTGTTTAATAAGACCTATTCTTTTATTCCCTGCTCACCTTGCATTTAAGTATTTACTTTAGCGATATATAGAAACTGCAGAAAATAAAAATCTGAGTCTGTATTCAAACTGCAGTCCTCCTTGATGTGAGTCCAGATGCAGTGAGCTTACATCCTTGTCATCCCTCTCTGAGTTACAATGGACATGTTGATGACTAGCCATCAAATGGTTATGCACTAAAATCAAACAAAATGTGCATGTATTTATGCAATACAAATGCTACAGATATGTATTAAAATTCCAGACATACATGCACTAAAACGTGTGAAATAGCCGCAAGTGCACACTAAAAAAACAGAATTCACACGAAGTATGAACTCTTAAGACACACAAACATGTATTAGCAATTTCAAATGTCTACAAAATATTTTTCCGAATTCTGTGACTTCAATAACTTTCTCTCATCTACCAATGTTGCTATGTTTTGAGAGCTTATTCAGCTTCGTATGACATTAGATTGCAAAGCTACATTCCAGAATAATTCTCCAAATGTTTCTTTGATTTCCCTGCTGACATTGTTTTAATTTTATCACGCAATTTATTTTTTGGTTTGTTTAATAAGACCTACTCTTTCATTCCCTGCTCACCTTGCATTTAAGTATTTACTTTAGCGATATATAGAAACCGCAAAAAATAAAACATAAAATGTATTCCTTGAGTCCTTCACATATATTGTAACAGAATCTGTGTCTCCAAAAACACTACGAATGCATGAGGTAGAGGCATAGTTTACTGTAACGATAATCTGAATTATGAAAATTGTAGTTCACTCCTCACATCGACGAATTTCAGAGGAATTTTCTGTAACTTCTTTTGGCTGTGGACTGATTTGCGTTATAGCTATTTATTTAAAGTTTAAATTTAATGATTAGTTGACATTAGCTTTGTATAATCTGACTTAGCTCCTTAAAAATTTCACAGCAGGATAAAAATGTAAATTAGTACTACTTCACAAGTGCTCAAAGTTGTACAAATCACTTTCAAACAATATGCCTCATCTTGTTAAATGATGTTTGAATGGGTGGCAGGTTTTATTGTAAGAACTTCATGAAACGATTTGGAGCAGAAGGAGGTTTTACGGGGCATCTGACACAATTATAACACTTTTTAAATTTCTTTCAAAAATATCGTCTTTTCTTCAAAGTTTAATTTACACTCATTTTTCAAACTTCTAAAATAAAAAAGGAGCATGAAAGAAAAGTATACACTCAAGAGAAACACCACAATATGATGAAAAGCATCAGACTTTTTTATGTTTTAAGAAAGCATCAGCAACAAATTATTAATAACTGAAAAGTGGAACAGAAGTGAAAGATCATATATTTTTCAAAAATATATTGTCTAGAATTGAAAATAAATATAATGTGATATAAATATAATAAAGTATGAATTAAAAAATAAATCTGAAGTAAGTAACATACGAAAAAAATTCAGTTACATGCATGCACTTCCTTTTTGTGTCATTTAACCATTTGTTTGTTACAATAATGGATTTATTGTTTAACATATTTAATGAACTTTTATCTATCTTAACATATGTCTGATGTAAGATACTTGTACTCCTATCATAAAAATACACTGAACTTTATTGCCATATGTTGTTTTAGTAGTGTCACAAACAGAAGCTTTATATTAGTTGTTGATTACAAGGTCAGTTAGTTTGATAAACTGAACTGTATTATTCAACTTATCGAGAATATTGTTTGTATTTTTATCATATTTCCATACACCTCTGTCCACTTATATTTACTGACCATAAGGAGACATATTC
The DNA here is from genome assembly GCF_023897955.1 of Schistocerca gregaria. NCBI lineage: Eukaryota > Metazoa > Arthropoda > Insecta > Orthoptera > Acrididae > Schistocerca > Schistocerca gregaria. Next base: position 56,498,834 of record NC_064923.1, on the reverse strand, counting down.
TCTGAATTAATTTGTTTTGGAGGTGTTACTAAGGTAGAAAATAGGGTGAAGATAGTTTTATGAAACTGGCAGCACTACTGAGTTTTTGTCAACCCAGAAACTATTTGCAATTTTCAAAGGGATAACTCCTACACATTGTTTGGTACCATGTATAACTTTAGACTTTTTATTTATACTACATTCATTGATATGTGAGAATATTTTAGAAATTTGAAAACAAATCATTAGTTATCAAAAATAACAAGAGAGCATATGTGATAAAATATTTATTGCTCATTCTACAGAAACTGAATAATCATAAATGTCATAAGTGATATAAATAAAAAGAAAATTAGATATAAAATAGAAGCTTAATTAATAAATTATCCACTAGATGACTCTCATGCATGTTAATTCAAACTGATATTCATTGATGATGCCACTGAAGGAGGAAGTACCTAAGTCAAAGGTAATTCCACTTGATATTTTAATCTCAGAGGGATTTCACTTAACATAGTCACTGGATTGTGATGTAGAAAATTTATTTTTCAATAAATTTTTATTTTTGAAATTTTTAAATTCTGATTGCGTTTTTGATCACCTCTTTCATCTAAGAAAAAAGTTTAGTTTCTATTGGGCAAGGGGCTAAACATATTTTACCAATTTTGCTGCCAAATGCCAGCCATTTAGAAAATCAAATACTCATAAATATTCACAACATATATTTTACAATTAGCGACAAAATTATATGTATATCAACACCCCCTTTGCAATTTTGTAACACATTTAAAATAGTAAAATGAACCACAATTTTTTAGAAATTTATCTGAAGGACTCAAATTCCACATATCTTGTGTGAATACCTCATTCATTCTGTAGCGAAATAGGGTTTAATGTGATTAACTAGAGATCAGCCTGTTGGTTGATTATTTTTCTATATATCTGAAATACTGCAGATGAAAAGTAATTAGTGATATCTAAATTGAAATTATTCATACCATGTCTTGAGTCTTTAGGCCATGGAATAATGTGGGGAGCCTTCCGTTTGAAGGACTTTTTATTATAAATAAATTTCATATTTGGAAATTTTAGAACTCCACTCTCAGTACCATCTGCAAGTTTTCCTCCTTTTGGAAGAGCTGATGCATCTCCCTTTGAATTTTCTTATCTGCTCACATGTGAAGAAAGTGCCCAACACTGGAGCTCTTCATGAAAGATACTTCACTCTCCTTTTACATTTTTCACTTATCTTTAAAGAGTACTGGTAGCAATTTTAATTCAAAAAGAACTTCATTCTTCTTTTTAGTAGTCTCGCCATTATATATGATATAATGTTCCAAACACTATTTATCAGAAAATGGTGTAGCTATCTACAGCAAAACAAATGATGATTAAATATTATCGCCCTTTGTTATTGTTATGGAATTAACAGTTGTCAATATGGTTGCAATAGATATTTCATCATGTGCTGAATGATCTGTTTTATGAGCACTGATAATACTAAAACGTATATGCTATTGAGGATAGTTAAGATCTAACTGTCCATTATCAAAATTTTTCTTAATTTCTACATCTTTGTTTGGGTTATTCAGATTACTTTAAGTTTCCTTATTCACAGGAAATGGCTGAAATTGATAGTTTTTGAGTTTATTTATTTATACAGAATAGAGTATTATTGTACCGCATATTTAAAAGTTTAGTTACATCAGCTCCTTTAAGATAAACTGTTTCATCATTTTCATCATAGTTATTATTAATGTCTGAAATTTATCATGTATCTGTAAAAATAAATATTTATATTTAAATGTAGCTGCTTAGATAGAATAATATTCATGTCACTGTGGAAATGCTCACAGTCTTAACTGACATATTACCACCTACATTAAAGCTTACATCAATCAATTGAAGCTGACTAATCTTAGGAACATCTTCACTAACAGCCTTTTCATTTGGTGCAGTAGTTTGATTGCCAAATCCTAATAGACTTCCAATACTATCTTTTATGACTGGATACAATTTATTGTCACGCTCAATTACAACACTATTTGAAGCATTGTTTGCTCTTATGAACATATTATGTTTATTTGTGTAAATAAATTTCCAAGTTTTTTAATCTGTATTGATGTATTGGAATAATTTTGTCTGTTCATCTGGTATAACTATTATTTTGTGATGTAGCAGTTGGAGTTAAAATGTTGAATACAATTGAACTGTAGCAAACTGTTTAAAGGTGACTTTTTAGGATTTTTTATTTTTTCTTATAGAACTGAAGACTTCTGATTTAAATGACATAGTGTACTCAACGATTTATAGAAAAACGTTACATCTGGATAAACGAATAAAACTGACCAAGAACTAAAGATCAGATTATAGCGAAAGAAACCAAAATAGAAAAACAGAAAATTATTATTCAGTTTGAATGGATGTTTAGTTATAGTTCCAAGTGAATATAGAAAAAACTTTAATGTACAATATAATATAGATCCTGGATGTTTAAATGGAATGAAATAGATCTAGTGTTTGATTATTTCAAAAGCATGGGTCAGCTTAAGTATCAAGAATTTATGCAGAAATGTAATAAAACTGAAGACAAACTGGGTACTGCAATTGTTAATTTCATCGAAAATAATGAAATTTCCACACATTTGGATGAATGTCAAGGTGATTTAGTTGTTTGCTGTGATGAATTAATTCTCTAAAACCAATATGTATTTAGAGAAAACTTTACTAGGGGAAGACATTTGGGAATAGATTGTTTTTATTTAGCTCGAACCTATTGAAATGATGATAAACAGTTAGAGATAATCTTCATGATTTTAAGATCATTGAGCAACCTGATACAAATTTAAAACTTATTTTTCATGAGTAAGTGGAGATTTAAACTCGATCAATTTAAGAAACTGTGTATGAAACGTTGAAATGATGACTAGTTGGGGTATATTATAGTATTTTAACTAGTAAATGCATCAGTGGAAAATATCGAAATTGGATTACAGTCCTTGTATGTATATAAAAGTGATACATTAATTCCTAGTACAAAATGTTAGGCTTAAACATTACATATTAAACAAAAAATAAATATAATAGTATACTTTATACTGTTAACTTTAAATGTTGAACATTGACTATCTTTTTTCTACATTAATGTTACCAAAGAAGCGATCCAGAGGTAATTAGAGAAAGTGAAGTAAATTGCAAAGAAATAAGAGGACATAAAAGAAAAGCATGGGAAATGGAAGAAAGAATATCAGCGTTTAATTGAGGCAAGTAATATAGTAAGGAATTGAAGAAGTAGGGGAAAATATGCTGAAAGCATAGAGAAAACAGGATTTGAAAAGTGCAACTAATACTCTATGGTTATCACATAAGTTTTTAGAAATTTATTTCCTTTTGCTAACGCATCAGAATTACACATTTAGTGGAAGAGAAGTAAACGATGTTGCCAGAAGTATGAAGAAGAGATTAACTGCAGAAAATTAAAGAATAATGAAGAGATACATGTAAAATTATATATGTTAGTGGAAGACCAATATATACATTAAAGCAGTGAACATAAGTAACTTAAGTGACTTAGTAAAAAATCACACTGGTTATTTACCACTAGAATTCAATGAAGATAATTAAACAATTGATGTGGTATCTTATAAAGATTTGATGAATCAATAAGACATCAGACAGAAAATAAATAGATTACTATGTATGAAAATGTATGATGTATGATATATGTAACAAGTTTAATGGGGTTGATGTGTCAGTCCAAGCAGATAAACTGTTTTTCTTAACTTCCAGATTTATGCATTAATCGAAAACAAATTGTATTTTTCTGATTTTCTTTCAAATGCATGTAAACGTGATCTTTCTTCAATTTTCTCTAAGTTTCATGTGTTACATGTTTCTTCTTCTTCATCATACTTCTCTCTTTACCTTTTGTATACATGCATTTGTTTCAAACACACCTGGTGTTTCTTAATATTGTACTAAGTCAGTTTCATTTTTCATTTCGTTACATTTATTGGATGTTAACAGAAGTTAATATAAAAATGATTTATAAAGGTAGATGTTAAAAATATATTATGATCTAAATGTGAAAAATGTTTATCATTCGATGGAAATTAAGTAGTCAATGTTATACCATGAAATGTTGAAAACATTGACCACACACTTTCTGTTATTATGTGAGTTATGCTCATGGACAATATAAAGATCCAGTAATAAGTAGAAGATCCAGTGCAGCAAAATTTTTTTATGAAAGTGGTTAAATGGTGAATAAAATAAAGTGGAGAAATAAATTCAAAAATTCATCTAATGCAACGTTTAACAAAGGAAGACTAAAAGTCATACTCCAAAGTTAAGATAAATTGCATTTGTGAGGAGGATTGAAATGAACGATCGCATTTCTTGGTGAGGTGGAAGAATGAAATGGAATAAAAGTTTGACATTCTTACAGAGTGTACAGGTTTCGATTTCAGTTAAAGAGAGCGAGGGTAGAGTTAACACAGCACATGAGAAAAAGCAGAATGAACAATAAGTAAAGGGTGAGAATACAAAATGGAAATTCTGAAGTTACTTGATGCAAAGCCAGTAAAAAAATTAGTTGGAAAGCAAGTAAGAACTTATAAAAGTTATGGCGAAGGAACAAAAATTCTGGCAGAAAAGGGTCCATAGCTATGCTGGAAATTTGAGAGGCGCAACACACAGTTCTTTTAATTTGATTAATAAATTATCAGTTTTTCTAATATATATTGTCACAACTGAAAAAATGTCACACACATCTCTTTGTAAAGAAGAGAGATAGATAAAAACTGTGTTACAATTCTGAACAACGAGGAACAATATACAATTTTAAAATATGTAACAATAAATTGAAAATGGAGCTCATATACACATTTAGACACATATGAGAAATCATATGAAAAATCAGTTAGTTCCTTCCAGACTATGAAGTAGATTTATTCATAAGAAAAGGTATTTATTCCAATGATTACATGGATAACTGGAAAATATGTGAAGAAAATCAACTACTATTGAAGAACAAATTTACAGTAAACAGAGCGAATGTGAAGTAGCTGATGAAGATTATGCATATGCATAAGATGAGAGAAATGAAATATACAGTACTTCCTTAATTCCATGACTCATACTCCAAAAGCTGATGTCCTGTTATTAGCAGATGCACTTGAAAATCTCAGAGAAATTTGTAACAAATCATGCAGGTTTAAATCTTACTTGCTATTACATAGCACCTGGATTAATTTAGAACACAATGTTAAAACTAGCTAAATAATTGCCAGATTTGTTCTATGGTTATAACAGAATTTTGAACTTTGTGATGTCCTACATATAATTCCATTTCCAATGTTGTAAGAGCTGTTTACAAACGCATAATAATTATGTAGAAGGCTATGGTAACAACCGAGTAAAAATGTTTAATTTACAGGTTGTCAATAAATTAAAGTTACAATTTCAAAACGCTGTAAGAAGAGAACCACCATGTAGAGTGGTGTCAAATTCCAACTATGCATTATTGACTGAGGGGAAAAGTTATTTGAACTAAAGAAATTTAATGAACATTTTACCAATATATGGCAGTGTAAGTGTCTTAATGAAAAATTGCAAATGACAGATCAATCACATTATGATAACTATGGTTTGAGCTGCACATTACACCATCCCTACTATTCAATGTAAATGACTGTACAAGATCGGTAGTCCACAATTGTGACACTCTTGGTCAATCCATACACAATGTCTTACCACATGAGATGGGAAAACTCGGTTTTTAAGTATCCCAAATCCAAAAACTGAATAGAAAAGCAATTTTACAAGGAACAAAAACCACATAAAAAGAAAAATGACATTTGCTTCTAATTTTGTGAAACTGGTGCAAGACATATTCAGAATACTGTCTACCTTTTTCTGCCGCATGTTGAAATCGAGTAACACCAAAACGCATATGAGTGTCTCAGGGGTCGCTTTCAGAATGAGTTGAGCAATGCATCCCTGCAGTTCAGCTATGTATGTAATTGGAGCACTGAACAGAACATCGTTCATTTAACGCTGCAGGCAGAAGTCACGGAAATTAAGATCAGGTTATCTGGAAAGTCAGGCTGTAGGGAAATGACGAGTGGTTACTCTGTCATTTCAGAAATACCTCTGCAACATGTGATTCACTGGCCATGCAATGTGTGGAGGAGCCCCAAGTAGCATAAAAATGATCCAACACAAAAATCCTTACTCTTGAATTGTTGGAAGGATGTTGGTGTGCAAAAGACTCTCATAGTATTTACCAGTGGTGGTACTAGTAAGAGGGTCTGCAGGATTCGTCTGCTTGCAAAAATGGAGGCCTGTGATAGACAATGCTGTTAATCCGCACCACATAGCCGCCTTTGCAGAATGAAGTTAGATGAATCTGTGGATTTTCTCTTGAACATATTCTGCAATTCTGCATAGTGACATGTCATTGGAAATGGAAATGGAATTCCTCTCTCCACAGAATGTTCCATGGCTATCCATTGTCCACTTTCATGCAAAAAATTCCAGATCGAAGTTTATCTTGCTGACAGGTCAGCAGCGCGCAGGGGTTTTATGCATGGTGAACATTCAGGCAAATCTCCATGCATGTTTACACACCACTGCTCAACGCCCCCTCCAATGCTGTGGCCACATTATCGACAGATGTAGACTCAACTGCTTTCTTTCCCCTGCCACATTGCACTTCGAAAGAACCTATCTTTTCGAGTTTTATAATCGTTTTCTCCAGACCCTTAGCAGATACCAGACTAATGCCTTTTTCCAAATATTTCAATATTATTTACTTCTGGAGGGCTAGTGGTGCACAGTCGCCATTCACATGAATGAGCTTTAACAGCAGGAGGTGATCCTTCATGGAGACAGTCATGTTCGGCATCTCAGATGTAAACTGAGGAACAGCCATGTGCTATGCATCTGTTGGTGCGCATATTCTAGCGCTTACCTTGCCATCTATAGGCCAAATTTTTATTAATTTTTTAGTTCCATGACATTTGCATGTGTTTCGGTAATATGTTGTCGAAATTTCATTATGAACGCCCTGTAATTAACAAGTAATAATTTGTATAAAAGTATGACACCTCAGTTTCTTACATATGGAGGGTCGATGGGTCAAACTATCCAAAAGTTTATTTAGATTTTTCAGAAAGATACATGAAGAATTAGGATATATTTTAGAAGTTGTTTTAGAATATTCAGACGAATGATCAATACTTGCTCATAAATATAAAATAATTGTTGGAGCAGATGACTCTATGTAGCTATAGTCATTGTTCAGAAAAAATGTTGTTCATTATGAGACCTTGAAACATTATTTAAAACTAGAATATAAGCTAAAAATATGTATGAAATTATAAAGTACAAACAATCTGATAGATTAACAAAATAGATATGAATATGCAGCTGACACCAAATGCTACATATCATTAGAATTATGTCTACAGACTAATCTATAAATCAATGTTTGGAAAAATGATGGAAAATAGAAGGAAACACGGTAGATATAAAATTAGTCTCTGTTTATAGGAAATGTGAAACCATGTGGATAAGTACAACAATCTCGTTGTAATACAGGTCTAAAAGACTAGAACCAGTTTATGTAGGAGTGAGTATTTTAGATTTACCCAAAGAATTAATGCATATGAATATGATGTAGAAATGTTTTATGACGACACAGACAGTTGCATTTAAAACAAGATTAGTGATGATTTTCTGAAAGACCAAGAAAGAATATTGGTGATGGCAGATTGACCAGATGTATATATATATATATATATATATATATATATATATATATATATATATGTGTGTGTGTGTGTGTGTGTGTGTGTGTGTGTGTGTGTGTGTGTAACAAAGTAATGAGACAGTGTTAGGGAAGAGGAGAGATTAATGTTAATGAAAAATTGTTGCACAAGATGTAGCAATAAGAGCAACAATTTGATGAAAAAAGTAGAGAGTCTAAAAATATAGAACATTAGTTTTAAAAATCGGTTATCAATGGAGGTTTATCATAACTGTTTATGCAATAACAAGTATGGATATAGAAGTGTGAAGTTAATAAGAACTGTAAATATGTAAAAATATAATGCAGAAATGAATAAACCTATGTTAAGTCATCATGATTATGAAAAAAACAATTGTCATAGCAAATAAAATCGAAATATTACCATAAAATTATTTTAAGAATGCTTAAACTGTAAAATATTTATCAGTTTATTTTCATCTATAAAGAGTAACTCTATTATATGAACTTCTGTGGTAGATGAAAATTCCCTTGCATCACAATTTTCAGATGAGTTAATTGATTATTTAATAAAACTACAAAATAAGTCATCATTGTAGTTGCAAACGTAGATTATAAATGTTGCACACAACATTTTCTAGTACTTTAAGTAACCAGTTCCTACACTAGTTTGTAAATAAAAAATTTTGTTGAACTCTTTAACTTTGCTGATGGAAATAATTAGTCTCTTTTATATAAAATAAAATATTATGTAGTGCACAAGATCATCCACTAAATAGTTGCTTCTTTTACTGTTTGTCAATTTGAACATCTTATTCCAATTTAGTAGTGTGTCTAGAGTTTCTTCTTTACAGGTTGTTGGGACAAAATGGAGTAAGAAAGGTATCTTTGTGTTAGTTAAAAAACTTTTCTCACCTCACTGATACATTCATAAGACAGAAGTTCTTTAAACATGTTACATGATAAACTTGTTTCTATCACATACAAGGGCTTAAGCATAAAAAAATGACAACTTAATACATGTAACTGATTTCTCTTACTATTTTAACTAACAACAATTTATTTATTTATTATTTTAGTTACATCATATATATTTACCATCAGTTTTAAATAATTTGTGTTTGAAAAAAATAATGATATTTCAATCATTTTGATTTATTTTTGTTTCAATTAATAATATTTTTTCAGGTTAATTTTTCAGTATTTTTCAAGAATTTGTGGAGCTTTTGTGTTTTAACTCATATTCAGGTGATGTTTTCAAATTGTTAGTTTTATGTTCAGGGTATACTTTTATGTTCAGGCTTCACTCTCGCTAACAAGGATATGAATGAACACGGTAACAGCTGGGTCACTGTTGCTCTTGTACATGGACCAAAAGTCGATAAAGTAAAAGGGCTAGATAATTTCAATTCACGTGACGTCATCGCTATTTGGACATTTCAGATTTGTGAAGCTTACATCAGAGATAAGGCTCATCAAATGACTATGCCTTTTTGAGTTCAGTTAGTTTGTGGAATAAAGGCTATACACTTGAAAGGATTTGAAATAAATTTGATACACTACAATATTTCTATTGCCTGCTATGCAGACAAACAAATCAACATGAAAATATCATTCCAGTCAAGAACAGGAGATCTTCTTTATTGAACTACTTATCTTACAAGTTGTTATGGCTCATTAAACAGTTAAGCATTAGCGAAGGTGTCATTATTTGTAGTATATTAATGAATGTTAGATTTTACTTTTTAATATTTTGGAAAATGAAGTGTATCAGTTGTACAGGATGGAACTGTCCATGTAAGGGACTATCCAAACTTCTACAGCCCCCTTTCTAGGCTGCAAGTTCAACATTGTTATCATAGCGACGTTAATTCAGTAAGGCATGATTCTGTCGATGAGCTGCAGTATGTTTCTAGAGTTACTCATCACATATATGGATTCAGGGTTCATATATATAGTTTACTTGATAACACAAGTATCTGAGGTTACAAAAGTTTACTTATGTTTTTCATTATGTTGTACAGTGTCATTTGTATCATGATTTGCTTTCTTGTAGCACAGATAGTTTTTCTATGTCACACCACATAGCTCTCCAAATAAACTCAGCAGTTTATTTTTCACTTGTTTAGTTGCTGCACATCTCCACATGGCAGTATACAACCTCAGACATTTGGTTCCATAGATGGAGGTCATTGCACTGAATGACATTGTTCTCTTAAATCATACCAGGGACATTATGCATTTCAGACTCAGTTAACATAATGCTTGAATTTTTGCAAAATATATTTACATGATAGACATATATAAGCATAATACACATATAATTAAAGATCATTTGGTGTTCGTCATTATTCAGTAGTTCTGGTTGCAGACTGTTGTCCCTTTTCAGCAAAATTTGTTCTGTTCTTACTTATATATAAATTTGCAAACTGCATTATTAATCACCTGCTGAAGACAATTTGGCAGAAGTGATGCACATTAGTCATTTCTTCTTATAAAATAGATTTATTCATTTACACTGTTTCATAAAAAGCTACAATCCTTGTCTGCAAATTAGCATATTAGTGTGTTCCCTGATACATCATTGCAACACCACTTGGAATAGCTTACACCTATTGCTTGGAACCTATAATTTGTTGTTATAAAGTCATTGCTTACAGCATATCAAGTACATCTTATTTCTATTGTTAAAACCTTGCAGCGAATTTTTTTCTATGTATTCTCCAATTTTTATTTTCACTCTCTTTCTCTGTTTTGTTCTCCATTGTATTCTTTACTAGAAAGTGAAGTACAGTTGTTTAAATTTCCTGTAGTCTTATGTGTTCTTTGAATGTAAGTTATTTTGGCAAAATATGTGTGGATATGTTTAAACTTAATATTAATAGCTACAGTGTTTACAGGAGGATATAGCCTCATAGCCTCAGTTGTATTAAATTAAGAAGCTCTAATATTGTCATAGAATTTCTGTCGTGGTTTTTATAGAAAACGGTGATGAATGAGCATAATGTCACCTGATGAATATCCTTTAGGCGTAAGCCTCCTTCACTGCGGTGCAAAGATATTGTACTGTTGTGTGACTTAATTACATACCCCATTCATATGATTTGGCATAAAGCTCTTCTAACGATCATATGCTGACCTAGAGAGAATTCTTTCACAAATGCGAAACATTTAGTGAGCTGTACCATCAGTATTTCAGTCAGACCTCTATTGCAGTTTTTTGTTTGTGTGTCCTGTAATTTTGCCAAGAATTTTCTACTGAACCTCCGAGCCACATTATGATCCAGAAAATCTGTGTGATGTATGCAAAGTTGTGGAAACAGATGAAAATCAGATGAGACCAAGTCACAATTGTGTGGAGGAAGATCGATGTTGTTGAACACAAGGTGTCGGATTGTTGCAGATGTCACAGTGCATATGTAAGGTCTGGTATTGCATGCTGTAAAGGAAGGTGTTCCGTGTGTGGACAAAATTTTCTGTTGTTAGGAAGACGATTACACCATGTCGTTTCTCATGCACTGCCATAGTTATATTACACACTGCAATGTTGCATGTTAAAATTCAGGGCCTTCTAATGGCAAAGTGTTGCATCTTGCGTTAGTGAAGCGATAAAGTCGACTCAGTAATATGTGTGATATATAGTATGTCAACCAATAATGAGAGCAGAATAAAAAATTATCAGCAAACCCTCATACAGTATTTTGATAAGTGAAACAGATAAGGACTCTGAGAAGCAGACCAAAACACATAAGTAATGAAGGCGTTTGACTGTAACTCGAACACTGAATATCAATATGAATCTCACAAAAATGAGCTCTGTATAACTGAGAAAGTGCGAAGAAGAACTACAAAGTTGTTACCAAGCTGGCCTGGTCATTACGAAAAAATTAGTTCTGAATAAGCCACCCTGAGAAATATTACTAGATATGGTAACGATAGTTCCGATGCCACAGCATAGGTTGGCACTACGAGAGCAGAAGATCTTCGCCGACCACACCGCTCTCTGGCCGATGCTGTGCAGCTCTACGAGCGCCACTCCACTTTCGCCCAGTTCATGAAGAGCAGACGGCCGAGAATCATCGCTTTAGCTTAGCTTGCTATTGAGACTTTCTCATCTGGACTTTGGTTACACACCTACATGCTCATCACCTAAAGTTATGTAGTATGTTTGCATATGTTTATACTATAGTAAAACCGCTTTTACTTTACTAGCAGTACTGACGTGTTTCACCTCACCCCTTCCTACTCGCTTCCTTCATTCGACCAACTTGTAATATTTCAGGAGCAGACCCACACGCCACCTTCCAGGCGGGATACAAAACTAGATATTTTTGACAGTGACTCTTAGAACTCTGGGCAACAGCAACAACAGAAAAATACACTGATGTGACAAAAGTCATCGGATGCCTCCTAATATCATATCTGACCTCCTTTTGCTAGTTTTCGTTATATGGACTCAACAAGTCGTTGGAAGAAATACTGACCCATACTACCTCTATAGCAGTCAATAATTGCGAAAGTGTTGCCAGTGCAAGATTTTGTGCACTTGCTGTTGTCTTAATTATGTCCCATGAATGTTCAATGGGTAGCTAAAACATTCACTCACATTATCCAGAATGCTCTTCAAACCAATTGCAAACAGTTGGGTCCTGGTGACATGACACACTGCCACCCATAAAAATTGTGTCTTTGTTTGGGATCATCAAGTTCATGAAGGGCTGAAAATGGTCTCCAGTTAGACAAACATAAACACTTCCAGACAGTGATCGTCTCAGTTGGCCCAGAAAACCCAGTCCATTCCATATAGACACAGACCACACCATTATGGAGCCATCACCAGCTTGTAGAGTGCCTTGTTGGCATGGTGGGTCCTTGATTTCGTGGGCTCTGTGCCATACTCGAGCTTTACCTTATCAACTGATATCAGTCCTCATCTGACCAGACCAATGTTTTCCACTTGTCCAAGTGATATGGTCACGAGCCCAGGAGAGACACTGCACCACTCACGTTGGTTGTCTGCTGCAATAGCCCAATGCCATACTTCGCCTCATTGCCCTAACAGATTGGTTTCTCGTATGTCCCACATAAATTTACGCAGTTATTTCATAGGGTGTTGCCTGTTTGTTAACACTGAGTATGCAAACGCTGCTGCCGTTGGTCGTTAAGTGAAGGCAATCAGGCACTGAATTGTGCATGGTGAGAGGCAATGCATAAAATCTGGCATTGTCGGCACAATCTTGACACTGTGGATCTCGAAGTATTGAGTTCCCCAACGATTTCCAAAATCCATGCATCTAGCTTCAACTACCATTCCATGTTGTCTGTTACTCCCAGGCGTGCGCCCATAATCACGTCAGAAACGTTTTCTCATGAATCATTTGAGTAGAAATGACAGCTCTGCCACTGCACTGCTTTTTTGTACAATGTGTATATGATACTACTGCAGTGTATGTGTACATATCCGTATCCCCATGACTTTTGTCATCTCAGTATATGACAACTTACTACTTCTTCATGTTGCTGTATCACTGTCCACAGTAAATTGGAGACAAAGAAGTACAAAAGGCCCACACAATTGAGAGTGTGAATTTATATCACACCTACTTATAAAACAGGAAATAAAAATGTGCACTTAGAATGAGATATATTATCACTGTAACTAATGTTAGATGAATGGATTGTAGGTGAACCAAGAAAGATAAAGTTCATACTTGGATTCTAAAAGTGAAGGAAACAGCTAAGCAATAAAGTAATGTAAATGGGAAACATGCAAGAGCAATATAAATTGCTTCTAGCTAGACACATTATCATCTAGAAATTGCGCAACATGAATCTTCAATTGCTTCATGTCAGGACAGACCACAAATTGTTGATACAAACCCAATAAAACTTTTGATACGTTTATGAAACACATTGAAGGTGTAACCTAAGTCACTGTGTGAAGTGTACTCCATACAGAGCCATACGAAGGTGACGCTGCATCACTGACCGAACTATCAAAGTTGGGCCTCCCACAATACTATGACCCTGCAGTTTCTTTCTACACAGACGTAAATGATTTTGTAAGTAGTCTGAACAAAAATGAAGGAATATTGAAAAATTTTGCTTAAATGAAATATATTCATGAGAAAACTGCACACAGCACATTAAATAAAGCTTTGCAAAAGGAAAAGAAAGTAGTGTAGAATATCTAAAAGAATTTATGTAAAACAAAATCCATATCTTATTTCTTATAGCAGACGTGGCATTATTTTTAGTGTGATGTAGAGCAAAGAACAGATTTGATGTGAACCTAACAATGGTGCATAAACTATTAATTATAAATAAAAGAAAAGAGGCTAGAATTAAGAACTAGGAAATATCCCTTTGCAGTAATCCTCTCTTTCTCACAACTTTACTTCGCATTTCTTTGTTTTGAGAGAAGGAAACTCATTATGTTATTGAAGTCAATAATCAGCTTGATGTATTCTACAGACAAAGCACCAAAATTTGGAAGGTTGTTTTCATCTATACTAGACCTTAAGTAGTTTAACATCTGGAACTTCCTGAAGCTGTGTTAACAAGATTTTGCAATCATTGTCATTGTCATAAATATTATCGAATATTTCAGTGTTTGGATACATACACTCCTGGAAGTGGAAAAAAGAATACATTGACACCGGTGTGTCAGACCCACCATACTTGCTCCGGACACTGCGAGAGGGCTGTACAAGCAATGATCACACGCACGGCACAGCGGACACACCAGGAACCGCGGTGTTGGCCGTCGAATGGCGCTAGCTGCGCAGCATTTGTGCACCGCCGCCGTCAGTGTCAGCCAGTTTGCCGTGGCATACGGAGCTCCATCGCAGTCTTCAACACTGGTAGCATGCCGCGACAGCGTGGACGTGAACCGTATGTGCAGTTGACGGACTTCGAGCGAGGGCGTATAGTGGGCATGCGGGAGGCCGGGTGGACGTACCGCCGAATTGCTCAACACGTGGGGCGTGAGGTCTCCACAGTACATCGATGTTGTCGCCAGTGGTCGGCGGAAGGTGCACGTGCCCGTCGACCTGGGACCGGACCGCAGCGACGTACGGATGCACGCCAAGACCGTAGGATCCTACGCAGTGCTGTAGGGGACCGCACCGCCACTTCCCAGCAAATTAGGGACACTGTTGCTGCTGGGGTATCGGCGAGGACCATTCGCAACCGTCTCCATGAAGCTGGGCTACGGTCCCGCACACCTTTAGGCCGTCTTCCGCTCACGCCCCAACATCGTGCAGCCCGCCTCCAGTGGTGTCGCGACAGGCGTGAATGGAGGGACGAATGGAGACGTGTCGTCTTCAGCGATGAGAGTCGCTTCTGCCTTGGTGCCAATGATGGTCGTATGCGTGTTTGGCGCCGTGCAGGTGAGCGCCACAATCAGGACTGCATACGACCGAGGCACACAGGGCCAACACCCGGCATCATGGTGTGGGGAGCAATCTCCTACACTGGCCGTACACCTCTGGTGATCGTCGAGGGGACACTGAATAGTGCACGGTACATCCAAACCGTCATCGAACCCATCGTTCTACCATTCCTAGACCGGCAAGGGAACTTGCTGTTCCAACAGGACAATGCACGTCCGCATGTATCCCGTGCCACCCAACGTGCTCTAGAAGGTGTAAGTCAACTACCCTGGCCAGCAAGATCTCCGGATCTGTCCCCCATTGAGCATGTTTGGGACTGGATAAAGCGTCGTCTCACGCGATATGCACGTCCAGCACGAACGCTGGTCCAACTGAGGCGCCAGGTGGAAATGGCATGGCAAGCCATTCCACAGGACTACATCCAGCATCTCTACGATCGTCTCCATGGGAGAATAGCAGCCTGCATTGCTGCGAAAGGTGGATATACACTGTACTAGTGCCGACATTGTGCATGCTCTGTTGCCTGTGTCTATGTGCCTGTGGTTCTGTCAGTGTGATCATGTGATGTATCTGACCCCAGGAATGTGTCAATAAAGTTTCCCCTTCCTAGGACAATGAATTCACGGTGTACTTATTTCAATTTCCAGGAGTGTATTTCTGAACCAAAACCTCAACAAAAAAAATCAAAGTATGTGAATGGAAAACAGTGTCAAGCTTTTTATGAACCGTTTCCTCTGTTATTTGTAGACAGCTATTTCTTTTACCACTTCCCTTTTATCCATACCGCTGCAATATTTAGCACTAAAATATGGAGCACATCTTTTGAATGTAAGGTAGAGAGTGCTGTAATATAATAAGTTTCTTGACCAAGCATGTAAGTCATTTTAAAAGTTGCGATAGGCAAAATAATGTTAATACCTGTACTTACTTGGGAATGGTTTATTAATAAAGACTGGACTCCCATCAGCCCATAATACAGTTGTGATTCTTCTTGGAATAATGGCCCATTATGAATGTATAGTCTCCAGTGGAACGTTATGACACTCTTTGATCACAACCTCTTCTAACTCGTGTAGTGACAAGGGAGGTCTGCACTCCAGTATCTCTCACAAGGGTTCGATAATGTTCACGTTCGGGACTTGCTGACTAGGTAAGACGTTGCAGTTCAGTTGCTTGCTCCTCATACCACGATTGTACTGTCTTAGCTGTATCAATGGGTGCATTAGCGTCCTGAAATATAGTATGGGGGACAACATTCGAATCATGGGGTGCACCTGATCATCTAAAATGGTCACATAATCGTTGGGTGCAACTCGGCCTTTGAGATCAATGATGGGACCAGCAGAATACCATGTTAAGGCTGCCTACAACGTCGCACTTCCACCTCGATGCTTAAGTGTTGGAATCAAGCAATCAGGATTTTAAGCCTCTTTTGGTGTTCTCCAGCCGTATACCCGGCCTGATGTAAGAAATAACGAAAACGTTGACTTACCGGACCATATGATGTGTTTACACTGGTCAGCCGCCCAGGATTTAAGATCCTGACTCCATGTTTTATGCTTCTTTGCGTTGGTTTTCGTCACTAATGGGTTCGATGTACAGGCCGTTTATTGGATTCTCGGCAGACAGTGTCGATAGATACAGGGTCTCGCATATGCCTATGGAGCTCTGGAGTCACTTTATCTGCTGTAGTTTTGTGTTATTTTGTTACAATTTGTGTTAGCGTATGACGATCTCTGTCATATAGTTTTGATTTGCACTCACTATTACGTTTACACGACGATGTCCTTCCATATTTTGTTTAAGCTGTCATGACTCTTGAAACATTCAATAAGTTGGCTGTCTTGGTTACTGATGCTCAAGCTAATCGGGCCCCCACAATCTGCCCTCTTTGGAACTCTGTTAGGTCTTTCATTGCAGTCCACAGCTCGTGGTCTCGTGGTCGCGTTCTCGCTTCCCGAGCATGGGGTCCTGGGTTCGATTTCCGGCAAGGTCAGAGATTTTCACCTGCCTCCAGATGACTGGGTGTTTATGTTGTCCTCATCGTTTCATCATGATTCATGGAAGTGGCGAGACTGGACTGAGCAAAGTTTGGAAATTTGTATGGGCGCTGATAACCGCAGTTGTGCGCCCCACAAACCAAACATCATCATCGTCATCTTTTATTGCACGTCGACCTCGGCCTCTGAATGTAAATACGAAGTTTGCACTACTCGTAAACAACCTACACTAATGCCTGGTCCATACTGAACATGCACAGTACAACACATCATGCACCTGGCCTGCATTGTTGACCATCAGACACGTCTATCCCATTACTACCACTGTTCACAGTATTTTGCCTATCGCCTGTATGTATATAAATTTGTTTTCCGTCCTCACTTTTCAATTGGTTTCTCAGCAGAGATCAATTGTGCATCACATTCACTCATATGTCCAGCCACCTGTTTCACCTTTCTCACCCTTTTAACAGAACAATTGATTTGGAAGCATACAGAAAAACAAATATCTTTGGCTTTGTGTGCTGTGTATTTCTGCATTCCTTCTTCACATACCTATTTAATATTTTTCACCAAACCAGATAGGAAAGTCTATCATAATCCTCCAATCTACAGACTTGTTAGTACATTCAAATTTTATAAGCACATCAGACCATATCTCTAAAAGGCACACATCTGAACCACTGCCTTTTTACTGAAACAGAGGGGGTGAGAATTTCGTTCACTAGCCATATCTGACATCTAATCAACAAAAGCAGACGAATGATGACAGTATAACATTGGAGTTGAAGAGAAGGTACACGACATTATAACAGTGGAGTCCTGTAAACTCACTTAGTACTCACCATCATGGCGAAAATGAACATAAACGCTCTCAAATTTAAAAATGCCCAATGTTTCTCAGTGCAAAATGAGTGATAGTCAACTGTGTTGATTATGATAAAGATGGTTATGACATAATAGATGCTTCAAGATTGCAGGATACAAATATAATCTTGACAGGATATTGGAAAAGCTTTGTGTCTCATCAGTGGTGTTTGACAGGTACTGCTGGGATTGATGAGGTGAAATTGAAACATATATTTATGTGGTTTCCGCAGATACTACAAATGTTACTTGGGAAGATTCTCCTTGACCTTTCAGAGCCTCTTCCATTTCAAATTGTGATGTTAATTTTGAAATCAATGTATTTTAGTAAATAAAATACTGATTGATTGGTGTAATAATTTGAAAGAAAATTTTAGTTTCTAATTTTAAAAGAATGGCTGCCTAAAACATGTCTTACAGCGATATTCATTTAAATAGATACTTCTCCCTAGCAGACATAACTGAGTGTTGCCAAGAGCTATGGCATATCAGTGTGTTATAGTGGTTAACATTGGCTGGCATGTTCCTGGTTATTAATTCAAACCTTGCCCTCAGCAGTTATTTGTTATTTCGTATTTATTATATATGGAAGGTTCTTGGAATGTCTTATATTTGTAATGTTTGTATACCTGCAGTATACAATAGTAATATGGATATTAACATTCTGGAATATTTAATGTTTGAATAAGCAACTGCTGTCTCTGTGCAGCAGTTAGGTTCTGTTTTGTCTATACATTGGTGTTCGTAATGAATGTGCTATTAGTGCTAACTGTTTTATTTCATTGATGATCCTTCTGACGGATTTGGACTTGATTATGTTTTCAATGGGACATTGTTTGGTGGAGATGTTGGGCAGCAAGAAACATCTACACCACTGTGACTCCAATTAGTCAATGTGAAAGCTGTCGCCACCATAGACAGGAACAGGAATACAAGCAGTACATCGTTCCAAAGGTCCACTTTTTTAGGAAACAGATGGATTCCAAAACAGTAATTTAGCTCACATGGGGCATCCATCACTGTTTTCTAGAGATGCTGGTCAGGATCTGACGAAATGATTTGGAGTATGTGACTGAGTTCCCAGATACAATCAGTAGAATTACATGATGTGTCTGTCACAGTCGAGCAATGGTTCAAGGACAACGAAGAGAAACTCAATAGTGGAGTCAAATTCCAGCCTGAACTGAAAAAAATTGGTGATAATCAACAGCAAGTCTGCTTAGCGGAAGAACAGTGCCTAAGCCATAGAGAAACGTCACAGTCATACATATGCAATGTTTCGTACTTTTGCAATACTGTCTCATATTTGATGCCCCCGAGAGCAATGGTATGGCGTCCTTCTTCCTTCATGTAAGAAATGAAAGAGGAAGCCGCCTGGTGGAATTTTGTGCAGAGCACAACTTAATCATAGCTAACACTTGGTTCAAGAATCATAAAAGGAGGTTGTATACATGGAAGAAGCCTGAAGATGCTGACAGGTTTTAGATAGATTATATAATGGTAAGCCAGAGATTTAGGAACCAGGTTTTAAATTGTAAGACATTTCCAGGAGCAGATGTGGACTTGGAACACAATCTATTGGTTATGAACTGTAAATTAAAACTGAAGAAACTGGGAATTTAAGGAGGTGGGACCTAGATAAACTGACTAAACCAGAGATTGTACAGAGTTTCAGAGAGAGCATAAGGGAACAATTGACGAGAATGGGGGAAAGAAATACAGTGGAAGCAGAATGGGTAGCTTTGAGGGATGAAGTAGTGAAGGCAGCAGAGGATCAAGTAGGTAAAAAGACAAGGGCTATTAGAAATCCTTGTGTGACAGAAGAAATACTGAAATTAATTGATGAAATTAGAAAATATAAAAATGCAATAAATGAAGCAGGCAAAAATGAATACAAAATGAGATAGGCAGGAATGGCAAAACGGCTAAGCAGGAATGGCTAGAGGACAAATGCAAGGATGTAGAAGCTTATCTCTCTAGGGGTAAGATAGATACTGCCTACAGGAAAAGTAAAGACACCGTTGGATAAAAGAGAACCACTTGTATGCATATGAAGAACTCAGATGGAAACCCAGTTCTAAGCAAAGAAGGGAAAGCAGACAGGTGGAAGGAGTATATAGAGGGACTATACAAGGGCGATGTACTTGAGGGCAATATTATAGAAAGGGAAGTGGATGTAGATGAAGATGAAATGGGATATGTGATGCTGTGTGAAGAATTTGACAGAGTACTGAAAGACCTGAGTCGAAACAAGTCCCCGGGAGTAGGCAACATTCCATTAGAATTACTGACAGCCTTGGGAGAGTAAGTCCTGACAAATCTATACCATCTGGTGAGGAAATGTATGAGACAGGCGATATACCCTCAGACTTCAAGAAGAATATAATAATTCGAATCCCAAAGAAAACAGGCGTTGACAGATGTGAAAATTACCGAACTATCAGTTTAATAAGTCACGGCTGCAAAATAGTAAAGCGAATTCTTCACAGACGAATGGAAAACCTGGTAGAAGCTGACCTCGGGGAAGATCAGTTTGGATTCTGTAGAAATATGGGAACACTTGAGGCAATACTGACCCTACGACTTATCTTGGAAGCTAGATTAAGAAAAGGCAAACCTACGTTTCTAGCATTTGTAGACATAGAGAAAGCTTTTTACAATGTTGACTGGAATACTCTCTTTCAAATTCTGAAGTGTCAGGGGTAAAATACAGGGAGCGAAAGGCTATTTACCATTTGTACAGAAACCAGATGGCAGTTATAAAAGTCGAGGGACATGAAAGGGAAGCTGTGGTTGGGGAGGGAGTGAAACAGGGTTGTAACCTCTCCCCGATGTTATTCAATCTGTATATTGAGCAAGCAGTAAAGGAAACAAAAGAAAAAATTCGGAGTAGGTATTAAAATCCATGGAGAAGAAATAAAAACATTGCGGTTCGCCGATGACACTGTAATTCTGTCAGAGACAGCAAAGAAGTTCGAAGAGCAGTTGAACGGAATGGAGAGTGTCTTGAAAGGAGGATATAAGATGATCATCAACAAAAGCAAAACGAGGATAATGGAATGTAGTCGAATTAAGTTGGGTGATGCTGAGGGAATTAGATTACGAAATTAGATACTTGAAGTAGTAAAAGAGTTTTGCTATTTGGGGAGCAAAATAAATGATGATGGTCGAAGTAGAGAGGATATAAAATGTAGACTGGCAATGGCAAGGATAGCGTTTCTGAAGAAGAGAAATTTGTTAACATCGATTATAGATTTAAGTGGCAGGAAGTCGTTTCTGAAAGTATTTGTATGGAGTGTAGCCATGTATGGAAGTGAAACATGGACAATAAATAGTTTGGACAAGAAGAGAATAGAAGCATTCGAAATGTGGTGCTACAGAAGAATGCTGAAGATTAGATGGGTAGACTACATAACTAATGAGGAGGTATTGAATAGGATTGGGGAGAAGAGGAGTTTTTGGCACAACTTGACTAGAAGAAGGAATCGGTTGTTAGGACATGTTCTCAGTGCGGAGGGTAAAAATCGTAGAGGGAGACCATGAGATGAATACATTAAGCAGATTCAGAAGGATGTAGCCTGCAGTAGGTACTGGGAGATGTAGAAGCTTGAACAGGATAGAGTAGCATGGAGAGCTGCATCAAACCAGTCTCAGGACTGAAGACCACCACCACAACAACAACAACAACAACAACAACATTACAAATGGCTCTGAGCACTATACGACTTAACTTCTGAGGTCATCAGTCGCCTAGAACTTAGAACTAATTAAACCGAACTAACCTAAGGACATCACACATATCCATGCCCTAGGCAGGATTCAAACCTACGACCATAGTGGTCTCTCGGTTCCAGACTGTAGCGCCTAGAACCGCACAGCCACTCCGGCTGGCCAACAACAACATTTGATGTCGCAAGGAATCGCAAAAGACATGTAGCAACCTCTTCTGGTAAAAGATGTCACAATAACAGTAGAATTAATGATATGGTCCTTGGATGTCGAGGCAGTGCAACAGAAAATGGTCGAATGAAAGAAGTATGATCGCCTTCTGCAAGTCGTCTCCATGTCAGCTGCGAAGACCACCATGACATCGCTTCTCTCTGACTCCGGATGATAATAGAAGAGATACAGCATTTTATGGCAGCTGGAACTGTCAGACTAAGTACACAAGATGTAGTGGCCATGAAAGCGAGCCCCATACATCAGGAGGTAACAGGGAATGTTGAAGAGTTGCATCGATCTTTGGCACCAATCTCCACCCCCAGTCAAACTCGCCATGAAGTATGGAATCAGTCAGCTTGGATGTATGCTGTCAGCGCCAATCGATAACCCAACATCCAACCAATGCAGGTACAACCAATTTCTGCATCAAGTAAAATGCCCAGCTGAAAAACAGACATTTAGAGAACAGCGGACAACAGGCCTGTCTGTTTTCACTGTGAACGTCCAGGTCATGTGATGCACTATTGCAGAGAAGGAATATGAGTGTTCGACTGATTTTACATAGCAAAATGTCATACCCCACAAGACTCCCTTACACTTCAGTAAAATGCAGACGATTATAGTCGATCGTGGGCCAAAACTTAGTTGCCACATCCACGACAAGGTCGCACCTCAAGATGCTGTAGCCATTCCCCATACCCATACAGAGGATCGAGTCACTCATGTAGTTGCCAAATTCAGGAAAGCTAACTTATGCGACCATCTATGGACGCGAGGAGATCGCAAATGAAAATCGTTCATGGGTGTCAGGAAATCACATCAACGACATCACTGATGGACAAATAGTCCTGGCATTAATCGACTCAGAGGCTTATTTCTCTGCATTGTCAAATGCTTATCGTCATCACTTAAAGAGGACTACGTTTTGCAATATGAGAGAAATTGTGCTGACAATCGCTAGTGGAAAATACATCCAGCTGACAGAAATATGTATTGCATGACAACTCTACGATGCGAATTTATCGTTTTAACAGAATGTAGTCATTATGTTATTCTCTGATGTGAGTTTTTGTAGGCATTAAAGCCATCACAGGCCGTGAAAGATCAGAGCTCCAGATTGACAAAGCCATTGAGACAACACACAAAACAAAGATTGCTTTGGGCAGTTGTTCGCTATCAGAGACGGTGTTATTCAGCCACCATAAATGAGCTGAGCTCTGGTCGCCAGTCAAAATGCTTGGTTAAACTATGGAACTTCTGTTGATTGCAAAGAACTACTCAGACTCACAAAGAAATCTAATTGCCAGTGACAATCCTAATACCCTATAGGTGGTAAGGATAACACTGGATTACTAACTGTCAATTGCTGCCACAACTCATCCCAAAAGGTATGTGCATAGGGGCAGTCAAAGAAGTACAGCAAGATCAGCTTAGTACCATAGACGAAGAAGCAAGTTCCGCTACCTCTACAGGAAACGCATGGGTGGAAACTATTATCAAACCGCTTATAGAATATGACCTGATCAGAGTGTGACATCGGCAATTCTGCATTAATTTTCAGATTGTTTCAAGTCTGTAGTGGAGTACAGACCAAGTAGTTTTTGATAAAAACTGTACCAATTAGACAGGTCTCATAAACAGTGTTGCTGGCTGAATGACAGATAATCCAGGATGAAGTGAAGAAGATGCTACAAGATTACATCATTGAAACTTTTAGAGAATCTTCGATCCTCTCATGTAATCCTTGTGAACAAGGACAGCATGTGGCGTTTCTGTATCAATTTCTGATGACTGACGAAAATAATGAAGAAAGATTCCCATTCATTGCCCCACATGCATAGTTTACACCCATGACTGCTTGAAAGCAGCAAGGTATTTCTCAACTATGGACATAGGGTCAAGCTACTGCAAATAGAGGTTGACGAGGCTGATTGGTAAAACGCTTCCTTTGTATCTCCTGATGGACTCTAGGAGTTCAAAGCTATGATTTGTGGGGTAGATAACGATATATGATGGACTACTTGCTTCGACACCTGGAATGGAAGATGTGTCTATGCTATCTGGAAGACAGTGTCGTTTTTTCAAAAAGATATGAAAATCATCTAGGCCGCTTGAGAACCATTTTCAGGAGTGTTCAGAATGCAGGTTTCTGCCTGAATCAGAAGATGTGCATTTTCGTTGCCCAAGAAATAAAAATGTTGGGGCACATAGCGAATGGGTATGGAATCCTTCCCAATTTCTAGAAAATAAGAGCTTGTAGATTTCTTTTCTCCTAAAGACATCTGTGATATGAGGAGTTTTCTCGGAATGTGCTCAAACTACAGGCGATTCATAAAGGGCATCAAGGCATATAACGAGAATGCTGAGACAAAATTTCTCATAGACTCTATGTATTATGGCGTAGGAGAAATTCTGATAGCTCGTGCTTCCAGAATAGTCTACAAGCCCAACATTAACTACTCTACAACCTAGAAAGGATGTCTTTCAAGTCATTTGGACCATCAACAAGTTCTAGCAATTCTTGGTACATTATTCCCACCATTGTGACCGATCATCATTCTGTATGCTGGATGACTATTTTGAAGGGTTTACTGGCAAGATAGGCTTTGAGGTTTTAGGAGTACAACATCACAGTGGTATACAAAATTGGCTGCAAACAAAAGGACGCACACTGCCTTTCAAAGAATCCTTTACTGGAACTCACAGTGTGGATGAAATCTCAATTATCATCAAGCGACATTGTTGCTGAACAATTGTAAAATCCAGCACTGCCGAAAACCATGCAATGCTGAAGCCTTGAAGAAAGAGGAACTGACCGAAAGAAAATTCCAGTTAATAATGGAACATTTTATAACAGAAATATGAACCAATGGGCCGAAAGCTGTTGCTCGTCATACCAGCTCATCTACAGAAGGCTATCCTGAAGTATTTTCACGTCGCTCCAACGCTGTCATGTGGGATTCGTGAGGACTAAACAGAACCAGATGCATTCGTCGCTATGACAACCACTATGAGAATTGCTAACGATGGATGCTAGTGTTGCAGTTGCCTCCATGGTATCTGGACCAATGCTGACTGCAGTAGCGCCATTGCACTCAAATGGAATCGACCTCTTGGCGAGGTTCCCGAAGTAGACAGATGGGATTGATGGCTAACGGTCTGCACTGATAGCTCACCCTCTATGCCGTCACCAAAGCTGTGCTGACTGCTGAAGCTCTGTAAACTGCAAAGCATCTTACATGAGAAGTAATTTTGTAGCACCTAGCCCACAGGTGGCTACCACCAAACGAATGGTCTTACAGAACGCTTTAACAAGATAATGGCATATTTGTTGATGTGGAATAAAGAGACTGGAATACAATACTGCCTGTCATGAAATCACTTGCAATACAGCGAAGAAAACCACTACAGGCTTCACACCATTCTTTCTGCTCCACGATTGTGAGGCCAAAACGACAAAGGATTAACTGTTTCCGTTTCACATGGACGACACTGGATGTCTGTATGAAATATCTGATCACCAGGACTGAGAAGCAAAACAGCTGGCTCACATACAGATCCTAGATGCCCAGGAAAAAGACGGTGAGCGGTATAATATAAAGCACTGGCCACTGGGATACAGGCAAGTAGCTTTGGTATGACCTCTGCAGAAGGTAGGACTAACTTAAAAGTTACTTTAACGCCATATTCTATTCTTCTTTGCTTGTCGGACATCACATATAAAATCGAGGATTGATACTCTTCATCAAGAAGACAAGAACATAATGAAGTCGTCCATGTCCTCTGTACAAAGTCCTGCTACAGTTCAGAGGTGCAGATCGACAATGGAAGTTCAAGGAAACTGAATACTCATTCGACGAACGCGAACATTCGACGGAAGGGGCTCTCTTCGATTGTCATCAGAGTGAACAGGATGTAATAGCATGACCAGAACGCGAGGATCCACCATGGCCATAATACGAAGGACCATACATAAGATCAAGATCCTTGCTGCTGTAATGGACTTCAATGAGGACTTCTGAAATGACCACAGCTCCTGGTGCATGCAGTGTGGAGTAGAGGTCAGCGTGGGTGCTGGTTGTCAGTTCAAAACCTTGCTTGTGGGAGGTTATTGGAATACACTAACATTCTGGAATATTCAATGTTTGTATAGATAACCGCTCCCTCTGTCCAGAAGATCAGTTCTGTTGTGGCTGTAAGTTGGTGTTTCTAACAAATGTGCATTGACTGATAACAGTTGTTTTTATTGTTAGTCAATAAAAAACAATAAATCTAGGATTGGGAACTGATTGTGGTTTTGATGAGACGATAATACACTTCACACCAGTTATTGTTGTTCTCTTCTTGCAATACTCCAGCTGCAGCTACAAGAAGAATCCAAATTGTCAACAGCAGGACACTGTTGATACCCATAATTGCCTCTTATCACCACATGTTGTATTTACTGGTCTGTTTATTTAGTGTGGTTGCTCTTCACCAGTTTCATTTACTTGATCTTGAATTTCTGAATCGTTTGTTATTTACAAAATGGAAGTTCTTAATTCCTAATGATAGCAGGTTATTGGGAAACATTGTCAATGTGAACAAAATGCAGTCAGAGTGAAAAGCTATCTCTAGGAATGCTGTCTGCTGTGTTTGGCATAATACACAGTTATTAACTGCACTACATATAGGTGCAAGGATATCTACTGCACCTCACTACAGTTTATTCGATTCTTGAGGATTTGTAAGCAGCAATCTATATTTCTTGGAAAAGTAATATCTGTTATTAGCAGTTCAGTCGGATGCCAACTCAAACATCTATTCTGAATAATACTCGTAAATAGCTCAGTGATTTGTAATATTATGTTTTACCCCACTTTCTGACCACATAAAGGCTTTGGAGGTGAATGGCCTTATCCTCCAAATGGACTTACAGTATGCTTCACGTGTGAGAATTCTTCCCATTCTATGAGAATGCAGGCTTTCTCGGCGAATCTCGATGATAAAATTTTAGAGCTTTCTCCCGGTCTTTGTTTCTTGGTGGATTCTAGTATGTGTACGACAGTTCATCATCTTCACTGAAGTCTAAGTGTACTAAAACTTCCTCGTCAATAAGTTCCAAGAATAAAACAAGAAACAAACATAGTGTGACAATGTGTGAAGCTAATGGTAATACGACATGTCAATTTTCCGTAATCCACTCCGAATCCTAACCTCAGACATCGAATGGAAACGAACATAGTAATTCATATTGAAGTTGCAGTCGTTGTAGCTACGATGGTATTAAATATTTTTCGGCGGACTTATTTTTATATACTTCTGCTGCCTTTTAGATTCTTAAACACATTTTATCAAATAATTCTCAGTTACGACTTTCGTGGCACGAATGTTCTCGATATGCCATCCTGTAAATTAAGGTTCAGATTTGGATACGATACCTCCCATCAGTAGCAAGGTACCGATACTCTTCGAGCTGTATGCAAAAGAACCAATAATTGCACAATCCTTTCTCTCGGCACTCAACTACCAAAATGATGCTACAAGGCAAATTAAACTTACCCCCACTACTGTTTGTGCAGATCCGAAAATACTAGATCAGACTGAAGTTCTAATAAACAAGGACGGAGTCACTAATAGTAAACCAGAAGGGGAAATTCACCTTAGGTGTATTCACATATGAGACAAATCATACTTAGATACTGAAAGCTCTAACGAAGCATGGCGACGTAATGGACGTTTAGTGACTAATTACATCTCAAAGAGGATAAAATTCACAGATGTCACAATGAAGATTGTTGTATAAGAAGAATAACTTACATGTAGCAGAACCAGGAGGTATTCTCCATGAGAGATAGTAACTGTTAACAATCAAGTCCACGTGCAGCTAATCAAAGAAAAATAGTACCATATTCTTAAATCATATTACTCATTTGAATTTGTGCAACAGCGGGTTCTTGGTGAAACAATGTGTGAGTAAACTGTATTAACTAAAAGAAACACTTTTTTAGCCCTATTTAACAAATTTTATTACTGCTGTACGACCTAGGTTTCAGGTTACTCGCCCATTTTGTAGAACATAACTGATCCCATAGATGAGAACAACGCAAAGATGAATATGTGAACTTTTTAAAATATCGATTCTTGACTTTCAATGGAAAAGTTCGCTCTGTTGACAATTTTGACAAAATTCCATATGGATTTACAAAATTCATTAGGACAGCAGAAACAAAAAAAAACAATTAACTGACGTGAAGGATACTGTGAAGGATGACAGAGCAGAGGCAGCAGGTTCGGAGAAAAACTTCGTTTCCAAGCCAACAAAATGCCGCATGTGTAAACTGAAGTGCCCATTGCTGTATAGCACAATTTGTCATGTGATACCTGGGTGGTCCAATTCTTTATAATGATGATGGTAGAGGAAAAATTAATAAGACACTGGTAGTTTCAGGTTTTTGTTCCAGATAAGTAAAGTATGCATTCTGTTGTTTTCATAAACGCATTTCGTGTAGCTACGACATGACCACAGTTGGATGCTGAGAGAACTGCAAGTGGAACAGGTTTCATCCGAGGAGATCCCTAAGAATCAGTCTTATCATAATACGTTTTTGTGTAATGTGGAAGTAGCTGAATATTGTCAAACCTGTGATAAATCTGACTGGGCATTCTTGGTGAAATACAGGCTGGCTGGTGTACAAGAGCGACTGCGCAAAGAAATTTTCAATCCCAAATCATTCCAGTCGCACTATGGGAGCTTCCAAAAGTACTTTGAAAAATATTTTAACGAGACCGGGTTTTGGAACAATCCGATGTCAGATTGTAATGTGGTAATCCTAAAACCGGAAATTTCTCCAGCAGTTTAATCTGGGTCACAAAAATTAGAGCACCAACTGTCGGCAACAGAACCAGACCACAGGATGTAATCCAAAACTGAATCGTAGGGACTGAAGCGCAACAGGAAGATGACGGACGATGGAAGCTGACCATCCACTTCCAATCAGGAAAAGTTAGTTTAGCCGCATATAGTACGGAATTGGTGGCTGAGGAATAGGCTATAGGCGAACAACAAAAAATCCAACTAATAGGTGAGAAAATGGGTACAATATTAGGAGGGCACTATGCTCTAACACTTTGAACTATCAGAATAAATTTTGATACAACAGAAGTCGTATGGACACCTCAGTCATCCTGACAACCGAAAGCTAATGATGACCAATTTATATTATAGAGCTCATAGCTTTTATGATTGAGTCCAGTAGAGAGCTGGTTTAAATAGATTGGTTCACGAAGCAAAAACTTTGTCTGACAAAGATCACTTGGATTCTGAAATTAATCATTTGAAGTACATGTTCTGGAATAATGACTATAGTTGAGCTGCTATGAAGTCATCATTCCCCAACAAAAGGAAACGTGAAAATGTTGAACATTCACGGGATGAGCCACGAATAGTAGTCCTTCCCTTCGACTACGTTACATCCAGCAAAATAGGCAGAGACCTGGAAAGATGAGGCATAAGACATACTCGACAACCGCTGAGAAGATAAGGGAGATGCTACATCCTGTCAAGGACAGTCTTGACCTCAGGATCCCTGGGATTTAAAACATTCCTTCTGAGTGTGGAAGCAATTACATCGCTCATATCATTTATACCGTTTCCGACAGCTGTGCAGAACATCAGTGGCATATTAACGATCGAGAACTGGAGAAATCTGCAGTTTCTGAGCACTCCCTTCAAACAAACATAAAATACTCTTTATCAATAGAGAAGTTTTGTCCCAAGTTTCTACATACTGAGATTTTGTAATTGAACTCTCTAGGCAGAGAAGCAGCAGAGATTTTCGTTGCAATATTTGCACTACCATAGGGAGTGGAGGCGCCACCAGCGCAAATACTTTCGCCACCTGCGACAGCATTACGTAATTACCGATCAATCAAAAGTCGTCTATTGGCTGTATGAGACCACTGCATCATCAATTTAGACAGTCAGTTACTCCTGGCGAAGATGGTGGAGGCAATCGTCGAAACCTTGAGGTTTTATCCTGAACTGACGTGGCAAGTAGTCCAAGAATGTTTTATACAACAGTGCCGTCGCGGAAGATTTTATTCTCAGTACAATATTTGGTTATCTGACAGTGAACAAAGCACTAAACGAGGCTGCCAGCAAACTTGGGCTAAGCATAAACGAAGCTAAGACAGAGTACCTCGTTATGACGCGTGGTCATTGTCAGACTGCTGATCATCTACAATCACTGCAGGTTGGGGACCAATCCTACAAGAGAGTGCAAGAATTCACATACCTAGGGGCACTTTTCACTGAGAGCTCGTCATGTGAAGCAGAGATCAATGCTTGGGTGCAGAAAAGTGTAAATGTGGGAACGAGCACAATGTGATCATTCGCATCTGTCGAACTGTGAGAGAAATAATTTTATGAGACGAGCCTGTTATCCAGAACAGTAAGGATCAGAGTTGCTGACAGGATTTTTCAGATTTTAATTAACATACCGCCATTATAGACTTATTTAATTTTTTCCATGCAGTGGGCCAGCTATGTGGACCGGATGGAGGATCACAGATGGCCTCGGAAGCTCCTGGATTTCACACCTACGGGAAAGAGACCGCCAGGGAGACCCAAGAAGCGTTGGAGGAATGGACTCCATGAAGATTTAAAACAAATGTCAATAGATGTGGATGAATGGCGGATAGCAGCAATGGACAGAATATATTGGAGGAGGAAACTTGTAGATGCATGCGGTCCACTGGGCCTGACACGCAGTAGTAGTAGTAGTAGTAGTAGTAGTAGAACAAATATTCAGTTTATATATAGATTTGATATTCATTAAAGACAACAGAAGTATTAGGCATTTATATGCGAAGTGGAAAACATTTCAAACGACAGCCAAGCCATTAAAGTTAATACAGTCATGATATGGTTGTTTAATATTTGGATTATGAGACATTCCACTAGCTCAAGTTAGAGCTCTAGTCAGAGTTCAGAGTCAGTCTGAAAATTTCCAGTTTACGGTATTCCATTAAGTTACTTGTCATTTGATTCTCCACTGAACTTCATAAAGGTGGCTTGGGTACAGAAAAGTGTAAATGTGGGAAGGAGCACAATGTGATCATTCGCATCTCTCGAACTGTGAGAGAACTAATTTTATGAGACAAGCCTGTTATCCAGAACAGTAAGGATCAGAGTTGCTGACAGGATTTTTCAGATTTTAATTAACATATCGCCATTATAGACTTATTTAATTTTTCCCATGTAGGAGAGTCCATGGTCACAGGAGAGTTTGCAGTGTGGTCTACGAATATCATATGGTGGACAGGTAATGCGAATCCCATACTGATATACACTGAGCACTAATATAAACAGGAAAGGTGCGGACTACGCAGTCACACATGAGTGCAGTGGTACTATGAAGAGGACTTGAGAAGGAAAGAAGGTATCGTAAAGTCATGCAGACAAAGCAATGAGTAAATAACACTTACCTTTCACCGCAACATCAGACTGAAGGAGTTGAACTCTTATAAAGTGTCGTCTCGTGTGTGGAGGCACGTGGACACTTTACCAGGTATAAACATACATGTGTCTTCCATATGTGAATGCGACTATTAATAAACTGAGACTGTGCAGTGCCAGGAAGCAACAGTCCAGCTCACCACTAGACAGCAATGTGTAGCGTAACACAAATCAACTGATGTAACTATCCATGAAATTTAAGGAGGAAACAAAAACTTCATGGACGCTCCAGGAGTGCATGTGGTTTACATAACGCTAAGAAATCACAAGAAGAACAGTATATATGGACGCATAAGTGAGAAGAAAATATAAAGTTAATAAATAAGTTTATTATAGATCACTAATCTTTGACATCTGTATCCAGAGGCTAAGTCAGCGCTGTTGCTATTGAGAAGGGCAAGGTAAATTACCCCTGCCTCCTGTTTGTGACTAATCCCAATTTATATTTTTTCCTCATAAAGCTTAAACCACTATTTGTTTATGACTGTGTTTCATTTGATTCTTTCAGGATCACAGCGATTCAATTTGGGGATGTTAAGACAATCAGTCCCTTCAGTTGGAAAACCCAAAATACTGTAGTCATACATAGGTCAAACAGCACGCACCGTTCATGAGAGGTGTGTCGAGCACTGAAGATACACATGCTTATTACAACCAGACAAGTCAGCTGTGGCCGAACATTGTATTGATACGGGTCATTCCATGAATTACAGTGATGTGAAGATTTTAACATCCACCTCTTCTTTTTGGGAATCTGTATTCAAGGAAGCTATAGAAATTCGATTATCCAACAATTTAATAAACAGAAATAATGGTTTTAATTTGGTCAAAGTATGGAATCCGGCACTGCAAACTGCAGAGAAGTCGTCATCGTGTCACCGCCGCCGATCAAACATCGATAAGCGAAACGAATGTCTGTACGCCTTCGCCAAAGGCGGCGCATGTGTAAGCGTATGTCTCTGCCGTCGACCAGCATCTGTGACCAGCATGCGCAGTACCGCCGCGGTGGAGCATATGAGGCCGCACTTGGCACCTTGTCGTCAGTCTTGTGACTGTCTCTGAAGATGGCAGGACGATACGCGGCCGAAATATCAGTAGAGGAAATTTTATTTGAGCGGCTGCATGCCCAAAATTTAATGGATTATTCATTACGCAGTGAGAAGTTGAAAATGCACGTATTGAAAGAATATTTTAAGTTGTGAAAGGGAATCGATCTGAATACCTGTACCCTTGTTTACAATGTAATTCAAATTTGCCGCCATTGACGGATATAAATATTGAAGTACATACTGTGCCCCCTTGCACTATCTCTGCTGGGAAAAAGAGAGATCCAAAATTGTTATATTTAACCATTTTTTGGGCTGTTTGATGCTACTCACGTCCACTACCTGACTTCATGAATTAGTAAAATGGATTAATACATTTGCAAAAGCCTATTTGCCCTTGTGTCATTTAGCCTTTAGCTTATTTTGTTGTTACTATTTGACTTGATAACACATGAGTAATGCTGTTCTTATAAGATAATAAAATATCAATGAAATGAACTTCATTCTGTCTATGTACATGATTTAACTGATCCCAGTGTTATTCCAGTTAACTTTCAAGTAATGATATCTATATTGCTGAAGATCGCTAGAGAAAAGATAGTTACCCTTATAGTGCGTTCTGCATTATCATTCCAAAATTTAATGTTGGCAGTCATTAATCATCAATTTCTTCAGTCGATGTAGAGCCTATTCTTTGGGTGTGAGTGTTTGCCTTGGGTTAAATATCACTGCACTTACTAACGAAGTTTGATTTATTAAAGAAGTACTACACTACATAGGGTGAACAGCGTATAATAATATATATTCTGTTTAGTTAATGCATACTCACACCATAATGTAGTATACAGTAACGAGGAAACAGCCTTCATCTGAGTTGACTAAAGGCTTTCGAACATTCCAGAACAGAAACTATTTTGCAGTAATTCTGGGTCACTAGACGCTAGCAGGATACTTAAGGAATAATATTTCGAATTGCCAAAATTTCCAAAACACTGAACGATTCCTCGAAGAACAACGAGGAATATAAGTTGAAGAAGAACAGAGGCGAGCATTCAAAGTGTTCAAAGATATCCTTTCATTGCATCCAGTTGTAAAAATCTACAACCGTAAATACAAAATGGAACAGCATGCAGATGCAAACAAAGAAGGCCTTGGAGCTGCGCTACAATTAAATTCTCTATTTTCTGACAATTTATTTCCAGTCCTACATAAACAAGAACAACAGCTCAATGGGGAAAATGTAATACTTATGATCAAGAAGTGTTAGCATTTGTAAACTCTTCTAGGATATTCTGAGTGAAAGATGGGGTTGAGTGTCAGAAGAGTTTTCCTACATTAAAGAACACTGAATCCAGTTCTAGAGCGAAACATGTAACTGCATTAAGTCAATGTGTAAACGTACTGTTTGGTTTTGATGACAGTTTAATAGATAGAAACAGAAAAACTCAAGAGAAAGACGGCAGTTTGCCAGTGATTGAGAATATTCTCAAAGAACAGCCTTATATTTAGTGCTTATGTGAAAGTCTCAAGTTTGTTTTCAAGAAAGGACACTGTGCTGTTCAGCGAATGATGGAATGGAAAGAAAAAAATATTGCAAATGCATACCAGATTTGACAGATAATGTAGAAAGAGTGATCTGTATCTGTGTGAAATGATTAATTCAAACCAAAATAAGGGAAGAAGGAAGATTTTTCCCTTTATTCAAAGAGAGTCAAACCTTATATACTTATTGTATCGGTCACATTGAAGTATTCGGTATTCTTGTATTGGATATAACAAAATACAAAAAACTTTTTGAGCTATTTACCAGGTTTATCTGGCTGTATCTTCTAAAGAACAAAAATTCTGTGGAATCAATGAGTAAAGCGTAATTACTGAAAAATGATTTTGGTAATACACTCCCAGTAACTACCAATAGAGGAACTTGCTCTAATTCTCAATAATTCAAGGGTTACTATAGGGCAGAAGTTATTGAACACATATTAATAACGACAGGAGTCTCTAGAGTGAATAGTTCAGTGTGTCATGAATTAAACATATGGTAGTATTGGGGCAATACAAACTCCTTTGAAATTTTGATGAGAGTTAAGATGCACATGCACAGTGATACTTGCATTGCGATATTGTTAAGGAGAGAGTATTAATTCATGCAAAGAAGATGCAACAAACTGAGGAAAGGTGCTAAATTAGAAAATCAGTGAGGTGCAAGAGGACAACAGTGGTTGCTTCAACTAATGTAGAAAGGAAGTGTTCTAGTGGCAAGTTGATGTCCTTGGGGCAGTAAAATTAACACATACTTAACTAAAATGGAAACTGTTTGAGAAGAATCTTGGCTTCTACTGAGTCACAAAATTTAAAAAAAGTGATAGGTATGTTGTTTACTAAGAATGATCATGACTGTCCCAGATTATGACCACATGTGCCAAGTTTATGCAATCTTGCCCAGTTAATCACTCATCATCCAAGTCATATGATTGTCAGGACACTCAAATGTGGGATCCAGATAGGATATTTAGAGGTTTCCTGTTGACAACAGAGGAGGCACAACAGTGAAGCCGAATAAAGTATAGTATTTTTGTTTCTTCGTCGAAAAGATGCAAGTTGCATTGTCCTGTTACGTTTTTGTCGTCATTAGACTATATACATCGACAGTGTTTAACATTCATCATGTAAGACAGTAACTTTGACACTTACTATGATCCCCCATCTACTTTCTCTGCTAATAAAGGCATCACATAGTACATTTGTATATTGCAGAAATTCAGAATCAAAAGTTGTAGTGGTAATGATAATCAGAATCGTAATAGCACTACTATATTTTAGCGTTTTATTCAAACGTTTTTGCCCCTTTTACATATATGAATCCTTGGATTCTTCATTCAATATGAACATGAGATCACATAAAGCAAAAATGGGTACCAAATTTACTAACTATTCACACTATATTAGAGAATTTTAAACAAATTATGGCATAACATTTTTTTCTATATATCCATATATAGCATTTGTAAACTAAAAGCTACGCTATTATAAGCATTAACATACATGCATAGCATGTGGTGATGCAAAACTGAGTGAACATTTCATTAGAAAAGAGACATAGAGTTTTTCAGTAAAAATTTTGCGATTGGCTTTTGTTATCTAGTTATTTAATGTTGCAGGCTATAGCTATGTTTGCGGCCTATACATGCTAAAACATAAAACTGCAGATGTTTGATATAATCATACAAAAATTTTTGGAAATGTAACAAAGCTATATATTGACCTAAGAGACATTCTTAAAGTAAATAAAGAAAGGTATCTTATGTAGGATTTGGGGTGTGGGTTTGCAGGCTATTATATACTGATGACCCGTAAACAGTTATTATATGCAGGCAAGTCTGTGCAACAGGAAGCACAATGACAAATGCCATAGTTACTAAATGTGTGCCAAAATTACTTACAGATTTAAGGCAAAATAGAGGAGACACTCAAACAAGAATTGATAGCTAAGGAAGTGGGTTTAGGAGTTGTTTGCCTGAGGCTGCCTCCTGAGTACGCTGTACCTCATTCCTCTGCTGCAGTACTAGTCTTGAAGAGAATGGCCTACTGGGTTCTGGTAAAACATCAACAGCACGGATCCTCCAGGACATGTTGTTCAGGTCAGCCACCACTTGCATGTGTCTGTGAAAACAGCACATTATACAGGCAAACGTTTGAAGCCATTCAGACATAGCACATACAGAGTGAGAGAACGACAACCTGTCTTTCATGCATAGGACCCACAAGTAGTAAGCAAACTTGTGTGTGTAGACGAGAGCAATTGTCGAATGCCTTAATAGTTGTAAACTCAGATAGCATTAGAGATCAAGAAGGGAAATGAACAACACCCATCAGAAAAGCTTCCATTGATATTATTTTGAACACTGATAAATTTGTTGGTATAATTGTACAAACACCTATAGCAGAATACTGCGAGTATATACCTCAAGCAAAAATGTTACATAATTTTAGAAACGTAACTGGACAGTCAACGCAAGGTAGCTCAGATGACGACACACAAATGAAAGCATGAACAAAGAGAGTGTTAGTTTTCACTTAAAATATGTTATTAGAAATTTATTTTTTTGGACAGAAACAAAAATATATTGAACGCTAGGTGTACCTGAGATGTCAACACGTTTTACTGTCTTCTAACGGGCTGTTTAGATTTTAATCATTCTTCATTTTAAATTTTCCCATTTTCTCAGACAATGTTCTGCATCATAACAAAATAAATGGTAGTAGTACTCATTGGTCTGTTCAGCATACTCTAAAGCTTCACATTTCTGCAGGGCAGACTGCTGTTCTGTCGTTCAATCTAAGAATTCCTGTTTTGATCATAAATATCCAGGCGAGGTTGTATTGCGATGTCTGTGACATCAAAACAAGCGAAAAACTACATTACTTCCGACCAATTTATTTCTTAAGTTCTTTGTGTATTAAAATGTGTCTATTTAATAGTGACGCGAATAATTGTACTCATTAATTTCGATAGTCTCAATATTGATTACATGGTATAAGGAAGTTCATGTCACTTGAAGTTGAAGCCTTGAGATAGATAATGGTATAGCTGCAATTTTCTGTTGAGTGTGAATGAAAGGGAAAAGAAGTTGATGGCATTGTTGTAAGGGCAGTCTTTTGAACTGAAATTTTATACCAATGTTTAAATGCTTATTTTTGTTTCTGTCTGTGTCCTTGAATATCTTGAACTGGTGTCAATAATTAGTGGGAATTGATAACGTTTCACTGGAAGACGAGGCCATTTGAACCAAAGCTCACATAGCTTCATATTCAGAAACCAGTGTGACTCTTGTTAGGGTAAAAGCATATGGATGCAGATTCATAGGATGTTTGACAAGAAGTCACTTGCAATGATCATCAGCTAAGAAGCAAATGCAAGTTAACATTCATTCTGATCCTTCGTTTTGTTGCCACCTTTGACAGAAGAAACTTCTTGCACTCTGTTGCCTTTTCCTAAATGCAAATATTACCATGGGAGAAACAGAAGACATACATCATAAGAGTCAAACAGATAACACAACACCTAATAATATGAAATGGACGCAACTGTTTTCAAATGAGCCACTAAGAAAAGGGTTTATTAGGAATTCCAGGAAAGGAAACAGAAGGAGATTTCTTCATGAGAATGTACCACTTAAACTGTCAGACTGAATATCCTAAAAACTTTTGATTCAAGACCATATAACAATTGTTAAGATTCCTCTGTCAATGTTGCACAAAAATATAATGTATGCAAGAAAATCAGTGACAGGTTGTCTGCTGCTTCACTGCGACAATACGATCACGTATCAGCAGCCACAACTGTTGAATCCATGGCCAACCCATAAGACAGACTGCATTTCCAATCCCTGTCTTCTCCATATAGCGCCCTGTGTGACTTTCTGCTTTCCTGAAATATCAAAGAAAAGCTTTGTTTGATGGCAGAAGGTACATGACTCCTTCACAAAAATGTGAATGATCTTAAAGAAGACACATGCTGGCATGCATTTTCAAAGTATTTTGATAAATGCAAAAATTAATTTGAAGACAGGTCAATAAAGAGTGAGAATGAGATTTTTCTCCTATGCACTGCGTATATGACAGCGAAAAAATGTTTCATGGGAACAAGTCACACGGGGTCGGCAGCACAACACTCAGTGCTTGCGTTCATGCAAATGAGACCAGTGCCATAGCGAAAGTAAGATGGATGTACAATCACCTACATCACGTCACGCTTGATGTGGTTTCAAAATCCTACTTTCTTCTACAGGAATATAGAACAGACCCTCATAGAACGTTGCAACAAGAACATCATGAAGATACTTTTCCACAATAAACTGCGATTTCATGGAATAACAGTTTATGGTGGATTGTGCATTGACTTCAGAATATGGAAGTCTGCTTGCTTCACTCATTATGGTGAATGATATCAGTATTAGTATGACAGCCAGCTGTCATCGAAGGGGCGTCATCAACAATGGATGCAACGACAGATGTGCTGAATGTATCAAATTTTACTGCTTTCACTGGTTTACTGAATAACCTGCATACTGGGCACATCTATGTAGTGTGCTCAGAATTGTAGTGATATAATTTCAGGTTTATGAGTCAGTATGACTGTCACCTGACAGTGACAGTTGCAACTATTGGTAGAGCAATACTAGTAGCCGACTGTAAGTACTCTTCGTAGAATAACCAGTTATGTGTGTGTTACGATGAATTACATTAACTTGACTCCTTTCTCCCTTCTGAAGGCTTTCCTTCTTGATGTAATTTGCGTATCGTGATATGTGAAATATGTGTCTAATACTAATGCTTGAATGGCAAAGGTAGGTAGCGATGGAGGTTTTTCGTGAGTTTCAGTAGTCTGTATGACTGGCGAGACCTTTATGAAAGAATCTACAACATTATGACCTAGAAAGCCAACACGCAAACAATGAATGTAAATCACATTATTTAGTAATACCACAACAGGCCAGGTTGTTCAGAGCGTAGGGAAGAAATAGCGTTCATATGGAATCTAAATGGAATTTTTGACCTTATGATGTAATCTTACCCCTACACATTCCAGTTAGTAAATGCGTCCAGAATATTTATTTATTCAGTGCTTATGTCGTAATTCACGTTATCATATCACCGACAATGTTGCTGTTTAGTGCTATGTCAAAAGGAATGCTGATTTTTTTGCGTCTTTCCTGCCCAGAGCTTAATCACTATTTTTTTGCCCTGTATAACGTCAGAGCATGTTTGGAATCAGAAAAGGAGGATACGGACCTGGAGTAATGTCATTCACATCTTCCTTGATGCACACATACTTTAGGTCAAGTGAATATAGCTCAAAAAGGCCTACGTTAAAGAAGACATTGTCCCTATTGATGCTACTTTAAATGATTATGTGAGTAAAGAAAATTATTCTCACTCTTTATTGACCTACTCTCAATACAGAATAAGAATCCACTAAAATAATGGATCATAAATTTCAGACAAATGAAATGATTTAAGGGCTCTTGTAAAAATTTTCAGACTCATACAAAAACTTAATTAATGGCGTTATGATAGCAAAAAAAGTAGATGGTTGTCACCAAGTTGTAAATATTTCTCACTTATGTAATATTTCGTTGACGTCCTGGTGAAGCCATGTTATGCTTTCATATTTTAAATGAACGAAAATTGTGGTCACTGTATTTCAAACAATACTCATGTCCTAACTCTAGAACATTGTATCATGCATGTACTGGAGCCATATGACAGTAACAGAGTAACAGAGATGCATCTGGACCGGACTCCTTATGGCCTAGCAATTATAGTAACTTTTGTCCAATGTTTCGATAAACAATTCAGAATTTTATGATGCTAGACTTTACTGGGCATTATGGCATATGTCAACCACTTTCACACATTTTGTAGGGTTCCAAAATACAACATAAAAGGGTTTCTTCCGATTCAGTTCTCATCTGGATCAAAGGAAGGATAACTGCATCAGTACCATTGCGTGCACTGTAAATACTCCAATTTTACCTTTCCAGTCCTTGTGGGAATTATACAGGGGGCTATAATACATTCCTAGATTCCTCAATTAATTGTGCTTCTTAGAAGTAAATTGAATGTATTAATTTTATATCTATAAAATGAAATGTTTAAATGTAGCTAATTTTATAATTGTTTAAAATTGTGAGGAATAAAATAAAATGAAAAAATTATGGCAGCAGTGGGAATAAAATCCAAATTGATAAGTTGCCAGTTGGTGGACTTGATCACTGGGCTACCATGCAGATACATGAGCAGCTGCTTGAAATGCCTCATATTCTAAATGTAAAGCTTTAAAGTGCGTTTTTATTTTTCCTATAGCTTATTCATATGAAATACTGTAGGAATTTGAAAGGGGCAGGCACCTATGCACTTCTGTTCAGATAGTTTGAGCCAAATTGGTGAACCTCATCCCATACCATCCTAATTCTTTAAATCTAACCTTCACCTCCAATGATCCACTAGAAAAGAGCCTTTTTAGCAGATCATCTACAGATCACCTACAGAAAACACTTTAATACTAAATTCTCTCGTATACTCGCTTTTTTTACCTCTATTTACCTACTTTGGACTCACAAAGGAAGTAATATATTAATTTAACATATATAAACTGAACTGTTTGGATACATTTAAATTCGTGATTAATAGTTTAACTGTATGAGGAATAAAATGAAATGAAAACAAAAATGATGGAAATAGTTGGAATCGAACCTGAGCTGATGAACTGCCAGTGTGTTTGACAACTTGGCCACAGAGCCATTATGTCAACTGCTGCACAAAACTCCCTCATACTCTGCACTTGAACAGTATGTTACATGCACTTTCAAAGGAAAATACTGATTTTGTGCTGTTAGAAACGTAGCACTCATAGTGGCAGAAGGGATAGAGTCACATCAGAGCATGCACTGTCAAAAGCAGACAGCTGTGTCCCTTCTCCAAGCTTTTCGTAGCGTGGCTGACTATCAGTGCAACACTCGACACTGGTTTCTAGTTATCACAAAGAGGGTGCTATAGATCATGTATTCATCTGTTTTACTTGCCTAACAGCATGCATTCGAAGAAAAGGGGGTAATTTTAGTACAATTTCCGGCTCGCATTTGAAAATAAATGGTATAATTTTAATGTGATATTTACATTGCGTTGTAGCAAAATGGCACATGATAACTGGCCTCCACTGCCTTCAGTATTCCCCGTTAGGCCTATGAGGTGGGAATCTCATATACTTAAGCGATACTCCTTTTGGAGACTGACTACATTTTAATAGTAGCCTACCAACAATCTGTTTTACCTACCACTGAGCTTATATGATTGTTCCAAGTCATATTCACAGGAACTGTCACAGCAGGTATTTATATCAGTTGACTGATTTCAACTGCGACTCGTTAATCTTGTAATCATAGGATACTATGATCACCTTGATCCATGTATTTCTAAATGTCATGTGAAATGAGAGGTAGTTGCATTTTGCTTCACTGATGGTTTCAGAAATCATGCTGCTTTGTATCAAGTTCGTTCTGTCAGAGAAACCTGCATATGTTGAGCTAAGAGTATGTTCTAAGATTCTACAACACAAGAGTGTCAGTGATGTTTGATGGCAGTTTTGCATATCATTTCTGCTGCCCTTCTTGAAGGCAATCACAAGATGTGCAGTCTTCTAACTAATGTGCTCAGTTTTCTGTTTGTGAGACTTACAGTTTATTTTGGTTAAGATAGGCACTAACTTAGCCGCAAATACTGCATAGACTCCCACAGGAATTTCAGGCTAATTCAATTTCAATGATTTTTTGTTGTTTGCTGTTTCTCAGAACCTCTGACACTGAGTTCTATGCCACTCACATTTACAGAAGAGTGTGGTTTAAGCTTTAACATTACTCCTGGATCCTCCTCTGCAAAGAAATATTTGAATACAGAATTCTGTTTAACTTGGCTCCCCTCATTATTAGTTGCTGTTTCATCTGTGAGCATCTGCATATCAACCGTAATGCTGCTGACTGCCATCAGACCAGAATATATTTGGGTTATGTGATAAGTTTTTAAATAAGATTCTATTATGGTATTTGTGGAAGGCTTCACCTATAGTCCTTTTGACAGCTAATAATGTTTCTCGAAGCACCTCTCTATCGATAGCTCTATGCTTCATTTAACACCTACTGTGCTGAAGTCACATTTCCCTTGGCAGTTTCATTACATGGACTGTTTATAGTATTTCACCAACCATTAAAATGACACAGGCCAATCAGTACATACCCGCCATTTTCGCAGTATTCCAAAGTATTCAAATGATCTGAATTTTATGCTCTGTTCAAAAGTTTTTAATTATATATCAAAAATACATAAAGATACTGACAGTAACTGTATATGGCTTGTCACGAATGATCTAACTTGCAGATTAAGCAGCACTTGTCAAATAGTGCAGTTCAGTTTCTGTACCACACTTTATTTATGGGGTGGTACAATGATCAAGTCACTGGAAAGTGCAGCTTAGTCTATGAGTTACATCATTAGTTGCGTTTTATAATGTTATAGAACAAATTTGCATGTAATTTGGTAAATAACATAGACATTTTTTGGTTTCCTTATAGCATGGTAAAATAATCAAACTATGCTTGTCAACAGGTGCAGCTTAAGATACAGATTATATCAGCAGTACTGTCATGTGCATTTTATAATGTTACAGATTTTTTTAAAAATATTCTGATAAATAAATCAGGCCATTTTTCTGGCTTTAAAGTGTGGATGAATAATTAAACTGTGAATGTCATCAAGGTCTTGAAATTATTTGTGTTTCGATAATACGGATAATTTTATTTTGGTGGAAATATCTAATTTTCGTGAGATCTTTGTATGGAACCTCGTCCTACATTTCCTTTGACTGTGTTGTGATTACATGTTGTGCTTGAAGCATTATAGGGTTGCACTTGCATCTTACGAAAATATGCAGTTAAAGAGATGTAGTACAATTCAGATATTGTTAAAACACACCACTTTAAGTATGATTGTTGTGCCAGGGTTTAAGGTTAGTGCAAATACAATACACGTTCAGCAGGAGAAGCACAAAAATCTAAAAGATAAGTAAATGTCTCATAACATTATGTAACATATCTATATTGACAGAAATTAGTGTAGTTATTAGTCTGATCTTCAGCTTATTTGTGTCATGAGGTAAAAAGGGGATAATAATACTTTCCTTCACATATCCCAACAAGAAAAAATCGTGTGGGGTCATGCTTGGGGATCTTGGAGGCTAAGAATGTAGGGCCGTGTCTCAGGATACTGTGAGCCCTACCCAGCGCTGAGGCAGCACCTCATTGAGGAATTGTAGTGCAATGCTGTGCCAGTGGCGTGGAGTTCTATCCTGTTGGAAAATGAACTCACTATTCTCAAGCCGTGGGAGAAACAAAATCCGTAGCATTTAAAGATCGCTTATTCGTGCCATTGATTTGCTCAGGGAGGAAGTTGGCGTCAACTTTTCATAAGATGTGGCACAAAAATGTTCACTTAAGGCGACTCTCTTTCATGCTCAACAGTTTTATGAGGGTTCTGAAGTCGTCTTATGATCATCGTTTTAACTTTTCATTTTGCAGCTAACATGAAAAGTAATTTCATCACTGTAAACTAAGCATGATAAGAACCTGTCGTCTACCATTACTTCCGGCAGGACATTGCTGAAGACAACACAGTTTCTTTTATCATCAACCCAAAGAGCTTGCATTAATTGTATTCTATATGGTTTGTAGACCAGACGTCACCTTAACAGTCGCCTGACAGTTCTATGAAGAGTCACAAGTTCGCTGCTTACGCGACGAGTAGATTTCAGTGGATTATGAACTCTTTCCACTGTTTCATCAGAAGTGTAGGGTCGACCTGCACTCTTAACTTTGCATTATATCTTTTCTCTTGAAATTAATGATACCAACAACGAAGGTTTTTCAGCAGTGACAGATCACTCTCAAAACGACGATTTAACTCAACGCTGAACTGCAACCACCGATTCACTATTACTAACAGTAGTACAGAAAGCTCCTTCTGTTGAGGGGACGCCAGTTTGCTTCAGACGCATTGACAGGCATCTTGTGGCGATTCTAGGCCACGCCCATTTGGGCAACACAAATTTACTGTCCGGCACAGGACCTGTGTCGAAATTATTGCATTTTAAAATCAGATAATTCTTTTTGATACCCTTTTAATAGTCAAGAATGTTAAAACGCGTAAAGTTGTGACAGCCAATCAGCATGAAATCC
Source organism: Schistocerca gregaria (assembly GCF_023897955.1). NCBI lineage: Eukaryota > Metazoa > Arthropoda > Insecta > Orthoptera > Acrididae > Schistocerca > Schistocerca gregaria. Next base: position 56,454,547 of record NC_064923.1, on the reverse strand, counting down.
AAATTTTATGATCTGGAGAAGCTGATTTAACAATAATTGTGGGAAAGGCATTTTATGCTACCACAGTTCTCCATAAATTACTACAATTTTACCATCTGTGAGCAGAGGAATATTTTTAACAAGGACTGTAAATGAGATGCAGTTGCGGATCAGAATGATCTTTGCAAGATTAACATTCATGGAAGATGTCATTTCTTACGAATAATTGCTACATGGAACTAATACAGAAGATTAGGTCACAATCGTGATGTTGAAGGTATTTTGTATTTAATGTCAATGTAAGGAAATGTTATGAAATGGAAATGAGCGTTTGGCGTCATTGGCCGGGCGGCCCCTTAAGGGGCAGGACCTGCCACTTAGTGCAGGTCTCATTACATTAGATGACACATTGGGCGACCTGCCCGTCGGATGGGGTGAAATGATGATGAACACAACACAACACCCAGTCCCTGAGCGGAGAAAATCCCCGTCCCAGCCGGAAATCTAACCTGGTAACGCAGGACGGCCATCCGTCACGCTGACCGCTCAGCTATCGGGATGGACAGGAAATTTAATGAAGGCAAGCAAACAAGACAGACTTTTCTCCGTAAAGGAATTAGAACTACTAAACCGCCTAAAGTCAAACATGCATATCTTTTCTGTACCTTGAAAGTTATGTGACTAAGTGATGCAAGATTATAGTAGAATAGTATTTACGTATTTCCCACAGACAAAAGATGAGACTTGTGAAAAATTTTAGGGGAACAAAATGGGATAAAAAGGCAGAAGAAGTGATCGCAGTGGGACATAACAATACCTCAAGAGACTACAGAGTATGATCGTGAAGCAAATGAGTAGTGATTAGCAAAGATGCAACTACAATGCAATTACAAGGTGGTGTAAGTAAAAGTTCCCCGGAGGACAGAGCTGTAGGGTACAAAGAAACACATCAGAGGAAAGGAAATAAAGTACTAGCCTAACTATAGCAGATGTTGAAAGAAGACGAAGTTGACATTCCACGTATTCAGTCATGGGAGAACTTATCTTTTTAAATACATGAGGTAGTAATAAGGTTTTGATTATCGCCTGGAAAAAAACATGCGTAGTTAATCTTTTGCTTGCAGGCATATGTCTGCAGTCCTCGCAGGCACTGAAATCCCCGCGTCACAGTATCACAGCAAACCACTGAAGAAGAAAAGATCTTGATGAATCGAGGCAGTAGCTGAAATATTTCAGGTGTGTCAGGCCAATCCAGATGACGTCGTCAGCCACCTAATTGCCGGTGGACGAGAGCAGGGTGTGTCACTGTGACTCCAGGATAAAAGAGCGAAGCAAGCAGTGGACACGTGTGCATTTATCGCCGTCGACAAAGGCGAAGAACCATCCATGATCAGGAAAGGAGATGTTGAGCACAGGACTCGGCCACATTTGCTGCTCCTTTGGGCTACGGAATTTTGCCTCGCATTCACTATGTTCCCAAAATGGCACACGGTGACTTTTTCCTTTACCACCGAATGAAGAAACAATTGCGTGACGGTCACTTCCAGAATGACTAGGAGGTGATTTTCCAATGGCCGAAATGCATAATTTTAGAACCATTTAACCTTATGACCACATTTCCTAGTAGCACACTCATAACCTGAATGGTAGACTTAATCGTACTAATTAGTTAAGTGCTGGTTTCATAATTGATTTGCTATATCGTTATTAATTAAAACTGGTAATTTTTGGTTAGGTTAACTTACATATGAAGGGCAAATGATAAATGAGTTTGAAGTTAAATTCCCTTGAGTAAAGATACTTCCAAGATCCTCTGGGAAAGACATACCTCTTCAAAATTTGAACTAGTGAGGCACAAGAGGTCCCTGGAAAGGGACGGACGCAAACATAGGTGGCCAGTTTCAATTTAAGGGCCCTAACATAGAACAAAAAAATAAAAGTAAAAATTATGATTTTAACTTTTTGTTCTGTCTTCCTATAACACAAGCTTCCGCCAGAAATATTCCAGATATTTTCTGGACATGAGGGTCCTGGTTGTGTTGTCATATGTGATTCAATTTATGACTTAAGTAAAGTGCTGCTTTAAATTATTCTCACCTGTAAGCGACGCAGGCGAAAGTGCACGAGAAGGCTACGAAGAGGATAGCAGCTGTGCCGCCGTAAAACACCATCGTGTACACACCTGAAAGACAAAACATTGTGAGTTACTAGGTGTTAACTATGGCGACAGGGGGCCGACATGTCGCCCCAACTACATTAGTGCACCAGTGCTCGGACCAGTCCGACAACGCAGGACGCACGTAGCAGAGCAACGCACAACGAGCAGTTACATTCCCTTGAGGAGAGATACTTCCAAGATCCTCTGGGAAGGACATACCTCTTCAAAATTAGCTGAATAATTCACCATAACAACTTTTTCATCACCATAAAGGAAATTTTAGATGAGAACAAAAGCCGGTTTTGTGCTTAACTGTTTGAGCTTTCCCGATGCAGGCAGTGTGAACGAGGTAAAACGTGATTGCATACTTTTTCAACAGTTTTTACACAGTTTCTTATGCCATCTTTGAAAAATAGCACTCTCTCAATTTCCCTGGACGAACAATGTCGTATCTCCGCAGTTACAACGTTATACTGCTGAAGCACACTGGTTTCCCTTTGTTTCTACTTTGCAGAAATAGGAAGCTCATTTTCAGAAATATCACAAACAGCACGAAACACATTATGTTTACTATAGCAAAAATCTGCACAAGTAGCAGCAGACGAACCTAAAAAATTAACACAATTTCTGTTACCGTTACACTAAACATGTACATTCAGCATTAGATTTTCAACCCTTGGCGGATGGGTTTTGCCGGAAATAGGTAGTTGCTGAATAAAATACCGTTATCAAAGTGGGATAAGTCAATTAAATCCGTTTTATTCGCAAATGTTTATCATACAAGATAGTGAAAATGATATCTTCGCAATGCTTTGACAAACCAGTGGTTGCAGAATGTCACGATTCTTCGTCCTTTAGCACAGTAAGGTTGTTTCATGAAATCTGTAGACAGATGTATTCAGTTATTTTGAAAGAGTCTTCTTGAACCCCTGTCTAGAGCGCTAAGATTCTTGACATCGTCTGGCTCCATCTTGCAGAAAAGCAATCCGTTGGCCTTGACGTTAGGAAGGACTGGATTTGAGACGTCTGAGTAATACATGAAAGCATCTTTTGTTCCTATCTATAGGTGAAAAATCTCTGTCACA